>NC_053489.1:427653015-428253015 GCF_905171775.1 Rana temporaria | reverse complement strand
TACGCACCAATGCTGAGCTTTTATATTCTGTTAGGGCCCCCCCAGAACACTCTGATCAGCGCTCTCTACCATTGGCTGAGAGCGCTGAGTGGGAGTCAGTTTTTTTGAACAGGTAAATGTCTCTCAACATGCGGCCCGTGTGTACAAGGTTTAAGAGTATAAGCGATGTATACGAAAAAACAGTCAAGTTGTCCATACCAAGTATAAAGGATTAAAGAGCAATGAAGAGGAAAAAAAGGGTAAAATGCGCAACTGCAGATGACGGAAAAAGAAAAAAGTTGGGGAGAAGAGTTGAGGGAAGGGAAAAAAAGGGAGGGGGGGAGTGCAACCCCTTCACCCTATCCAATGCACTCCATCTTATCATCACCAATAGAGTATTGAGAAGGCACACTAATCGGAGGCCCAAGGGGACCATACCTTTTCATATTTCCAAGGACAACCAAAGGCAGGCAAAATTTATGAGAGAGTTGGGAAAATGGTAGGAGGCCATCTGAGGACATGATATCTTCCAAAGTTTTAACACCATAGCATGCCCAAACCCGGAGATCTGGAATAGTGCAGAAATGTGGAAGGAAGGATTACCCCACAGCGGCTGGGTGGGTGCTGGAAATGACGCAAAGCAGCTTCACATATTCTCCAGGTAGCACACGTCAGACCCAGGAACCTCATCATAGGCCTTTGGCCCTCTGTAGATCAAATTACATAGGTCTGACAAGGATCCCAAAAACATATTGTGACATTCGATTTGGAGCCCTTAAACCACCAGTAGGTTGAGAATAATACCGCTGTCCAAGAGTATATTTGAAAATTAGGAAGGGCCAGCCTGGAAGGAAGCCAGAGAGTAGACTTCGCCAAACAAGGAAGCACACCATTCCAAATAAACAATCCCACATATTTGTTAACATCACAAAAAAAAGAAATTGTGGATCCAGATCGTAAAGTTTAAAAAAATATAGGTAAATTTAGGTAAGATCATCACTTTAATAAGATTAATGGATCCCAAGAGGTTCAAGGGAAGTCCAGCCCAGGGGGAGCACTGCGCTTTCAGTGCCGAGAACAGGGGAAGAAATTTCTTATCATAATAGCCAGACAGATTTCTAGTCACCTGAACCCCCAAATACCTAAACTCATCGACCCAACACAAGGGAGAGGAGCATGCTGACGTAGCCGCGCTGTTGTCGAGAAAAATAAGTAACTTGGATCAATTCATCCTAATACCATAAAAAGATCCAAAGGTGTCAAATATTCGCAAGGTTGCCAGGAGCGACAGGTCTGCATCATTGAGATAATAATAAGGCATCATCCGCATATAGGGACAGTCTCTTTTCCAAATTCCCCACTCGCAGGCCCTGGACCTCTGAAGATTCCCCAACTAAGATAGCCAGGGGCTCCAAAGCCAGGGACAATGGACAGCCTTGATGGAGCCATGTTGGAGCGAGAAGGAATCCAAAAGCCAACCATTAGTTCGGACATGTGCACCGGGGACCTTGTAGAATAACCCCAGAAAAGGCAATTTTTACTAAACGTAAATTACCACATGGCTTTAGAAGCAATTGTATTTTGCAGTGCTTCTGAACCTTTTTCTAGTCAGGGTACCTTGGAAAAATATTTTCAGTCTCGAGGCACCCCAGTCTAAAGACTTGGTTCACATTACTGCGTGTTGTTGAACTTGCAAAATCGTGTGTGTTCCTGGCACGCAAACGGCTGATTTTAAGCAGTTGTGCAGGGATGCCATTAATTCTTAATTCTTCTTTTACTCGGGATAGGCTAAAATGTCAGTACAAAACTTTATGTCTACAAGGCTCTAATGGAGCCTTAGTTCTTAAAAGCTCTCCAGCAGAGGATGTGTACTGGCCTTTCAAATTTGTCTTTAATATGCAGCCTCAGGTGACATCTGCAGAAAGCAGAATGTAAGGATTTAAAAAATAAAGTACCCTAACTCTTTGCCAAGAAATGAGTTAAAAATAGCAGTCAGTTTGTAATGTGGAACTAAGCCACATAGGTGCACTGACAGCAAAGGCTTAGATCCACATTATAAATATTTCATTGTGCTAAAACCGGACTTGTAGAAAATGCAGAAAATTACTACCCAAAGGCAGAAAAAAATGCAAGTGGGCCAAAACGGCCTCTGGATGTCACTATTACTCAACGGAGAAGAGACAGATTTAATTTCTTGGATACGCTTGAGAGGAAAAATCACTTTCTGAATGAATGAACCAGTCAGCAGGGTACCAAGTTATTCGCTGTCTCTTCTATCAATTCATTCATCTTTTCTGACCCCAGTGCAGAGGGCTGAGCAGCCTGGCTGTTTATTTTTACACTTCACTGTTTCCTTATATTATAGCATTTATAGACTCTACATTGCAGAAGGAACACAAAATGAAATAATCATACACATGTAATTTGTTCAGACTTTCTTTTCTGTCCAGGAGTGTCGTTTATAGCCATTTTTGTTTTGTTCTGCAATTCAATAGGGGGTCTGTGTCTGTGATTTCGTTTTGGTCACTAGAAGGAAAAAACTTCCCTGCAACGGTGGTGTCACTGACAGGAAAAATGTCCCTACCAAACTGGTGTCAATGAAAGGTAAACATCCCCCTACCTCAGTGGTGTCATTGAAAGAAAAAAATGTCCCTGCCCCAGTGGTGTTGTTGGAGGGGGAAAAAGTCCCTGAGTCTGCAGTTTACTAGAATAAAAAAATGTCCTTGCAATGGTGGTGTCACTGGAAGGAAAAATGTCCCTACATCAGGGGTGTCACTGAAAGGAAAACATTTCCCTGAGTTGGTGGTATCAATGAAAGGAAAAAATTTCCCTGGGTCAGTGATGTCACTGAAAGAAAAAAATGTCCTGGTGTCATTGGAAGGAAAAAAAATGTCCCTACATCGGTGGTGTCACCTGAAGGAAAAAATTTCACTGCGTCCGTGGTTTCACTGGAAGGAAAAAATGTCCCTCTACATAGAGAGCTGCACACGCCTTTTCTACTCCCCATTGACCCGGCCCTGCCTGTATTACTCTAGTTTCACAGTGTGTATTAGACGCTGCAAAAAGTCACAAAGAGCTGTCCTCATTTTCATCTTGGGAAAGGTTTCATTTGGGGGAGAGCAGGTTGCTGTGATGTTTTCAGGAACCTATGTACAGAACCTTCTTGGCCCCTCCCACCAGTCATGATCTGCCTGCACTGTATAGAAAAGCACAGACCCACAGATGGCATCGCTAGGATGAAAAAAAAAAAACATTAGCATTTTGATGAGGGGGGAGGGGGGGGGGGACAGAAGAACCAGGAAACGCAAAATATAAGCAGATGAATCACTTGCCACCCAAGTCAATTCTGGGATTCCTCTCCGACATGTAAAAATCATATTTTTTTTTCTAGAAAATTACTCAGAATCCCAAACAATATATATATATATATATATATATATATATGGACATGATGGATGGGATTTTAACGGCACCAAGAGAATGAAACAAACATATAAAATATAAAAAGTATATTGTACATCATGATTAAAAACATAAAAATAGGTATACCCCCAGAGAACCACACAAGTGGACGTCTGAATATTCAGTACAATAAACTTTTTCTATTTCATATAGTTGTTACATTCTCTTGGTGCCTTTCAATCCCATCCATTATGGTCATATACAGTACTTTAATTCAATATAAATCAAGTGATACACAGAATACAATCCAAAAAAATTTCCATATATAATAAAACTTAACGCAGTCATTTTACACTGACAGTCCATGCAGTGATATATGTTTTCCACCATTATATAACTATATTCCAAGTAAAATTTTCAACAAAAATGAGTGATCCCAAGACCAGTGCACTCCAGCCTCTTACCTGAATTATTTTGACCCCTGCATTACCAGTAGATCACAACTCGCTGTGTTTTTCTTTAAGAGAGATAAGGTGGGTGGTCTGATGTTTAAAATTCCTTATCCTCTTATACCACAACAGTAGTCTTCACTCGTAGTAATGAGAACGTGAATCTCTTATGCCTCATACACACGGCCTGACTCTCCGAGAAAAAAAAGTCAGACTTTTTTTTTTCTCTGAAAGTCTGGCCATGTGTAGCCTCCATCTGACTTTTTTTGTCGGAAGTCCGATGGACCTTAGATAGAGAAAGGACTCACGGTGGACTTTTGCATGATCAAAAGTCCGACCGTGTGTATGGCATTATAGTCACAAACTCTGTGTAAAAAAAAAAAAGCCAACTTCGTGGTATTCAGGTATTTGAAACTTACTCCCTCTGAAGAGCCAAACATCTCCTACTGCTGCCCTTTGAAGAGTACATTGGTCTATGATGCTCCTTTAATGGATCTTTAGAGTATCAATTGAGAAGCAGGTGGCAGTACAGATGTGGTGGACCCTATTTCAATGGTTCTCTCCCACCCTCCCGTGGTACACTGTCCCTGCATTAGTATTGATGACATCAGAACCTTGGACCGCTGGAGCATAGGGGAGAGGATGCTGTGGGGAGCAGTCTAGCTAATTTTTTTGTATGTCTCCTAGACCGAAACATGCAGTTACGTTTTGTAGTGCGGGCACAGCCCCACTGCAAGGGAGCGTTTTCAAGCCCCCCCCTCCTGAATAAAAACAGTAATTACAGTATTGTTTCACCTTTAAATAAAACAGTTCATTAAAAATGGAACTCAACTATTTTGTGCTGGGTGGAAGGACTGGGACAAGGGGTGGGTACGAGGGGTGGCTGCCCTAGGCACTGTGGTAATATGTGAGGTGAAGGGGGTGCCACAAGGAGATTGGGGGGGAGTTTGTTTTGGGAAGGGGAATTTGGAAGGCAGAAGGGGGTACGAATTGTTCTATGAGAGAAAATTTAATGTGGGGGTGCGAGGGGTGGTGATTTTTGGGGAATTTGTGTTGGGAGGGGGGATGGAGAAAGATAATTTGTGCTAGGAGGTGGGATTTGGGGGGGGGGTTGTGCTAAAACAGGTGATATGGTGGAGGAGGGAGGGGATTTGTGATAGGAAGGGTATTTATTTTTGGGTTGGTGTGCTAGTAGGGATGATTTGGGGGATTTGTGCTGGGAGGAAGGATTGGGGGGTAGGATGTGTACCCGGAGAGTAAATTTGAGGGCTAGAGAACTTATGTTTCCTTTTAGGGGGGTGGAGGTTTGTACTGTGGGGATTTAACCACTTCAGCCCAGGAAGGTTTTCCCCTTTTCCTGACCAGAGCACTTTTTACAATTTAGCACTGCGTCGCTTTAACTGGTAATTGCGTGGTCAACGAAATTTGCGTCCTTTTTTTCCCCACAAATAGAGCTTTCTTTTGGTGCTATTTAACACCTCTGCTGTTTTTATTTTTTGCGCTATACACAAAAAAAGAGCATCAATTTACTGTGTAAATGACACTGGTAGGAAAGGGGTTAACACTAGGGGGTGATCAAGGGGTAAAATCTGTGTTCCAACAGTGTGTTCTAACTGTATGGGGACAGGACTGAGTAGGAGAGGAGACATATCACTGTTCCTATTTCCTAGGAACAAACAACATGTCTCCTCTCCTCTGACAGCACATGGATTTGTGTGTAATTTAAGAGTGCGCCCTCTGGTGGCTCTTAATGGAACCCTGTACCATTCTGCCCCGTAAATACACGTGAGCCCTTCGGGAACCGGTTAAAGAAAGAAAGCGAAGATTTGAGCTGGGAGAGAGGATTTGAGCATAGAGGAGGGGGAATTTATGCTTAGAGGGTTTTTTGGGGTGGGGGGGATTTTTGCTGACACATAACGCTCATACATCTTGAGGGGGGGTGCAGTTTGATATGTTCGCCCTGGGCTCTAGATGACCTTGTCCCTGGCACTGCTGGGCGATGTACTATAAGGCCCCATACACACCATAGAATCTATCCGCAGATAAATCCCATCAAATGGGTTTCTGCGGATAGATTCTATGGTGTATACACTCCGTCGGATATTTATCCGCGGATAAATCTCCCCTGGGATGGATTTCCAGCAGATGGATATTTGCTGACATGCTCAACAAATCCATCTGCTGGAATCCATTCCAACGGATGGATCCGCTCGTCTGTACAGACTTACCGGATCCATCCGTCCAAAGGGATTCCCCGCACGCGTCGTAATGATTTGACGCATGCGTGGAATTCCTTATATGACAGCATCGCGCCCGTCGCCGCGTCATAATAGCGGCGACGGTGCGACACGTCATCGGCAGAGGATTTCAGCGCGGATTTCAATGCGATGGTGTGTACACGCCATCGCATAGAAATCTTCTGAAATCCTCGAGAGGATTTATCCGCGGATACGGTCCGCTGGACCGTATCTGCGGATAAATCCTCTCGTGTGTATGGGGCCTAATAGTGTGCAATTATAGAACATTTACCTTCTCCAACGCATTAAGTCTATGGGGCCAAAAATACGCAGAAAAAAGTAGATGGTAAGGGGCACAATGCGCAGGGGTAAGTGGACCTATTGGAATTCTTCATTTTATGCATTGTTGTAATTGAGGAATCGCACATCCAAATGCTCAGGTGGGATTGGGGGTTTATGTAGCATTTCCACTAACTCAAAAATCCTGCTAATAAGTCAAAGAGAAAAATGTTTTGAGAGCCAAAATAATCCATGCGTCATACAATAGCAAAAAAAATGCATCAATAAAAGATGAGGGCACTATGTAAACAGCTTCCTCTTTAGAGTTCACGGCCTTTTGACAAAATAGGAAAGCTTTTCTGTGATTGTGAAGCAGGGTATTTGTCGTCATCCTGATCCGAGTTATGAAATAGCCCTGATTCCCTCTTGTTTGTGTTACATAATTCCACATCTGCTGGCTGTAGCTAAGCGCTATGTGAATGTTGTGATACAAATGCAGAGAGACCAGGCAGAATCAGATCATCCGGACTTACATAAAAAAAATCTAAAAAAAATCTCATTGGCACATTCATTTGCTTTAACTGTCTCTGACTGAAAGCCTATTGTGCAGCACTCTGTTTAAAGCTAGACTCCAGGCAAATAAAAATAAAAAATAAACATTTCATTTTAATTAAAATGTCATTAAATGTTTTTTTTTTTTTTTTTTTTATAACGCAAGCAGTTTGGTACCTGAATATGCTTTTACTTATCTTCCTGCAATCTCTTGCACTGCATTAGAGAGAGAGAGAGAGAGAGAGAGAGGGAGGGAGGGGGCCACCTTTCTGCACCAATGCTCTTGTCAGTGCTGTCAGTCTAACACTGTGAACATGCTTACAGTAGGAAAGGTCACAGAGATGGCCTGAACAGTTACATAGTTAGGATGAAAAAAGACACAAGTCCATCTAGTGCAAATAACAGAAATAAATACATAGAAAACCTCCATATACACATAGAAAATACATAAATAGAAAACCTCCAGTGTGAAAGGGGCCTAAGTGTAGCAATATGGTTACATTTAAAGAAGGTACAACATTTAGCAACATATTGCTACACTTAGAGGTGCCTTTTTCTCTTGTATACTCTGTAGCTTCTGCTGGATTTTGCTTCTTATGCCCTTGTGGAGGCTTCCAATTGTGGATGGATATTTTATACACAACTTATCACATTGCTATTATCTTTTTATATGGACCATTTTATTTTTTATTTTACACCCACAGTTGATCCAGAGGAAGGCAAAAAGCTCCCAATAAAGCATGAACCAATTTCATCAAGCGAGGGAAAATTTAATTCCTTCCTGATCCCCCAGAAGGCAGATTGATATTCCCTGAGTCAACAAGAGAGCGTTTTGCAAGACAAGCTACAGTTTTTAATAAATCTTGACTTGATATACAAGCGATGTCTTGATATACAAGTAGCGTCATGTCACAACAGAGTATAAAATAGAAGAGAGATGCCTGTAAGACCCCTTTCACACTGGGTTGTTTTGCGGGCGCTATTGCGCTAAAAATAGCACCTGCAAACCGACCTGAAACAGCCGCTGCTGTGTCTCCAGTGTAAAAGCCCAGAGGGCTTTCACACTGGAGAGTTGTGCTAGCAGGATGGTAAAAAAAAGTCCTGCTAGCCGCATCTTTGAAATGGTGAAGGAGCGGTGTGTATACCGCTCCTCCACCGCTCCTGCCCATTAAAATCAATGGGCTATACCGCCGGCAAAGCGCCTCTGCAGAAGCGCTTTGCAGTGTTTTTAAAGTGGGCGAATAGCGCAGCGAAATTGGCGGTAAAGCGCAGCTAAAAATAGCGCCGCTTTACCGCTGATACCGCTCCCACCCCAGTGTGAAAGGGGCCTAAGTGTAGCAATATGGTTACATTTAATGAAGGTACAACGGATATAAATGACAGAAATAAGGCTCCAGCCCCCCATTCCGGGGGGAGGGGGGATGAGGGGTAATGGGGTGGGGGGAGGCAGGGATGGGAGGGAAGGTGGGACGGGGGAGTGGGGCGACCTCTACGAAAATATATGACAGAAATAAGGCTTCAGCTTTAGAAAGCTACCTCAAAAATATTGGATGCTCAATATAAATATAATTTCATATAATGTCCGTGGAATGAACGCCCCCATCAAGAATGCAAATATAATGCAGGAATTAACTTTTTTAAAAGCTGATGTGATCTTTTTACAGGAAACTCATATGCGTATGGGTACAAATCGTAGAATTATGTCAAATAAGTTCCCTTTGTGGTTTTATGCAGACTCCCCCATTTTTCGTGCTAAAGGAGTGGCCATAGGGTTTGCTAGAGGTGTCCGGTTAATATTAGAAGAGAGAAAGGCGGACCCAGAAGGGCGTTTTTTATTTATAAGGGGAAACCTGAATGGTGACGGGATCTCATTGGCAAACGTTTACAGACCAAATAAAAAGTCTGCTCAATATTTGGCGGGAATTATGGAGGAGTTTGTGGAATTTAAGACTGGGGGGTCATTATGGGAGGGGATTTCAACTTGTGTCTAGATCCAAAACTAGATAGTACGTCACATGCACCGGGCACTGGAATGGCTCAGAGGAATAAATTAAAAAAGAAGATGCAACAATATCAATATAATTCCACTCCCCTGTACATGGGACGTATACAAGAATTGATTACATTTTGGTAGAACATAGGCTACTGGATGTGGTGGAAGATACAAATATTGGAATCACAACATTCTCTGATCATGCACCTATTACACTTCAATTGAAAATGGGAGAAACAGAAAATAGGAAAAGTAACTGGAGGTTGAACGAAGAACTTCTACTAGATAAGGAGATAGTAAGGAGATAGAAACGAGAATAAAGAACGAATTAGAACAGTTCTTTAAGGAGAATAGTACAGAAGGAATGTCTGAGGCGATAATATGGGAAACCCATAAGGCTTACATTAGGGGTATATTGATTAAGGAGGGAGCTGAAAAAAAGAAAAGAAATAAAGAGAAAAAAATAAGCTTAACTAAAGAAATTTTCAAATTAGAACAGCTACATAAGGAAACTAGAGAGAAAAAACTCCTATTGAATCTTTGTATTAAAAGAGAGGAAATGAGAGGGGTAATTGAACAGGAATCCCGAAAGGCTCTGAGTCTGGTTAAGAAAGAAAGATATCAATGGGGTAACAAGGTGGGAAAATACCTGGCAAATCTATTAAAAAAGAAAAAAACAGCTAACTACATAGAGAGAATACAGACAAATACCGGGGAAATAAGATATAAGACATCCAAGATTGTTAAAAATTTTCAAGAATTTTATGGGAAACTCTATGCAAATAACATAAATAATACTAAAGAAGAGGTAAAACAAAAAGAGGAGAAAATAAAAATGCATCTGAAGGAGATGGATTTAAATAAAATTCCAGAAGATAAATGTAATAATCTCGAAACCCCCATAACAGAAGAAGAAATACTTTAAATCATTCAAGAACTGCCAAATGGGAAAAGTCCCGGCCCAGACAGTCTGACTATACTGTATTATAAAAAATTCTCAGATATACTAATTCCGAAACTGTGGGCCCGATCCACAGCCAGCGGGCTTAACTTAAATGTTCCTATTTAAGTTACACCGCCGCAAAATTTCTACCTAAGTGCCCGATCCACAAAGCACTTACCTAGAAATTTGCAGCTGTGTAACTTAAATCCGTCCGGCGCAAGGCGTGCCCAATCTAATGGGGCGAGAACCATTTAAATTAGGCGCGCTCCCGTGCCGGACGTACTGCGCATGCTCCCGACGCTATTTTCCCGACGTGCTTTGCGCGGATTTACGTTGCGCCGAGTTTTGAGAATCGCGACAGGTGTAAAAGAAAAAAAAAGAGTTGCGGCGGGAAAAATTTTTTTTTAAAAAAATTTGACAGCGACGCGGGAAAGAAGGGTCTACTTTTACATGGTGTACTAAGTTTACACTTTGTAAAAGCAGCCCTAATTTTGCGACGGCAAACTAACACTTACGGAAAACAAACGAAGGGAAAAAGCTTTGTGGATCTCCGTAAGTGCTAATTTGCATACCCGACACGGAATTTCGAACAGAAATTAATGAATGAATGAAAACTTATATAGCGCAGCACATGCAAACTTAATCGCCTCTGGGCGCTTGTTGTTCCTGTCTCCTTTGGTATCAAAAGAGATGAGTCTTGATCTTTCTCCTGAACATCAAGTGGTTCTCCTCCAACCGAATGCTGGTTGGTAAAGCGTTCCATAGTCTAGGCCCTTGGACCGCGAATCTCCTTTCTCCTTTGGACTTGTATCTGGCTTTGGGTATCTGGAGGAAATTTTGATTGGTGGATCGCAGAACGCGATTGGGATTATGAGCTTTTATTTTTTCGCATAGATAATGGCGAGCATTTCCATAGATACATCTATGCGTTAGACAGAGTGCTTTAAAAGTGATTCGGTCTTTTACTGGTAACTGGTAAATCTAGCGGCCATATTTTGAACGACTTGTAGACGAGCGATTTGGTACTTGGGGAGTCCGAGGTAAAGGGCATTTGCATAGTCCAATCTTGAGTTTACAATAGCCCCCACCACGACCGCTATGTCTTCCTTGGGAATAAAAGGAGTAAGTCTGCGTAGTAGGCGCAGCAGATGGTGAGATCCGCTGACTACTGACCCTATTTGTGCGTCCAATGTCATGTGAGAGTCAAAGATGACCCAGAGACTTTTGACTTTGGCGCTAGGGGTGATGATTTTGCCCAGAATGGGCGGGGGGGTCCAAGTTGTTGTAGGTTGATTCATACGCTTGGCGTGAAACAGGAGACGTTCTGTTTTCTCTCCGTTGAGTTTAAGATAACTCTTTGTCATCCAGTCCTCTATCAAAGAGAGGCATGTCTCTAGATTGAGGTGATGATCCTTTTTATTGCAAATGCGGAAATATAGTTGCGTGTCGTCTGCATATGAGTGGTAGAGCAGTTTTTGACTGCTAATAATCTCAAAAAGAGGGCGAAGATAGATGTTGAATAACACCGGCGACAGGGGGGATCCTTGAGGGACTCCGCACGATAATGTGCGTTTCTCAGAAGTGAAAGGTCCTAACTTCACTATTTGCGATGGGTTTTCCAAAAAAGAGGAGAACCAAGATAAATCGCCTTCTGCGACTCTGGCTACTTCAGCTAGCCGAGTCAATAAAAGCTTGTGGTCTACTGTGTCGAAGGCTGCGCTTAGGTCCAACAGAACCAGCGGCGGCCGAGGTACTGCATCCTAAGATCCGACAGTGTAAAACTATTACGCCTGCCGGATCTTAGGAATATCTATGCGTAACTGATTCTATGAATCAGCCCCATAGATAGAAACAGGGATCCGACGGCGTATCAGTAGATACGCCTGCGTATCCCTTTTGTGGATCTGGCCCTGTGTTCCTATTTTAACGGGATCGGAGAGAAGTGGGAGATGAGGAAATAGGCTCTAGAAGCTTTAATAACTATAATCCCTAAAGATGTTAAAGACAATTCTTGATGCTCTAGTTATAGACCAATTTCTCTCCTCAATACTGATTTAAAGTTATTTTCAAAAATTCTCGCCAATAGGATGAAAAAAATAATGAAGGATGTGGTCCACACGGACCAAGTGGGATTCATTACAGGAAGGGACAATGGAATTAGATCCCTCCTGGTTATAGAGGAAATCAGAAAAAGTGGAGCCCCAGGTCTACTCAATTGATGATGAAAAAGCCTTTGACAGGGTAGACTGGGACTTCATGCAGGACACACTAAGAGGGATAGAATTGGGACCCAGAATGAGAGGCTGGATTAAATCACTATATAATAGACCTACAGCAAGAATAAAAATTAATGGGACCATCTCAAAACCCTTCGAAATGAAAAATGGCACCCGACAGGGGTGCCCCTTGTCACCGCTGTTGTTTAATCTCGCACTAGAACCCCTGTTAAGGGGTACAAGGCGAAATGTGGATATTAACCAGTTCCCGACCCCCGCATGTACATATACGTCCACAATATGGCACGTACAGGCACATGGGCGTACACGTACGTCCTCGCCTATTAGCGGGTGGGGGGTCCGATCGGGACCCCCCCCGCTACATGCGGAGGTCGGGTCCGCTCGGGGAGCGATCCGGGACCACGGCGCGGCTATTTGTTTATAGCCGCGCCGTCGCGATCGCTCCCCGGAGCTGAAGAACGGGGAGAGCCGTATGTAAACACGGCTTCCCTGTCCTTCACTATGGCGGCGCATCGATCGCGTCATTCCCTTTATAGGGAAGACACGATCGATGACGTCATTCCTACAGCCACACCCCCAAACAGTTGTAAACACATACTAGGTGCACCCTAACTCCTACAGCGCCACCTGTGGTTAACTCCCAAACTGCAACTGTCATTTTCACAATAAAGAATGCAATTTAAATGCATTTTTTGCTGTGAAAATGACAATGGTCCCAAAAATTTTTTAAAATTGTCCGAAGTGTCCGCCATAATGTCGCAGTCACGAAAAAAATTGCTGATCGCCGCCATTAGTAGTAAAAAAAAAAAATTAATAAAAATGCAATAAAACTATCCCCTATTTTGTAAACACTATAAATTTTGCGCAAACCAATCGATAAACGCTTATTGCGATTTTTTTTACTAAAAATAGGTAGAAGAATACGTATCGGCCTAAACTGAGGAAAAAAAATGTTTTTATATATGTTTTTGGGGGATATTTATTACAGCAAAAAGTAAAAAATATTGCATTTTTTTCAAAATTGTCACTCTATTTTTGTTTATAGCGCAAAAACTAAAAACCGCAGATGTGATCAAATACCACCAAAAGAAAGCTCTATTTGTGGGGGGAAAAAGGACGCCAATTTTGTTTGGGAGCCACGTCGCACGACCGCGCAATTGTCTGTTAAATCGACGCAGTCCTGAACTGTAAAAACACCTTGGGTCTTTAGGCTGCATATTGGTCCGGGGCTTAAGTGGTTAAGGGGTTAATAATTGGAGGGGAAGAGCATAAACTTGCCGCCTACGCGGATGATATTTTGTTTTTTGTAACAAACCCTAGGATAACCCTGCCTAATATAATAATAGTGATTGAAGAGTTCGGCAGGATGTCCAACTTTAAGATAAATCCAGCCAAATCAGAAATTATGGGCCAGATTCACATAGAGATACGACGGTGTATCTCCTGATACACCGTCGTATCTCAGAGTTGCGTCGGTCGTATCTATGCGACTGATTCATAGAATCAGTTACGCATAGATATGCGACAGGTGTAACTGTGTTACAACGTCGGATCTTAACTGCAATTTTAAAATGGCCGCTGGGGGCGTTCTCGCTGATTTACGGCGAGAATATGTAAATCATCGAGATACGCAAATTCACGAACGTACGCGGGCCCGACGCAGTCACTTTACGCCGTTTATGTAAGGGTTTTCCCGGCGTATAGTTACCCCTGCTTCTATGAGGCGCAGCCAATGTTAAGTATGGCCGTCGTTCCCGCGTCAAAATTTTAATTTTTAACGTCGTTTGCGTAAGTCGATCGCGAATACGGATGGACGTAATTTACGTAAACGTCGAAACCAATGACGTCCTTGCGACGTCATTTGGAGCAATGCACGCTGGGAAAATTTCCGGACGGCGCATGCGCTATTCGATCGGCGCGGGGACGCGCCTGATTTGAATAGTACACTCCCCCTAGCCGCGGAATTTTAATTCCGCCGGGGGATTTACGATACGCCGCCGCAAGTTTTGAGGTAAGTGTTTTGTGAATTACCCACTTGCCTCAAAAACTTGCGGCGGCGGATGTTAAATCACATAGGTTACGCGGATCTAAAGATCCGCTAACCTATGTGAATCTGGCCCATTGAGTATAAACATCCCTAAAACAGAAAGGCGCGCTCTTCAGGAAGACTTTGGCTGGAAAAAAGAACTAAAATATCTGGGAATTAGGCTGGCAACCTCCATGGAGACCTTATATAAAAAATGTATTCCATTGTTAAACGAGGTCAAAGCAGAACTTAATAGAATTACACCAGGGCAACTATCTTGGAGCGGCAGAATAAACATCTTTAAAATGGCAATATTAACTAAAATAGTTTATAAAATGCAGATGCTCCCAATTCCAATACCACAAGCATATTTCAAAAAATTACAGTCAATGGCCCAGATTCACAAAGGAGATACGACGGCGTATATCTCCAAATACGCTGTCGTATCTCTGAGTTGTGTCGTCGTATCTATGCGCCTGATTCTTAGAATCAGTTACGCATAGATTTCTATTAGATCCGACCGGCGTAAGTCTCTTACGCCGTCGGATCGTAACTGCATATTTACGCTGGCTGCTAGGGACGTGTACGCTGATTTACGCCTAGAAATATGTAAATCAGCTAGATACGCGAATTCACAAACGTACGCCCGGCCGACGCAGTACAGATATGCCGTTTACGTTAGGCTTTTCTCGGCGTAAAGTTACCCCTGCTATATGGTGGCGTACATGCGGCGTACCAATGTTAAGTATGGACGTCGATCCCGCTTCGAATTTTGAATATTTTACGTTGTTTGGGTAAGTCGTCCGTGAATGGGGCTGGATGTAATTTACGTTCACGTCAAAACCAATACGTCCTTGCGGCGTATTTGGAGAAATGCACACTGGGATATGTCCACGGACGGCGCATGCGCCGTTCGTGAAAAACGTCAATCACGTCGGGTCATGGTTATTTTACTTAAAACACGCCCCCCTGTTCCACATTTGGATTAGGCGGGCTTACGCCGGCCAATTTACGCTACGCCGCCGCAACTTACGGAGCAAGTGCTTTGAGAATACTGCACTTGCACGTCTAAGTAACGTAAATCGGATACCTTATGCCCGCCTATAGATACGCCGCTGTACGAGAATATGGCCCAAAGTTTCTAAAATTTATCTGGAGAGGGAAAATAACGCGTATTAAATTAACACTATTGATTAAAGATAAGGCACAAGGGGGGTTAGGGGCACCCGATGAAATTATTATCACGCGATTGTAATATCACAAATAATTGATTGGGCTAAAAATAATACAGAAAAAAGATGGGAATATGGAGAATAAAATGAGTAAAATAGCACTAAGGAGATTAATTTGGATTCCGGCACAGTATACAGAAATCAGTTCTCATGCCCACTGCATCACTAGGCACGCATTAAAAATATGGGATAAGATTCACAAGAAGGAAAATTGGGATCACAACTCACCTTTTATACCTCTAAGGCCCCGTACAGAGGACCGAACATGTCTGCTGAAACTGGTCTGCGGACCAGTTTCAGCAGACATGTTCGGTCGTCTGTACAGCCGAGCGGACAGGATTCCAGCATACATTTGCCTGCCGGGCCGTTTTCCAGCATGCAAATATTTCCAAACTTGTTTAGAAACAGCCTGCTGGAATCCTGTCCGTCGGACATGTTCGGTCGTCTGTACAGACCTACCGTACATGTCCGAGCGTCCGCCATCCCTCGCATGCGTCGAATGACTTTGACGCATGCGTGGAAGCATTGACCTTCCTGCGTCGCGCACGTCGCCGCGTCATCGTCGCGGCGACGGCGCGGACACATCACCGCGCTGTCTGTCCGCGCGGATTGCCTCTCATTTATGTCTGATGGTGTGTACAACCATCAGACAGAAATCTCCGACCGGACATGTCCGATGAAAACGGTCCGGACCGTTTTCAGCGGACTGTCCGGTCGTGTGTACAAGGCCTTACTGATACAAAATTCTTTCTACCAGGAGTAGAAAAAATGTTCGGTAAATGGATAATTCAAGAAAACATACAATTAAAAGATGTAATGGAGCAAAACAAACTGTTAACTTTTCAGGAACTAAAAAATAAAAAGGAAATGATTTTGATTGATGCATGGCGGTACGCGCAATTACATTTTCTTTTCGAAAAGACTCCCCCAGCCTATTCGATCAGAAGTAAATCTACGACGCCTTGAAAAATTATGCGAGGGAAAGGCTGAAAAGGGGACAATTTCTAAGATATATAAGATCCTGAATGAGTCAAAAATGCGGGACGTCCCGCCATACAGCAAGAAATGGGAGGAGGAGCTGGGCTCATATGTAAATGAATACGAGATCAGTCAATTAATAAAGAGAGTATATGCTACGTCAGTAAACTGTAATATAACAGAATTGAATTATAAATGCCTGGTGCGCTGGTACCTTACTCCGGATAAGGTACATAAATACTCAGGAAATACATCACAGCTATGTTGGAGGGGCTGCAGTGAAGTAGGAAGGTGGACCTGGTGGACCTGCTCCAAAATTATAAAATACTGGGGGGAGATGAGACAAAAAAATTGAGAAATAACAAACGATGAACTTCCAGACGACCCGTGGGTATTGTGTGTTACATGGGTCTCAAATGCCAACTATACACTACCTGAAGACATTACTCCCACAGCTCTTGAACCCTGCAAAGAGACAAATATCCTGTCACTGGCAAGAACTGGAGAGACCCTCATTGAGAGGGTGGTGCAATAAAGTAGACAAATTTTACAATATAGAATATCTGAGATTCAGTGAAGGAGAAAAAAGGGAGCAGAAGTGATGGGCGCATAACATAACTTAATTTAATATCTAATAGCATGAGGTAGCGTTTTGGATGGGTAACATATGGTATTTTTTCCCGTGTTCGACTCGTTCATTTTTGATGGGGTACAGGACAGGACATTATAAATTAATTCGGAGGGAGAGGGGGAAAGGGGAAAAGGAAAAAAAAAACAAGAAAGAGAAGGAGGTAGAAGAGAGAGGAGGTAGGGAGGTGAGAAAGAGGAGTACACATTAAAGAGAGAAGCTGGGAAGTCGGTGATATACGGGAAGGGAGAGGTCTGGGAGGGGGGGGGGGTGGGAATTGGGGGACTTTTTATTAAGATACATTTATATTAACAATCCTTTTGATATTTGGGCATCAGGTATCTATGAGATGCGCAATTGGAAAATTGGAAAAGTGTTGAACACTAGCTTCTATGTACAGACAGTCCCCTTGTTACAAACATCCGACTCATACTTATGTAGCACTTTCTACCATAGGTAGGTGCTAGAAGTGAGTTTGTTTGTGTGGTAGCTGCCAGGCAGGTAAATTTAGGCAGGCCTATGCTTCAGGCTAGGCCTGATTGTTTTGATCTGGGGGCTAGGGAAGTGACTGTGAATATTAGAGTCTATCAGTTCTTCAAAAGCTCAACTCATTTAACCAATTAAGCAATTCTGTAAACATGATGGCAAAGTGATCTGTTTTATTGGCAAACCATATCCCCTTTCCCCAACCAAGTTATATCCCCAAAATAAACAAAAAAAACAAACAAAGCAAATGACTGCTCATTGGGCCAGATTCACAAAAGAGATACGTCGTATCTCTGTGATCCTCCCATTCTAACTATGCGACTGATTCATAGAATCAGTTACGCATAGCTAGCCCTAAGATCCGACAGGTGTAATTGACTTACACTGTCGGATCTTAATGATGCAATTCTAGGCCGGCCGCTAGGTGGCGAGGCCATTGCGGTCGGCGTAGAATATGCAAATGACTAGTTACGGCGATTCCCGAACGTCCTCGCTGCCCGTCGATCTAACTTTACGTTGTTTCCGTCGAGATACGCCGCGTAAAATTAGGGTTGAGCCCTAGGTGTTCTAAGCCATGTTAAGTATGGCCGTCGTTCCCGCGTCGAAATTTAAAAAATCACGTCGTTTGCGTAAGTCGCCCGTGAATGGCGCTGGACGCCATTTACGTTAACGTCTAAACAAATGACGTCCGTGCAACGTCATTTAGCGCAATGCACATCGGGTAATTTTCCAGACGGAGCATGCGCAGTAAGTTCGGCGCGGGAACACGCCTAAATTAAATGGTGCCCGCCCCCTTTGAATTAGGCGGGCTTGCGCCGAGCGGATTTACGTTACACCGCCGCAAGTTTACAGGTAAGAGCTTTGTGAATCAGGCACTTACGCTGTAAACCTGCGGCGGTGTAACGTAAATGGGATACGTTACGCTGCCGTGGAGCAACGTAAATGTATCTGAATCTGGCCCATTGTCTCTGAGAGTGATATATGGAGGTCTGGCAGCAACCATCCGCTAGACTTACAAAAGGAGGAAGACAACAGGAAGTGAGAGGAAATCTACCCCAAGGAAGGGAAATTCTCTCCTGTAAGTGTTATTATGGGAAAAAGGTGTCTCCACTGAAGCTTTATCACCAATCCTTGTTTCCACAACAACACAACATTTTCAAAATCTAATTGTCACAGGGACAGAAAATTAGGTGAAATCTTCTGAACAGGGACACAGATAGCAAAAAAAAATGTTACAGGGGTGTAAACTCTTCCCTATGCCATTCATAAAACTTAAACATTATTATTTTGTCTGGAGTTGCACTTATAAAATTACCTGTTCCGACTTTTTTTCAAATTCAACTTAAGAACAAACCTATCTTGTTTGTAACTTTGGGACTGCCTGTATTATGAACAGTGAAATTCTGCCCGAAAAGGTGAACTTTGAAGCCTTTATCTGCTTCCCGCCCACCGTATAGTGACATGAGCACTCTCGTTCTGGGAGGACATCATATGAGGTCCTCTCACTCTTGCCACGCATGCATGCCACATGGTCCGCTGTGTCCCAAGGACACAGGGCATCACCAATCACGGTAAAGAGCCTATGACATAGTGTAAATAGAAAATTCCAGTTATTGGCATTCCTCTCCTCACGCTGACAACGCGTGAGGAGAGGAGGGCCGGTAAGCGCCATTTCTCAGTGGGGACATCTGCACTGACAATCAGGGCACTGATCAATCATCAGTGCCCTAATTATCAGTGCAGCCCCATCAGTGCCTATTATGCCCTGTACACATGATCTGTCAATCCGATGAGAACGGTCTGATGGATTTACACACCATTGGTTAAAAAAACGATCGTGACAGAACGCGGTCACGTAAACCACGTACGACGGCACTATAAAGGGGAAGTTCAAATCCAATGGCGCCACCCTTGGGGCTGCTTTGGCTGATTTTGTGTTAGTAAAAGGCGATTTGCGCTTTTCTCCATAACGAGCGCTAATTTTACCAGAACGAGCGCTCCCGTCCCCTAATTTAGTCTGAGCATGCGTGGATTTTTAACCGATGGACGTGCCTACGTGCCTTTCTATCGGTTAGGTATCCATCGGTTAATTTTAAAACAAGTTTCAAATTTTTTAACCGATGGATAAATGACCGATAGGGCCCACACCCGATCGGTTTGGTCTAATGAAAACAGTCCATCAGACCATTCTCATTGGATTGACCGATCGTGTGTACGCGGCATTAGTGTTGCCCTTCAGTGCCCATCAGTGCCACCTATGAGTGCCTATCATTGCCGCCTATCTGTGCCGCCTATCACTGCCCATCAGTGCTGCACATAAGTGCAGCCTATCAGTGCCCATCAGTGCAGCCTCATCAGCACACATCAGCAAAGGACAAAAATTACTTATTTACAAAATTATATACCAGAAACTATGAAAAACTTTTATTTTTTCAGTTTTTTTTTTTTTTTTTATTTGTTTAGCAAAAAAAAAAAACCCAGTTGTGATCAAATGCCACCAAAAGAAAGCTCTATCTGTCCCCCAAAAAATGACAACAATTTTGTTTGGGTACAATGTTGCATGACCGCACAATTGTCATTTAAATTGTGAGAGCGCTGAAAGCTGAAAATTGGCCTGGGCAGGAAGTGAGTGAAAGTTCCCAGTAGGCAAGTCGTTAAAGGTAACAAGCACTTCTTTGACCTGTATACGTACATAGGCCAATACACAAAGGTGACAGCATTGTGTGCACAGAGAGATATTTGGAGTGGAACACGGAGGATTAGTAATTGCTTGTGAATTTGGACAGTTTGAGTCACAGAAATGTGGGTTTATACTTTAGACCCATGACATATTTCATATCACTTTTTTAATTGGATGATTAGAGCTAAGGGGTTGTTTGTTCACACCGGTTATTACATGTGGTGGTTGGGCAAATGTTTTTTCTGTATATGATTTAAATGTAATATGAATACTTATTAAAAATTTTGGTTATTCTTCATAAACAGTAGGTACACATAGTTAAAGGAGCACTAAAGGAAACATTTTTTTTTGCTGAACTGACTGTTTACAGGGTATAGAGACATAAAAGTTAAAGCGGGAGTTCACCCATTTAAAAAAAATAAAAAAATCTCCCCTTAGCTTCCTGCTCGTTCGGTCTAGGGGAATCGGCTATTTATATTAAAATATGTGCAGTACTTACCCGTTTTCGAGCTGCATCTTCTTCCGTCGCTTCCGGGTATGGGTCTTCGGGAGCGGGCGTTCCTTCTTGAGTGACAGCCTTCCGAGAGGCTTCCGACGGTCGCATCCATCGCGTCACTCGTAGCCGAAAGAAGCCGAACGTCGGTGCGGCTCTATACTGCGCCTGCGCACCGACGTTCGGCTTCTTTCGGAAAATCGTGACGCGATGGATGCGACCGTCGGAAGCCTCTCGGAAACCTGTCAATCAAGAAGGAACGCCCATTCCCGAAGCCCATACCCGGAAGCGACGGAGAGGATGCGTCTCGTAAACGGGTAAGTACTGCACATATTTTAAAATAAATAGCCGATTCCCCTAGTAATAACGAGCAGGAATCTAAGGGGGAAAAGTGCCCTCTAAGGGTGAACCCCCGCTTTAACTGATTCCTTTTAAAAATGATTAAAAATAGATTAAATTCAATCATATAATGTGCCTGTAGTTTCACTTTCGTTTTTAAACTGGTTTCATGTTTATGTGAAGTAAAGAGACCCACATAACAAAAACAAACAAATCCAGGGCAGTGTTTTGTTTTTAAAATGAATCTGATGAGTTTTAGACACACAGCTTGGACCACAGTGAGAAGCTCCCATGAGATTTTTCATAAGGAGCCAGACAAGCAGGAAGTGTGGAGATCACAGCAGAATTACAGCAACTTCAAAGCAAAAACGAACAATGAGGACATGAAACCAGTACTGCAGTAAGGTAAAGGAAGCTATTTAGCTAAAAAAAAATCCTTTAGTGATCCTTTAAGCAGCATGACACTGTTTTGTATATTTATAACAAACCATAGTAGAAAGTCCAGCACATTTTCCCTTTGTCATGGCAAAAAAAATATCTACATGCATCTTGTATGTTACTGTATGTGAATAATTACAACATTGTATTTAATGGAGAAAGCATTTCATCTCAATATGCAACTATGCTTGTATTTCAGTCATTCAACAGCAAAGTCATTGAGGAGGACAAGCACCTGTTCCACTTAAACAAGGATTCTACAGGTAGCAACATACCACCCAGAAGTTATGCATTTCAGGAATTTTGGGCTCATTAGAACATGACATTGACCCCTGCATGCTGATATGCTTATGAAATCATCACCAGGCGGCTTTTCCCCCCTCACCATTCTCCCGACATTCAATTTTTTTTCCTTTCTCATTCAACACCCTTGCTTGTACCTTTTTTTTTTCATTATACACTCATAACTTCAGGTTGCACACGGAACAATTTTTTTTTTATATAATACAAATTTCCCCAGGAGCCTACCACAGTATTAACTCCTATGCAGGGGTCAAGTACCCCTATATATACAGTACAGACCAAAAGTTTGGACACACCTTCTCATTCAAAGAGTTTTCTTTATTTTCATGACTATGAAAATTGTAGATTCACACTGAAGGCATCAAAACTATGAATTAACACATGTGGAATTATACATAACAAAAAAGTGTGAAACAACTGAAAATATATTTCATATTCGGGGTTCTTCAAAGTAGCCACCTTTTGCAGCAGACACATCTCTAGAACTGTTAAGAGGAGACTGTGTGAATCAGGCCTTCATGGTAGAATATCTGCTAGGAAACCACTGCTAAAGAAAGGCAACAAGCAGAAGAGACTTGTTTGGGCTAAAGAACACAAGGAATGGACATTAGACCAGTGGAAATCTGTGCTTTGGTCTGATGAGTCCAAACTTGAGATCTTTGGTTCCAACCCCTGTGTCTTTGTGCGATGCAGAAAAGGTGAACGGATGGACTCTACATGCCTGGTTCCCACTGTGAAGCATGGAGGAGGAGGTGTGATGGTGTGGGGGTGCTTTGCTGGTGACACTGTTGGGGATTTATTCAAAATTGAAGGCATACTGGACCAGCATGGCTACCACAGCATCTTGCAGCGGCATGCTATTCCATCCGGTTTGCGTTTAGTTGAACCATCATTTATTTTTCAACAGGACAATGACCCCAAACACACCTCCAGGCTGTGTAAGGGCTATTTGACCAAGAAGGAGAGTGATGGGGTGCTGCGCCAGGTGACTACCTCTTGAAGCTCATCAAGAGAATGCCAAGAGTGTGCCAAGCAGTAATCAAAGCAAAAGGTGGCTACTTTGAAGAACCTAGAATATGAAATATATTTTCAGTTGTTTCACACTTTTTTGTTATGTATAATTCCACATGTGTTAATTCATAGTTTTGATGCCTTCAGTGTGAATCTACAATGTTCATATTCATGAAAATAAAGAAAACTCTTTGAATGAGAAGGTGTGTCCAAACTTTTGGTCTGTACTGTATATACACACACACACACACACACACACACACACACACACACACACACACAGTATCTCACAAAAATGAGTACACTCCTCACATTTTTGTAAATATTTTATTATATCTTTTCATGTGACAACACTGAAGAAATTACACTTTGCTACAATGTAAAATAGTCAGTGTACAGATTGTATAACATTGTCAATGTGCTTTCCCCTCAAAATAAAGCCCCATACACACTATTCGATTTTCTGCAGATTTTTGTCTTCAGATTTACCAAAACCATATAATCAGTGGCGGTGCGTCGATAGTGGGCGCAGCAGCGCCGCCCCCTCTCTCTCCTGCATCGCCACTGAAGTCAACAATACATAGATTCATGCATTGCACAAATCCATGTATTGTCGCCGCCCAATATTGAGATGGCCGGCCCCCTGGTGAGCGCCTGCCATCTGAATAACAGCAGCTGGTTGGCTTTGGGAGTGTCTATCAGAGCCAGCGGACAATCAGGTTCACTGGGTCTGGCTACCGGTAACCTGATTGGCTTAAGCGACATCAAGGGCGGGAAAAGACATTGAGTGACAATGAAGGGAGGATGGCTGACCTGAGAAGGGTAAGTGTTGGGCAGGGGGGGGGGCAATCTGGTGGTATTTGAGGGGGCAATCTGGCAGCATTTTACAGGACAAACTGGTGGTTTTGAGGGGGCAAACTGGCAGCAATTGATGCGCACAGTGGCGACAATTGATGGCATGGCACAGTGGCGACAATTGATGGACACAGTGGCGACAATTGATGGACACAGTGGTGACAATTGATGGACACAGTGGCTGCGCTTGATGGCATGGCACAGTGGCAACCATTGATGGGCACAGTGGTGACATATGATGGCACAGTGGCTGTGTTTGATTGTATGGCACAGTGGCTGCATTTGATGGCATGGCACAGTGGCGACAATTCATGGAACAGTGGAGACAATTGATGGGCACAGTGGCTGCATTTGATGGCACAGTGGCGACAATTGATGGGCACAGTGGCTGCAATTGATGGGCACAGTTGCGGCAATTGATGGGCACAGTAGCTGCGTTTCATGGGCACAGTGAGGCTGCAATTGTTTTTTTTTTTTTTTTTTCGTTTGCGCCCCCCAAAAATTTTGAGCACCAGCCGCCACTGCATATAATATGAGATCAAACCTTATGGCTGGGTTCACACCTATGCGAATTTCAGTGTGGCTTAAACCGCATACAATTCGCATAACATTATAAAATACATTGATTTTAATTAGGCTGGTTCACATATGTGCGATGCATTCGCACTGCACATTGCCCAAAAAACATTTGGGTTTTCTAGGCATTGCGGTGCGGCTCAGGTGCGAATTCAGGCCCATTATCTTCTATGGGCACGCATCTGATTCGCAGATGTGTTCAGTTCTCATCAGGATTTCTCTCCTTCTCCTTAATACACTTCTCCCCTTCCCCCTCCCCTCTCCCAGGTCTCCAAATTCACAACTAAAACGAAGATGATCTGCTGCACAGCTCTGTTATCTCTTTGCAGAGATAACAGAGCTGGAATTCGCACCGCACAAGTGTGAATCCAGCCTAAGGCCTCGTACACACGACCGAACATGTCCGCTGAAACTGGTCCGCGGACATGTCCGACTGTGTGTAGGGCCTAGCGGACAGTTTTCCGGCCTAACGGACAGGTTTCCAGCGGACAAATGTTTCTTAGCATGCTAAGAAACATGTCCGCTGGAAGCCTGTCCGTCGGACATGTCCGATGGTTAGTACGACTCATCGGACATGTCCGCTGGGCCGAAATGCCTCGCATGCGTCAAAGTGATTTGACGCATGCGTGGGAGCATTGAACTTCCTGGGTCGCGCACGTCGCCGCGTCATCGTCGCCGCCACGTCACCGCGTTTTCTGTCCGCGGGATTTTGGTCTGATGGTGTGTACACACATCAGACCAAAATCTGCCAGCAGACATGTCCGATGAAAACGGTCCGCGGACCGTTTTCATCGGACATGTCTGATCGTGTGTACAAGGCCTTAGAGTTTCTGTTTGTATGCAATCAGGCAGGCCCTTACACTACATGGGTTTGGTAAATCTAAAGACAAAAATCGGCAGAAAATCCAATAGTCTGTATGGGGCTTAACTCAACACACAGCCATTAATTGTCAAAACCACTGGCGACAAAAATAAGTACACCCCTAAGTGAAAATGTCCAAATTTGGCCCAAAGTGTCAATATTTTGTGTAGCCACCATTATTTTCCAGCACTGCCTTAACCCTCTTGGGCATGGAAATCACCAGTACATCACAGGTTGCCACTGGAGTCCTCTTCCACTCCTCCATGATGAGCTGGTGGATGTTAGAGACCATGCGCTCCTCCGTTTGAGAATGCCCCACAGATGCTTAAAAGGTTTAGGTCTGGAGACCAGTGGCGGCCCGTCCATAAGGGGCGCCCGGGCGCTGCCCCCCCTCCCCCAAGTCAGTAAAAAAAAAATGTTTTATTTAAACATGTCCCTTTAACCACTTAAGCCCCGGACCTTTAGGCAGCTAAATGCCCAGGCCAGGTTTTGCCATTTCGGCACTGCATCACTTTAACAGACATTTGCGCGGTCGTGCGACGTGGCTCCCAAACAAAATTGACGTCCTTTTTTTCCCACAAATAGAGCTTTCTTTTGGTGGTATTTGATCACCTCTGCGGTTTTTATTTTTTGCACTATAAACAAAAATAGAGCGACAATTTTGAGAAAAAATCTATATTTTTGACTTTTTGCTATAATAAATATCCCCCAAAAACATATATAAATTTTTTTTTCCTCAGTTTAGGCCTATACGTATTCTTCTACCTATCTTTGGTAAAGAAAAATCGCAATAAGCGTTTATCGATTGGTTTACGCCAAATTTCTAGCGTTTACAAAATAGGGGATAGTTTTATTGCATTTTTATAATTTTTTTTTTTTTTACTACTAATGGCGGCCATCAGCCATTTTTTCCATGACAACGACATTATGGCGGACACTTTGGACAATTTTGACACATTTTTGGGACCATTGTCATTTTCACAGCAAAAAATGCATTTAAATTGCATTGTTTATTGTGAAAATGACAGTTGCAGTTTGGGAGTTAACCACAGGGGGCGCTGAAGAAGTTATGTTTCATCTAGTGTGTGTTTACAACTGTAGGGGGGTGTGGCTGTAGGTCTGATGTCATCGATTGTGTCTCCCCATAAAAGGGATCACACGATCGATGCAGCCGCCACAGTGAAGCACGGGGAAGCCATGCTTACACACGGCTCTCCCCGTTCTTCAGCTCCAGGGAGCGATCGCGAGGAGGCGGCTATTAACGAATAGCCGCACCCTCATCCCGGATTGCTCCCCGACAAAATCCGACCGCCGCATGTACCGGGGGGGGTCTCGATCGGACCCCCGACCCGCGGAAAGGCAGGGACGTAGATGTACGCCCATCTGCATGTACGTGCCATTCTGTGGACGTACATATACATGCGGCGGTCGGTTAAAAAAAAAAATTATTGAAAAAAGGTCTTTATGTGCACTGTGTCCGGGCGTCGGGCACCGTGCGGTATAAGTAGCACCACGTCTGTGCAATCACGAGATTGCAGACGTGGCGCTACATTGGCAGCAAACAAATGCCTTTGTGGCTGAGCCCATCGCGCCACAGCTTCCGGCGCAATGGACTTGGACTTGTGGCCGGGCACGTGCACAGCACCCAGTATATTTCTGTGCGTGTGCGACGTCAGGAAGTGACGTTGGCACTGTGCAGCCCAGAGGAACGCACCTCCATGAGCCGAGCAAGGAGCTGAAGGTAAAGCAGCCGTACACCTCAGCAGTGTCCCCCCTAATGTTACCGCCCCCCCCCTTATTTAACTTAACTTATTTTCTCTTAGGTTCGGCGGAAATAGCGGCCGGGAGCCAGCTTCATGGATTAATAGTTCCTTCCCACTGTGCCCAAGCTGCCTCAGGTACTCTGCAGTCTCGGTGGTAAGGAAAGAGCACATATGAATTGCTGTATTTATGTCAAGATATAGGACTGGGGAATCATTTACACTTGGAGGGACATTACTCACTTACAAAGGCTTTTCTTACTGCTTAGGTAAAGTAGGGAGTTTTTCTGATTGTTGACCACAGAAACTATTACCATTTTCCTTTTCATTCTCCCATGATTCAAACTTTGTAAATGGATTAGAAGGATTCCAAAAGGTATTAAAATCGAGATTTTGCCTGTACAGTCACAGTGTCAATTCCTCTGTATATACAGTAACACAGGTTTGGCGGAAATAGCGCCCGTATCCCCCCCCCCCAAATGCAGTTATTTCCGCAGCCTCTGTTAATCTCGTGCAGTCAGTATGTCCGCAGTCTTTGGTAATCTCATGCAGTATGTCCGCAGTCTCTGGTAATCTTGTGTAGTAGGTCTGCAGTCTCTGGTAATTTCGTGCAGTATGTCCGCAGTCTTTGGTAATCTCAAGCAGTATGTCCGCAGTCTCTGGTAATCTTGTGTAGTAGGTCTGCAGTCTCTGGTAATTTCGTGCAGTATGTCCACAGTCTTTGGTAATCTCATGCAGTATGTCCGCAGTCTCTGGTAATCTTGTGTAGTATGTCCGCAGTCTTTGGTAATTTCGTGCAGTATGTGTCCGCAGTCTCCGATAATCTCATGCCCATTTAGAGTCCTTCATTACTAACAGTGTAATTTTTTAGTTTGTTTGCGCCAATCTGTAAGACTGCGCTATATACCATGATTTGTGATGCTGGGGCTATATACTCTGCCCTGTGATGCTGAGCTGTAAACTCCTGACACTATGAGTGGGAGCAAGTGGTTTATGAGAAGTGGGAGGGACCAAATGTGGAGGGGCAGGGTCTTGCACCCCCCATCCTAAAACGCCACTGCTGGAGACATGCTTGGCCAGACCATCAACTTTACCCTCAGCTTCTTTAGCAAGGCGGTGGTCATCTTGGAGATTTTTATTTGGATTATGTTGAAATACTGCCCTGCGGCCCCGTCTCCAAAGGGAGGGGATCATGTTCTGCGTTGGTACGCCACAGTACATGTTGGCATTCATGGTTCCCTCAATTAACTTAAGGTTCCCAGTGCCGGTAGCACTCATGCAGTCCTAGACACTCCCACCACCATGTTTGACTGTAGGCAAGACACACTTGTCTTTGTATTCCTCACCGGGTTGCTGCCACACATGCTTGGCACCATCTGAACCAAATAAGTTTATCTTGATCTCATCAGACCACAAGACATGGTTCCAGTAATCCATGTCCTTAGTCTGCTTGTCTTCAGCAAACTGTTTGCAGGCTTTCTTGTGCATCATCTTTAGAAGAGGCTGCCTTCTGAAACGACATCCATGCAGACCAACTAGATGCAGTATGCAGCGCATGGTCTGAGCATTGTCAGGCTGACCCCCCACCCTTTCAACCTCTGCAGCAATGCTGGCAGCACTCATACGTCGATTTCTCAAAGACACCCTCTGAATATGATGCTGAGCATGTGCACTTAACTCCTTTGGTCACCATGGCGAGGCCTGTTCTGAGTGGAACCTGTCCTGTTAAACCGCTGTATGGTCTTGGCTACTGTGCTGCAGTGCAATTTCAGGGTCTTCGCAATCTTCTTATAGCCTATGCCATCTTTATGTAGAGCAACAATAATTTTTTTCAGATCCTGAGACAGTTGTAGCCATGAGGTGCCATGTTGAACTTCCAGTGACCAGTATGAGAGAGTGAGAGCGATAACACATTTAATACACCAGCTCCCCATTCACACCTGAGACCTTGTAACACTAATGAGTCACATGACATCGGGGAGGGAAAATGACTAATTGGGCCCAATTTGGATATTTTTTTACATAGGGCTGTATTCACTTTTCCTTCCAGTAGTTTAGACATTAATGGCTGTGTGTGGAGTTATTTTGGATGGGATAACAAATGTACACTATTATACAAGCTGTACACTCACTACTTTATATTGTAGCAAAGTATAATTTCTTATTTTTTGTCACATGAAAAGATAATAAAATATTTACAAAAATATGGAGGGTGTACTCACTTTTGTGCGATATATAAAAAAATAAATAAATGGAGTGCCAAGTCCCCAAAACGTATTGTCTGTTGCAAAATAAAAGCTTGTGTGATGCTCCCATTCTTTAAAAACTTCAAAATTATATAAGGACATGGAGCAAAATTTGCAAAAAACAGCCAATCAAGATGCTAGAACTACTAAGTGATTAAGCAAACAGACAGCTGGCAAAAATACAAGAAATGTCATGATAGACTGCAGAAAAGAAAAGTCACAGATTCTGTCAGGCAATGTAATATTTCTTAGGAGGAGTACAGTTTATATCACTTTTTAGCTTTGTTGCATTTTGTGTAGAGAAAAACAGCAAAACTAATAGACCCAAGCTTATAACAGTCCAATTTACACAGTAGAATACATTATACTCTGTATATCAACAGGTATTGAACTTAAAGCATAGGGAAGAGAAAAAAATAAATAAGGTGGTGTATTCATAGCAACCAGAGTAATCTGATCAGTGAAGATTCAAGGAGAACTACTGAAACTTGGAAGGCTATTAGGGAAAGCTCTATACTTTGGTTTTCAAAGAATATAAGTTTTTTTTAAAGGGCATCCATTCTAACAGCTGTAAGGAAAGTACTCGTTTCTGACTTAAGCCTCTAACACCCGATCCGATCGTTGGCAGGGGATTGTCTGATGACAGACTGTTGGCCTAAAATCCGACCACTAGTACGCTCCTTCAGACAATTGTTGGCCAACTTTCGGCCAAATGTTGGATGGCAGGGTAGTAAATTTTCGGCGGACAACGGTCTGTTATCAGATTTTTGTATCATCTGTACAAAAGTCTGTCGCACAAAAGTCCAAAGTACAAACACACCATGCTCACCAAACGCGACATTAGCAGAAGGTGCCCAAAGGGTGGCTCTCAAGAGCTGAAATTCCACGCAGTACGTCACTACGTTTGCGTTTGTTGGCCGACAATTGTGTGCCATTAGTATACAAGACAAAATCCGGGCACATGCCCTTTGACAAACGTCCGACGCTCGGTTGGCCGAAAATCGGATCGTGTGTACGAGGCTTAAGTTCTGGGATCAGTGAGACTAGAATATAATTAATAAATGTTAAAGGGCAATACATAGGAAAACCTGCAGAGCTAGGATAATGTTTTATTATGCACTCGTTTGTGAAAAGTTTTTACTGCTGGATTTGATCCAAAGCTAAAATACTGTAGTCAGCCAGAACAGCTGGGGCAAAGCAGTAGGATGATGATGCTTGTCCATGGACCTAGGCTCTTCTCACACATGCAGCAGCAATGCAAGATGAACATCGAAGGAACATTTTTCATGGGGCAAAACAGGTCATACATGTGCTCATTTCATTAGTCCTGGTAAATATGTGCATGTGCCAACAAAAGCTACATGTCCTAAACTTTAAGCCAGTGTAGTAATGAATGCAGGCAAGTGTGATTGGCTCATAAGGCTATACCGTGGGTTTAGTTTCATTGAATTTTGCTGCCCGAATTCTGTAATATGGAGATGATTCAATAAAGCATTACAAAAAGCAACTATTCAAAATGGAATAATCCATTGCAATAAGATTTCAGTTTGTGTTGGTTACTCTTTCACTTGGTGAATGAATATTATTAAAACAAAAAAGAATGGATACCATTTTTCATTTTTTTAATTGGGTTTTTATTTTTTCTTCAAACAATCTTTCAGGCAATAAATTAACATTTTAAATAATCAGAAAACAGAGACATATATACATAATAGAGCTGCCCTGATACAGAATGAAATAAAACCACTTAAAATAACAAGATACTTCCACTAAAATATAGAATTATGCTATTGCATTGATTTTAGAATCTCATGCTTCCAGTGGTGAAGACTAGTCTCCCTACCCTCCTGCACACATCCTCCTGCAGACATTTTCACCAGGTTTAAGTGCATGAATAGTCCTCTTTATTGTATCTGCAGGACATTACTTATATGAAATTAATATATTTAAAAAATATATTTTTCATGTGGTAAAGCACTTTCGCTACAACTAAATTACAACACCCATGATGCTTATGAAGTCTGTGGAACCTTAGTAATCTGTTAACTTTACATTAAAAAGTTCTACCTCATAATTGAAATGCAGTTTAAATATTTAAATAATTTAGGCTGATCAGACATGCTACAAAAGGAGGACATTTTAGAAAACTGATGCCAGGAACTCTAGCACTTGTTGTCATGTGTATGAATAGAACTAGGTGTTTTTGTATGCAATGATTTTCTTTAATAAAAGCCTTGGCATACTTTGTCAATGTTGAGCTGGATAATACTCCATCAGGATTATGTTGGTATATGCCCTATAATGTAAAAGACGGAGATATTCCTCTAAAGCTGTGGTCCTCAAACTATGGCCTGCGGGCGGATATGGCCCACCAGGATGATTTATGCAGCATGCGGACTGCCTCTTTAACCTCTCAGCACTTCCCCTCCCCTCTGCTACCTTAATCATACAAGACGGGAAACCTGACAGGTCCAGACAAAGGGCAGGATCTTTTGAGTTAAGAAGTGGGCGATTAGTTACTAGGCAGCAGGGCTGTCCCAGCAATCAATCACCTGCCTTTCACTTGCAAAGTCCCGGCCTTTGTCTGGACCCGCCATGCTTTGTGCGATTAAGGTAGTAGAGGGGAGGCGGAGTGTTGCGATGTTGTAGAAGGGGCAATGCAATATGCTGGAGGGCTCTGTGATGGGGGGGGGGGGATCTGTTATGGAGGGCTCTGTGTTGGGGAAATCTGTGATTGGGGCTCTGTGTTGGGGAAGTCTGTGATAGGAGGGGTTCTGTGATGGGAGATATGTTATGGTGGAGGTCTGTTATGGAGGGCTCTGTGTTGGGTGGATCGGTTATAGAATGCTCTGTGTTGGGGGGGTGAGTCTGATGGAGAGGAGTATGATGGGAAGGGGGAGGAGAGGGTTTTTTGTGATGAGGGGATTCTGTAAAATACTAATAAGTTTATGTTTAAAATTGTTCTTTTAAATATTGTATTGGTTGTGTGTGCATAGGAATTTGTTCATATTTTTTTTAAACTATAGTCCAGGCCCCCAACAGTCTGAGGGATTGTGAACTGGCCCCCTGTTTAAAAAGTTTGAGGACCCCTGCTCTAAAGCCTCCTACAATGAGCTGACACAGAGTTCTCACAACAGTATGGGGTAGCACAACAGTGCCTTCATAATCAAATAAAAAAAGACTAATACCTGTATGATACTGTCTATAAGGAATGAACCACCAAACATGTATGCAGCCAAACTAAATGTTATTGTTGTGCAAACACAGCTTTATTTCCTTGAAGCACATTAACATTTCTACTTGTTAGTTTATTTAGAAACCTGACATACGCTTCAATTGTTTCAAGTATCCCAATTTAATTGCTCCCTAGAACAGATATGTTGTAGGTCAATAAAAAATAAAAGACTGCTAAAATTGCCCAACAAGCGAGTTCAGGACCAGATTTACTTTCTCCCCTCCCCACCCAGGCCAACATGCTTGCTGCCCCCCTCTTCCAACCAAGTTGCTTGGTTAGATTTAATATCACACCAATCTTGTTCTAGCCACACGATAAGCCGATGCTGTGGGTGGAAAAGGTAAAAGGTTTGCCTGCTCTTCCTCAGTGACCTACAACTAACTAGATAAATAGTCAGTTCAGGTATAGGAGTACAGAGCAAGAAACAGTAGCCAATCAGCTTCTAACTTCAGCTTGATCAATCAAGCTTAGACAATAAAACTTGGAAGCTGATTGATTTCTATGTAGAGCTGCACTGGATTTTGCACTCTGCAGTTTTAATAAATAATTTCATATGGATGCCTCAGTAAGTGTGACTATTGCTGCACATCAACAGTGAATAGTGGAAATTGTAGTTCTGGACTGGTGCTCTACAGCAGTGGTTTTCAGCTTCCGTCCTCAAGTACCCCCAACAGGCCATTTTTGGGGAATTTCTCTTAGATAAAATAGCTGTACAATATACCAAGCCATTGACTCAGATTTAAAGCACCTGTGCAAGATCAACGAAACATGCAAACATGGCCTGTTGGGGGTACTTGAGGGCTGAGGTTTAGAACCACTGCTCTACAGCAATGAATTGTGAAATAGCGGCAAGATTTTCTTCTCTTGACCAGCTACGTGTGAGATGCAATGGATGATTTAACTGGGATTTCAGATTAGAAATAAAAAATAAAAAGGCATTTTTGGTAACATTTTCTATGAATAATCCAATAAGAGATACTTGGCAATGAAAAAGGTACTTTTGTGAAGTCCCAAATGCAAGCTTTAAGCAGAGATACAGAATATACCCCACCTCTCAGCCCAAGAAAATGTAACAAGTGCTAAAAGAGACCATCTTGTGATGTCATTAACTAGCAATGCCATTAAAACATGAGTTAATGTTTGACTAATTGGACAGAATTTTCAGTGGTATTACAATTTATGTAACCAGCATAATACTTGTCTGGCATGGAAAGGTTATATGAGTATTTACTTTGCCAAAAACATAGCAAGTGACAGAATAATATTTAAGGGGTTATTTAATAAATGCATGTAATGGGTAATAATAGTGTACTAAGTGCAGTAGACTGTCAAATTTCTATTTGTTTAGTCAACTCTTTGCCATATATTTCTAATACCGTAACCTAGATGCCTGAAAATTTTCCTTCCTTCCACTAAATTAATTTTATGACTGTAGGAGTCATTTATAAACATGCGCTCAAGGACAAATTCCACTAGATCCATTACAGCCAATCATTCAGCTTTTTGCATGCACCAATTTAAAAAGCATGTGTTGCCTACTGGATCATGACTTCTGTAGATGTAGGAAAGCTGGCCCTTCCTTTTATGTCTGTGGGTATCTTAACATGCATGAATGGTCTTGTGTTAATAGGCGGATGCACAGGACCTGCATATGTCTGGCAAACAAAAACTATCCTGTTCACATTTTATGATCCATACATAGATTGGGAACTGCTGAAGAAAATTCAACTACCTTAAGTTCTCAGACATTGATGTTCTAAAGATTTTTTGGCAATGGGTTGTAATCCATGCAACATTTTCTAGTATTAGGAAAGGAGAAATTCATATTTAGGAGTACCTTCAAGTATAAATAGGGCTATAAGTGAAACTCATGGGTGCAACCCCCTGTATCTACCTTCTTACAAAGACACAAAACACAACAGATAAAACTAAAGATGCAATATCATTTTAAAAATGATATTTAAAAGCCTACCATGCATCTTCAATGGAAGACTATATGAACTAGTTCAGAGCAAAAGCTGCCTTATTCATGTCTTTTATATGCTTTGTTATGGCATAGTTTAACCACTTACCCCCCGGACCATATTGCTGCCCAAAGACCAGAGTACTTTTTGCGATTCGGGACTGCGTCGCTTTAACAGACAATTGCGCGGTCGTGCGATGTGGCTCCCAAACAAAATTGGCGTCCTTTTTTTCCCACAAATAGAGCTTTCTTTTGGTGGTATTTGATCACCTCTGCGTTTTTTATTTTTTGCGCTATAAACAAAAATAGAGCGACAATTTTGAAAAAAATGAATATTTTTTACTTTTTGCTGTAATAAATATCCCCCAAAAATATATAAAAAAACATTTTTTTTCCTCAGTTTAGGCCGATACGTATTCTTCTACATATTTTTCGTAAAAAAAATCGCAATAAGCTTTTATTGATTGGTTTGCGCAAAAGTTATAGCGTTTACAAAATAGGGGGTATTTTTATGGCATTTTTAATAATATTTTTTTTACTAGTAATGGCGGCGATCAGCGTTTTTTTTTTTGGTATTGCGACATTATGGCGGACACTTCGGACATTTTTGACACATTTTTGGGACCATTGGCATTTTTATAGCGATCAGTGCTATAAAAATGCATTAGATTACTATAAAAATGCCACTGGCAGTGAAGGGGTTAACACTAGGGGGCGGGGAAGGGGTTAAGTATGCCTGGGTGTGTTCTTACTGTGGGGGGGGGGGGTGGCCTCACTAGGGGAAACACTGATTTTCTGTTCATACATTGTATGAACAGAAAATCAGCATTTCCCCTGCTGACAGGAACGAGAGCTGTGTGTTTACACACACAGCTCCCGTTCCCCGCTCTGTACCGAGCGATCGCGTGTGCCCGGCGGCGATCGCGCCCGCCGGGCACACGCACGGGAGTCGGGGGCGAGCGGGGAGCGCGCGCGCCTCCGGCGGCGCGCACGCGCCCCCTAGTGGCGGCTATACGATAGGACGTATAGCTACGGGCTCTCGCCCAGGAGAGCCGACCTGCCGCCGTATAATGACGGTGCGCGGTCGGCTAGTGGTTAAAGGAACTACCATAAAAGGAATTCATCACAAAAACAAGCTGGGCGTAGAGTTTTTCTTCTGTATTCTTTATCAATAGGAAACAAAATAAGTGTCCTTTGATATGAGAGTGTATGGACAAGGGCCATATTCAGATTTTTGCTAAGCTGGTCATGTAGATTACAATCTAGATCGTTAGGTTTGACCGCAAAATCCGATCTGCAATGTGGAAATGCTCCTAAACAATTTAACTTAATCAAATTTTTTTATAACAAATTCTAAAAAACTTGGTCTAATCTTATTACACCTATGTTTTAGGTATATTTTATAGGTTTTAGTAATATATCAAGTCTTAACATTACACTAAATCATTCTCTTTTTCTAATGCATACATGTTTCTGGAAATACGTGATGCCTACCACCAAGTGTCAAAGTACAGAACTGAATTATCCTGCAGATAGGATGCATTGAGATTTCAGTGACCTGTCACTAGACACCTAGGCCTTTTAGAAAATATAGATCCACAAACTCAAAATTGTGAAAAATTTGAATATCTTTAGATGACTCAAACTACTGTTTAGCCCTCTTCTTTTCCGATACCTCTAACCAAATTTTTAGAAAGGATCTTGACTAATAATGTATGTGCATGGTTTAAAAGCAGTAGACATCAAAAAGGCAGCTCATATGAAGGCATTAAAATGTTACTGTATGAGAAGATCATGAAAGGGAACTTAAACTGCCCATTTCTTTATAGATCAGATATAGGTCAGATTACAAAGCCCAACACTGATGAAAATACTCTGGTAAAATGTATATGCTACCTTTTGCATCATATACCCAATGTGTTTTTAGAACAAAAAGACATCACTCAGGTTAGCGGAATACTGACAGCATTGCTAAGGTGTGCAATGCCCATGGTTAATGAAACTACACACAGCACTAATTAGTTGCAAACGATGCAGCAGACTGGCATCCACAACCATACAAATACATAATGTGGGTATGAACAGGATGGAATCAACAGTAATCCAAACAGGAACCACTGTCTAAAGCATTAAATAGAATGTATGTCTGCCTACTAAAAGCTTATTATATGAGTATAACATATCCAGTGTCATTTTCCAGACTCTAAAAAAAAAAAATGCCTACTAACAGGCTAGCTTATGCCAAGAACATTTAAAATCCATCTTGTATCATAGGTATGAAATACTAGAGAAACGCATACAGAACACCGCAAGTTGAGCTTCAGAAACGATGGCCATTGATAATATTCAGTTGTGCTCTCGATTACAATATCTAGTAACCTTGATGTTCCAGAAATGTTGCTTTTCCCTTATTGCATTTTGATACTTTGGAGGACAGAATACAAAATAATTTAAAATACAATACCAGATTGAAATTGGAGGAACATATAAATAAAAATAGGCACTTTGGGAAAATAAAATACAAAATTCCCAAAATGTTTTTGCTTTAAAGACAAAAAAGCTGCCCTTAAGCCACTCTGTTAAGAAGAAAAAAGAAACGTAAAAAGTTATAAATACAAGTTAAAAACATGAAATATCCATGTTTATATATATATATAAATATTTATAATAAAAGTCAAAATCAAATGTTGAAATAAAAAGCGACAACTACACCTCAGATGGCTTTAAAGATGGAAAACTGCTAAATTATTATTGCTTGTGGGGTTCCACCTATTTCAGGATTTACATTTTCTGCAGTGTAAGTTTTTCTTTCTATATAAAAGGTCTTTTGGGCCTAAAGTGGCCAAAGCCAGTCAGTTTGCTCGTCATATTCCATTCACTTCTAGCAACTGGGAGAAGTCGTGATGGGACTGTGAAGAAAAGGGAGGCTGTTTGGAGCTGCTACTGACACAGGAAAGCTGAAGACAAAAGGAGATGTGGGTGAAGAGGAAGCCTTACTGCATTCTAAAAGTGTGGCAGAGGGACTGGCAGCCTCTGTCGCACAGGTAGTGGTCAAGACCTGTGTTTCAAATTGTAGCAGTTGTCCCATGAAACTGAAGTTGGGAGAGATTATACTCCTGCGTTGCTTGACAAATTCAAAAGCCTCTTCCAATTTCACCCTTTTCTTCATCATCAAGTAGGCCAAGCATATGGTAGCAGATCGGGAAATGCCAGCTTGGCAATGCACCAGCACACGTCCGTGATGATCCTTGATGGAGTCTGAAAAAAAAAAAAAGCAATAACTTTAGCGGCAAAGGAAAGTTGTGACGATTCCACACATGTATGCTCGTCCATATCTATTTAGGGAAGCGTTAAAAAAATAAAAAAAAATCCTCTATCTGCACATTTTAGTACTGAGCTGTCATGCAAAGTACAATAATGTGCATCACAGACAAGGGAAGTTCCCCTTTGTAACAAAGAATTAGTAAGTAAGGATAATTATCTTTTGTAATGCTTTACAGTTATTTAAGCATAAATAAAATATCAATAAACAAACTAAAAAAATTCCCCTTATGTTGAGAACAGAGGTAAACGACAAATATTAACAGAAGTAACTAGGCATCAAAAGAATATAAACATTTCAAAGGTATATTTTAAGTCAATGACAGAGTTATACCTAATAACTTATTCAAGTTAAGGTTTCCAAAAGAATGCATATTAGTCTCTTTACACCTACATTTTCCCAATAACATTTTAATTTTTCTTTAATGAAGAAAATTATATTGAATATACATGAAATGGGAAGCAAATGTTAAAAGGATGAAAAAGGAGAAAGTCAAAGGGGTTTAAAGAAACGTGGAGGGCACTCCAGGGGCTGGAGAGGTAAATGGACAGTGGTTTGTGACATATTATTAAGTTTAGTCAATTATTGGTACATAAGACCTCCTGCTGTGATTCATCCAACACATAGGGGAGTCTGGCTTTAGCGACCCAGTGTTGAACGCATAAGGTTTGAATACTCTGCAGTGGCACTAAATTACTTCAAGTAAAACCAGGTTTAAAGAGAAGAAGGATTCTGCACTACCTTTTTTAATCCTATTGTTAGGCTTTCTAGATATCTGAAGTTTACTTATTGACCCAGAATGTTATGGGTAAGGTTGTGGTTTCCTCCATCACGCTGGATTCACACCAATGCATTTTTAGTGCTTTTTGCATATTTGCATTCCAAATGTGTTCCATAGGAAACCATGTTAAATGGGCTGTAGTGCAAATCTGCAAAAAGCACTAAAACTGCATAGGTGTGAATCCAGCCTTAAAAAGAGAGAAGAAAGTTCTAGGAGCATTGACCATCTAATTGTACAATTTTCTTATTGATTATGTAGTGTCTATGTAGTTTGAGGGCGTGTCTGATGAATATTGAAGTGTTTTTTTCCCCTTCATGCATTCTCTATCCCCTCAATCACAGCCAGTGAGCCATTGGCTCCCACTGCTGTCAATCACAGCCAATGAGGAGAGAAAGGGGGCTCAAGACATGTGTGTGAATGGGCAAGCTGAGCCACAGCTCAGGAGCAAGCCTGCTCAGGTCCCTTCATTGCAAGCTGCTTGCTGTGGGGGCACTTGTCAGGAGGGAGGGGCCTCTGTTATTTGTAGAATTTGTATATATTAAACCCAAAGTCAAAAATGTAATATATTGCAGCTTACCAATCAGATGTGTCAGCCACATTTTTATTTTTTTTCTTAGACTTTTCTCCTTGTTTTTAAAATGATGAAAATAAAATAAAGCAAGCATAAAAAAGAAAAAAAAAAACGAATGCAGCCATTACATCTATGAAATGGCTGCAATATAATAAAGGTTTGCTTTGAATGCCAATTTAATAAACCTCTGGAAATGTTTAAAAAATGTTTATGACAGTCTTAATATCACTGTGATAAATAAGTTGAGATAATTGTATTGGTCCATTCAGAAGCAACTTCATAGCAGCCAAAATATACATGTACACCAATGGTACTTTTGATATTACAAAATAAATACTTACCAATATATTCTATTGCCTCCATAAACCAGGAGCTAATGTCAGCTTTATGGTTGTCTTCCACTGGAATACATTTATACTGGAAATGACCTTCAAAATGGTTTGGACAGTCGGAAGATACGTTCAGCAAGGCTGTGATACCTAAGGCATCCAACATGTCTCTTCGGGCAGCATGATAAGCACTACCGAGGTAAAGGAAGGGAAGGATGTCCACTGGACCACCCTGTTCCAAAAGGAAATACAAAACAATTGTTTCTCAGCATGGAGGAGGAAACATACTAGATATGCATAAGAATATTTCAACAAATTTCTCAGTTGAGCTAAACAGACCACCCAAACATTGGTTTCTCTACCGTTAGAAAACATCTAGCTTACAACATGCTTTTATCTTGTAATTTTTGTTATTAGTCCTGCACTCATCTGTGCTGCATGGTTTAGGTGTGTTGCATTTTAGATGCCTTATGAACGGTATAAGCACAAACAGGATTTTTTCTAACGCAACCTAAAATGCACAGTTGTGAATTGGGCCTATAGTAAATTAAGAGTGCATCTAAACAGAAGAACAAACATTTTGCTGCATTCATGCTCTTATCTCAGGTTATGAAAACCTTTTTATTTTGATCCTGCTAGTAAAAACACTGTCTGTCCTTAGGTTACAGGAAGTTTGAAGCCAACTGGCAGGATCAACAGGTATTTAAGTAGCCATTTAACAGACCAAAATAGAGCAAAGAAAAGTGCATTGTTCGGGTTTACATGCACTTTATTTTTTAGAATGTGCCAATATAAAACATAAGGCCTGCTGCATATACACTGCAATCACTACAGTTGTATAGTTCACCAGTCAGAAACTTGTGGAAAGGCAGCTCTACATTACTTAAAGCAGGAATTCAGCAGACATACTAGTAACAGAGGTGCAACCCACCGACTGGACTTATTGCTTTAAGTTTACATTGGACAGGTTTACTGCTCCAGGAAGATGGCTTCCATAGCTTCCATGCTGGATGATCTGGTCTCAGCTCCTTCAAGTGCAGAGTCAATGCAGATGCCATGCCTGTCCCTGCCCTCCTTCTGCCCACGCTCTAGGTTATGTGAAATCATTCACAAAATACAAAGGCTTCTGTGAATGGGCAGTAGAGAGGAGTGGGGTGAGAAGAGCAGACACGGACAGCTCCAGGTCTCCCAATCATGTTCACCCTGACAGCCAGTGGCAGGGTAACATATTTGTTGGCAAACTTCCCGCCTAGAGGCTTGATTAAATTTTTTATTTATTTTATAATAAGAAACACTGAGCATGGTAGTGATTAGAAAGAAAATACGAGCCTAATAAGTCTTTAAAAGACACAATGGAAAATGTATTTAGTCAAGAAAGACTTAATATTTGATTTTATTGACTTCTTAATTTGGTTTGAGCATGCAGCTTTCAATAACAAATTCCTCACATCTCTATTCAGAACCTGTAACCCTAATCCTTTAACTTTGCTGCTAGACAGCATACAAGCATGCCATGAATCTGTTTAGGAAACATTTGAAACAATTTTAAACAAAACTAAATATATATGGCCCTTTACCTGATCATGAAGTGGTGTTGTACAGGAACTGTAACCGGTTTCAGTAGGCTCTAAGCTGGCAGGCAGGGAAATACTGTTTATAGATCTTGTCTTTGCACAGAATTCTGGGTACTCCGAGTGAAATCTTTCATAACCTCCTGCAGCGAAAAGAAAAATAATGGTGAAATCCTTTGCAGCTGCAAACCCAAATGTAATCCGCTAGGTTTAAATACATTCTGTAGACAAAAAATAAATAAAAATAAACTGAAAAAAAATAAAAAAAGGAAAAATAAAATTATAGGCATCGCCTTAGTCTTATGTACGTAGGTATATTATGTAGGAGATAGAGGATCAAGTTATATGGTATATGTTATGTTTATATATATATAATATATATATATATATATATATATATATATATATATATATATATATATATATATATATAAACACACATACATACACACACACACACACACACACACACACACACACACACACACACTACAGACCAAAAGTTTGGACACACCTTCTCATTCAAAGAGTTTTCTTTATTTTCATGACTATGAAAATTGTAGATTCACACTGAAGGCATCAAAACTATGAATTAACACATGTGGAATTATACATAACAAAAAAAGTGTGAAACAACTGAAAATATATTTCATATTCTAGGTTCTTCAAAGTAGCCACCTTTTGCAGCAGACACATCTCTAGAACTGGTAAGAGGAGACTGTGTGAATCAGGCCTTCATGGTAGAATATCTGCTAGAAAACCACTGCTAAAGAAAGGCAACAAGCAGAAGAGACTTGTTTGGGCTAAAGAACACAAGGAATGGACATTAGACCAGTGGAAATCTGTGCTTTGGTCTGATGAGTCCAAACTTGAGATCTTTGGTTCCAACCCCCTTGTCTTTGTGTGACGCAGAAAAGGTGAACGGATGGACTCTACATGCCTGGTTCCCACCGTGAAGCATGGAGGAGGAGGGGTGATGGTGCTTTGCTGGTGACACTGTTGGGGATTTAATCAAAATTGAAGGCATACTGAACCAGCATGGCTACCACAGCATCTTGCAGCGGCATGCTATTCCATCCGGTTTGCGTTTAGTTGGACCATCATTTTTTTTTTTTTAACAGGACAATGACCCCAAACACACCTCCAGGCTGTGTAAGGGCTATTTGACAAAGAAGGAGAGTGATGGGGTGCTGCGCCAGGTGACTACCTCTTGAAGCTCATCAAGAGAATGCCAAGAGTGTGCAAAGCAGTAGCGTAAATAGGCCGGCGTAAGCCCGCCTAATTCAAATTTGGAACAGGGGGGCGTGTTTTATGTAAATAACTTGTGACCCGACGTGATTGACGTTTTTCACGAACGGCGCATGCGCCGTCTGTGGAATAGCCCAGTGTGCATTGCTCCAAAGTATGCAGCAAGGATGTATTCGTTTCGACGAAAACGTAAATGACGTCCAGCCCCATTCACGGACGGCTTGCGCAAACAACGTAAAATATTCAAAATTTGACGCGGGAACGACGTCCATACTTAACATTGGTACGCCGCATGTACGCCACCATATAGCAGGGGTAACTTTACACCGGGAAAAGCCTAACGTAAACGGCGTATCTGTACTGCGTCGGCCGGGCGTACGTTCGTGAATTCGCGTATCTAGCTGATTTACATATTTCTAGGCGTAAATCAGCGTACACGCCCCTAGCGGCCAGCATAAATATGCAGTTAAGATCCGACGGCGTAAGAGACTTACGCCGGTTGGATCTAATAGAAATCTATGCGTAACTGATTCTATGAATCAGGCGCATAGATACTCAGACTCAGAGATACGACGGCGTATCTCCTTTGAGAATCTGGGCCTATATATATTATATATATATTACACATGCACACACATATCCCACAACATTGCCACAGTGTGAGTGTATAACAAGAGTATATAATGTTATATATTTAAGATACACCATATAAGCGTTTACGCATTTTCTGGTTTATGGGCAGCTGTACGCGGCACCTGGGTGCAGGGGAGATACGTAGCACGTTTGTGAGAGCTCCTGTATTATCAGTTTCACGGTAGCTATAGTCTTATCCCAGACTTGATACTCAGAATGTCACATTTTACACACAAATGTATAAAAAGGTGAAATTTATAGTCTATATCTATAAAGCAACGGTAAAATATTATGATTACATGGGGCACTGCTATTTGCACTCACAATTACAATTTCTTATTTTTTTTAAGAAGGGGTCAGCAATGACAGCCTCCATACTTCCTATGGACCCTCTAACCCCATACCTGCAAGAGTCTATGTGCTTTCATCATGCACATTACTATTTTTTTTCTATTTAAATGTTAACCTCACAAACAACCTTTTTTACGTAACGTTTTCCATGGTTCGATTACTAATTGCTATATTTGCAAACATTATCTTGAAAAGCAGACATTGTCAAGCTTGCCGAGAGCTGTTATTTACACTACAGCTGTCCAAAAAAAAAAAAAGAAGAACGCTGGTCTAATTAAAAAGAGACACTGTAATCCAAATCTCCAAGATCTTATAAAAGCTTTGTGTTCATGTCATTTAAATTTTTTTTTTTTTTTTTTAAACTACAACTTTCATTAAAAAGAATGAATACCTGGTGAGCCTGCCATAAAGGCATTATCTGCTAATGAGAGGGGGCAGCACCCAGTCACTTCTCCTGCACTCTCCCCCCTATTGTATGTGCTTAAAGTGGAGGTTCCATCAAAAAAACTATTTTGCTTTAAACTCTAGCTTACGACTAAAAAAGTTTTTTTTACTCATCTGGAAATGCCCGTTGCTATGCGGTCCCACGAAATCTGCCTTTGAATCCACCTAGGATTCTGACATCTCCCTCTAATGCTCCTGGGAAATGTGTGTCATCATTTCCCAGGATGCAGTGTGCTGTCCAATTATCACTCCCCATCCAAGACTTCCAGGAAGTAAGTGCCTGTAGGCTTCACAATGCCCACAAGCAAAATGACAACGGTGTAGACATAGTTTTATAAACTATCTTTTTTGAATATCTATGCGGATCGGCGGCGGATTGTAAAATAGTAAGTGACCAGATTTAGATTATAAAAATGCAGGATGAAAGGACATACATTTAAAAAATGCTAATTGTGGTTGGAACTCCGCTTTAAGTTGGGGACTATAAGGAGCAGTGACGACACACATGGGAGACAGACATGAGCTGCTACTGTCAATCTAGATATAGACAGAATTGGCAAGAAGAGGCTGCAGGGAAACAGCTGCACAGAGATGCAAAAAAGGATAAAAATAGGAGAAAAGAAGAAAAAATAAATAGGAGCCATTTACATCACGATGCTTTATCAAACTAAATGCCATACAGTCAGGGTTTACGTTCTTTTTAGTATGGGAGGGAGCTGAAATCACTTAATATATTCAGTTAACGGTTTGCAATAGGACAGATAGAGGGGTACATGTTTGTCCGAAATTAAATAAATGGGGCTTTGCTTGGTTCTAAATTAAGTGAAGTGCTTGAATGTTAAAGGGGTTGTAAAGGTACAATTTTTTTTTCTTAAATAGCTTCCTTTACCTTAGTGCAGTCCTCCTTCACTTACCTCATCCTTTGATTTTGCTTTTAAATGTCCTTATTTCTTCTGAGAAATCCTCACTTCCTGTTCTTCTGTCTGTAACTCCACACAGTAATGCAAGGCTTTCTCACTGGTGTGGAGTGTCATGCTCGCCCCCTCCCTTGAACTACAGGAGAGTCAGGACGCCCACTAACACACAGCTCCTTTATCTGCAACGTAGAGAGCGTCCTGACTCTCCTGTAGTCCAAGGGAGGGGGCGAGCACGACACTCCACATCAGGGAGAGCCTCGCATTACTGTGTGGAGTTACAGACAGAAGAACAGGAAGTGAGGATTTCTCAGAAGGACATTTAAAAGCAAAATGGAAGGATGAGGTAAGTGAAGGAGGACTGCACTAAGGTAAAGGAAGCCATTTAGGAAAAAAAAAAAAACTGTACCTTTAAGGCAGGCTTTCACTCAAGAAATGTCAGGTTTTCTACAGAAACCCTTTCTGCCCACTTTAAAAAAGTTTTTAGGTATGTTTGGCCTAATCCCTGCTGCCATCCTCCTAGGTATCCCCATCATGTATGCAAGGAGGCTGCAGCAGTAGGAACTCATAGTGGCTGGTGGGCAAAGTTAGTGTTGCATCATCAGGTACTTGGCTGCCTGAACCCAGAAAAGACAGCCGTCTCTCGATATCAGAGAAGATAACAGGTAATGGGAGATAGAAAAACGAAGGAAAAAAAAAAAAAGGAGGAGGGAAGGGAACTGCAGTACATATTAAAAAACTAAAAGTACTGTGTATCATGCACATCATACCTTTGTAATGATTTATATAGTTAAATACAAATTCTGCTCGTATATTCTAAGATACTATGAGGTTGGTTTACTAAAGGCAATTTGGCTGGTAACTTTGCAAGGGAAGTTGCACTGTGCAAGAGAATTTCCCCCCGGAGCTTAGTGAATGTGGTGCCATGTCACTTTCCCCAGAATACCCAATCACGTGCAAAGAAAAATAAAACTAGCATTTTTCCTTGAACATGATTGGATGATAGAAGCCATTTACCAAGCTCTGGGGGTAATTCCATTGCAAAGTGCATTTTCCTTGTAAAGCAATCAGTCCATTTGCCTTTAGTAAAATCCACCCTCATGACTCTAAGGCAGGCCCTGTACACCTCACGCAGGAATGAGATATGCAATATCAGTTACACAGGAAAGAGCCTCTAGTCACAAGGCACAATTTATTTAACTGATGCTCCAAACACTTCCCCATATGATAAAGCTCTAAGAACTCTGTAATCCAATGTACCATATTTTCTTTTGTTTCTGCTCTATGTTTGAGCCAAGCTGCAACAATATTAGCCCAGGAGAACTGCCTTCACATTTGTGAAAGGAACCATGAGGAAAAATCTGAGTGGGAGGCAGGATTAACACCTCAGCTACAACTGGAAACACAAGCTCAGGAAGGAAGCAGAGCAGCTGCCCCGCTTTAATTTCCCTAGGGTTGCTCAGAAATTTCTGAATGGACCCACGTTACAACAGCATCCAAGGACAGACTTCCCGTGTCCATTAATTATCGCCATCACAGGGCTTGAAGAGAGGAGCCGCGCTGACTGGTATCACTACAATTATTCATATTTTCATGCACAGCTTTGCCACCACTTTAAAATATACCAATCGCATAGGCCAGTTTCTATGGCAGCATATCTGTTGTATCACAATGCACGCTCCATGAAAATAAAATAAGGAAGATGGGTGTCTGGCAAAGAAAACAAAAACAAAAAAAACCCCATGGCATTTCCCCTCAAGCATTCAGCCAGTAGAGTACTTTTTCATTATGTATTTTTGCTACTTTGGCATTGCGGTCCTTTAAATTACACAAAAAAAATGGTCTGTAAATAGCAGTGGTAAGACTCTATAATTATGAACAGCAGAAAGGCAAGACCGGGCAGAGCAGGTTTGCTTGCTAGGTCAGACATTTAAAACCAGACACATCAAATATTCATGCTCCAAGGTTGTTTTACAATTAGTCCTCCATACTGGCTACAGTTCTACTTGCTGCTATGTTAGTATGTATCGGAATCAGGCAAGCATGGGATTTTATGAGTGTCCATTTTTAATTAGCTGACCTGGCAACCAATGCTAATTCGAGACTGAAAAGTAAGGCGTCTGTCTCCGGTTATCTTCAGCGCAAATAAATATACTAATAATGATATGATTAACTATGTACTGCAACAATCCCATCTGCCACAACCACTCAGTTCAATGTTAAAAATACCTAAAAAACAAGCGCAATCATGTAAATAGAAATACAGATACAGTGCAATTTGATCAATTGTATTCCTATTACTTCTGTACTGTATTGTAATTGTACTGTTTTCCCTTTACATTGTAAAGCACTGCATAAACTGTTGGCACTATATAAAATCCTGTGTAATAAAAATTAATTTTAAAATTATTTTTGCAGCTTCGCAAAATAAGGAATCACACTTTATATTTTTGACAACATTGCCCTCTAGTCAGATTTTTTTAAATGTAGATAGTTTAGCTTTGCTGCACAGCATGGCAGGGAAAAAAAGGAACAGGCAGGTGTACAACATCAGTGCTTAATTCAATTTAAAACATGCTCCTGACCACTTCCAAAGCTTGTGTTCTTTAAACCCTATATAAAAGCCAATTATTTTTTTCTGGTTGGCGATAGAGTGGAAAACGATTAGAACCACAATTTTTTTTTTTTACTGCTCTCTGGGTCTCCATTCGAGAGATTTACACCTTGTAGGGCACAGGTGTCAAACACAAGGCCCGCGGGCCGAATCCGGCACTCCTGGCCATTTCATGTGGCCCTCACACCTCTCCTGCAGCTGCAGGAGAGCTCCAGACCCCCTCCAGACCCTTACTTTCTGCTTTCAAGCAATGCATCCAGCTTCTTCCCAGCAGCAGCATAAGGAAAGGGGGTGCATTGTGATGTAAGGGAGAGTGGGGGGACTCAACTTCTGATGGTGGGGGGCTCTTGACATGTAATATATGGGGAGGGGATGCACTGGACATCTAATCTTACATATATAAAAGGCCCTTTTGAGGACAATCATAATGCTGATGTGGCACACGAAGAAATTGAGTTTGACACCCATTGTAGAGCAAGGGCACAGATAGGCTTAGAGTAGTTCCCCTTTGTGGCCATAAGATGGCGGTAAAGGGCCATCTGGATTAATAGGCAATGCAGGAGCTGCTAGAGGTCCCCACATGTAGGATAGTTTGGGGGAATTTAAAGTTAATGCCAGCCCTGCAGTTCCTTGTGAAGAGGGCTAGAATACATTGGTAATGAGCCAGAGGTTTATCGTGGAAAGTGTCTGAGGACCAGGCTACAACAAGGTTTCGACAGCAAGGTTCCACCTTACCCTTTCTCGTTAGGGAGTGGGAAAAAAGGGGGATGCAAGTAATCCTACAAATCCTTTATCTTTCCTCCCTGTCTAAGGATGCAGGACTCTGGTAAAGTCTACTCCTCGACTCTCTCTTATCTAATGACTGTTGGTAACTAAGCCCCTTTTTGGGACCAGGATGGCTGTGTGTGTGTATAGATGGATTTGACTGACTGTTCAGGAAAGCATAGAAAAAAGGTCTTCTACTTCTGCACGCATTCTTCCACTAATCTCTAATGGAAACATCACCTGCTTGTGCGAGCTGCTGTGGGACACACTTGTTGCTGTAAGCCCTGTAGAGGGCATGTGGAAGCGCTGCTGGCAAATACTGCTCAGGCCAGGCTTCTCTGAAGAAATGAGCTCAGGCAAAGGGGCAAGTAATGGAGGCTTCCAAAGTCCCCAGGTATTCTGAGGAGTCTTGTGCCCAAAGTATCCCAGGGTGCTTAGGGGAATCACCCCATGTCCAGCCATGAATAGTTTAAAAGAACCATGTGGTGATGATCATGCAGCCCAGCACAGGGCACATCACCATTACACGAAACACTCACTTCCTGTCCCTTTAACAACAGTATCAGACAGGAAGGAAGGTAAATCTTTAAAAGGGACACAGACTTTCTTTCTAGCCTTCCTCTTAACTCTACAAAAGTAAAACCTTTTTATATACTACATCCATTAGCTCCCATATTCAGGAGTCAGCGTATAAATCTCACTAGGTGCTACAAGACCGCTGTGACCAACGTGGCACATTTCTCCACCTTTGGTGGTCCTGTCACAAAATTCGTTTTTTGGGAAGCCATCACCCCTTGGATTAAAAAAATAAATAAAAACACCCTTAGGCCGATAAAAAGTTCTCCCTTTCAATTTCTTTTTCATGGGGTCCCCTCCTCGATGAAACTTCTTTATAAGAGAATTCGTTACTCCCCACCTGTTAAATGCAGGCAAATCCTTAATCACTAGGTTCTAAAAACAGAACGCCTGTCCCACACTTTGATTGGAAGAGGGAGGTAGAACGTTGGGAACACATGGCCAACAACCAATAGTAGGAGAAATGTAAAGACGCGTGGACAGGCTGGATCCCAGATGATTGATAATTTCCCTATGTGTTGTTTCGCTAGCTTGATTAATGGCAATACTCAATTATCTCATTGTTTTTTCCTTCTACCCAGGTACTAGTTGGACAGGATGATGTTTTTCTCCTTTTGTTTTCTCGGGATGTTTTTATTGCTTAGTTATTAGTACGCAAGTATACGTCACCAATTATACATTTTATGAGGTCTGTCCAGGGATGTTGATAATATCTTACCAGATACCTAGACTATACCTGGACCTTGCTTATTTAGGTTTTGTGGGATCTTCTGTACAATGTCTGTACTTGATATCAGCCTCTCATTGATTTCCTTTTGTGTTCTTTTTTTAATGTCTTTAAACGTAAAATTTTAAAATTCTGTGAAAAAAATATCAAATTCTCCACACAAAACGAATATATGTGGATTCTGGCAATATTAGCTGCAGGCTAGCCTGGTAAATCCTTTGGAGACTTCAGTGGTTGGAATTCCCAGCCTAAAGGGGCCATTTTACATTAATGTGTTATGCAACTTATGTTTCCACATACAAATTTTCCATAATCTACAATGAACAAATGCTCTGTAAAGTTATGAGTGTATGACACCTTCCTTCTTGGCCCTATGGGTGGGGAGACAGACAGACTATAACTTATAAAATACTAGTAGCAAATATTAGCAATATTAGTCTGTTGTGTACCTTAAATAATTTGGATATGGCATGGACCTGTTCATATTTGTGTCTTGCTGGTATGGTTCCAAGTAGGCACTTTGGGTTTGAATTACTAAAACTGGAGTGCGCAAAATCTGGTGCAGCTGTGCATAGCAGCCAATCAGCTTCTAACTTCAGCTTGTTCAATTCAGCTTCGACAAAAAATAAAAATGGAAGCCATTTGGCTACCATGCACAGCTGCACCAGATTTTTGCACTCTCCAGTTTTAGTAAATCAAACCCTTTGTGTGTTAGATGCATTTTACATTCATTACCATTGAACTCCAAGTAATCTGTGTTTTGTTGGAAACCACAAAGATGCAGCAAGCGGATTTTACAAATGCATAATTCCAGAAATGCATTTTTAAATGTTGGCATCGATTCGTCAGAGAGTCTAGACTGTATGTGCTTTTGCTACTAAGGACAACAGGTATGTTTATTTAATAAACTTGGCAATGAGTAAAGTGGAAAGTACAATAACCCACAGCAACCAATCAGAATTCATAAGATGGCTGGGATCGGTGCAGCATGCATGTTTGTTTATTCGAATACATGCCTATTTAATAAACTGTGAGCAGAACAAATTTGAAAGTATTGTATGCAGAAAGCAATCAGAAAAAAAAAAAAAAAAACACTATCAAGCAAGACCAACGTGAGGATGGTTGGTAATGGCCCATCAGGTTGATTCTTGCACTGCTAAATCAAATGTTTCACAGTGTTCAGAATAGCTTTGAAAATAAAAGGGAGTAATCAATTGGTGAATCCACTAGATTTAACCAAATATAGCTCACCTATCACAAAAATGTTCTATAAAATATTAAATAAAATTAGGTGGCCAAAAAGGCCACCACTGGACCCATTTTATCATAGAATTGCCTTCTTATCCACAAAATAAAAAAATTGAAATAATATCTGAGTTTTACTCCAATGCTACTTTTATGTAATGAACTAAATAAACAAACACCAGCTACTTGCCAAAAAAATTATATATTTGACATTTAGTAGGTTGCCACAAAATAGCAATGTTCCAGACAAGTATTGGGGTGGTAAAGCCAAAAGTAAAAAGTGCACCTTTCCATTTAGATGCATTGTTTCGCCTTTCCTATCCCATAATGACATACTGTACGCAAGACATAAAATATTATTACGTTAGGCTTACATGCACAGAAACAGCCTTATTCATTAAAAAAAAAAATACCTTAAAGTGGAGTAGTTGCCCATAGTGACCAATCAGAATTCTTGTTAAAAGTCTAGCTTTGCCGCAAAAAGAAAAACAAAATCACCTTTGTAGTGATCTGTTGCTGCACAGGGAGGCGGGGCAGAGTTTGGTCCACGTTCAAGATGGCTGCTAGAGCTTGCAGGGACAATGTAAGAGAAATTTTGTTGGGACATCCCATGTAACTACAAAGTGTCCTCTGTCCTACATTTTATCTGGTTATCATTGGGTTCCTACCCTACGTTACTTGTGTGCACCCACTGAAAACTATTGGATAAATTAAACTACTACAAGTTGGCCAAAAAAAAAAATGTCTTTAAAGAAACACATACAATAATCTTAATGCAGATATTGATGTGTTTTAACATAAAAAATTATATATATATATATATATATATATATATATATATATATATATATATATATAAAATGTTGCCACTTACTAATAAAGTTATATATTTACTGCATAAGAGTATTATTCTTAGACTTGTGAGTCTTATTTGCTTGCCACAACTGCTTCCTGTTGTGGAAGTGTTGTGCAAAAGATGTGGCTTAATTTTTTCCTCTGTTTAAAACACTAAGTTGACTCAGAATGACTTAAAACATTACTGTATACGATGTGTGGTGTATTCTTTATCACAGAGGCTCTGCCACAGGGCTAATTATTTCATACATACAAACAGACATTAAAGCTGGGTAAACAGGCATAGTTTTTTTTTTTTTTTGGTTCAGCAAAAAGGGCTAAAAAAAAAAAAAAAATAAATAAATAAAAAAAACACACCACACACGCACACCCTAATGCCCGGTACACACGATCCGATTATCGAACGAATGATCGTCCGTTTTTTTTTGTATGCTAATCTCACGTCGAATCTGATGAGTTTACTAAAGTCACGAAAATTCTCGTACGGCAGAATAAAAAATTGGAAGTGATGTCATGTGTTGTAATGCATTTGTATTGCATTTTCGAACGACAGCTGTACTGATTATACGAAAATTGGACAATCTGGCATCGTACGAAAAAAAAATTCGTGCATGTCCGATAAATAAAAAAAATCGGATGAACTGTCCTGATCGGCTCTCGGAAGCGCTGTACTAATGATCAGATTATCGTACGATCGTTCCGAAAGCGGCATTTTTCGTAAGATTTTCGGATCGTGTGTACGGGGCAATATCCTCTGCTGTCAAGAATACACTGGTCAGTGCTGCAGCAGCTGATTAATGGAAAGTTTTCCAGCAGTACCGATCAAATGCTGTTGGTCCCTGTTGAACTGGCTGAATTTTGATCTGTGTGTACCCATCTTAAAAAATACAAATCTGGGATTAAAAGATTATCTTAAAAAGCTACACCAACAAAAAAGTACACTTAGGCAAAATGTACAGTGCGTGCTAAAAATTCATCATGGCTTCTGTTTAAAACAGGAGGTATTTAAGCTTCAATTTCTTAGAAATAAAATAATAAATAATAATAATAATAATAAAAGAGGTTTAGACCCAATTTAAGAAACCAAATGGTATGCTATGAAGCAATGCATGCAGCATACACAAGCATCACAAAACAGTTCCATATCAACTATACCACATAGTAGCAGACATTCTGTATGCAGATTTGAAAGCAACCTACATTCATTAAAAATGTGTTGTTTTTAAGTTACAATCAATGTTTTTCCCACTTCCTGGTTGAGTGAGGCACTGTAAGCAGGGCTTTATATGCGACATCATCAGTGCCTTTCTGGGAAAACGCATCTCTAAAACTCCAAATGTGTAAGATATCAGGGGAAAGGTAAAGACACCCCACCCTTACTTCCAAGATGATATGCTCTGTCACACATACTAGGAGACAGTGCCAGAATTCCAGTAAAAGGGAGATACATTTGTCTGCCCTTAGTAAAAATGTCCACTGTGGAAAAATTGGGGAGGAAAAGAAAAATAGGTATACAAAGAGTAAAAAAAAAAAAAAAAAATGTAATTAACCTTGCTCTTCCACTCCAGTGCTATCATATAAAAAGCCAACACTTTATTATAAGCATCTCATTACAGACTTGTAGTGCTGAAGAATAGAGTGTATGGGTTTCTCCAGGTCGGTAAAGCAGCCCCATAGAGGACACGGTTTTCTTTCCTTCCACCACGGGAATACCTCCCACAACAGACAAGCTGGATGGATCGCCTTTGGTACAACCAGCCTGCCCATACATGGATCAAATCCCAGCCGGTCCCTGCTGAACCAGCCAAATTTGATTCCTGTATGGCCACCTTTAGATAAGAGTGCACTGGGCACCATGGTCAAGATCTGCTGTCTACTGAATGGCACAGATATATTTAGACACACTGTGCAACCGCTATAACAGGGACGCTGGGGTAGGACTACAATATTGATGTTTGCCAGTAAAATGTCAAACTGACTGAAAACCTATTTGGGCTTGTTAATACACACGGCTGATGATGATTGAGTTGCGGTTTTACTGCCTCCTAACTGCTCACATTAACATAGTGGCCAGAAAAGGGTGTTGTACAAGTATTCCCTTTTTGTACTTATAAATGGGCCTGTGCAACATATTGCCTCCCAGCCCTCGGTCAACCGCCATTTGAAAAGCAATCCACCACAGTGTAAACAAGTCATTTCTGTGACTTTAGCTTTATTATATCTTTTATATTTACAGTGCTGCACTAAAGCCCCATACACACGATCAGAATATAGTACAAAAATACTGCTTTTAAAGCAGTCGTATCATAATCCCATTGTTAGTACAATTTTCCAAAAGGGACAAAAAAACACTAAATATTTTCATGTTCAATACCAATTTGAAAAATACATTACATCACTTCCGAATTTTTATTCTATCAAACGAGAATTTCCGTACTTTAGTAAGCTCTTCATTTTCGATATAGAGACTAGCACGCAAATAAAAAAAGAAGAGGAGAGAAGAAAACCAGACAAACATTTGTCCACTAATCTCATAGTGTGTACTAGGCTTAAGAGTAGAATGTTCTACTCCCAAATACACACACACACAAAAAAGTGCTATAAAAGTACATAAATCTCATCCAAACTAATGGCTCAAATCGCACTGCAAAAAAATTGCATGTGAATGAGTGCGATTCCTGTTCAAAAATCGCATGCAGTTCCCACACTGCATCGTGTGAACGGCCACTGAATCCTGGAAGGTGATTGGTTACCATGCACAGCTGCACCAAATTCCGTGTGCAAAAGTTTTAATGAAATCTCCAATGTTCCTTCCTGCCTAGAAAACAGTAGGTTCATACACATGTCCTCCAATTCCTACTGTATAAAATCGGATTTTAATTGCACTGCCTGCCCTTATGTTGTAAAGCGCTATGTAAACTGTTGGCGCTATATAAATCCTGTATAATAAATGTTAATGTCAAATGGCTGAATATTGGACTATCCTGTGCCAAATATGATATGCAGGAATTGTATTATAGTCAGTTATATCCCGTCACATGTTTTATATACCGCTGTTCCCAGGTAATTGGTCTCTTTTCAAAATGAAAGAAACACATTGAATGTGGTAAGAAGGGGAAGTCTGAAAAGGAAGTGGAAGTCTGTAGGTTTAGAAATGTGAATGAAACATTAGAGCTACTAACATGATGACTAATCTAGCCCAACATGTCTGAAAACAATACCCTTAGTATGCTCATGTAATGAGAAGATTATATATATATATATATATATATATATATATACATATATACACACATACAACTCTCTCTCTTCACAGGTGTGGTAGACAGCACACAATATACATCCAAGTGCCAACAGTAAAGCCTTCCCAAAGGCCATATATAAAAGAATCCCTGAACATTATAATTTTTTTTTATAATTGTGTGTGTGTATATATATTATATATACACACACACACACACACACACACACACACACACATATACATACACATATATATACACACACACACACACAGTACCTCACAAAAGCGAGTACACTCCTCACGTTTTTTAATTTTTTTTATTATATGTGACAACACTAAAGAAATGACACTTTGCTACAATGTAAAGTAGTGAGTGTACAGCTTGTACAAGAGTGTAAATGTGCTGTCCCCTCAAAAATAACTCAACACAGCCATTCATGTCTAAACCACTGGCAACAAAAAGTACATCCCTGAAAATGTCCAAATTTGGCCCACTTAGCCATTTTCCCTCCCCGATGTCATGTGACTCAGGTCTCAGGTGTGAACGGAGAGCAGGTGTGTTAAATTTGGTGTTATTGCTCTCACTCTCATACTAGTCACTGGTAGTTCAACATGGCTCCTCATGGCAAAGAACTCTGAGGGTCTGAAAAAAAAAAAAAAAAGAATTGTTGCTTTACATAAAAGATGATCTAGGCTATAATAAGATTGCCAAGGCCCTGAGCTGCAGTACGGTGGCCAAGACCATACAGCGGTTTAACAGGACTGGTTCCACTCAGAACAGGCCCCACCATGGTCAACCAAAGAAGTTGAGTGCACGTGCTCAGCGACATATCCAGAGGTTGTTTTGGGGAAATAGACGTATGAGTGCTGCCAGCATTGCTGCAGAGGTTGAAGGGGTGGGGGGGTCAGCCTGTCAGTGCTCAGACCATACACCATATGCTGCATCAAATTGGTCTGCATGGCCGTCATCCCAGAAGGAAGCCTCCTCTAAAGATGATGCACAAGAAAACCTGTAGTTTGCTGAAGACAAGCAGACTCCGAACATGGATTACTGGAACCATTTTCTGTGGTCTTATGGGACCAAGATAAACTTATTTGGTTCAGATGGTGGTGGGAGTGTCATGGTCTGGGGCTGCTGCCGGCACTGGGGAGCTACAGTTCATTGAGGGAACTATGAATGCCAACATGTACTGTGACATAATGAAGCAGAGCATGATCCGCTACCTCCGGAGACTAAACTGCAGGGCAGTATTCCAACATGATAAACGACCCCAAAACACACCTCCAAGATGATCACTACCTTGCTAAAGAAGTTGAGGATATAAAAGGTGATAGACTGGCCAAGCATGTCCCCAGGTCTAAACCCTGTTGAGCATCTGTGGGGCATCCTCAAACGGAAGGTGGAGGAGTGCAAGGTCTCTAACATTCACCAGCTCTGTGATGTCATAATGGAGGAGTGGAAGAGGACTCCAGTGGCATTCTGTGAAGCTCTGGTGATCTCCATGCTCAAGAGGGTTAAGGCAGTGCTGGAAAGTAATGGTGGCCACAAAAAGTATTGACACTTTTGTCCCAATTTGTACATTTTCACTTAGGGGTGTACTCCCTTTTGTTTCCAGCAGTTTAGACATTAATGGCTGTATGTGGAGTTATTTTGAGGGGACAGCAAATGTACACTGTTATACAAGTTGTACACTCACTACTTTACATTGTAACAAAGTGTAATTTCTTCAGTGTCGTCATGTGAAAAGATATAAAATGTTTACAAAAATGTGAGGAGTGTACTCGCTTTTGTGAGATAGAGATTATATATATATATATAATCTCTATCTTTATTTTATTTAGTTATTTTCCTGTAAAAGCAGGAACATAGACTGGCAGCACAAAATAAAAATCTGAATCAAAAGTTCTGTTACCTATATGAACAGAAAGCATCAGTAGATCAGACTATTGTAATATATAAGATGTTGTAAATACCTTCCCTTTGTATCCCATTCTCACTACGTGCACCAATAGGCTTAGAAGAGCGAGCACATATTTTATTTTGATGGCTCCAGCCTCTGAAATCTGCTCTGCATTCTCTTTGTTTGTAACACATGTAGGAAGAAAAATTATATTCTGACCATGCCATATTTTAAACGTTGAAGTCTTTGAATAAATACGCAAAAATTAAACAGAGTGCCATAGTTGTTGATATTGACGTTTCATTGATTAAGAAAAAAAAGGTAACAATTGTGGTCTTTTTTCATTGGATAATAACAGGGTGGGCTGAGGGGGGGTGGTCGAGGGCTGTTCACACACACACTCACGCACACACACACACACACACTCACAGACAACAAAGGCTGACAAGAATGTATGCTAAATATTCAGCAGTAAAAAAATAAAATTAAAACGAAAAAAAAGTCAAAGGCGGAATTTCTAAAAAGAATGCAAAGCAAGTAAAAAGGTCTTGTGATCAGCGAGCTCTTCCGTTGTAGAAAATCATGAATGGGCATAGCTGGATATCAATGAGAAACCGTGAATGGACGGGTAGGTTTACAGACAGCAATGAATTAAATATAAAACACAGCGCCATCCATCACGTATAAATAGAAATTCACGATCTCCGATTTCACAGGAGCACTGCATCTAACAAGTATTAAACACAAAAGCAAAATCTAGCGATTGTATTTACTGAATAGAGTCAGTTTAAAAAAAAAAAATTGTCTGCAGCTAGCAGTTTGCGTTGTTCAACCGATACATGATATAGCGAGACAAAGATTTGTACGGCTGTCCACCATACAGGTAATACTTATTACTCTTAAACATAAACCTCTATATGGCAAAAGATTAAAGTGATAAAAAGAAAAAATAGAACCCGACCTAGCGACATATGGCATTTTCCCACCCTGGTTCATTGGGGTCAAGGCTTGTTTGCACAATGAGGTCTAGCCATTAAAATAAAAGCTGAGCATGTCTGTATTAAATATGGGTGGCAGTTTGTGGAACCCCAATATTACCCAGCCTTTAGGAGTCTGAATGACTTCATTCTACAACCAAAGTCAAACTGATTGTTGGCTAGAAGGAATTCCAAGTGTATGAATGAACAATGACATACGTTTGTTTTGGAACAAAATCATACGGTTGTGTGTCCACTGTTAAAATCTGCTAAAATTTCCGTTCTAATATTTATACCACATAAAAAGAAATACAAATGTAAATGATAAAAAAACATGGCAATAACATTTGGGTAACCATAAAGGAAAGGAAATAACTGTACTTGACAGCTCATTTCAAGAACTGCAAGCTCAATATTCCTGGCAGTAAAGGTAATTCATGTATGTATACTGATATAGAAGTATATGGTTAGTCTCCCCTTGCACTACAATGTTATAACATTTTATCACTTGTTTTTAAAAATAAATATTTTTAGTTGGTGCACACAAAAGAAAAATATTATAAAATTCGAAAGAATGACAAAGACGTGTTTATACAACAATATTCTACAAAAGAAGAATCACCAGAAAGCCATATGAACAGGATTTCAATTTACTCAAATCAGTGAAGGATCTATTCCTAGTTGCTGCAAGATACCCCTGCGTTACACTGCCTTACTAAAGGAGGACCACAAAGGCCTATTAAAGATGTCCCTTTAAACTTTAAAATACAGCGATGGTCGAAGGGTATATGCTTTCTCGAGTATAACTTGTGTGGCCTACCACACAACAGCAAACCTTCCAAGAGAAATGTTTTAATATATTGTTATATCAGTTATACTGAATTCACAGACGCCATGTATGGTAACCATATGGTGTATAAAACGTAGACTGATGTATAGAACAAAAATGTGATGGTCTAAAATGTAGATTGGTGTATGGAGCAAACAATGTGAGGGTCGAAAAAAACGTAGATTGATTCGTGATGCAAAAATGTGAGGGTCGAAAAACGTAGGTCGGTGTATGGAGCAATAATGTGAGGGTCGAAAACGTAGGTCGATGTATGGAGCAAAAATGTGAAGGTCTAAAAACGTAGGATTGGTGTAGGGGGCAAAAATGCGAGGGTCGAAAACGTAGGTTGGTGTATGGAGCAAAAATGTAAAGGTCTAAAAACGTAGGTTGGTGTATGGAGCAAAAATGTGAAGGTCTAAAACGTAGGTTGGTGTATGGAGCAAAAATGTGAAGGTTCAAAAACGTAGGTCGATGTATGGAGCAAAAATGTGAAGGTTCAAAAACGTAGGTCGATGTATGGAGCAAAAATGTGAAGGTTCAATAACGTAGGTCGGTGTATGGAGCAAAAATGTGAAGGTCTAAAAACGTAGGTCGGTGTATGGAGCAAAAATGTGAAGGTCTAAAAACGTAGGTCGGTGTATGGAGCAGAAATGTGAATGTCTAAAAACGTAGGTCGGTGTATGGAGCAAAAATGTGAAGGTCTAAAAACGTAGGTCGATGTATGGAGCAAAAATGTGAAGGTCTAAAAAGGTAGGTCGGTGTATGGAGCAAAAAATGTGAAGGTCTAAAAACATAAGATTGGTGTATGGAGCAAAAAATGTGAAGGTCTAAAAACATAGATTGGTGTATGGAGCAGAAATGTGAAGGTCTAAAAACGTAGGTTGGTTTATGGAGCAGAAATGTGAGCTCCTAAAACCTTGATTGGTTTTAGATATTTGACCATAAGGGGCAAATAATGTGAGCTTCAAAAACCTAGATAGGTGCAGGGATCAAACATGTAAGCTTCTAAAGCCTAGGTTGCCGAAGATCAAAAATGTGAGCTTCTGAAACCTCGATTGGTGTAAGAAGCAAATATGTGAGGTCCAAAAACCTAGATAGATGTAGGGATCAAAAATATGAGCTTCGAAAACATTGATTGGTGTAGGGGTAAAAAACGTGAGCTTCTTAACCTAGATTGGAGGGCTGACAACCTGTCATTGTTTTCAACAATTAGTGGCCAGTAGATACCAAATAAGTCACAACATGACACTACTAGTAGTAGTGATCACCTACCTAGTCTACTCTACATTTAAAGTGGCAACATGTATAGAATGGATGTTGGTGTTCTCAGGGAACCCAAGCTACGCCAATGCTATTGTTCTGACTCCCCAAAAAAAGATGGCTACCGATACAAGGCAGTCATTTTGGGTTCCCCCCCACCTGGTCCAATACAGGTGATTATTATTACTATTCTTCCTTTTTGCATGAATGGACCATATGCTAACAGACTTGTGAATGGAGCTGGTGCCTTGGTTGATAAGGACCCCCCTCCTCCCAGTGTTGTGGTATGTGAATGGTACCCTGTGCATTGTTGTACCTTTGAGTAGACAGATGTCAGTGGTGTCGTTGTCCTTGCGCAGAGCCTGCACCACCAGTGACACCGTGCTGTCTTCCCGCAGGCACTCGGCTCTGGGGCTCCTCTCATCATACACAATGATAGCAGAGTATAGTCCTGAGCGGAGCCGGGTCAGTACCTCCTCCTCGTCCTTACTCCCCGCCGGTAGGATCTGCTCTAGGCTCACAGAGCCCTTGGCCCTTCTCCGGACTATGGTGTTACACCGCACGTTCACCGATCCCTGGATGAAGCCTGCACTGTGCGCCAAGAAAGGTCTACAGTCCAGAAGCAGGCAAGTGCCTCCGACACCCACACTGCCGCCGCCGCCTCCTCCGCTCGTGTTATTACTATGGCTGTTGGGGCTGGCATGCTGCTTGTGGCCGCTCTCCGTAGAGCTCCGGTTGGGTATGCCGTCTCTTTTTAGTAGCCGTTTCAGTACGCTGCAATCCATCTCCCTCAGCTCATCCATGATCAGCATAATAGAGAGCGGGAGGAAGGCAGGCTGCTACTAAGGTAGGTACCTGGTGGTGGAGAGGAGACAAGGGAGCACTACTCTACCTCCCTCACTGACGTCTTGTCTGCAGCCAGAGAGATGAGTGAGAGCAATCTGCTGCACGTTGTCCTTCTCTCCGCCCTACACTGGTGACTAGGAGAGAGAACATTGCATCCCCAGCCTCCCTACAGACGTGTCTTCTCAGGGTCCCCTAACTTTGACACTTGGGGGCCTTTAACCAGTCCTCTACCAACATGGGGCTTATTCCCTATACCAACACCAAATATGGCACATTATTCCCTCCACCAACACCAAATATGGCACATTATTCCTTCCACCAACACCAAATATGGCACATTATTCCCTCCACCAACACCAAATATGGCACATCATTCCTTCCACCTACATCAAATATGGCACATTATTCCTTCCACCTACACCAAATATGGCACATTATTCCTTCCACCAACACCAAATATGGCACATTATTCCTTCCACCAACACCAAATATGGCACATTATTCCTTCCACCAACACCAAATATGGCACATTATTCCTTCCACCTACACCAAATATGGCACATTATTCCCTCCACCAACACCAAATATGGCACATTATTCCTTCCACCAACACCAAATATGGCACATTATTCCCTCCACCAACACCAAATATGGCACATTATTCCTTCCACCAACACCAAATATGGCACATTATTCCCTTCACCAACACCAAATATGGCACATTATTCCTTCCACCAACACCAAATATGGCACATTATTCCTTCCACCAACACCAAATATGGCACATTATTCCCTCCACCAACACCAAATATGGCACATTATTCCTTCCACCTACACCAAATATGGCACATTATTCCTTCCACCAACACCAAATATGGCACATTATTCCTTCCACCAACACCAAATATGGCACATTATTCCTTCCACCAACACCAAATATGGCACATTATTCCCTCCACCAACACCAAATATGGCACATTATTCCTTCCACCTACACCAAATATGGCACATTATTCCTTCCACCAACACCAAATATGGCACATTATTCCCTCCACCAACACCAAATATGGCACATTATTCCCTCCACCAACACCAAATATGGCACATTATTCCCTCCACCAACACCAAATATGGCACATTATTCCTTCCACCAACACCAAATATGGCACATTATTCCTTCCACCAACACCAAATATGGCACATTATTCCCTCCACCAACACCAAATATGGCACATTATTCCTTCCACCTACACCAAATATGGCACATTATTCCTTCCACCAACACCAAATATGGCACATTATTCCTTCCACCAACACCAAATATGGCACATTATTCCTTCCACCAACACCAAATATGGCACATTATTCCTTCCACCAACACCAAATATGGCACATTATTCCTTCCACCTACACCAAATATGGCACATTATTCCTTCCACCTACACCAAATATGGCACATTATTCCTTCCACCAACACCAAATATGGCACATTATTCCCTTCACCAACACCAAATATGGCACATTATTCCTTCCACCTACACCAAATATGGCACATTATTCCCTCCACCAACACCAAATATGGCACATTATTCCTTCCACCAACACCAAATATGGCACATTATTCCCTTCACCAACACCAAATATGGCACATTATTCCTTCCACCAACACCAAATATGGCACATTATTCCTTCCACCAACACCAAATATGGCACATTATTCCCTCCACCAACACCAAATATGGCACATTATTCCTTCCACCAACACCAAATATGGCACATTATTCCTTCCACCTACACCAAATATGGCACATTATTCCTTCCACCGACACCAAATATGGCACATTATTCCTTCCACCTACACCAAATATGGCACATTATTCCTTCCACCAACACCAAATATGGCACATTATTCCTTCCACCAACACCAAATATGGCACATTATTCCCTCCACCAACATCAAATATGGCACATTATTCCTTCCACCTACACCAAATATGGCACATTATTCCTTCCACCAACACCAAATATGGCACATTATTCCTTCCACCAACACCAAATATGGCACATTATTCCTTCCACCTACACCAAATATGGCACATTATTCCTTCCACCAACACCAAATATGGCACATTATTCCCTCCACCAACACCAAATATGGCACATTATTCCTTCCACCAACACCAAATATGGCACATTATTCCTTCCACCAACACCAAATATGGCACATTATTCCTTCCACCAACACCAAATATGGCACATTATTCCTTCCACCTACACCAAATATGGCACATTATTCCCTCCACCAACACCAAATATGGCACATTATTCCTTCCACCAACACCAAATATGGCACATTATTCCCTTCACCAACACCAAATATGGCACATTATTCCTTCCACCAACACCAAATATGGCACATTATTCCTTCCACCAACACCAAATATGGCACATTATTCCCTCCACCAACACCAAATATGGCACATTATTCCTTCCACCTACACCAAATATGGCACATTATTCCTTCCACCAACACCAAATATGGCACATTATTCCCTCCACCAACACCAAATATGGCACATTATTCCTTCCACCAACACCAAATATGGCACATTATTCCTTCCACCAACACCAAATATGGCACATTATTCCTTCCACCAACACCAAATATGGCACATTATTCCTTCCACCTACACCAAATATGGCACATTATTCCCTCCACCAACACCAAATATGGCACATTATTCCTTCCACCAACACCAAATATGGCACATTATTCCCTCCACCAACACCAAATATGGCACATTATTCCTTCCACCAACACCAAATATGGCACATTATTCCTTCCACCAACACCAAATATGGCACATTATTCCCTCCACCAACACCAAATATGGCACATTATTCCTTCCACCAACACCAAATATGGCACATTATTCCTTCCACCTACACCAAATATGGCACATTATTCCTTCCACCGACACCAAATATGGCACATTATTCCTTCCACCTACACCAAATATGGCACATTATTCCTTCCACCGACACCAAATATGGCACATTATTCCTTCCACCTACACCAAATATGGCACATTATTCCTTCCACCAACACCAAATATGGCACATTATTCCTTCCACCTACACCAAATATGGCACATTATTCCTTCCACCAACACCAAATATGGCACATTATTCCTTCCACCAACACCAAATATGGCACATTATTCCTTCCACCTACACCAAATATGGCACATTATTCCTTCCACCAACACCAAATATGGCACATTATTCCCTCCACCAACACCAAATATGGCACATTATTCCTTCCACCTACACCAAATATGGCACATTATTCCTTCCACCTACACCAAATATGGCACATTATTCCTTCCACCAACACCAAATATGGCACATTATTCCTTCCACCAACACCAAATATGGCACATTATTCCCTCCACCAACATCAAATATGGCACATTATTCCTTCCACCTACACCAAATATGGCACATTATTCCTTCCACCAACACCAAATATGGCACATTATTCCTTCCACCAACACCAAATATGGCACATTATTCCTTCCACCTACACCAAATATGGCACATTATTCCTTCCACCAACACCAAAAATGGCACATTATTCCTTCCACCGACACCAAATATGGCACATTATTCCCTCCACCAACACCAAATATGGCACATTATTCCTTCCACCAACACCAAATATGGCACATTATTCCCTCCACCAACACCAAATATGGCACATTATTCCTTCCACTGGCTGTGATTAGCGCAGCGCCGTGCAGACTTCCTGGCGGGCTCTGCACGTGAACCATGCAAACACGCTGGAGCTCATCCTTAATACCAACCATGGGGCACTAGTGATGGAGCACTATTCATCCCACTGATACCAACCATGGGACACTATTCCTCCTACTGATACCAACTATGGGACACTATTCCTCCTACTGATACCAACCATGGGACACTATTCCTCCCACTGATACCAACCATGGGACACTATTCCTTCCACCAACACCAGTGATGGAGCACTATTTCTCCCACTGATACCAACCATGGGGCACTATTCCTCCCACTGATACCAGCCATGGGGCACTATTTCTCCCACTGATACCAACCATGGGACACTATTCCTCCCACTGATACCAACTTATTCCTTCCACCGACACCAACAATGGAACACTCTTCCTTCTACCGACACCAACGATGGGGCACTATTTCTTCTATCCACACAACTGAGAACTAGATCTTCCAACGCACCAACAATGAGACACTATTAATCCTACTGATACCAGTTATGGGGCACTATATCTTTCATTGCCACAAACAGTGGGGCACAATTTCTCCAACTGACACATAGATTGATGGAGCACAATACCTCCCACTAATACCAACAATGAATCACGCTGACACCAACAATGAGGCACACTTTCTCCCTTCAACACAAATAATGGTGTACAATTCCTCCAACTAACATCAACAATGGGGTGCTATTGCTTCCTTTGATACAAACAATGGGGCACTACTCCCCCCAATGACATCAATAATTGGGGACTATATCTCCCAATGATGAGGCACTATTTCTTCCACTGACACCAACGATAGAGCACTATTTCTCATATACTGTATATTGAACTTTAGTCATTCAGGGCAACTGCCCAACTATTACAATCACTTAAGGTCCTGTAAGCTGTGAGGTGGGGCCCCCATGGATTGGACTTGGTTTTCCAGCACTTCCCACAGTTGCTTAAGGCTGGGTTCACACTATTACAAATTGGATGCAGGTTTCCCTGCATCTAATTCGCATGTCAGGAGACTGTGACCAGCTCTCAATGGAGTCGGTTCACCCAGTTCCAGGACAGCTGCAGAGCAAAATGCACTGTGCGTCTTCTGGTCCATTTCAGGTTCGAATTCAGCCAAAAATTTGGCCCGAAATCGTTCCTGAAACGGTGAACAAGGACGCAGTGGACCCCTGCTGTGAGCCGCTCTGCACGGCAGTGTGAACCCAGCCTAAAGGATAAGTTCACCTTTTCACAAAAAATAATAAATGCACATTTTTTTTGCAGGTAAAAAAAAATGTGCATTTATTATTTTTTATTTCTGGAGCCTGTAAAGCATTCAGTAGTGCCATGCAGGTCTCCTGCAGATCTGTCAGTGTATCGGCTTCCTTGTACCTCATACGAGGAAGCCGATTCATGCTGACAAAAAGAATGAATGAACTACCACAGCACTCGAAGCTCCGTGGTAGTTCATTGAAAACTACAAGCTGACAACCGATAAGCCCCCCGCCTGCAGACCCCCACAAACACAAACCTGGGCTGTGGGAAAGAGGCCCTTGTACCCATCAACATGGGGACAAGTTGCTTTGGCTCTGCCCCCCCCACCACAAAGCCCACACCCATGTTGAAGGCATGTGGCCTGGTATGGTTTGGGGGGGGGGGGGGGGGGGGCGCCCGCTCATACCCTCCCTTTCCTGACCTGCCGAGCTGCATGTTTGGATAAGGGTCGAGTCTGGTATGGATTTTGGGGAAAGGACCCCACTAAATATTTTTTTTAATTTTGGTGTGGGATTTCCCCAAAATCCATACCAGACCTGAAGGGCCTGGTAGGTTTTCGGGGGGGCCCCACACTGTGTAGAGAATACCATGGACCGGATGATCCCCAGCAGTCTCTATGACCTTTGGAGACTGGGAGCGATGTTATGACGTCACGTCCGCCCTCCGCAGATGTAAACACTGCCGTTTCCTCAGCTGGGGAGCCGAGATCATTTTTATGTTTTTTATTTCAGGCTTTCCAGCCTAGAGGGAAGATTTGGGGACTTATAGACCCCAGTTCTCGCTGTAAAGAGGACCTGTCATGTCCTATTCCTATTACAAGGGATGGTTACATCCCTTGTAATAGGAATAAAAGTCATAATTTTTTTATTTTAAGGGAAAGTGTCAAAATAAAAAAATAAAAGTAAAATAAACAATAAAAAATGTAAAGCGCCCCATCCCTGCGTGCTTGCATGCAGAAGCAAATGCATACTTACGTCGCACCCGCATATGTAAATGGCTTTAAAACCTGTGAGGTATCGCTATATATATATATATATATATATATATATATATATATATATATATATATATATTAGGGCTGTGCATTAAACGCGATATTAACGGCGTTAACGCAAACCCATGTTAACGCCGTCAATATTTTTATCGCGCGATTAACGCAGGAGCCCTCGGGGTGGACATGCAGAGTGTGCAGCGGCGCGGCGCGGCTTACCTTTTCGCTGGATTCACAGGCAAGTTACTCACCTTGTCCCTGGATCCAGCGATGCCACCCCGCTGTGTGATCGAGCGGGTCCTCCTTGCTTGGCGGGTCCTCCTTGCTTGGCGGGTCCTCCTCGCTCGGCGGGTCCTCCTCGCTCGGCGGGTCCTCCTCGCTCGATTCACAGTGCCTGTGTGCCGCCGAGCTCCGTTCCCTGCGACGTTACGACGCACGGGAGCGGAGAACGGCGCCAAATTTAAAAAAGTAAACAAACACAATACACACAGTATACTGTAATCTTATAGATTACAGTACTGTATGTAAAAAATACACACCCCCCTTGTCCCTAGTGGTCTGCCCAGTGTCCTACATGTACTTTTATAAAATAAAAACTATTCTTTCTGCCTGAAAAACTGTAGATTGTCCAAAAGTGTCCCTTTATGTCAAAAATGGTTTTAGATCAGCTAGAAAACAGCGATAATAAATTATAATCACTTGCAGAATTGTGCGATATTTGTGGGGAAATTCGTCATAAATTAGAGCGATTAATCGTGAGTTAACTATGACATTAATGCTATTAATCGCGATTAAAAATTTTAATCGTTTGACAGCACTAATATATATATATACACACACACATACAGTACATGGTATCAGCACACCTAATATACACAGCCCCACCTGGAGGTCATCAGGAGGAGTGCGGCACGTCTGGAGGTATGCAGGGATGCTGTATGAGATGCTCTCAGCTTTGTTGCTGTGTGTGTGTTGGGGAAGGGAGGGGGTGAGGAAAGAGAGGAATAGGAAGAATGGGGGGAGGGGAGAGTGCTTTACCCTTCACCCTCTCTACATCCTGTCTTTTCTTACACACCTCCGAAGCCTGTGTCTGCTCTGTTACACACAGGTCTATAGGAGTACTAGCAATGTATATAGTAGCGTGACTTTTTTGTCCACACGTCAGGTAGAAGTATGTGTGAGGAGTAGGTTTGCCACCTCATCCCTTTAAACCTGAACACATGTTAATTACACAGGTTCTGTGGCTGATTAAGGTGGCAATTAAACTCACTTGGTGCCTTATCTGCATTAATAATTAATTCATGTAATTCATATGTGTTCGGGTTTAAAGGTATTGGCCTTTGTCTGCCGTACCTTCTTTCCTTTCACAATGGCCGGCCCGTGAATGAATGAGCCGGAGCTGGAGCCGTGACGTCACCGGGCCGAGCGGCCCAACAACACGTATGTGTGGGAGAGCTCCATTCATAAGAGTGTGCAGGGAGGGAGGAGGGGAGTGGTCTCGTGTGAATGGACGCCAGGGCTCTGCAGTCGCTTCCTGCTGTCACACGCACACTCCATCTCCCATTCACAGAACAAGCTATTGTCAGCTACATGCTGTACTATCATGTCATCCCACCCCCTCCTCTGTCATCACATTCATCGGGGAAGAGAGTGTGCTCTGCTTCTTTTATACATTCATGCCTTTCCTTTCCCTATTCTGCACGCCTTTTATTTTAAATTTTTCTGCACCATGTCGTTAACCTCTTCCTGACTGAGAGAGCAGAAAACGTGAGCCTTAGAAGAGTTGTGTGAACATCGGCCCCCGCCACTTCTAAGCGAAAACTGAGTGATCAAAGTCCACAAATCTCTCAGTTCTGTCTTTATTGAACAGAGAGCCTCTGCTGTGGAGGAGGCAGAAGCGGCTGGCTTTGGCTCTCAGTGGCTCACTGTTGTTGGTCAGGCATCTGGGTGGATCCCGACATTAAAGTCGAGATCTCTCCAGAGTCTAGCCAACAGCAGACTTTAGCTCACTATTGAGTGAATCTGGGTCACAGGAGTGCAGATCCAAGTACCCTCCTATGACCCTCAGGAAAAGTATGGCCAAAAGAGCTTTGGCCATCCTTCTTTAAAAGAGAAGTAAAGCCAAAGCTTGTTTGGCTGTACTTCCCCTGTGAAAAACAGGACTGCAGTTCGTTCTGTACTCCTGTGACCCGTTTTCAGCAGACAGCGGGCTAAAGCCTGATGTTGGCTGATGTCACAGATCCAGTCCAGGCATGGGCAAGATCACAACAATATGGTTGGGATCTGCCCACAACCCTGAACCGGCACCTGGCACAGCCTCTCAGTGAGCTGCTGAGAGCCTGAGCCAGCCGCTCCTACCCCCTCCACAGCCCAGCGCTCTAGTGAGAGTGGGGGGGGGGGTTAAAGCAGAGAGCAGCTGGCTGACAGTCACCAGCTCTCTGCTCGGGAGCTCTGAGAACCGGGTGATCAGCGGTGTTTGATTTCAGTCTTACAGACGGCAGGGGACAGATGCAGCATCATACGAACATATTTGCCAGCACACCGCGGATCGTACAAAACGTCCAAAAGTTCAATGCAGTGAAAACATCACAAGGATTGCAACGTTTCGAGGCCACGCAGGACCTCTTCTTCAGGCAAGTGATGCCTGATGAAGAGGTCCTGCATGGCCTCGAAACGTGGGCTGGCGAATATGTTCGTATGATTTGTTGTTCCAGTTCCCAGCTGGTGATCGCTTCAGCACCCATTTTTGCACTTATTTGCCGTTTTTCCAGGAAGGTGTGCGATTGGAATATTAACTAAGATGCAGCATCAGACTGATGCTGCATCCATCTAAGTATGATTTTGAACCCCCCCCCCACTTCTCTTTTAACACCGATGACAGCACATATACAGATTGGCCATACCTTCATGAACAACCACATAATATTCACTAGGCCCCCCTTTTGCCACCAAAACAGCCCTGATCCATTGAAGCATGGACAACAGGGCCGGTATGGGGGGGGGGGGCGGGAGGGACATCTGCCCTGGGCGGTGTCCAAATCTGTAAGGAGGGGGGGGGGCGCACTGGGAGCTTCTCCTGCCCAGCAGGAGTTACTCTAATTCTCCCTCCTGTTACTGCACAATGTATCGATTCTGGACTCCTCTGTTCCAGCAACTTCAACTGTGCCTTATCTCTCCTGCACCCATCAGACAGGGGCTTCTCTGCTGACAGCTTGAATATAAAATAAAAAAATTGCGGCTAAAAAAAAGAATGCCAATTTTTTTTTAAAGAAACGGTATCGGGTTCCCCCAAAATGCATACCAGACCCTTACTGAGCATGTAGCTCAGCAGGTCAGGAAAGGGAGGGGACGAGCGAGAGCCCCCACCTCTCCTGAACCAGACCACATGCCCTCAACAGGGGGGGGGTGGGTATGATTCAGGGGGGGGGGCTTGCTCGTCCCCTTCCTTTCCTGATCTGCCGGGCTGCATGCTTGGCTAAGGGTCTTGTATGAATACCCGGCAATTTTTTTTTCACATTCAGCTGTCAGTGGGGAAGCCTGCTGGCAGCTGATGACTCATGTTGCTAAGGACGCGACAGCCGGCTTCACAACCCACTCCTTAGCAACCAGCTATATACAGTGAATGTAAAAAAAAACACAAAACATGTCACAATTGCAGTAACAATGCAGTACAGTGGAACCTCGGATTGCGAGTAACGCAGTTAACGAGCGTTTCGCAATACGAGCACTGTATTTTTAAAAATTCTGACTTGGTTTGCGAGTGTTGTCTCGCAAAATGTGCAGGATTCTAGCCAAAGTGGTGTGCAATAGCAAGTTTGGCCTGAGGTGGGGGAGTGCCGGAGCAGAGGGAGCTGATCGGAGCTGTTTGGAAATGCTTGGAAAACCTCAGAAATACTCCCTCCGTTCCTGAGCTGTCCTCGGGCCTTTCCGAGTGTTTACGAGGCTCTCCGGTGCCCCCCCCCACCTCTGGCCACATGCGGTATTGCATGCCACTGAAGTCAATACGGAACAAATTATTTTCGTTTCCATTGACTTCTATAGGGAAACTCGCTTTGATATGCGAGTACTTTGGATTACGAGCATTCTTCTGGAACGGATTATGCTCATAATTCGAGGTTCCACTGTACTTGCATTTTGGATGCAGGTCCATTAAAGTCTATTACATGCAAAACACTACATTTTGCAGGAAAAAAAGTCCCTGACCCTTTCCAAAAATGCAGAGGCACAAAAAAAAAAAAAAATTCCCTGCATTTCTGCAAAATGAACACAAAACACACATTAGTGTGAATCAAGCCTCAATGCTGGTTACAGACTTGCTTGCATCATATCCTAGTTCCAATTTAATACACAGAATACTTTGTATAGGTTAGGGTTTGTATTATCTTGTAATGACAGGAAACAGAAAAAGAGGAAACCGTTTCTATAATTTGCATATTGTATTCTTATCTTTCTGTGTGCAGTGTAAATTATGACACAGTCAGTTAAAATAGTTTGCATGTTATTTTGATGATTAAAAAAAAAACACAGTAGTCATTGTGCAGAAAAAGAGCCCACATACAGTAGAGTAGATCATGAATTATATGTCTCATTATATGTATTAACAAGGAGTGTCACTCATGCAAAATGAAACATCAGCGCATCAACATTGCTATAACGTGCTTTATGGCTTTGTTACATAAAATTTGGTTATCTGTTTGGCTTCACAATACCATATTAGGTGGTAAACAGTTAGACCGATTTGCATGAAATGACAGTTTATGATGGGAAATTTCTCAGATTTCGGCACTATTTATTACGTTTTTTTATGTAGTCATTGTGAGGCTTTTATGAATCATTGTTTCATGTGGTGGCCACAACTGGATATTTGTAACCAATTCTCAGTGGTCACTGCAAAAATTTAGCTCGCCATAAATAATATTTTTTTTTTAACCTGAGGGCTGATTGAAAAAAAAAACGTATAACTCCATTTGCACAAATGAGGTGGTATAAATTTTGATCCATCTATGACCAACTTAACACATGCAGCATGCTAATGACACCGAGGCTGCAGTCACACATCTTTGGTCATTTTTTGGTCAAGTTGGTCAATTTTTTGGTCAAGTTGTACATCTTTGGTCATTTAAAAAAAAAAAAAATTCCATTTTAAGTATTTGTACAGGCATTTTTTTTTTATTGTTTTTGCAGGCATTTTTTTTTTATTATTTGTAGCCAATGCGTTCTAAACTAGGAAAACTAGGAAAACAAGGGACAAAAAAAAAAAAAAACCCAGCATGATAAGTTTGTTTTCACAAATTTTTCAGGTATTCCCAATAAAGTCCACTGGGGCCAAAAATGCATGATGCTTCAGTCCACATTCACACTATGCAACGTATCGCGAATATGCGCATTATCAATGACTTGCCCTACAAATGCAGCAAAGAAGCACAATTATCTTTTTGATATTTGCCCATTTTTTAGCTGTGCGTTTTGCAGCACATTATCACACTACACAGGTGTAAAGGCTGCCTGAAGCTTGCAGTTTAAAGTGATTTTAAATGAAAGGCAGAAAGTATTTTTTTTTTTTTTGATGTCACAATGTAGAGAATAAGATTTCCTATCATCTGTGCCCAGTCTTGCCACAACGAGTTAATCCAGCTCTGAGCAATCCTCTTTTATTGTTCAGTGAAAATTAACAGACTTCCAGATAAAATCCTGTCTAAATAAAAAGTCCTTTCCGTCCCCTTGCTTCGAGTGACATACATTACCTCTCACAATGAACTGTGGATCACCCCCCATATTATGATAAACATCCAGGAATATGCATGTGTCCAAGCTAGTGCACGAGATATGTAAAAACCCTGTCACTCGAAGCAAGGGGACGGAAAGGACTTTTTATTTAGACAGGTTTTTATCTGGAAGGCCGGGTACTAAAGAGCAAACATGTACAATGAAACCGGTCCGTCGGACCGTTTTCACCGTACATGTCTGCCCGAGGGCTTCTGTACGATGGCTGTACTAACCATCGTACAGTAGTCCGCGCGTAAACAATACGCGGGGCGTGGCCGCGTTGTCGGCGCGACGATGACGCGGCGATGACACGGCGACGTGGGCGGGCCTGCCATTTAAATGCTTCCACGCATGCGTCAAACTCATTCGACGCATGCGAGGGACGGCGGGCGCTCGGACATGTACGGTAGGTCTGTACTGACGACCGTACATGTCCGAGCGGGCAGGATTCCAGCGGACGGTTTTAAAACATGTCCAGGAATATTTGTCTGCTGGGAAAAGGCCCGGCGGGCAAATGTTTGCTGGAAATCTGCCCGCTTGCGCCTACACACGACCGAACATGTATGCTGAAACTGGTCCGCGGACCAGTTTCAGCATACATGTTTGGTCGTGTGTACGGGGCCGAAGTCTGTTAATTTTCACTGAACAATAAAAGTGGATTGCTCAGAGCTGGATTAACTCTGTGTGGCAAGACTGGTCACAGATGATAGGAAATCTTATTCTCTACATTATGACATCAAAAAATAAAATGTTTTCGGGTTTACATCCACTTTAATGCATTCTATGCATTAAAGGGGTTGTAAAGGTTCGCTTTTTATTTTCTAAATAGGTTCCTTTAAGCTAGTGCAATGTTGGTTCACCTACCTTTTCCTTCTATTTTTCTGCAGGGAGAAGAGGAACCTTGGTGCCCTGTGTGTAAAAAAGGGGGATCCGTTACTCTGTATGAGAGAAGAGGTGCAATAGTACTCAATTAAGAAATCGGGGTCACTGATTTTCTGTGGAGGGAGAAGGATGCACTAGTAATCTGTAGAGAAAGAGGGGTGGCGCCTCTGCTCGGTTGAGGGGAGGGTGTCACTGAGGCTCTGTACAGAAAGGAGGGGATTGGTATTTTGTGGGGTAAGAGGGGGGCACTGATTCAGATAGTGGAGCACTGGTGATTGGTGAGTGAGATTAGGGTGGAGGACATTGGTATCAGAGTGGGCTAATGGTGTTCAGTGGATTACTTACTGGTCCATGCTCTGCATCCTGAATTGCTGCCTTTCTCTGCTGGAACTATAGTGCTTATGCTGTGCAATAAATCACTCCATCCAACAGAGCAGCATAAGAGCTGAAGATTGGTTTAAGAAGGTGTGGAAACAGCTTGGATCTGCAGGACACCAGAATTCTGTTTAAATCCCTGGAAAATCCTGTAAAATGTGGGGCTGTTGAGAAGTATGTTATTAGTTGAAAAAGGAACTTTACTCTACCTAATACCTGTCCCAATATGCTGCTGAAAAAAACATAACTACTAATCCTGCTGCATAGAGGAAGGAGAGGTATTTACTATGGAAAAGAAAGTTTGCAAATGAGCAAAGACCCTGAGAAGAGAATGCATTATATGTGTAAGGGTTCATCCCTAGTCTTTTTCATTATATGAAGGGATAGTGCAGTCCCAAATTAGTAAGCTCTAATGAGCAGGGCCCTCTGATTCCTCCTGTAATGAATTGTAATTGTACTGTCTGCTCTCATGTTGTAAAGCGCTACACAAAATGTTGGCCCTATATAAATCCTGTTTAATAATAATTAGGGTTGTCCCGATACCGATACTAGTATCGGTATCGGTATCGGTACCGATACTGAGCATTTGCCCGAGTACTTGTACTTGTACTTCACCCGATACTTGTACAGTCAGTGGTGATTAGTGCAGTGGGGGAGTTACAAGCACTGATCACCGCTGTATAGATTTAAAAGTCTGACAGCCATTTCTCCGTCCCCTCACGCGCGGCTTTCAGCTGCTTTAGTGAAATCAGCGGTGATCGGTTCTTATAACTCCCCCACACACAATCACTGCTGACTGTCCCTGTATCCTCCTCCAGCCCCTCTCCATTCTGCTGCTGTCTTCCTCCCTCCGTGTCCCCCTCTATGCTGCGGTCTCCCTCCGTGTCCCCCTCCATGCTGCGGTCTCCAGCCCCTCTCCATTCTGCTGCTGTCTTCCTCCCTCCGTGTCCCCCTCTATGCTGCGGTCTCCCTCCGTGTCCCCCTCCATGCTGCGGTCTCCCTTCGTGTCCCCAACAGGGCTGATAAGAAAAAAAAAAGAATAATACAAAAATGTATTGTAGAAAATAATAAAAAATAAAAGAAAAAAACACACTGACACTGTCCCCCCCCCCCACCTTAAAAAAAAAGAAAGCATTGTAAAAAACAAACAAAAAATAAATGGTAAAAAATAAAAAAAAATTATTGTAAAAAATAAAAAAAACTAACACATGAGATTAAAGTATCGGTAATCGGTATCGGCAAGTACTTGAAAAAAAGTATCGGTACTTGTACTCGGTCTTAAAAAAGTGGTATCTGGACAACCCTAATTAAAGTGGAGTTCCACCCATAAATATAACATTACATCAGTAGATGCCTTCAAAGTGTTGTTGCTAGGCAGAATAGTTAATCTTCCCACTTCCTGCACCTAGGTGCTTAATGCTTCCTAACCTACACCGCACAGACTCCTGGGAATGTAGTGGGTGTAACTTTCCAGGAGTCTGTGCATTCCCCAGTCTCAAAGAATCATGTGACTTGGACAGTACAGGTGCTGAAACCTGATCTGACACTGCTTGTGCAGCACTGAGCATGTGCGAGATTTGCAAGGCTGAAATCCAGGAAGTCATACAGTCTGGCTTCATGATGCCCACACTTAAGATGGCCCCAGTCAATTTCTATTTTATAAAGTGTCTAAATGCTGTAACAACCTAACAAAACGGACCTTAGTTTACAGACTAACTTTACTAGAATACATTAAGCTTGTGTATTATAGGGGTATTTATATTTAAAAAGTGAAATTGTGGCCGGAGCTTTAATAATAATACAAAAAGTGCACAGAATGAAATCTAGCCAAACACCCTGTATAGATATTAGATCTTGCGGGCCTTGGTTCACACCTTTAATAGATAACTGAATCATAAAACATTGTTTTAGAAGACAGTATTTGTTTTTATTTTAAAATTGGATTAAAAAAAAAAAAAAAAAAGTTAAATCATGGTAGATGAATAAAATATAAAATGTAGTCATTATTATGCACAGTTATTGAAGGACAGCAATTTAAAAATGAAAACACTGCAGTGAATCTAGAATAATACATTATGCATTTTTAATAAACATCCTGCATTACGATAAAATAATCATTAAAAATTAACCATTTTTTTTGTATTTGGAATACCTGGTACATAGTGCTAATACAAATGTAGTTCTTTATTTTAAAAAGCATGTTGTATGTTTTGCTATTTTAACTGTCACCGCCTGTTTGTTTGACATACCTGTAAGGATAACAAGTGCTGGTATCCTTTAGGGCATTTGTTAACAAATGTGTGGATTTGCACAGGGAACAGACCCACAACTAAGTGAAAATAATGTCATTCATTAGGAAAACAGCACAAATGACAAGCAATATAAACACAGCAATCAATACAAACATCAAAATACACCAAAAATACAAAAACGCATGAACCTTTTAAAAGTGAACCTAACAGGGACCTGCGGTGGCTCAACGCGATTGGCACTGCGCTGACAAGCCATTCACCTCTGCAGCTAGGGGTTCGGATCCCGGTCTCAGCTACATGTGAATTGAGTTCGGTGGTCTCAGCCCGGCTCCCGGTGGGTGTGCTATGCCAGGTAAGCCTGCGCGTAGTACGCTCACCCCCCTCCCACAAAAACCACCACACTTACACGCACTCAAAATTGGGTTTAACATGCATGCACTTTAACCACGCGGTCTCTAAAAAGAGAGGCGAAGGACTGGTTGAGCGGGCTAGATCCTCTCACTCCCTCTGCCCCATTGGGTTTCAAAGCAGAGCAGGTAGGGTGGGCTATGTGGGGGCTATTTCTCCATGCCACCCGGGGCATGGAGAAAGGTGGCAGATTGCCTCTGGGGGAGGCCTGCCTACTCCCAACTCCTGCAGTCCGGCTCCTCTCTCGAGTACACGCACAAAATACACTTTAAAAAAAAAAACCTAACCAGTAAAAAATGAAAATGAAAATGAATCAAGCTGGGAAGTAAGGAACAGCAAGTCAGGAAAAAGCCAGGACAAGAGGATGGTACACAGTAGCAGCTACATTTACAGGAACAAAACACACAGGTAAAATGCAGAGGCTCTGTGGAAAGCTAGATGAAGGCCTTAATACCCTCCCATTAAGCAGCATCAGGTGGGAAATAATTGCTGGGATGTGTTAACTACTTGGAGACCCCCTTTGGACACCGGTTCCTGGAGATCCAGGAACCACAGTGCCACAGCATATAATCCAGCTCCCTCTTCTTAGAAGCGGCCTCTGGACGCTCTAACCAGCCTTGGTTAGTCTATAACAAGTCTATAAGGCCTCGTACACACGACCAGACATGTCTGATGAAAACGGTCTGCCGTGGTGACGTAGTGGCGACGATAACGCGGCGACGTGCGCGAATCCGGAAGTTCAATGCTTCCCCGCATGAAAACGGTCCGCGGTGACGCATGCACGGGATTTCGGGCCAGCCGACATGCATGCTAAGAAACTTTCCGGTAGGCCCTACACACGGTCCGACGGACCAGTTTCAGCGGACATGTTCGGTCGTGTGTACAAGGCCTAAAAGGCCTAAAAGTCTGAAGACATGCCAAATTCCATACCTCTAGAGTCTGCTAACTCAGTGGTCATCAACCCTGTCCTGCAGGGCCCACTAACAGGCCAGGTTTTATGTATTACCTTGGGGAGATGCAGACTAGAATACTGCAATCACTGAGGAGCAAATGATATCAGCTGTGATGTATTTCAGTTATCTTGCAAACCTGGCCTGTTAGTGGGCCCTGCAGGACTGTGCTAACTGACAAGATGCCATGTGTCAAGGGTTTAATAGCAGTCTAGAAGCCCCACTGACAGGGTCTGGCAATACAAAGAGGATGCAATTAAATTATTAGAAAGGCTTAGTTATTTATACGTTTTTGATATTAACATATTTCCGACCACCTCACGCAGATATACTGAAAAAAAAAAAATCTATAAAAATGGCATAAATCTTTCCCATAGTTTGTAGATGCTATAACTGTTCCGCAAATCAATCAATATACGCTTATCACAATTTTTTTCACCAAAAATATGTAGAAGAATATATATTGGCCTAAACTGATGAAGATTTTTTTTTTTTTTTAATATTTTGGGGATATTTTTTATAAAAGTAAAAAAAAAATTTTTTTGTTTTTCAAAATTGTCGCTCTTTTTTTGTTTATAGCACAAAAAATAAAAACCGCAGAGGTGATCAAATACCACCAAAAGAAAGCTCTATTTGTGGGGAAAAAAGGATGCAAATTTCGTTTGGGTACAGCATTGTGTTACTGCGCAATTATCAGTTAAATCGAAGCAGTGCCAAATTGTAAAAAGTAATCTTCCAATGCTGAAGTGGTTAACAATCTGTTAGGCCCCGTACACACGACAGAGTTTCTCGGCAGAATTCACAGAGAAACTCGGTCAAAACCCGGATTCTGCCGAGAAACTCTGTCGTCTGTACAGTTTTGGCTCGATGGAGCCGCCGAGGAGCTCGACGAGAAAATAGAGAACATGTTCTCTATTTTCTCGTTGTTCTATGGGAGAAGGCGGCCCGCCGAGCTCCTCGGCGGCTTCATCCCAGAACTCGACGAGGAACTCGACATGCTTGGCACGTCGAGTTCCTCGGCCGTGTGTATGGGGCCTGAGGTGTTTCCTAAACCTCTGTAGGTATGCAAACATAAAAAAAACTCAGTAAGTATGATAAAATTAAAACAAATATATTTCTCTTTTAATATACCAAGTTGTTACCCAACACTCTTGTTTGTGTTGCTATAGTATCATAATTATTAGCTTATTTCCAATTATATTTTTTTGCTAAAACAGATCAATAATAAAATAAGCCTCAGGCATAAAAACACATTCGAAGACTCAGCAGCAATATTGTACATTTAAATAGCAGTTTGTTAAAGCAGGAGTTAAAGGGGTTGCACTCTTGGGCCCCCCAGCCCCCCCATTTTGCTTACCTAAGCCACAAAACTCTGTTGGTGCGATCCCGCAATGGTTTCCCCCAGCTTGAGGCGGCTTTTCATTGGAGATTGATAGCAGCGCAGCCATTGGCTCCTGCTGCTGTCAATCAAATCAATGGGCCGAGTGATACACTTGATGGATATGGGCGCCACTGTATCACACGGGAGGCTGGAGCGCGCCTGCAAGCTAATCCCCTTGGGAGAGTGCTTCCCAGAAGGGGGTTAGCTCCTGCGGGGAGGAGGCAAGACAGCCACAGAGGGACCCCAGAAGATGAGGATCGGGGCCACTCTGTGCAAAACAAACTGCACAGTGGAGGTAAGTATGGTATGTTTGTTATTTAAAAAATAAAAAACTTTATGACCCCTTTAAGGTGTCTTTCTTCACATTTGCTGGGTCAAGATTCTAAAGCTGAAGGTTCTTCTATCAAGCAGCTGCTGGCAGTATTATACTGGACCTCAAACTCCAGCATATTCACCCCAGCAGCTAGCAGTTTGCATTATCTTCCCAGACACTAGCAGGAAGTTGGAGGAGCTTTCTTCAACAAACAGCATGGAGGCTCTGGACTCTACACTTAGATCTCTCTTTCTCTTCCCCACTCTGCTTGTTCCAACATAGCCGCACCACAGAAAGGACTAATTTTGCAAGCAGTATGCTGTTGTACAGAGATTGTGTTTCAGCTCTCAAGCCTGCCTTGCATACACACGATCGTGCTAAAAAATGCTCGAGCAAAGTGCGTTGACATACAACACGTACGACAGCACTATAAAGGGGAAGTTCCATTCGAATGGCGCCACCCTTTGGGCTGATTATGCTAATTTCCCATCTCATAACTTGCTTCTCAGCATGCACGTTTTTTCCCCCTATCGTTAAAGCATACACACGACCATTTTTCATGACAAGAAAAACGACGACGAGAAAAACGACGAGAAAAAATAGAGCAGGTTCTAAATTTTTAATGGCCATTTTTCTCGTCGAGAAAAATGCTCTTGAGCTTATACACGACCGTTTTTAACGACCAATTAAAAAAATTGCATTTTTCTCGTCATGAAAAATGGTCGTGTGTATGCGGCATCAGGCTAATTCTGCGAAGACTTAAAGCGGAGCTCCACCCTAAAATCATACTTTGCTTCAGTAGCTTCCTTTTAATAGTGTTAAAAAAGTTCTGTGTGAAAAAAATAATTTACTTGCCTGGAACACCCTGTTGCTAGGCAGAATTCCTAATCTGCCTTCTTCCTGGACCGCGGTAGTTCTCCTATCCTGCCTAAGCCGCCCAGACTCCTGGGCAATGAGTGTCATCATTTCCCAGGAGACGGTGCGCTTGTCTGGGCCAATGTTTACCGCGCCATGTTCAAAAAGGGCTCAAAGCCCTTACTTCTCATATATAAGATATATTGGAAAGGGGAGTCATTCGGAGTTTTATTGGAGCGTAGATTGTGTTATTACTGTTGCAACGGGGCGGGACGTTCCTCCATCGCCGCCCGTTGCCATGACAAAAGAATAAACAAACTGTGCTGCGAGTGCAGTTCTACTGCGCACGCGCGAGATGTAGGTTACCCAGCATGCACCGCAGGCAATCCAGGAAGGGAAACAAACTGGGCTTCAAATGCCCACACACATAATGGATTCGGCCAGATGAGGAGAAGAAGAAAATAAGGCAAGTGTGGACCAATATTACTTTAATTGCTAGGGAGCTATTGCCATCTTATGGGGACTATGTTATGTGACAATTACAATCTTGCTAAAAAAAAAAAAAATATATATTTTTTTGACCGGAGCTCCGCTTTAAGATCCTTAATATATGCTACAGTTTCCTGTATAAATGATGTTTTTACATGGTTTACACAGCTTCACATCCCTGTCAGTCACTGGGCCTACAACGCCCTCACAAGTCTTACATAAAGCATGCATGAAGCACCCAGCCAAATCTAGTATTACAATTTACTAGATTTAGCTGTCTTTTCACTGTTAGTTGCCTCAGGTTTTTTTTTACCAGTTTATAAATGTGTGACATGGCATGTGTGAAAAAACATATTAAATGAAATGCTGTACAAAAACAAGTAAAGGGCGATAACAATTATGCCAACTTCACGTAAATTCCTTACTCATTCCTTACTCAACTCGCAGTCAATAAAATGAATGTATTATGCCTGGTCGTGAATTTAAAACACATTTGGAAAATGTATTTTGTCAGTGCAATAACAGGCAGATACTTTTAACTACCTGCTGAATCCAGAATGCTTCACTGAAAACACCAATTACTCATATGAAAAAAATATATTTATCATTGGGACTTTACTGGCATAATTATAGTAAAATAAACAAAATGTTGTTTCCTACAATGCTCTCATCATTTTATGTGTCTTTATAATAAAATATTTTTTTATTATTTATTACAAGTAATTCAGGGCTTTTTTTCAGGGGGAACTTGGGGGAACTCAGTTCCACCACCTCTGGCTCAGACCCTTTGGTGCCGGCTCATCACAATCACTTGTAAACACAGAAGTCTGGGTTCTGTGTTTACAAGTGACAGCTTTGTAACCCCCTGAACTCTGTATGTAATGCAATTCTGGTATTTAATGCCCATTTAAGACTATTCTACTGTTTGTGAAATGTAAACAGGTCGTGGTTGAGTTCCTGCACCTATTTTCTGAGAAAAAAAGCTCTGCAAGTACTTATATAGTGTGTCAATCTAGGCAGAACTTTACATATACTGTGCTTTCACCTCAGTCCCTGCCCTAGAGAAGATTATAATCCAAGGTCCTTAAAGCTGGCCATACATTATACAATTTTCTTATGATTTAGCTTCAACTATGTAGTGCAAGGGCCTGCTTGATTGTATACAAATTGAAAGTGTTTAGGTTTTACCTTAGATTATATGTTTTTTGGTAAATCTAAAAGGTAAGCTGTATGAGAAAATGGTATAATGTATGGCCTAACTCACATTCATACCCATATTAGGGCCACTTTAGACAGGAGCCAATTAACCCCCCTGGTGGTATTCCCGAGTCTGACTCGGGGTTACATTTCTGTGCTGCGATCGGTAACCCCGAGTCAGACTCGGGCTCGCCTCGCTGAATCCACAGGCATGGTTTACTTACCTTGTCCCTGGATCCAGCGATGCCACCGCGCTCTGTGAGCGAGCGGGTGCTCGCTCGATTCACACAGTGCCTCTGTGTGCCGCCGATCTCCGTTCCCTGCGACGTTACAACGCACGGGGGCGGAGAACGGCGCCAAATTCAAAAAGGTAAACAAACATATTACATACAGTATACTGTAATCTTATAGAGTCGGCTTCCGACTACAGCCGCTGGCTCTGATAGGCACTTCCGTACAGTCAACCAGCTGCCGTCATTCAGGTGGCCGGTGCTCTAGGTCCGGCCATCTGAATTAGACCAGCGGCAGCGGCGACAATAACATAGATTCATGCAATGCAATGAATCTATGTTATTAGTCAGTGGCAGTGCGGAGCCAGAGGGGGCGGCGCTCCAGCGCCCTCTATGGACGAACCGCCACTGTGCTTGACACACTTGTCTTTGTATTCCTCACCTGGTTGACGCCACACACACTTGACACAATCTGAACCAAATAAAGTTTATCTTGGTCTCATCAGACCACAGGACATGATTCCAGTAATCCATGTCCTTAGTTTGCTTGTCTTCAAAAAACTGTTTGCAGGCTTTCTTGTAAGTCTTTAGAAGAGGCTTCCTTCTGGGACGACAGCCATGCAGACCAATTTGATGCAGTCAGCGGCGTATGGTCTGAGCACCGACAGGCTGACCCCCACCCTTTCATTCTTTGCAGCAATGCTCGCAGCACTCATACATCTATTTCCCAAAGACAACCTCTGGATATGACGCTGAGCACGTGCACTCAACGTCTTTGGTCGACCATGGCGAGGCCTGTTCTGAGTGGAATCTGTCCTGTTAAACCGCTGTATGGTCACCATGCTGCAGCTCATTTTCATTGTTTTGGCAATCTTCTTATAGCCTAGGCCATCTATATGTAGAGTAAAAAATCTTTTTTTTAGCTCCCCAGAAAGTTCTTTGCCATGAAGTGCCATGTTGAACTTCCAGTGACCAGTATGAGAGAGAGAGAGCGATAACACAAAATTGAACACACCTGCTCCCCATTCACACCTGAGACCTTCTAACACTAACTAATCACGTGACACCGTGGAGGAAAAATGGCCCAATTTTGGCATTTTTACTTAGGGGTGTACTCACTTTTGTTGACAGCGGATTAGCCATTAATGGCTGTGTGTTGAGTTATTTTGGGGGGACAGCAAATTTACACTGTTGTACAAACTGTACACTCATTACTTTACATTGTAGCAAAGTGTCATTTCTTCAGTGTTGTCACATGAAAAGATATAATAAAATATTTACAAAAATGTGAGGGGTGTACTCACATTTGTGAGATAATGTACATATAACAACAAAAGCATTGAAAAATGAATATATCATAGAAAATCTATAAGAAGTAAAGCAAAGAAAATGAGCAATCCATTGTAAACACAAAGAACAAGCAATAGGAAAATATAAATATTTAAAGTACTATACATTTTATGAAGGGATACAAAAATAAAGTAAAAATAATTCTAATAACGGGTATGGAGAGTGAGACAGGTAAAAATCCCAAGGAGTACCAGCAGTGTCAGGAACCCCAAGCTGCCCTAAACGTATTGCAAGGGAACATTTTAAAGAGGAAGTAAACCCCCCTCCCCCCCACTAAAAAACTGGTAAAAAAAACCTGCAAGAGAAAGGCATAATGAGCTAGTATGCTAGCTCATTATGTGGCACTTACCTGAAATTGAAACCCCCAAAGTGCTCCTCGTTCCCCTCCGCCTCCACCGCCTTGTCCCCTCTGAGCTTCTTCCCGGTATCGTCGCTCCAGCGCTGTGACTGGCTGGAGCGGCGATGGCGTCACTCCTGCACACATGTGCGCGGGACCGGCATAATCCCGGCATGATCCCATTCATAAAGCCGGGACACTCAGTGCACCTGCGCCGTTGTCTATGCCCCGAAAACGCCATAGACATTGTTGCAGTGTTTTCTGCAAATATCTCCATAACCATGTAGGTTAAGGAGATATTTCTTGCACCTACAGGTAAGCCTTAATCTAGGCTTACCTGTAGGTGCAAGTTGTCAAAGTGGGTTTACAACCACTTTAAGGTCCCTGCCAACAGTCACACATTTTAAACAAATGTCTTGCATTAACCACTTGAGCCCCGCGCTATTGACAAAAGACGTCAACAGCGCGGTTCTCAGGTGCCAAGTGGACGTCATTTGAAATGCATTACCCGCGCGCGCCACTGGGGGGCGCGCGGCGGGTAACCACTGTGCCGCCGCATCGCTGGGGCCCCGATGCGTGTACCTGGCGGCCGCGATGTCCGCCGGGTACACGCGATCGTCGGGAACACAGCCGGTAACAGCTGGGACGTGGAGCTCTGTGTGTAAACACAGAGCTCCACGTGCTGTTAGAGGAGAGGAGACCGATCTGTGTCTCTTGTACATAGAGACACAGCATCGGTCACCTCCCCCAGTCACCCCCCTCCCCCCACACAGAACACACCCAGGCTACACAGTTAACCCCTTCCTCACCCCCTAGTGTTAACCCCTTCCCTGCCAGTCACATTTATACAGTAATTAGTGCATTTTTATAGCACTGATCGCTGTATAAATGTGAATGGTCCCAAATTTGTGTCGAAAGTGTCCGATACGTCCTTCGCAATATTGCAGTCCCAATAAAAATCGCAGATCGCCGCCATTACTAGTAAAAAAAAAATAATGAAAAAAAATCATAATTCTGTTCCCCATTTTGTAGGCGCTATAACTTTTGCGCAAACCAGTCGTTTATTGCGATTTTTTTTTTTTTTTTACAAAAATACGTCGAAAAAAACGGAAAATTGTATACTCACCTTTCCGTAATTTTCCTTTCCTGACGCATCTTCATGGCAGCACACACTGGGTTGTGACTCCGCCCCCACAACCTGACAGGATTGGTTAGCTATAAATTCGAAGGGGAGACACCCGGCATCATTCTCCGTAAATATCATCATCATTGAACAACAGGGTGGGCAGCTGTGTGCTGCCATGAAGATGCGTCAGGAAAGGAAAATTACGGAAAGGTGAGTATACAATTTTCCGTTTTCCTGACGCATTCATGGCAGCACACACTGGGAAATAACTCGCTAGTCGGGCGGGTTCAATGCAAAAGTATTTTATTCCCTAGAGAGCAGAAGAATTGGCCCTGATGACAGATCTGCCAAATTCGGCCGTAGCCAAGAGAGCGGCGTCCACCCTGTAGTGGGAGATAAAGGTATGCCTGGAAGACCAGGTTGCTGCTCTGCATATAGTTTCCGAAGAAACACCACAATATGCTGCCCAAGAGGTTGCCACTGCCCTGGTTGAGTGTGCCCTGACGCCTTCCGGGATCTCCATCTGCTGAGTGGAATACGCCTTTTCAATAGCCCTGACCAGCCAAGAGGCGATGGTGCGGGAAGTGGCCGCCTGGCCTCGCCTGGCTCCGTGAGGTATAATCAGGAGGGCGTCTGTTGATCGAAGATGGGTAGTAGCCGACAGATATTTGGAAATTGTAGATTTAATGTCCAAGGCATGAGGTTCGCCATTCTCGTTAGAAAGGCATGGTAAGACGATGTCCTGGTTGTAATGGAAGGCCGAAGTAACTTTGGGCAGGAAACGGTCTGATGGTCTCAGAATCACCCTGTCGGGATGAAAAATCAGGTATGGCTCCTTAGACATGAGAGCTTGCAACTCCGACACTCTCCTTGCCGAGGCAATGGCAATGAGGAAGGATAACTTTAAGGTTAGATCCCATAGAGAAATCGAGTTAAGTGGGAAGAAGGGTGGATTGGAGAACGCCTCGAGGACCACCGAAAGATCCCAGGATGGGAAGGACGGTCTTCTGGGTGGTCTGATCTTTACGCATGCCTTTATGAACTGGATGATCAAAGGATGCAAGGCCCACCTGGTGCCAGTTTTGGCGGACAGAGCGGAGATCTGTACCTTTAGGGTGCTTGAATTTAGGCCCTTGTCAATTCCTGTTTGCAGGAACTCCAGGATCTGGTAAGGATCGGGTGAGACGGGGTTCCAACCTTTGAGTTGCGCCAACTGGGCGAATTTTTCCCAAATCTTGGTATAAATGGTGTTCGTGGAGGATTTCCTGGCTTGCATTAAGGTTGTTATAACCGCCTGGGAACATCCTTGTTCCCTTAGTCTAGCCCTCTCAACCTCCAGGCTGTCAGGTGGAGCCTGTCTGGGGCTGGATGGAGAGACCGACCTTGGAGTATGAGATCTGTTGTAACTGGAAGGTGGATTGGAGGTCGGGTATTGAGCTGTAGGAGCGTCGTAAACCACGGTCTCCTCGGCCAGAATGGTACCACTGTGATTACTGTGGCCGACGACCTTCGGAGCCGAGATAGAAACCTCGCTATTAGAGGAGTTGGGGGGAAGATGTACCCCAAACTGAAGTCCCATGGGTGAAGGAGGCAATCTGTCCCCTCTGCTGTTGGAAAGGGTACCCTGGAAAGGAATCTTGAACACTTGGCATTCGCTGGTGTTGCTGCCAGGTCTATCTCCGGAACCCCCCAGGTTTCCGTCAGAACGGAGAACTCCCGGGGGTTCAAGGACCACTCGTTGTTGGATAGAAGTTCCCTGCTCAGAAAGTCGGCTAGCGTATTCTGTGCTGCTGGGACATAGACTGCTCTCAGGTCCAGAAGATGTATCTGGGACCACTCCATTATGGGGCGAACTTCCTCCAGAAGAGTGAGGCTTCGGGTACCGCCCTGCCTCTGGATGTAGGCTACCGCCACCCTGTTGTCCATCCGAATTAGGACGCTCTTCCCCTGTAGAAGAGGCGCAAAGGCTAAGAGGGCCTGGAATGCCGCTCGGAGCTCCAGTATATTTGAGACTGTCCCCCGAGCAGGGAAGTGCCAGTGACCCTGGGCTGTCTGATCCAGGTAGTGAGCCCCCCAACCTCTCTCGCTGGCATCGGATGTCACTATCTCCGGTTCCGGAGGAGCTATGGGCCTGAATCTTCTGAGGTTGGAAGGGCAAGTCCACCACAGAAGGGAGTGTCTTACATGACTGGGGATGCTGATGGGTTGGTGCATTGATGCTCCGTCCCAATGCCTGAGAAAGGTGTTCTGCAGGGTTCTCATGCGCCATTGGGACCATTGTACCATGGGTATGGTGGATGACATCGAGCCCAGCATACTTAGGCAGGTTCTGGAAGACGTGAGACTGGAGGACAATAGATTCCGCACTTTCCGGACTAAGGGATTCACCTTCTCTAAGGGCAGTTGTACCCTGTTCTGTTTCGTGACCAATTCTGCCCCCAGGTAAACCATGGACTGTGATGGCTGAAGGCTGCTCTTTCGCCAGTTGATTAACCAGCCAAACTTTTGGAGGGTCGAGATTAGGATCTCTCGCTGGAGGAGAAGGGTCTCCCGATTTGTTGCCAAGAGCAAGATATCGTCCAGGTAATGATGCACCCGCAGCCCCTTCTCTCTGAGGAATGCTATGAGGGGAAGCATAACCTTTGTGAACGTCCTGGGAGCCGAAGAGATCCCGAATGGTAGACATCGGAATTGGTAGTGATGTTGGCCGATGGAAAAGCGCAGAAACTTCTGGTATGCGGGATGTATTGGCACGTGGAGGTAGGCGTCTGACAGGTCGATCGACAGCATCCAGTCCCCGAGATTCACTGCCAGGAGGATGGACTGGAGACTCTCCATTTTGAAGGCCTCTATCTGAATCCTTCTGTTGAGCCGCTTGAGGTCCAGCACGGGCCGAAGGTCCCCTGATTTCTTTCGCACCAGAAAGAGAGGGGAATAAAATCCCCTGCCTCTTTGGTGCGAAGGAACTTCCACGATAGCCCTTTTCTGAACTAGTTCTAAAATGTATTGAGTGAGCAGTTTCCTTTTGTCTAGGGAAGACGGTATCTTGGTGGGTTGGAAGGTAGTGTGAGGCAACACCCCTATAAAGTTCCATCTGTGGCCATACTTTATTGTAGAAAGAGTCCATGGGTCCTCTATGTGGTCCGACCATATTTGTGCGAAACTGCTGAGCCTGGCGCCCACCTGTGCTGGGTGGGCAGGCAAGACTTCAAAAGGACTTCTGCTGGTCCCCTGCAGCGGTGGCCTTGGGCTTCTGCCCTCTCGTAAAGGGTGGGCGGTTAGGTCTCCATTCTCTCCTGAACTCTTTACCGGGGCGATAGGATCTGGCCTCCCTGTACCTCTCAGGCAGATTACGCCTGAAGGTAGGACCTCTCTGAGGCTTGGGTCTTCTGTCGGAGGGAATAAGCCCCGATTTCCCACCAGTGACCTTGGAGATTGCCGAATCTAATTTTGTGCCGAACAGGTTCGTGCCATCATATGGTATCCTGCACCAGTTGGCTTTTGAAGCCGCGTCAGCGACCCAGGGCTTTAACCATAAGGCTCTGCGGGCCATAACTGAGGCCAACATGGACCTGGCCGAAGAACGGATGATGTCCACCGAGGCCCCCGCCATATAGTCACCGGCTAGTCTGATCTCCTGCAAGGAGGATATGACATCCCCTCGATCCGCACCTTCCAGGAGAGCCTTCTTAGCATTGGTTGCCCATGCGGAAATGGCCTTGGCGACAGCTGCTGTAGCAATAGCTGGTCTACATGCTCCCCCCGACGTGGAGTAAGCCTTCTTTAATTCTAGGTCGATCTTACGGTCGAGAACATCCCGGAATGATACTGCGTCCTCTATTGGCAGAGTGACATGCCTGGCGAGTCGCATAAGAGAAGCATCCACCACGGGAGCGTTAATGAGGGAAGCGACTTTAGAGTCTCTCAGAGGGTACAGTTTAGAGAGTTTGTTGGACAGACCGGGACGCTTGTCCGGCTTTTCCCACTCCTCCTTAATGAGGTCTTCCAATTCTTCGATGAAGGGAAACAGTTCGGGGTCCCTCCTTAACTCGGGGAAATATTTCCCAACCTTTAGTGGTTCCGTCACGGGTTCTTCCCAACCTATTGTCGCCTTGACCGAGCGGGCAAAAGGTTCGACTAGACAGAAGTCAAATCCGGACACAAGTTCTCGATCTTCATGATCGGAATGAGCCTCTATCAGTTGGGCATATGGGCCGGAGGCGGATGAAGTGCCCGGAGTGGGCTCCTCACAGACAAAAGGAACTGAGGTCCACATTGATTCCTGCGCTGACTCCCCCACGAGCTGTTGCGAGGAGAAATCTGTAGTCATCCTGGCGCTCGTCTCCTTTTCTCTGGTTGCTTCTTTAAAGCAAGTCTGACATGCTAGCTTTCCTGGCAAAGCAGTAGCACCGCACACCCAGCAAGCGTTTGCTGCAGGACGGGTATGATAATGCTCGCGGTGAGATGAGGGAGACCGTCTGCGATGAGACCGGCTGTGACGGGAGCGGCTGCGGCGTGATCGGCTATGCCTTGAGCGATGGTAGCGGGAGGAAGATCTTGACCGACTCCTGCGGGATCTCCTGCTTGATGCATGCCTGGACCTCTCCCTGCGCCGTGGGCTTGCGTCTCTAGGCCTGATGGGACTGCAATAGAAAAGGCAGTGATTAGCGGCCGGCTCTCTTTTTTGTCTCTTCTCTACTTACCTAATAGTATGACGGTCTCCATACCTTGTTTGCTGAATGTGGTCTGCGAGGGCAGTGGGCTCCATAAGACATACAAGGAAGCAGCAGATTGCGGATAGCTGAAAGGAAGCAACAGGTGTTTAACAGTGGAAAAGTGCAAGTGCAAGGTAAACCCTAGAAAGGAAAAGGCACCTACATACCCTGGGAGAAAATCCGGTGAAATTTGGGCAAAGCAGCAGCCTTGGGGAAAAAAAGGAATTTTTCAGCCTTTTTGAATCTGGCGCCGCCGTCGCGGCGTTGATGACGCAATCGCGCATGCGCAGTAGCGTCCCGCGCGCCCCGGCGCCATCTTGGATGAGGGCGAGGGAGACCTCCGGCGTCATCACTCTGCTGCGCGCATGCGCAGTACGTCTGGGGAACGCGGCGGCTGCGAGGCACTACAGGGCTCAGAGAGCCTGCTGCTGAGGTACTGTTTTAAATTAATACAGAAGGGAAATGTGTGAAGGAACAATCAGGGAGCCATGTGAACATAAAAAAACGAGCATAATACTCAGCAGGAAAAAGGGAGAGATAGCATGAGCCACACTGCCAGTCTAAGCTTATTTAAAGCTTGTATATAAGCCAGGGATAGCCGGGATTTAACCCCTGAGACCACCAGAGCGGGGTTCCCCCTATAGAAGCTCTATTAGAGACTGTACAAGGGGGACTTCCAAACAGGAGAGGCTGAACCTGCTGGGGCGATAGCGGTAGGAGACAAGCTGTACGTCCATGTCCTGCAGGTGAGGATAAAAAAAGAGAATGATGCCGGGTGTCTCCCCTTCGAATTTATAGCTAACCAATCCTGTCAGGTTGTGGGGGCGGAGTCACAACCCAGTGTGTGCTGCCATGAATGCGTCAGGAAATACGTATCGGCCTTAACTGAGAATTTTTTTTTTTTTTTTTTTTTTAAATGGGATATTTATTATAGTAACAAGTAAAAAAAATAGATTTTTTTTTTAAATTGTCGCTCTTTTTTTGTTTATAGCGCAAAAAATAAAAACCGCAGAGGTGATCAAATACCACCAAAATAAAGCTCTATTTGTGGGGAAAAAAGGACGTCAATTTTGTTTGGGAGCCACGTTGCACGACCGCGCAAATGTCAGTTAAAGCGACGCAGTGCCGGAAGCTGAAATTTCGCCTGGGAACGAAGGGGGTTTATGTGCCCAGTAAGCAAGTGGTTAAGAACTGGGCTAAACAAGGTCTTATAAACAGTATAAATCCCCATTGTTTTAAAATAATAATAGATGTGTTTATTTAATTGCTTTAACTTCATACACATTTGTAGGCACTTATATATATTTTTTTGTAATTACGATGATTATTGCTTTTCTACATTTTATTCCCATAAAAAAAAAAAAATACCCACTTTTACAAAACATTATAGAATAATAGAAAATAATATAACAGACCTAGAAAGCAATATTTATTTGTAAGTCTAATAACCTGATAGGATATAATGCCTTTAAAAAAAACAGTAACGCTGCAGCAGATACTTCTATCTTGTTTGTTTTGCTGTATTTGTGTGGAGTACATCCGTTCTTTATTAGCTCAAGTTAAAATCAACCTTACATAATAGAGTGTTCTATTGGCAGCTGGCAAGCGCCCAGCACACACATCCTATAAATCATTTCAAGGTCAGATGCATGGGAGTATTTTCATGTTGACATTATGCGCTTGTGGGTTTCACTTCCTTTACTTGCTGTGGGATATTTTTCCATCTGTTGGTGAGAAGGATACATTTTATCTGTAAGAGAGAAGCAAATATTTTATGCCCACATTCATATTTACTAGCACTTGTACATCTATCACTTATGTTGATTAGCAGTGTGTAACTTTACGTGACTAGACTCTTATAACAGTGTCAACACAGTGGCTTTCCAGTTTTTCCACCAACATCAGATCCAGTTCAGCCTCCTTAGTCCGAGGCTCCTTAAACAAGGTTTCACATCTAAATGTATTATACATCTTTTAGTAGGAATTTGAATTGTGGTGTGTATATATATATATATATATATATATATATATATATATATATATATATTGTTTATAGGTTTTAGCTAAGAAGAAAAAAATTCAGTGTATTTTTTTTCCAGGGAAGCATTTGTAAACAGTGCAGATCCAAATGTTTGCATGGGCGATCATAGTGCCAAGAATGAATATGGGCATGCTTACGTAAGTGTTTGCTGCTCAAACAGTGGGGTTGATTTACTAAAACTGGATAAACAGGTGAGAGTTGTGGGGGACCCAGAAACTCAACACTCCTGGAAGTTTTAGTTTCTTTATGGATTTTGGTTGACCATTTATTAGCAACAGAGCAGTGTCCAGGGTGGTAGGAGAGGTGTATGCTTGTCTTAAGTTGTTTCATTATGTGACATGGTTTCTTTATGAAAATTGTTTATTTTTTTTTAATGCTGGGGATTAATGTGGTTCTAAAGCTAAATTTCACGTAGTCCGGTTGACATTTTTATTTAAATTTTCAACATTCAGCACTACACTATGGGGCAGATCCACAAAAGGATTACGCCGGCGTATCTACTGATACGCCGGCGTAATTTTAAATTTCCCGCGTCGTATCTTTGTTTTGAATCCTCAAAACAAGATACGACGGCATCTGGGATCGATCCGACAGGCGTACGTCTTCATACACCGTCGGATCTAAGATGCAATTTTTCGGCGGCTGCTAGGTGGCGTTCCCGTCGTAATCCGCGTTGAGTATGCAAATGAGCTATTTACGGCGATCCGCGAACGTACGCCGGCCCGTTGCTTTTTTTTTCGTCGTTTGCGTTCGGCTTTTTTCGGCGTATAGTTAAAGCTGCTATACTGAGGCGTACTCAATGTTAAGTATGGCCGTCCTTCCCGCGTACAATTTAGAATTTTTAACGTCATTTGCGTAAGTCGTTCACGAATAGGAATTTGCGTAGAATGACGTCACCGTCGTAAGCATTGGCGGGTTCCGGTTTTATTTCGAGCATGCGCAGTTAAAAAAAACGTTGTTTACGTCGGGTCACGACGTATTTGCATAGAACATGCCCCCATTACTCCTATTTGAAATTGCGCGCCCTTACGCCACAATAGATACACTACGCCGCCGTAACTTACCGCGCGGATTCTTTGAGGATTCACAAGAAGAAAAAGTAAGTTACAGCGGCGTAGTGTATCTTAGATACGCTACGCCTGCCTAAAGATAGGCAGATCTTTGTGGATCTGCCCCTATATATTTTTCCAATTTTTACTATTATTTGTTTGCTGCATTAGCTGCTAGTTGTATAGAGGCAGCGCGGGGTTACTTTTTTTTCACTAATTCTCTAGATCAATGTGGTTCTAAAGCTAAAATGTTTTCTTTTTTCCTTAATGCTTTCCCTTCATTAAAGTGTTACTAAGCCCACAACAGTAAAATCAGTCTGTATATGCAGCATAGCATGCTTGTTATACACTGTGGAAGGAGGTAATCCTCCGTATTAGGTAAAAAAAATAAAAATGTTTTCGCCTTGCTGTGCCCCCCCTCTCCCTCTAAACACTTATCTGACTTCTGAATCAATCCAGCGCTATGCCCATCTTCAGACTTTTCTCCTCTCTCCTTCTTTACATAGGGACTGTCAGGCTGCAGTGGGAGCCATTGGTTTTCTGCTGCTGAAAGCGGGAGGCGGGGACTAGCCGCACTGTATGTGTGTGTCAATAGACGCACACAGCCCAGTTTAGGATTGAGCAGAAGAGGTGCAGAAAGCGCTGGCAGGGGACCCCAGAAGTTGAAGCTTGGGGCTACTTTGTGTAATATCATTGCACAGAGCAGGTAAGTATAACGTGTTTGTTCAGAAAAATAAAAAAAAAGCCTTTAGAACCACTTTCCTTCCTTCTGTGCCATGCTATTTCCACTCACAAAACATATACATACCACTATGGAAGCTGCCATGCTTTCAGATCATTTATGATGTTTTATTGGGCTGACTCATCTTTTACAACACCACCCTTCTCCTCTGGCATCTCCTCTCTTTCACTTTGTCATGGGTCAGATGCATGTAAATAATGTTATTATATAAACTAACAGCAGATGTGTCTGCAAGTGTCTCACACTGATGAGTCCCTTCCCTAGAACTGAGACAGGTGCCATAGCTACATCCCCGCCATCTTCCAACAACTGTTTAACTATAAATGGTTTACTTCTTCTCCTTATGCTTCTGTTTCTAAGTCTAACGCCACATCAAAATCTGAATGGTGAAAGTTTTTATAAAGTTCCTTGTCCCCCTGAAAGCCTAAAGATAAACTTAGCCAGAACTTTTCTTTTTTATAGCAGTTTTGGATAGTGTTGGAAGGATTAGAATATTCTGACATCCAACACCTGTACGCAAAGTAAGAGGAAACATTTGTCAGGAGACAAAAACAAGAAGAAACCTTCATTGCTTTAAAAAAAAAATCTGTAGCTGCCTGTATTCCTGTTAAAGTAAACTTACATGTATGATTTTTTACCTATAGGTAATGTAAATATCGCCTTAAATGTGCACAGTTTAGGAGATATTTACTTTAGATGCAGCCGGTGATCACCCGAAACAAGCTTTGACTGTACTATTTCTTTAATTAAAGCCTAACTGAACTTTTTGTTTAAATCAGTTAAATACAGCAAAACAAAAGATGTCTGTACAGTTTGTTTTGTTTAAAAAGCAGCAACAGCCTGAGTAGAAAAGCCTGTTCCTTTCTAGCAGCTGCAGAGTGGGACTAGGGTTGCCACCTGTCTGGGTTTTGAATCATGTGTCCGGGTTTCATTCCCCGTGAAACCTGAACACCTTTATTAAGACCAGACAGTGGTTGAGGGATGGGCAGTGTTGAGGTAATCGGTACCATTCAGGGGAGGATGGTTCCCCTCCTCTTCCGGTCCCCCTCCCCTCACCCAGAGTTTCCGGCTTTTCATCCTCACGTATGCCTCGCAGAGGATGTTGGTGGTATTGGCCTGAAACCTGCACAAGTTTTTTCAGACAGGACTGTGGCCGTAGCCTCAGGAGGCCTGTGATGCCTCCCTGTCACACATTTACTAGAACCGATTGGCTGTATTTTACTTCTGCAGCAGCTGAATGTCGGCTTCTCCTCCTCTCCCTCCTGTCGGCATTCAGCTGCTGCAGGAGGAAAATACAAGGGATCTGTTCTAGTAAATGCTGCCTCCGCTGCTTTTCCTGTCGAGCTTCCTCTTTCTTCTGCAGCCCCTGGGCTCCTGTGTGCTCCCCTTTGCTGTGCGCCTCTAAAGTGTTTGGGTTTGGCTTGAAGAAAAGGTGGCAACCCTAAATAGGACCCTTGCTCTTGGTGTGGATGCAGTGATGTCTTTGCAGAAGTCTGACACACCTCTTACTCTAGATCTCTCCAATCAGCAAGAAGCATAATCTTTACCGATTGCAGAGCTATACGTAGGTCCAAAAGCGGAGGGCGTGTCAGGCCTGTGCAATAAGATCACACTTTTCCTCAAAAAGAGCAAGGATCCCATTCTGCAGCTGTAGGCAGAACATAGGCTTTTCTACTTCTGCTCCAGGTCCTTTTTCTGAGACTTTTGTTTACTAGACATGTGCATTCGTTTTCGTCCGAATGCATTTTCATCCGAATTTCAGGTATTTTCGTTATCGCTTTAACAAACGATAACGAAAGCACAGAACACTAAAACCGAAAGATCCGACATAAACAAATGCTTTATTTTAGTTTTTTCGTTGCGGTCAAATGTGCCTAACCTTAACTCTATGGCCCAGATTCTCAAAGGGCTTACGACGGCGCAACGCCATGTACGCCGTCGTAAGTCCTAATCTGGGCCGTCGTATCTATGCGACTGATTCTTAGAATCAGTTACGCATAGATATCCATTAGATCCGACAGGCATAAGGCTCTTACGCTGTTGGATCTTAAATGCAATTATTTTTTGTCCGCTAGGTGTCACCTCCGTCGTTTTCCCCGTTGAGTATGCAAATTAGCTAGATACGCGAATTCCCGAACGTACGCGCAGTCGACGCAGTGAAGTTACGATGTTTACGTTAGGTTTGCCCGGCGTAAAGTTGCCCCTGCTATATGAGGGGCAACCATGTTAAGTATGGCCGTCGTTCCTGTGTCGAAATGTAAACATTTACGTTGTTTGCATAAGTTGTCCGTGAATGGGGTTGGACGCCATTTACGTTCACGTCGAAACCAATGACGTCCTTGCGACGTCATTTGGAGCAATGCACCCTGGGATATTTTACGGACGGCGCATGCGCAGAACGTTCGGCGCGGGAACGCGCTTAATTTAAATACTACACGCCCCTTACCCGCCTGATTTGAATTAGGCGGGCTTGCGCCGGGTGATTTACGCTACGCCGCCGCAACTTTACACGCAAGTGCTTTGTGAATAAAGCACTTGCCTGTAAAACTTGCGGCGGCGTAACGTAAATGAGATACGTTACGCCCGCACAGTTTTGCGCGATTCTACGAGAATCTGGGCCTATTAGTCCAATATTATTCTACATAAAGAGAAAAGATTCGACATTGAGAGAAAAGATTCCACATTATAGAGACATGAAGAAGAGTCGACATAGAGAGAAAAGATTCGACATAGAGAGACATAAAGATTCGACGAAGTAGCTAAAAACATACGAATTCTAATGTTGGTTGACTAGTAATAATTATTAATAAATATAATTATTTTTAGTCATTAGGGATGAGCCGAACTCCCCCCTGTTCGGTTTGCACCAGAACCTGCAAACACACCAAAAGTTTGTGTGAACTTTAGAACCCCGTTAAAGTCTATGGGACTTGAACGTTTAAAATCTAAAGTGCTAATTTTAAAGGCTAATATGCAAATTATTATCCTAAAAAGTGTTTGGGGCAGTGGCGGCTGGTGCTCAAATTTTATGGGAGGGGGGCGCAAAAGAAAAAAAAAAATTGCAACCTCACTGTGCCCATCAAATGCAGCCACTGTGCCATCAATTGTCACCACTGTGCCATGCCATCAAATGCAGTCACTGTGCCATGCCATCAAACGCAGCCACTTTGCCATCAATTCGCACCACTGTGCCATCAAACGCAGCCACTGTGCCAGTCAAGGGCGGATCCAGAGTCTAGTCTCGGGAGGGGCACTGCCAGAAAATAAGGTGTTGCTTACAGAACTCAATTAGGTGTCCGGTGTGTCCGCTGCAATGTTGCAGTACCGCTAAAAAATCAATGATCGCCGCCATTACTAGTAAAAAATATTTAAATGTAAATGCCATAAATCTATCCCATAGTTTGTAGACGATTGTCAGGGACTGCAGACATGGTACAAGAGATGGTCAGAGACTGCAGATGTGGTACAAGAGATGGTCAGAGACTGCAGACGTGGTACAAGAGATGGTCAGAGAATGCAGACATGATACAAGAGATGGTCAGAGACTGCAGACATGGTACAAGAGATGGTCAGAGACTGCAGACATGATACAAGGGATGGTCAGAGACTGCAGACACATGGTACAAGAGATGGTCAGAGACTGCAGACATGGTACAAAGGATGGTCAGAGATGGCAGACGTGGTACAAGGGATGGCCATGGTACAAGGGATGGTCAGAGACTGGAGACATGGTACAAGAGATGGTCAGAGACTGCAGATGTGGTACAAGAGATGGTCAGAGACTGCAGACGTGGTACAAGAGATGGTCAGAGAATGCAGACATGATACAAGAGATGGTCAGAGACTGCAGACATGGTACAAGAGATGGTCAGAGACTGCAGACATGGTACAAGGGATGGTCAGAGACTGCAGACACATGGTACAAGAGATGGTCAGAGACTGCAGACATGGTACAAAGGATGGTCAGAGATGGCAGACGTGGTACAAGGGATGGCCATGGTACAAGGGATGGTCAGAGACTGGAGACATGGTACAAGAGATGGTCAGAGACTGAAGACATGGTACAAGAGATCAATGCAGCCTCATCAGTGCCCATCATTGCAGCCTCACTGTACATATGAATGCAGCCCCACTGTATATATGAACGCAGCCCCACATTTGTATATTAATGCAGTCCCACTTTTGTATATAAATGCAGCCCCAATTTTGTATATAAATGCAGCCCCACTTTTGTATATAAATGCAGCCCCACTTTTGTATATAAATTCAGTCCCACTTTTGTATATGAATGCAGCCCCACTTTTGTATATAAATGCAGTCCCACTTTTGTAGATAAATTCAGTCCCACTTTTGTATATAAATTCAGTCCCACTGTATATATAAATTCAGTCCCACTTTTGTATATAAATGCAGTCCCACTTTTGTATATATATTCAGTCCCACTTTTGTATATGAATGCAGCCCCACGTTTTTATATAAATGCAGTCCCACTTTTGTATATAAATGCAGTCCCACTTTTGTAAATAAATTCAGTCCCACTTTTGTAAATAAATTCAGCCCCACTTTTGTATATAAATGCAGTCCCACTTTTGTATATAAATGCAGTCCCACTTTTGTATATGAATGCAGCCCCACTTTTGTATATTAATGCAGCCCCACTTTTGTATATTAATGCAGCCCCACTTTTGTATATAAATGCAGTCCCACTTTTGTATATAAATTCAGTCCCACTTTTGTATATAAATTCAGTCCCACTTTTGTATATAAATGCAGTCCCACTTTTGTATATAAATGCAGCCCCACTGTATATATAAATACAGCCCCACTTTTGTATATGAATGCAGTCCTACTTTTGTATATGAATGCAGTCCCACTTTTGTAAATGAATGCAGCCCCACTTTTGTATATGAATGCAGTGCCACTGTTGTATATAAATGCAGCCCCACTTTTGTATATGAATGCAGTCCCACTTTTGTATATGAATGCAGTCCTACTTTTGTATATGAATGCAGTCCCACTTTTGTAAATGAATGCAGCCCCACTTTTGTATATGAATGCAGTGCCACTGTTGTATATAAATGCAGCCCCACTTTTGTATATGAATGCAGTCCCACTTTTGTATATGAATGCAGCCCCGCTGTATATATAAATGCAGCCCCACTTTTGCATATGAATGCAGCCTCACTTTTGCATATGAATGCAGTCCCACTTTTGTATATAAATGCAGCCCCACTTTTGTATATAAATGCAGTCCCACTTTTGTATATAAATGCAGCCCCACTTTTGTATATAAATGCAGCCCCACTTTTGTATATTAATGCAGTCCCACTTTTGTATATAAATACAGCCCCACTTTTGTATATAAATGCAGCACAGGGCAGCCAGTGGTGCAGTGAGTAGCACTTTCGCCTAGCAGCAAAAGGGTTGCTGGTTCGAATCCCGACCACAACACCATCTGCCTGTAGTTTGCATGTTCTCCCTGTGCCTGCGTGGGTTTCCTCCGGGTACTCCGGTTTCCTCCCACACTCCAAAGACATGCTGGTAGGTAAATTGGATCTTGTCCAAATTGGCCCAGTATATATATGTATATCTGTGTGTATGACTGTGTGTCCCAAGCGTGTCACGATCCTACGGGGTAAAATGACCGCACCAGCCAAGCAGACTCTGGCTGGAAAAAGCGCCCAGAGGCGATTCAGTTTGCATGAGTAGCGCTATACAAGTCATAAAAGAAAAGAAAAGAAAGCCCCACTTTTGTATATGAATGCAGTCCCACTTTTGTCTATGAATGCAGCCCCACTTTGTATATGAATGCAGCCCCACTGTGCATGGCATGCACCATGGCATTGCCTCGATCACACACAGCAGGTATCTCCTCTCCCGACGTGTGTCATGGAACAAACAGGAGCTGTAGGTCTGTGTTTGGCAGGGCAGTGTGCTCTAGCAAGGTCCCCCCTAGACGGGCTTGTGTGATAGACAAAACACTGATTTCCTGTTGCCCCCCCCCCCCCCCTGGATCCGCCGTTGAGTGGAGACAGGTGGCAATCTGTAGTCCAGCAGACATTGACAATTCTGTTTTGGATTACAGAGCAGCAAAACCACTGTGTTGTCTACTCAAAAAGAAATTGGACACATGGTGGATTTGTGGCAGACCAACATTTTTTTTTTAATTGCAGCATTATAGCAAGCAAGAGATAACAAATGGGGAAATGTGTATGTATTGCTGAGATGCAATGACAATTTGTTTTATATTTCCCCGAGCATACCCTAACTGTAGGGCAAAGGTAAATAAATGCAATCTATTTGATAAATCTTAAGGCCGGATTCACACCTATGCAAATTGGTTGCGGCTTAAACTGCATCCAATTCGCATAACATTATAAAATACATTGTTTTCAATGAGGCTGGTTCATATATGTGCGATGCGTGCCTTTTCTAGGCATTGCGGTGCGGCTCAGGTGTGAATTCAGGCCCATTATCTTCTATGGGCACGCATCTGATTCGCAGATGTGTTCATTTCTCTTTAGGATTTGTCTCATTCACCTCAATACTCTTCCCCCTCCCCTCTCCCAGGTCTCCAAATTCGCAGCTAAAACGTAGATGATCTGCTGAACAGTTCTCTGAAATTCGCACCGCACTAGTGAATCTGGCCTAAATCTACAGAAATACCTCTTCTGTAATAATTGGCCTTTAGAGCAGTTTTAGCCAGTACACCACTGACATCACCACATTATGTTCAGCATATGTAATGTTATAGAGGCCTATCCGAAACTGCAGACACACTACAGGAAATATTTTTTAGAGGCTATGAACATGCTACAGGTTTGGTTGGAGGCAAGCTTCAGAAGAAAGTCGGAGACTGATTACAAATCAATGCACCTACACATTGATGCTCTGACTCCCACTCCAATTGGTGGAGTGCAAGGGCTGCAGAACAAGAACCATTGTGTCACATGTGGCTCTCAAGCCACAAACAGGGTTTTCAGGCCTAAGGCCCCCGTACACACGACAGAGTTTCTCGGCAGAATTCAGCGAGAAACTCGGTCAGAGCCTAATTCTGCCGAGAAACTCTGTCGTGTGTACACTTTCGGCCCGATGGAGCCGCCGAGGAACTCGTCGAGAAAATAGAGAACATGTTCTCTATTTTCTCGTTGTTCTATGGGAGAACTCGGCCCGCCGAGCTCCTCGGCAGCTTCAGGGCTGAACTCGCCGAGGAACTCGATGTGTTTGGCACGTCGAGTTCCTCGGCGGTGTGTACGGGGCCTTAAGAGTCAATGTTATTAAGAACATAAAGTTCAATATCATTTAAGTAGGCATAAATGGTAAAACCTGAACATGTAAACCTGGATGTATATAATCCTAGTATTACAGGAATTTCTTGTTTATCTCAGATAGGGCTACAAACAGTTGTTCTGTGGAGCTCTCAATAAATAGAATATCGAATATCAGATCCTACAGACTTCTCCCTGACCAGCTACCCCAGCAGTTTACTGTTTTTGTCATCCTGTTTAAAAAATCTCTGTATTTGGAGTAGCGGGTATTTCTTTGTCAATGTCATTTGTACCACCTTAGTGTAACACACCAGACTGCATTGGCTTTGTCTTTTTTATATATTTATTATACCTCTGGCAGTTTAACTTTGGCCTCCATCTGGTTAAGGTATCACTGGGCTCCTTCTCTAGAGGTATGCCTTGTTGAATTCTATATTTGTTGACCAGAAAGATTTCACAGTCAACTGCCAAGAATTGTATCCAATATATAGACAAGTGCTGTATTTGGCCAGCCAGTCTTGTTTCTAAGGACATCAGCATTTTTAAGTGAAGCATGATCAGATAATGTATGCTTCTTGAAAGAATACTGTAAATATATAAATTTAATTTACAACCATACATCTAATGTACAGTAACCCAGGTCTATGTGTGACAAAGAGTCATTAGTGAGTGAATGACAGGTGTTGGCCTCCTAGGGGGAAAAGTCTGTTTTGTTTAGGGTGAGGTACCATATTAAACATTTTCATGATCATTACCCCAAGAGGTGCTTTTGCGGTTTATCGGTCCCTCCTTTCCCCTCATCCAATCACAGAACTCCTTGAATTCAAGGCTTTTTTAAATGGACGAGGTGGAGAGCATGCAACCCCCTATCATTACTGATCAAACGACATCAGCTGGATGTCTCAGTTACAGCGCTGGAACAAGAGTGCTGTATGGAGGAGCCAGCATCAATCAAGAGATTATTTGTACAGTAATCAACAGCCATCTGAGAAAAAGGTTTTCATCTTTAATTATTTTAGTGACAGACTTTAACATATATGTACTTTTTTTTACATTGTCAATAGCTTCACTGTAAGCAAGTTGAAAATTAAGGATCTAAAAGGGGCCTCCAAAGCTAGTGGTCTAAAAGGTAGTCACTGAGCCAAGCCACTGGAAACAGTTGGTTGCACACTATAGACTTACTGATATTTCCCTTCTGCTCTTTCAGCAAATCCAATAAGGTGATTATTATGTCAGTTTCGGTTTTCAGCATCATTCTTTCTTTCTTCTAGTCGTTATGCTGTGAATGGAATTGTATAGTTTGTAGTCATGGGAGAATAAGTGGCATTATCCTCATTGATAATGCTCTACTCAGTGGCAGAGATACAGTCCCAGATTTTACCTTATTTTATTTTAAAAAAATTTTTTATTTGGCTGACATCTGTTGGTGATCAGTTTTTCTAGTAAGGGGAATATGGCATGTAGAAATGATTTCCATGATCGCAGCAGCCTCTGACGGTGAGACTTTGCCCTAATCTATATTTGAGCTCTTGTTAATGCTCAGTTGACCTAGAAGGTTTAGTACCGTTGGTATTATTGTTATAGTACTCTATAGGTTACGCTCTAGGGGACCTACCCTGTGGCTTTAGGTGGGGTTTGAATGTACTAGAAGTATTGCCTCTACGATATGAGTGTTTTTTGTTGATTTTTTATATATATTCTATGCACTTTTATGTGTGTGAACAGCTGCTGTTGAGATTTCTCCCAGAAATTGCGTGATATTGTAATGCTAACTGTTCATAGGGTTGGTACTCCAAATGTTTGTACTATATGTTTTTGTTGTTTAATTAAAGTTTACCTGATTAATAAAAAAGGGATTTTTCATTACAAAGATCTACCCCTGGCAGATGCTAAGCATGCAGGCAAGGGCACACTCCCCCGCCTTTCCTCAGACAGGTTCTCTTTAAGTGCTAGCTGTCAAAGCAATCACAGTAGTCCCTATGACAATGTCTGTGCAGTCATTATATCAATATAAATGTCAGTAAATGCAGTTTCATGTCTAAAAGCAGGTGTGCAATAAGTAATCAGAAAAAAAAAAAAAACATAAATAAATTAAACAGACCCTGCAAAGCAAGCATAATAAATTTGTAGAAGAATTCAATTACAATTAATATTGCGTAATGTGCTCTGCTAATGTTGCAGAAAGCAGGTCTGTGATTGCCCGAATGAGCTTCTAACAATCAGCCTTCCCACTTATAATTAAGTTAGAGGCACAGGATATTATCCATATGTTTATTCAACTGGCAAACTTTGGCTAGCCACTATCTGTAATTAATGGAGTTCATTAAAAGCCCACTTCCTGTTCTGTGTATATGGAAAGACTGTGGGAGGCAGACGGCAACATGATAAAATATGTTATACTGTGTGGCCAGGTCTAAATGTGCACTAATTTGTTTAATGCCACTTAGCAGGTGTCTTTGAAAGATCAGGGTAACATCTGCTTTCCTGGCCTTGTCCAAGGGAAACACATATGTACTGTACAGGTTCATATACGGTTTTCATTTTACCATGCCTTGTAAAATGTTTTATTCTGTCTTATCTACATAGCCAGGCCTTAGAAATTATGAATGAAATGGCATACCCTAGTCTAAATTGAAAACAAAGTGTACCACTACTTACAACAAACCAACTGCCCTGGGTATTGTATAGTAGACACTTACAGGTGCGTTATCATTTTTTAATTAAGGGGGTGTGGTGTACTTGCATAAAATACTGAGCAGCAATGCAGATTTGTGTATATATGATATATGTGCAGAGAAAGTTTATGCGCCTGTGTGTACAGGCCCACAGGCTCTATAAAAATAATGGGCTGCATTTAGGTAAATAAAAAATAATGCCTGACTCAAAATGTGGTGTTTTATAAACATCCTTGTTCAAAAGCCCTTATACAAATTTCAACTTTTACTAAAGCTAATCTCAAGTTGCCCCAATCCTAGTTTCCAGGCCTTACTATTCGTATCCTCCCACAGGCTCATACATCACTACAAGATGTAGTATTCACATGAAGCGGCAGTGTTTTTAAGTGGTTGTAATGTACAAACTGAATTGACTAGCCCCAGGTGATACAGAGGGATGAAACAAATTCTCCTACATAAGTATTACCTGTTTATCTGCTCTCTCTCCTCTACAGCCGCTCAAAGTACAGAATTTACAAAGCTTTTCTGAGCTCCAGAAGGCAGGGTCGGGGATCTGTTGTCACACACTGTACAGCAGAGAGCAGGGAGCTGAGTGTAATTGGGGAACTAAGTGGAGGAAAAGGACACCGCCACACACAGTCATAGGGAAATATGCACAGCTGAGGCTGTCAATCACCTGATGGGTGCTGGATGGGGAGCTCCCAAGATTGCTTGGTGTGGGCATAGACTGTCAGCAGTGACTCATGCATACAGAAGAGGAATGAAAGAAGAAACACACACTATCAAAGAATATGCTTTGTTAATTTTTTTCCAGGGGCTTTCAACCACATGGGTTGCCAAAAAATAAGTATAGAGCCTATTTATTAGGGTGTTCTTGTGAACCTGTGAAGGTTTTTTTGTCTCCTTTACCTGATACCTATCTATCGGCATATAACACACACTTATTCCCCCTTCTTTAAAATAGGAAGAAAATCGTGCGCGCATGTTATACTCCGATATAGGACTGCCTCGGAGAGGAAGGATGGAACGAGTGCAGCTGAAATAGACAGAGCCGGTTTCTTCTAAGTACCCTGAAGAGGACATGTGGCCTCGATTTGAGGTTCGAGGGAAAGAGGTTTAACCTTAGAATGTGAAAGGGGTTCTTTATCAATAGAGCAGTAAAATGAGAAACTCCCTCCTCCAGAGAGTGGCACTAGCTGAGAGTATTGACAACTTACTGGGCTAGGGGAATTGTTAGAGAATAAAAATCACACACACATACGTTGAACTGGAAGGACCCATGTATTTTTTCAACCTTATAAAATATGTAACTAGGCATTACCCAGTGGTGGCCCTTCCATATGGGGTGCAGGGGCGCCACCCCCTCCCCCAATCCAATGCACCTGGCACCAATTTACATGCAGGGCACCGGACGCATGGCTTTCAACATTGTTACTTGTGTGACAATAGTCAATAGTGTATTCATATTCACTATTGTCTTCCTGATTCTCCTACTGGCCAATCAGGAAGCAGGTACTGAGACCCGATTGGCCAGGGAGTCTTATGACTCCCAATCATGTCTCAGGACACACCTCCTGTTCAACATGGAGGAGAAGCAACGGCCCGGCTCTTCATTCCCACTGGCTTCTATGTTAAGGTTAGTCTCACCGCCTTCCCGTCCACTGTCCGTCTCCCCGGGGGTTGGGGAATCTTTGGCGTTAGTATCTGGCAGAAGAGAGGATATTTAAGGGATATTTATATGGGAGGCTTTGGAAGGCGTAATTCCTCCATGGCATAAAAGAACACATCTAAAGTGAAGAAGATAAAGGAATCCCCACAGGCGGATTTAGATTTTGTATAGCCAAGGAGTTATTCAATGAGCATGCTGAAAATGTATGTAGGAAGAACAAAACACAAGAATTCAAGTAAGATGGAAATTCTATAAAATACTAAAAAGACATCTACTCTCTAAGCACTGGATTTACGGTAATTCAAATTGTGTAGCAAGACTGGTGTGGCTATAATTAATGAAGAAAATGGCAAGAACAGAGTTGAAATGCTTTTTTGAACTTGGCATTATTGCTTCAGCAGGTATAAAATTGGACAGTGAACTTTTTCCATTCGATAAATAATCTTGATAACGTTTTCAAGATATGTTTGTTATTTGTGTTTTAGTATTTTGTGAGATTTACTAATGAAATATAAAGATGTTTTTAATGTGTAAGGAATACATTTAAAATGTTTTTGGATAATCAATTTGTGATTTTTTTTTTTTTTTTTTTTTTACTAATTAGTTTTTTTTGTTCTGACCAGGACTGTGATTTGGATTTTAAACGTTGCATTAAGTTTCCTGACTGCACTTTAATCTCCATAATGTGTGAGTATACAGCATGTGCTTATAATAAAGAATGAGTTCACCTTTGGAACATGGTACACCTGGATTTAGGGTTTAACATGTAACACATTCCAGCTATTGCCCCCTCACCCTTTGAACATCTCATCCACTGTGACAGTGGGGGTAGTTCTTCTCCCTGCAGCTGCTGTCACATTACAAAATTTGAGTGGCTGTGAGTGATGCCATTCCACGAGCGGGCGCAATTTTGAAGTGTGACATGTTGGGTATCAATTTACTCAGTGTAACATTATCTTTCACAATATAAAAAAAATTGGGCTAACTTAACTGTTGTCTTATTTTTTAAATAAAAAAAGTGATTTTTTCCCAAGAAAAGTGCACTTGTAAGACCGCTGCGCAAAAACGGTTTGACAAAAAGTATTGCAATGACCGCCATTTTATTCTCTACAGTGTTAGAAAAAAAACAATATATAATGTTTCGGGGTTCTACGTAATTTTGTAGCAAAAAAAAATGTTTTAAACTTTGCCAACGCCAAATCTCAAAACAACGCTCGGTCCTTAAGTGGTTAACTTGCAACAGTGCATATACAGTAATTAACAATGGGTAATTATGATGTTGTTGGATACTTGAGCAATTATCTACAAAGTATTTATATAGCCATAGGGACACTTGAGTTTTGAAAGAGTGAGCAAGTGATGACTGATACATATTATTTGTTTCCTATTGAATTGTATTTTTGTCTATTTTACTACAAAACTTATCATCTTTGATAAAGATGGTAAGACCCTAAAAAATCCAAACATATTCCTGTATCTTTGTAGGTCAATTTTTTTGAATTTAAGTGATCCAAAAATGATATAAATGTACAAATGTACTCATAACCACTCATCTCTTTGCCAGTTAATAAAAATATCATCAATGTACCTCCGTCATTAAACCAACTGGGGGGGGGGGGGGGGTACATTGATAAACATAGCTGTGTTCCCTCACTGCCATAAACAGATTGGCCAATGTGGGTGCACATTTTGTCCCTATGGCTGCACCTTTAACTTGTAATTTTTTTATCATCAATCCAAATGTAACTATGACTTAAATTGTTTCTTTAAAGGCAGAAGGATTGCTGAGGGGGCACTCAGAGAAGAGGAGGAACTTGCATCTTTGGTGGGGAAATCCAGAAGAGGGGGGTAAGCCACCGCTCTGTGCAATACCATTGCACAGAGCAGGTAAGTACAACATGTTTGCTATTTTAATTCAAAGAAATAAGCTTCTTCATCCACTTTAATGCAAACACCAAACATTTATTTACATAATCTTGTTGTTCCACTGGTAAATCCCCCCTCCGTTATCCAACTACTTGAACATCTTTACTATATTTACCTATTATGTATAAAGATGAACAGCTGCTGTGCAGAAAATTATCTTTATGATAATTAAGTCTTTTGAGTATCTGAATGAAATGTTTAGTATCCTTTTATGTATGTAGCACTTTCGGCGACCATGGGCTAGCGATAAAAATCTATATTTTTTCCTAAGCAGTTATTCATATAACTATGGGTCTTCCTGGCAGTCTGTTTAAAGCTTTATGAATTTTAGGCAAGCAATATATTGCCATTATGGCTGTAGATATGGTAATAGACCTCTAGGTTCTTTTTTATTGAAAAGTATTTTAAATTCTCTCAAAAATTAAAGCCTTTATTCAACATGCAAGATGTAGTGGAAAGAAGGTTCCCCCTCCTATTTTTTCTTTCCATATGCGGTTCCATGGGATAGGGTTTTTCAGATGTATGTATAGATGAACATGTGCGTTTCTGTTAAATTTATTTAGATTGTGTACTGATTATATATATATATATTTATATATATATATATATATATATATATATATATATATATATATACAGGGCTCAAAATTTCAAGTCCTGAGCTACTAGCCAGGCCTCAAGAGTTACTCGCCACCAGTTGCCCCACCTAATTCATACACTAATTGCACCCGTAAACACGCCCTTGTAGATTATCTCATGGAATGACAATGTTTTATGCAGAATCAAGTTACAAAATTAAATATTACCAACAACAACTTTAACAAAATGGGACAGGGCACTGGGGGCAGACCAGAGGGACAGGGCACTGGGGGCAGACCAGAGGGACAGGGCACTGGGGGCAGACCAGAGGGACAGGGCACTGGGGGCAGACCAGAGGGACATGGCACTAGAACTGGGTCTCTTCCCCATTCTCTTGCTGTCTCCTCTGCAACTCCCATCCATCCTCTCTCTCTCTCTCTCTCTCTCTCTCTCTCTCCCATTCATCTCATCATCAGAAGCCTGTGTGTGCGGCTCCACGCTTGCATGTCCCCACTTCCCCCTTTTATTCAGGCTGGCAGAGAGGAGAGGAGCTGCAGCACAGCGGGAGGGAGTACAATCCAGCGCTGAAATCCACACAACTGCACAGCCATTGACACCATAGCACAGCGCACACTGACAGCGCACAGCACACATTGAGACCAGTCTGTTCACAGTGCTCAGGCTAAACTGTTGGACACTTACATAGAGCACAAGGAGAAGAAAACTGCACACACTAGAAGGCTACCGCTCTCATGTCAGGGCAACTTTCAGTGAGCACTGCACCGGAGTGGTAATTTTTGCAATCCTCCACCTCACTCATTACTTTCTGCTCTCCAGCTACATTGGTCGGGGGGGAGGGGGGCAGGTTCAGAGAGGTCATACTGTTGGGTCCCATGGCTTAATGAGAATTGTAAGGAGAGCACCTGTGTACTGCTTTGCCTGTGCGCAGCTCACCAGACTACTTTTCCCGAGCATGCACCTTTCCTCTTCGGCTGCCAATCTCATCTGGACTCTAAGGCCCCGTACACACGAGAGGATCGATCCGCAGAAATTGATCCGCGGATCGGTTTCAGCGGATAGATCCGCTGGTGTGTACGATCCAGCGGATATTTATCCGCGGATATATTTCGGGCCGACCGATTTCCAGCGGATAAAAATTTCTTAGCGTGCTAAGAAATCTATCCGCTGGAATCGGCTCCAGCGGATCGATCCGGTGTACTGTACAGACTCACCGGATCGATCCGTCCGAACCCATCCCTCGCATGCGTCGTAATGATTCGACACATGCGTGGATATCCTTATATGACAGCGGCGCGCACGTCGCCGCGTCATCATCGCGGCGACGGCGCGTCACGTCACCGCGGTGTGAATTCCGCGCGGATTTCGATCCGATGGTGAGTACACTCCAGCGGATCGAAATCCTCAGAGGATTTATCCGCGGAAACGGTCCGGAGGACCGTATCCGCGGATAAATCCTCTCGTGTGTACCCGGCATAAGTGTAGGCACAGATTGGAGGGAGATTGGTCATGCAGCCCTGTCATCACTCGCCCCCAGCTTAAATCCACTCGCCCAATGCTAGTAGGCGAGTGGAAATTTTGAGGGCTGATATATATATATATATATATATATATATATATATATATATATATATGTTTATATATGTTTTGTATTGTATTTAGTCAGATGGTGAGAGACTGAAGCCCCGAAGATGCAGCCTCGAAGGCGTAACGCGTAGTTGATTTCAATTATGTATCTTTTACCTCAATTTTGTATTTATGTATTATGGGCTATTTTGTGGCCCTTATGATATGTCATATTGTTTGTATTTTTGTAATAAAGATATAAACTTTTTTTAATAGTTTGTCTGTTCAATGTAATTTGCGTTGTCAAGGGGTCATTGTTGCCCTTACCCTAATGTTTGTTCACTTCATTCATATTAGTGTAAAGCAATTTCTTCTTTTTTGTCAAGTAATCTTGTTGATTTTAAATAACTACTACTACTGTTCACATAATTTATTCATACCTAATTCATACCCAATCTAAACATTGGATTCAAATATTTTTTCTTTTTTTAATTTTTAACATCATCTATAACTTCCATATGTTAAATGGAAGTATATGTTCAAAAAATGTTGCAGATTTTTCAGAAAGATTACCATATATTTGATATATTATCGAATCAAAAGGGCTAGAATTGGATGAATTCAATATTTTCAGATGCTAGTCCAACCCACCAAGAGTAATGGCATGAGCTGATTGGACAATATTAACTGGTGTCATGTGCATTGAAAATTTAATTTGTTTCTCATGGGCCCGATCTACTATCGCATCATGTGACATCATCCGAATGAAACCATTTCATTTGTAAATTTTATTATACATTTTTTTCAGATTCAATGACATTCGTATGAATCTCCGAAAATGATATTTTAGTTCGAAAACTAATTGAAGCGAAATGTCTAGATTTTAACTGTCAATAAGATGTTAGAAATTGTTTTCCAAAGTAATCAATTATAAATGCGTTTTGGGTGTTTTTCCACTGAAGGCTATGGGGCTAGAATTGTGCAGTAACAATGCTAAATTGGCACCGCCACCTTTTCCAAAAACATGTTGTGCTGCACTGCCTTTTTGTAAATTGGCACCACAGAGAATAATGTGATTTTGTTTGTCATCCAATTCTGTACAACACAAGTCTCTAGGAAGGACCCCTAGGAAAAACTTAAACTAAACCAATAATATGTTGTCCAGTTATTATCATTTTATTGTTATTATTGATATTATTATAGCTCTCTTTTATTCTGGGCCATGGGGAGAAGAAAAAAACATCAGTTTAACTAGCCTTAATTAAAGTGTCAATTTTTATGTAGTGCAGCAAGTGCTGCAAAGTCTAGCAAAAACACACCATATATTAATTTCAGTAACCGTGAAGCATGAGCATATTTCATCCCTCCTTAGCCTTGGGAAAGCTTTCATAGTTTCTGTCCTTATGTCATCATAAATCAGTTTAAAGTCAAAAAGAAAAGGACACCATAAAGCACACTGTGCAATGTTTGCTACTGAATTTATTTATTTCATTAGGGATTATTTTGTCTGAAATTTAAACTTGTTTTTTTTTTATAAAGTATTTTGATTTAGGTTGTGTTTTCTTTTTTTTTTTTACGCAATTTTTTTTTTTAAATATATATATAAAAATTTTTTTTTTCAGCATATCTATATTTTCTTTTTTGTTTTTGCTATAAGTGATTTGATCATTAATTATTCTTATTTGTGGCATAAACTATTTGTGTTTACCTACATTTTTACTTTTCTTTAATCAAGCTCTGCACAGTTAGGGCTCTTTCACACGGAGCGGACCGTTTCCCGGTCCGCTCCGTGTGTCTCTGTCGGCTCAGCGGGGATCCCCGCTCAGCTGTCGGCAGATAGGGCGGTCCCCGCACACAGTGCAGGGACCGCCCTGTCTCTGCTCCGCTGTCCCCTATGGGGAACCTACGGGGACCGTCTGTCCGTCTGCATCAGTTCCGCTCCGCCGAACGGAAGAAAAATAGGGTTTCTTCCGTTCGGAAAAGCGGAACCCGACTGACGCGGACGCTAGCGGATGCTCCATCCGCTAACGGACGCGTCCCCATAGGGATTCATTACAAGTCCGTTAACGGACTTGTAATGAACGGACAGACGGAGCGGACGTCTGAAAGGGGCCTTACTTTTACAGGGATTACCAAACCGGCACAGAAGTGTAAATGACAAATAACATTTCTTTGATTAACCACCTGCTTTGAGTGGATTACACTACATTTCATACATGGCCTAATTTTCTGTAAACTAGCAAAGCTGAAAATGGTTGTATCTCTAACAAAGCTACATACAGCAATCTTCATGATCAAGGAAAGTAAAAATGTAGGTGAACACAAATAGTTTATGCCACAAATAAGAATAATCAATGATCAAATTATTGATAGCAAAAACAAAAAAGAAAATGTATAGATATGCGGGAAAAAAATATTTTTATATATATTTTAAAAGTTCTATTGCGTAAAAAAGAAAAAAAAAAACCTGAATCAAAATACTGTATGAAAAAAACACAGAAAACTGCATAAAACATTAAAAGCAATTAAAAACTAAATTAAACTTCCCCTAGGATTTTCAAAACCACTAAAAAAATATGTGTAGCGCTCACCCCCGAAGGAGCCGCTGATTAGTTTGGGATCGGCTTACTGAGTTACATTCTTGACTTGGTCTAGGGGTGATTTCTGTGAGTGTGAATAAAGAGCAAGTGTCCAGACATCAATTCAGTTTTCAATGCTTTATTCCAAGGCCCAACACGGCCAACATCAACATGGCACACGACAGAGAAAGGTTGATGAGCGTAGAGAAACTTTAGTACCAGGCCTTGGATATGAAGAGAGAGCAAGCCTGCTCTCAGCAATGATATAGCTCAATACGTCGCCACCCCAATCAGGGTGGGTAAAGTGCCCCCGGACAGGCGGTTATCTCAGGCCTGGCAGCGGAGCGTCACTTGCGGATCACTGGGAGGAAACAGACCTCTGCCACAGGCCTGACTCAGGGCCTCTGCCACAGGCCGGACAACTTGGGATTTGTGAGATCAATTTGAGCAAATCCTCCCAGTTAGTTCAATCAGTGTCACCCACTGACAGCTTGAGCATACCTGTCATATGGTGTGGTGACCGGATCCCCGATGGTTTGTCTAGGCCTCCTGGACAACCTCTAGTTCTAGGTTCCCCCGAGCCGATCCCCCATCGCACAGCCTCCAGCTTAGGATCCTCTCAACAGAAGGTTGGGACCCAGCAAGTCGCTGGGGCCCCTCTCAATGTCAGGATGAGGCTCTGCATGGTGCACAACCTCAGCGAAGCAGGCCACGGTGGCGGGGCCCATGGATGCGCGTACCCTGAAGGTGGGTCCGGCACCTGGAACTCGGGCCCCGCATAGAACAACCCGCCAAAACCGGCTGCTCCAGATATATCCCCCTCCCAGCATGCCCAACGAGGGAAGAACTCCTCTGATTGGCTGCTGGGAGAAGGTGGGTCCGTCAGAACCCCTCTAGCGCCAACTGCCGCCCAGGGGTGATAACATACCCCTGGAGCGCAGACTGTCCTACAGGACCGATTCTGAAGTGGGCAGCAGCCTGAGTTTCCATAAATCACGAATGGGAGTAAAAATAACCCTTCCATTCCCCACTAACTTTAGTGTAGCGCCCGCACTGAAAGTAAGGGGGGCGCTACATATGTATGTACACAAACCTTATAATAAAAAGGAAATTTCCCAGCTATGCATAGAGGGCACTATATCTAGACTGAACTATGAAGCTGTCAGGTACAAAAAACGTATGTCCAGTCATCCGTATAACAGAAAAAAAGATAGTACTGTAAGGAAATTACAGTAGCTATAGAGGAGAGCTGCTGCATGGTTGGAGATAGTGGTATCTCTTTCCTAGGAATTTGCAGGACAATCTGTTTTTAAAGTGTCCTTACTGGTATAAAATGCCAGGTAAGTGCAAAGCAGTGTTCGTATATCAAAGTAATATTGTACTTAACAAGAAAAAAAAAGGATAATGATCCACATATAAAAGTCATCAGGAACTCCCCAGGTATATATAATAATTAGGATGTTAGTATCACAAGCACCACATACGCTGCTGCAAAATATCCCAATTATGGGTTCATAATTAGTACCACAGACGCAAAGAGGTTGATTTATTAAAACTGGAGAGTGCAAAATCTGGTGCATTTGTGCACTGTAGCCAATAAGCGTGTTCTATTAAGCTTGCGGTCTTCTGTTCATGTGCCATATACAGCAGGTCAGGTGCCACCATCTTGGTCCTCTTCAGTCTTTTTCCGGGTACAGGTAGCCTGCTCTGATGATCAGATCCAGTCACTCAGTGTACCAATCCTGCAGCCACCTGACCTCGAAGATGTGATGTAAGTGTCCCAGGAGGCTGCAAGACAAGGTACACATCATCCTGGCCTAGTTTGGAATGGTAGCAAAGGTGGAGGCAAAAAAAGATATGTCAGTTCTTTGGATGTGGGCAACTTCTTAAGTGGAATGCAATGTGACATTTTCGAGAACCACCATAAGAATAACTGTGTTGCCCTGAGAGTTGGGTAACTTCACAATAAAATCCATAGACAGGTGGGTCCAAGGCCTCTCTTCATTGGGTATAGGTTGTAGGAAACCCACTGGAAGGGGTTGTAGTGTCTTGCACTGAGCACATATGGAACAACCAAGCGGCTATGAAGGCTAAAGGAGAAATGAAGCAAGCAGTTTAAAGAGGAACTGCAGTCTGCTCACATAAATTGTAATAAAAAGATCTTTGCCATTCTGAAGCTTCCCTCCAATCACTTTGCACATTATTTTATATATACTGTGATTCTGTACTTGCCAAATATGCTGCAGAAATCTCCCTTCGCTAAGTCTGGCTGCAACCATTTTAACTGTGGGCAGCTGAAGCTGCTGTGTGTTCACTTCCTGGATTTACAAAGACACACAGGGGCACACCTCCAGCTCTGCAGCCCTGTAGCTCTCATTGACCCTCTTATGACTCATCCCCCCTCCCTTCCTGGCAAACTCTCACAAGAGTGAGAGAGAAAGCTGTGCATGATATGATAAGCCTAGGCTTTTTACCAGACAAGAAACAGGAAATGGGCTGTAAAAGATATTTACTGTCAGAAAAAAATGTTTTACTATCCAATGTTAAAACAACAAGGGCAGAAGATTAAATAGATGGAAAGTTAAAAAAAATTACTGAAGGTCCCATTTAAATTGCTAGAAGGGGCTAGCTTACGAGCAGGAAATGATCACCAGGTGAGGCACTGTGGAACGATGAGTGCTGGCAATTAACCGACAGCTGAGCCCTGCCCTGACAATAGTTTTACTCATATATATGACATTCACAAAAAAAGTTTAAATAAAGGCCCACTTTTTATTAATCTTTTAATATTTAAAAAAAAAAAATCCATGTAAATAATTTTTCAATCACATCATCCAACAAAGCTGATCTACATCAATCATGATGATCAACACCCGCCATCTCGCTGGACTTACAGACACATCCAATCCTGTCGATAAACTTGTCACAAATGACAGCTCCAGCCCCTGCTGTTAAATGTAAACAAAGAGAAGAGTATACCCAGTCATGTTTTTAGAATCATTTTGAAAAAATAAATATGAACAAATCAGATTTTTTTTATGAGGAAGTGACAAAGGAGAGGCTCTGGATATAGTATACATGAACGTTGCCACATTTCTCCACACATGGCTAATGTGTTACTTAAAGTCTATAGGAGTAGTATTCAACTTGAAAATTACAGAGGGCCTCAGATGCAGCCCCCAACACTTCATTGGTGTCAGTGAGTGCAATAATAACCCCCAGCATTGGTGTCAGTGGATGCATTTTTATGCCCAAACATTGGTATCAATGGACACAAAAATAATAACCCAAACATCGATGTCAATGGACACAATAATAAACCTCAAGATATGTATCAGTGGACATAATCATTTTGTGTCAGCCTCCAGCACTGGTGTCAATACTATTAACCTTCCCACATTAGTGGTCACTGACAGTGAAATTTAACTTCCCCACTCCCTTGCATTGGTGTTTACTAACAGTAAAATTGAGCCCCCCCTAATTGGTGATCAGCGGCAGTGAAGGTTACCCCCCCCCCCTCTGCATTGGTGGTCATGGCAGTGAATGTTAACCCCCTTCCTGCAATCTTGGTCATGGCAGTAAAAGGAGACACCCCTCCTCCTCTATCATATGCTCCCATGCCACTCTCTTTCTTTCCCCATGTCAGGACGTTACTTGTACTGTGGGAGATACTCCACCTCACAGTACAGTCTTTCTTTCAGTGTTTGAAGCTGGAACACAGAGATTGTTTTAACACCTGGCACTCTGCTACCCCTGTGGTATTTAAATAGTGTCCAATAGACCGCCGGCCACACACTGGGGGCTGATGGGACTAATGTTGGGCACCAGGGATCTATAGCAGTGTTTCTCAACTCCAGTCCTCAAGGCGCCCCAACACGTAATGTTTTCAGGATTTTCCTCAGATGAAAACAGCTGTGGTAATTACTAAGTCAACAAAACTGATCAAATCACCTGTGCAAAATGATGGAAAGCCTGAAAACATGACCTGTTGGGGCGCCTTGAGGATTGGAGTTGAGAAACACTGATCTAAAGACTAAGAAAATTTAGTTTGTAAATAGATTGAAAACTGGCTAAAAGACTATACTTAGAGAGTAGTGATAAATGATTTATACTTCATTTTAACTTTATTAACCTATTTAGAAATAATATAGAGTTTGAGATTAAAAGTATAATTCCAGTTAACACAGTTGTCTCCAAGCTAATTGGAAAATGTTTAGCTGCAGTTTCTAAAGCTATCAAAATACTTACTTGCGTTAAAAGAGGTATAGATTCCAGAGAGAGAGAGAGACATCATTTTTCCCCTGTAGAAAGCACTAGTAAGACCTCCACTGGAGTTTGTAGATTAGTTTTGGGCACCAATTAAAAAAAAGGATATTAGGGAACTGTAGAAAGTTCAGAGAAGGTCAACCAAATGACAAGAGGCATGGAGGAGCTCAGCTATGAGGAAAGATTAGAGGAACTGAATTTATTCTCTCTTTACCCCCCTGGCGGTATTCCCGAGTCTGGCTCGGGGTAAATTTTTTTACCAAGAGCAGTATCCCCGAGCCAGACTCAGGCTCGCCTCGCTGCAGCCAGAGTCAAAGTTACTTACCTTGTCCCTGGATCCTGCGATTCCACCGCGCTGTGTGAGCAAGCGGGTCCTCGCTCGATTCACACAGTGTCCCTGTGTGCCGCCGATCTCCGTTCCCTGCGATGTTACGACGCACGGGGGCAGAGAACGGCGCCAAATTCAAAAAAGTATACAAACACATTACATACAGTATACTGTAATCTTATAGATTACAGTACTGTATGTAAAAAATACACCCCCCCTTGTCCCTAGTGGTCTGCCCAGTGCCCTACATGTACTTTTATATAATAAAAACTGTTCTTTCTGCCTGCAAACTGTAGATTGTCCATAGCAACCAAAAGTGTCCCTTTATGTGTAAAGTGGTTTTAGAGCAGCTAGAAAACAGCGATAATAAATTATAATCACTTGCAGAATTGTGCTATAGCGATTTGTGGGGAAATTCTTCATAAAAAAATTAAAGTAATGACAGCGACAATTCTGGAACTGAGCAAATTTCAGTGATTTTGAGTTGATTACATTATTGAATAATTTTTATTATAATTATATTATTATTTGTTATAATTATTTATAATTATTTATTATATTATAATTTATAATTTTGTTTTTCAAACTTTTTCATACCCGGGATGCCTACTAGACTCTTGTTTGGTCAGATTTAAGTGAGTTATTCCTAAGAATTACAGGCCTACAATCAGGGCCGGACTGGGAGTAAAAACCAGCCCTGGAAAAAATGTCATACCAGCCCCATAGCATTATTATACCAGCCCAACATAATAACGTCATTATTTTCTTGTTCATGAAAGGGAAAACCATAAAGCACATTTGAAGAGTGTATTATATATACTGTATTTATTGGCGTATAACACTCACTTTTTTACCCTGAAAAAAGAGGGTAAACTGTGGCTGCGTGTTATACACAGGGGGCAGTGAAACTTCCCTCTTAAAGTTAGGGTGCGTGTTATACGCCGATAAATACGGTAGATAAGACAGATATGAAAGCACATAGGGCTAGGGATAGATAGATAGATAGATAGATAGATAGATAGATAGATAGATATCAGAAATTCCAGTTAAGGGTTAAAACCATGCCAGGGGCTGCGGGCATGGTACAGGAGATGCCAGGGGCTGCAGGCATGGTACAGGAGATGCCAGGGGCTGCGGGCATGGTACAGGAGATGCAAGGGGCTGTGGGCATGGTACAGGAGATGCAAGGGGCTGTGGGCATGGTACAGGAGATGCCAGGGGCTGCAGGCATGGTACAGGAGATGCCAGGGGCTGCGGGCATGATACAGGAGATGCCAGGGGCTGCAGGCATGTTACAGGAGATGCCAGGGGCTGCGGGCATGGTACAGGAGATGCCAGGGGCTGCGGGCATGGTACAGGAGATGCCAGGGGCTGCGGGCATGGTACAGGAGATGCCAGGGGCTGCGGGCATGGTACAGGAGGAGATGTCAAGATGGCAGAGGCTGCGGGCATGGTACAGGAGGAGATGTCAAGATGGCAGAGGCTGCGGGCATGGTACAGGAGATGTCAGAGGATTCAGGCATTGTACAGAAGATGTCAGAGGTTGTGGGGATGGTACAGGAGATGGTTAGAGCCTGAGGACATGATACTAAAGATGGTAAGATATGTAGACATGATACAGGAGATGGTCAGAGAATGCAGACATGGTACAAGAGATCAATGCAGCCTCAACAGTGCCCATCAAATGTAGCCTCACTGTACCCATCATTGCAGCCTCACTGTGCCCATCATTGCAGCCTCACTGTGCCCATCATCGCAGCCTGACCGTGCCCATCATTGCAGCCTGACCGTGCCCATCATCGCAGCCTCACCGTGCCCATAATGCAGTCTCACAGTTGAACTGATTGGACTACCCATTGTTTTGTATGGGGAGGCGAATGTAAACAGACGTGTCCATTTACACCTGCCTGCATCCGCTCTAGCAGATTGGATGACAGTCAGACTGGTCCATAGAGAACAGCAGTCTGTGACCGTGTCCACTCTGCACAAGTGTCATCCGCCTGCTCAGCAGGGATCAGCGGAGAGTTCCCCCACTGAGCAGGTGGATTTGCTTGGCAGAGTCTGCCCATGTGAAAGGGCTCCAAGGGAGAGCTCTGTGGACTGTAATGTAAAGGGAAACTGATGTAAGGGCCAGTTCACACCAGACGCAGTTCCGTACAGTTTTGTGCGTATTTTTTCTGCGGTAAAAATGCATGCACAGTGTTTTCCATGTATTCCAATGGCTCTAGTTCACACCATGCAGTCAGTTTCTGGTGCAGAAACTGACTGCATGGTGTGAACTAGAGCCAACAAAAGCCATTAGAATACATGGAAAAAACTGTACATGCATTTTGTGCATAAAAAAAGTAAACGGAACTGCGTCTGGAGTGAACTGGCCCAAAGAGGTACTCTTGGAATCCTGACGTAAGGGGGTCTCTGATCAGCAAAGCCCCCACGTACATCAGAGTCCCCCTTTACATTACAGTCCACAGAGGTGTGCTCAGAGGCTGGCGAAATGAGAGGAAGGGGGGGGGGACATTTCCCTTACCATAAATGAAGGCTTGGGCCCTGGATTGGTCAGCAAACAAGGCCTACTAGTCTGTACTATACATATACATAGGCTGGCAGAGCATGCTGGGGCTTGTAGTGCACCACACTAGGCAAACCCTAGTGGGCTGCTGTGTTGGTTGAGGGACTCTGGAGGTGACAACACACTTTGTTCAGCCCCATCAATGACTGACCCACCTGTGTGCGGCTTTCTTTTCATTCACTGAGAAGTTTCATTAGGAAGCAAGGCAATTGGCTGACCTGGAGAGCTGTGGATCCTCTGTGGAGGGTTGCAGCATCCATATTACAAGCTGTCCTTCCCTCCACTATCTAACTGCTGCAGGCTGCTGGAGTCCCTCTTTGGGAAGCATGGAGGAGCTGCCGAGGATTGGAATGTGGGCGGGGCCACAGGGACACACATGAGGGGGGTGAGAGGAGAAGATCCTGCTCTCTGTATCCTTTTTTTCTCTCCTGTCTGACGTCCGTGCGAGGGGGGGTCGTTCTGTCAGTGCGGGGTCCAAGCATAACTGAAGCCAGCAACCCTGAAGCCACATTACTAGCTTTTTCCCCAACCCCCCCCCCCCCCAGCAGACACGAGCTGGTCTAGGAGGAGGGGGGCACTTTTCAAACAGTACAGCGTCCAAAGTCTTCACACAGCAGACACAGGCAGCTCGCAAACACACAGCGGGGGATGCCCGCTGACTCTGTGTGAGTGTGACGTGTAGTGGAGGAGGAGAGAGCGGATCGCTGCGCTGCAGCCACAGCTTAGCCCAAAGCAGCCTCAGGGCAGGCAGCCTACCGGGAGATGTCCCGGGATCCCGGTAGGCCAGTCCGGCCCTGCCTACAATATAAAACGCCAAATTTCCTTGCAAAATAATGGTACCGCTTTCAGCACCTAAAATCTGAAATAATCATACCGCCAGGGAGGTTAAGAAGAGGCAATTAAAGGGGATATGATCATCATGTAAAAACACATAAGTGGTCCATATAGTGAACTTGTTGTAGAGTTATTCATATTTGGATCATTACAGAGGACAAGGGAAAGCTCAATGAGAGGTTGAGCCACCTGCCGGTCCAGGCATCTTGGTGGATCCCGACATTAAAGTCGGGTCTCTTCAGAGTCTGGACTGGCTGAGTGGGGACAGCCAACAGTGAGCTTTAGCCCTCTGTTGACTGAATATGGGTCACATGAGTCCAGAACGAAGTGCACTACTGTGATTCCCAGGTGAAGTAGGGCCAAAAGAGCTTTCTTCTGCATCTGGCGTATAAGACGACCTTTTATACTTAAAAATTTGGCTCAAAAATCGGGGGTCGTCTTATACGCCGGATGCAGACTGCAGGCGTCCATTTTTTAAAAGCCGTGCCTCCTCTTCGTGCTGTTCCGTGATAGGCTCAGGGATCCGCCTATCATGGATGTCGTCCCGTCCTCAGCCTTGGACGAGAGGACGTCCGTGATAGGCGGAACACTGAACACAGGCTCTGTTGGGAAACTGAGTGTTCCGCCAATCACAGAACAGCATGAGGAAGAGGCGTGGATTTTAAAAAATGGACGCCCGCAGTCTGACTCACTCTGCCAGGCATAAAGTAATGAAGATCCGCGATGTGAGGTGAGGCAATGACACGGTGAGGTGAGGCAATGACACGGTGAGGTGAGGCAATGGCGTGGTGAGGTGAGGCAATGGCGTGGTGAGGTGAGGCAATGGCACGGTGAGGAGAGGCAATGGCATGGTGAGGAGAGGCAATGGCACGGTGAGGTGAGGCAATGGCACAGTGAGGGGTCGTCTTATATGGCGAGTATATCCCAAAACCAACATTTTAGCTGGAAAATTAGGGGGTCGTCTTATACGCCCAGTCGCCTTATACGCCAGCAAATATGGTAGCTGTTAAATTGTGATTTGCTTAATTTTTACGTTATAATATAAACATTTAAATGAAATACATTTATAAACCTGAATATCCAAAGAAGATTTTATATAATTATACAAGCATATTTATATTTGCTCTAATCTGATGTCATGGTTTACATTTGCAGTAAAGATATTTTGCTGATGATTTTATGGAAAAGGAAAATGGTGTTGGGGGATTGAAATTTATGAAAATACAATTTCAGCATAAAAAAAAGAGGCTTTTGTCACTTGTCACAGGACTCTTAGGTTTTTTAAAATATTTCCATCATATATTCTGGCTTTGTAAGGACAAATATTTTCAAATGCATGGCCTGCGGTTTTTTCTTCTTCCCCGTAGGAAGATAAGTGAAATTTCACTATCTGACCCATAGCACTAAAATAAATATTGCCTTAAACCCACTATATTTCCATGATTGCATTCTGAGAGTTAGCAATCTAGCTGCTGGCAATCACTGTTTTATTTTTGCTGAGGGGAGCATGTGTCACTTTTCATTATTTCATGTTGTTCATACACATGCATATGTTGGTTTTACTTTTTAATATGTAGATACTGTTACTTAAAATAAAACATTTTTTTACTTTAATTATGGATTAGGATGATTGTAGTTTGTGTCTTTAAATCTAAGCATTCTTCTGGTAACAACCAGAGAACTCTATATATATTGAGACAGTTCCAGTGGTGGCTGGTGCTCAAACTACTGAAAAAAAACCCCATCAATTGCGACCTTACTGTCCCCATCCAATGCAGCCACTGTGCTCATCAAATGCAGTCACTGTGCTCATCAAATGCAGCCACTGTGCCCATCAAATGCAGTCACTGTGCCCGTAAAATTCAGCCACTGTGCTCATCAAATGCAGCCACTGTGCCCATCAAATGCAGCCACTGTGCTCATCAAATGCAGCCACTGTGCCCATCAAATGCAGTCACTGTGCCCGTAAAATTCAGCCACTGTGCTCATCAAATGCAGCCACTGTGCCCATCAAATGCAGCCACTGTGCCCATCAAATGTAGCCACTGCACCCATCAAATGCAGCCACTGTGACCCCAGCATCCCCACCCCTGCCCGCTCGCACACTGTCTGACCTGCACTTACCCCATCTTGATGGCGGGTCAGGCAGCAGGTGACGGTGACAAGCTGTGGAATGGGCATTGCGTCAATGTGGCTCTTGTGTCCTCCATGCTTCTGTCATGTTTTTCCTCCTGCTGATAGGCGTCCAATAGGAGCACCTGTCCCTTCAGTCAATCAGGTGATGGGTATCAGACCTGTGATTCCTTATTGGCGGAGAGGTTGTTCATATTCATTTGCTTTTCTAACACGCCTGGGTGGGCTCATGTCGCAGTGCCCTGCGCCACGAGTCCAACCTATTTTGAAGCCTCTGGCTCTAATCAGGTGCATCAAAACAACACCCCCTCCGCTGTAATTCAGGCATCCAGTGTCCTAAAAGGGGCCGGACGCCTACATAGGGGGTGGTCACGGCGGCCATGGATAGATCCATGCTATGCATGAATCTATCCATTAAGCATGTAGGGGGGTCGAGTTATAGAGGTGGCCGCGCCCGTGCACCCCTGGACAGTTCACAAAAATATATGTCTTATGCCGCGTACACACGATCGGAATTTCTGATGAAAAAAGTCAGATGGACTTTTTTCATCAGAAATTCCGATTGTGTGTGGGCCCCATCGGACTTTTTTCCGTCAGTGTTTAGAAACAGAACATATTTTATTTTTGTTCCGGTGAAAAAAAAAACGATAGGAAATTCCTATCGTTTGTGTGCAACTCCAACGGAGAAAAAACACACGCATGCTCAGAATCAAGTCGACGCATGCTCGGAAGCATTAAAATTCATTTTTCTCGGCTTGTCATATTGTTTTACGTCACCGCGTTTTGGATGGTCGGAATTTAGTCTGACAGTGTGTATTCAAGACTGATGGAAGTCAGCTTCATCGGAAATCCAGACGGAAAATTTCATCTGAAATTCTGATCGTGTATGCGGCATTAGATGTTTAATCAAAGTGTGTCACAGATACACAAGCAAGTCTACTATCTCCTGGTGATACAGCAATGTTTCATAAGAATTCAGTCCATTAAACAAGTTGACAAACTAGCATGATATAACAAAAATGTGTTGCCGATACTTATCTGTATCTTGTAGATGTCTGTACAGACTCCCATGTAGTATGTAAAGGTATTGGTGGCAAAGTGGTAAATTCGGCCCTTGGGACCCTCTCTCTACCAGATTCGCCAGAATTCTGCCAGCTGCCCTAAGGGAAATAACATGAGGTCATTGACTGCTTGCATTTAAATAGAGCAACACAAATGCCTAGCATTAGCTATGCACAATGCGTGAATGCATCTATGCCGTATAAACATGGCATTTTATGCAATTACATCACCCTGAGCCTACTAACAACCCATAATGGGATTATTATTAATCCATCAAAAATGTAACATGGGGCTGCTATAGATAATGTATATACTTGTTTCTCATGCATAACGTACAGTTTCCCATGTCAATTGTAAGGCTTTGTTCACAATGCAGAGTACGCCTGTGCCAAGGCTGTGTTTACACGCACGGGCATGTTGCTTGCATCCCCATGCAGGCAGTTGATTTCATGTCATTTGGGACATAGTGGCTACAGCAGCTGCTCCCAAATTGATTTCCTTACAGTTACAAGTGTACAGCCCCGAATTCACACTATCTTTGATTGGGCTGTGCATCCGCATGGATGTCAAATTGAAAGTAGCAGGTGTGTGTGTATGAAGTTCTGCATCCCAACTGATGTGCATGCGACTTCCTGCATGGGGATGCACAGAACACCTGTGGGGGTAAGCACGGCTCTTACACATGCATATGCTGTAGTACGCCGATATGAATGTGGCCCAACAATCAAAAAGAAAAAGTTGTAAAAAAAAAAACAACATCTGTAATATGCAGTATTTAAAGATTTTGAATACATTTTAGAATTTTTTAAAGAATAAAGCATACAAAAATGCCAAAAATGCCTATGGTATGCCTAAGAACTCTCTCATACACAACAGGTAGAGTTAGTGGAGGGAATCACAATATAATACACATTTCTATGTAGTAAAACAGATGACAGGTTATTTTTTAATATTAAGAAGTATTGGCATTTGTTACTGAATGATTCTGAAATTAGACAGGGGGTCCCTGATTTGCCTAAGGCTGGCATCAAGAGGCAAAATAAACAAGAAGCATTGTGAGACTATAGGTGTTTTCAAACGTTGGCATTGTATTTAATGTCAGCATTTGTGACAAGGCATGGAAATCACACCTACTAATGGCAACAGGTTGAAATCCCAACAACATACAGAATGCAACATGGTGGGAGTCGCATATGTTCTGTTATGCCTGTGTGGGAGTTTCTATATTGGCAATGCAAAGAGACCACTTGGGAAAAGATGTATGCTTGTCTATAAGACATCAGGGCGATTTACTAAGACTTGTACACACAGAATTGTGTGCAGCTGTGTACATAGTAACCAATCAGCTTGTTCAATTACAGTAAGCTTTGACAAAATAAAACCTAGAATCACATTAGTTACTATGCACAGCTACACCAGATTCTGTGTGCACCAGTTTTAGTACATCTCCCTATTACGACATTCATAGCTGGAAGTTCAAATCACACATAGAAAGACATTTGGCATTGATATATAGCTACAAATATCAGTTTCCCTGTTTTTTGGGATTAGAACGTATACACAAAGGCATGGTGACAGGTGGAGATCTAAAAAAAAAAAAAAAAAAAAAAAGCTGTTACAGATAGAAACAAGAGGATTTGTGGCCATTCAACCTCTTGGCATAAGCGATTTAATCATCTTTTGCACTTTTTATGAGTTGCTTGACCATACACTAGAGAGACCCAAGTATAAAGACTGCCCCATATGAGGTATTTTGTATGTGAAGGAAGAACAGTTATGCTGCTTTTTTTTTGCAAATTTTAAGTAACAACACTATTATCTTTTTTTTAAACATGTTTTTATTGTTATTTTTGTTTAAATGAACATAGACAAGTATACATATGTAATGCATAATAAGGAAGTATATGCAATATCTATAGAAGCTCTTTGTTACTTTACAGATTAAAAAGGATTCCATTATTTATTATTAGCATGTTTAGGGTGATGTAATTACGTAAAATACCATGTTTATGTGGTATAAATGGGTTCTGGCATTTCGTGTGGCTGATGTTAGGCATCTTTCTTTGTATGTACACAGACAGAATTCTCACCGCTCCAGGTGAGCCTCGTGATGATCAGGGGTTGTTGAACCACCAGGGTGCTGGCAATGCGGTAATAGCAAAAAAACAAAAGAACAAAAGCTGGACAGCCGCACTCCAAAATTTTCTTTAAAAGAGATGTCTTTATTTTCAACTGTGCATACAGTCACTGCAAGCCCACAAAAATCAGTATGGCCAACGTTTCGCACTGGCGTCAGTGCTTAGTCATGGCATGCCATGACTAAGCACTGACGCCAGTGCGAAACGTTGGCCATACTGATTTTTGTGGGCTTGCAGTGACTGTATGCACAGTTGAAAATAAAGACATCTCTTTTAAAGAAAATTTTGGAGTGCGGCTGTCCAGCTTTTGTTCTTTTGTTTCTTTGTATGTAGTTCTATTTAAAGACAAGTAAGCAAGGACGTTATGTCATTTCCCCTGAGGCAGCCAGGACTTCCAGCGAAACTGGTTGGGAGAGCATCCCTGAGGGCTAAATTCACTCCCCGGAACCCATATCTCAAAATACTACTGTTGACTATATACAGGACATGGATAGGTAATCTGTAGCACATATTGCACATTCCATTATTGTTATATCATGCTGGTTTGGCACCTTTGATGGATTGCATGCTTATGGTACCTTAGCAGGATGTTTAATCTGTGACACACTTTGAATACTTGCAGTTGGAATTGTTTGGGTTTTGTTTTACATATACACCTGATGGACATATTGCATATCAAGGTGTACCATTATCATTTTGAATTATATTTCTGCTTATTTACAAGTTATCCTGAACACTCACTTGATTGACCATATATTAAGAGACATTATGCAAGCTCAGAATCCAAGTGTGGATATTAGATGAATGTAGGCACCCAGTCCCCAACCACACACTCGTAGGCAAGTGCAGCCTGTTGTCTCCACTGCAGGTGTTGCTCAACTGCAATGACAATGAAGAGAGAGAGAGGAAGTCATGAGAAGCATGGTTCCTCTATGGTTTTCTGAGTCACTAGGGCAGTGATTCAATTGGATGATGGTCGCCCATTTGATTTTGGCAGCCATCTTTGGTGTGGCAGAGTCTATTTAAAACACTGGCTCCTGGGTTTGGCACGCATTCCTGTGTGGATAGTGTAGGGACAGGTCACCTGTCTATCAAAACAGAATTAGTGTCAGGAAGTGACATCATGATGCTGTCAGTTCAACTGATACTAGCTCCATTACATGCTGTTGGCATCTGTGAGTGTTACCGATTGGGCATTCTCCCACTGGGTTTGTTGTGAACTGTTTTGTCTTTACTTCCATACAAGTTCTACTAATTGTGTTGCCGCCACACCACAATGCATGCAGCCACACAATCTTGAGTCAGTGTTGTGAGAAAATTCCTCTTTGTACTACATACTATCACCGTGAGCATGTCCTACATAGTCCTGGTGTCCATTTTCATGCTACTTTTTTTTTGTTTTTGTTTATTATTGAGATAAGAAAAGTAAACACAGTATTGGCAATGATATGCTTTATTGTAACACACCTTATCCTCTTTAAATGATACACAGTGTCACGTACCTGGATCGTAAGCCTGACATGTAGAGGAGAGCCTCTCTTGCTGCATCGGCCTGAGGTTGAGACAGCAGCCACAGAAGCATAGTGACGCAGGAGTGCCTAGGATCAGTCCAGTATCGGTATGGCTGGATGCTCGTGGCTGGAGATGCAGCAGTCGGACTGGTAAGGCTGGGTAGACCAGAACTGTGGCAGACTGGATCGTGGATGAAAGCAAGAACTGGTGCGATTCGTAGAGCAGAACTGTAGCAGGCTGGAGGAGCAGAAGCAGAGTCAGGCAGGCCGGGTCAGAGACGTTCTGGCGGATCAGGCAGAGCAGTAGCCAGAAGAGAATTCCAAAAACAAGCCGAAGTCAGGGTATCAAGCAGACAGGTTTAGTGAGAATAAGCCGGGTCAGGGATCAGAGGTCAGCACAGATAACAGGTTCCAGGACACACAGAAGCTGCAAACCAAACAGCAAAGCATCTTTGGCGCACTCACTTTAAATAGCCCGTTTGGCGCCAACGTTGGTGACAGATGCACATGTGCGCACTCGCAGGTGTGTGCGGGCTGACGCGCTATGAATGTTCGAGTCTGCCGTGCGAATCCTCCTGCACTGCCATGCCTTCCCTGACACACAGTATCTGGCTTTAGGACTACATCATGTATGAGTTTTAATTGAGTGTGGTCGACATCATCTGACAGTAAAATGTACCCCCCCCCCCCCACAGTTGCCATTTGCAAGTTTTCAGCAATATTAGGTTCTTCCATGTCACCAAGTGACATGTGATCCTACATCTAGGACATCAGATTATGCTGCAAAACTCTATTTAGCTAGGGTTATATGGCGGCACATTGTAGCGCGCCACACATACTTACTGTATGTTCAATATGTGGTCTAAAGTACAACACCTGTGTGACCAATTTATTATCAAAACATCATCTGATATTGCTTTGGATATACAGTATGTCCACACAACTGGTGCCCATTGATTTAGCAGTCACATGGTCAGGTATAACGACCTGCTCTGCATTAGATACACAAGTATGCATCATGAACATCATACATTTCTGTTGCTAGCAAGGTGATCTTGCATTTGTGGATCAGTGGAACAAGTAAAAAGGTGCATTGCTCAGATACCTTAAATATGCTCATATGTAGTCCATAATAGTCCATATGGAAAATATCAGGAAGGGAAAAACTAGGTGAGTCTGTCAGGACTGCCGCCAGAGTAAACCAAAAGCAAATTCCAGTTGGGCTAGAAAACAAACAAGGAGAGGGGCGCCTCTAAGAATATATCAAAAACACTTTATTGTAAATAGCAATATCCACTCACATGGAAGTAAAAACCATTGGGTGTATCTCTGGGATGAGCAGGAGGAACCACAAGTTGCAGCAAGTCCTTTACACTAGCAGGAAGCAGCAGCATCAAGTCCCAGGACGTGGAGATCAGTGGACAGTCAGATCCTTGCAGGGTGAACACCGCTATTTCCATCTGGAAGACCACAGGCCCCTTTGGTAGTGTAGCAAAGTCTTAGTGCTCTGCTGCCCTTCTGTGGCTACTGTTCCCAATAACACCTTCAGGGACTGCCAGTCCATCTGGCTGCAGCTGCCCCTTTCTCCAGCCCTTTTGGCTAAACTTCTACAGTCCTCCCAGACTGACTCTGCATCCATCTCAGACTGCTTCCACCCAATCCTCTCAGGCATGCCTCCCAGTCCTCTGACTGTACACTCACCAGCCCACCTGGCAGTTTTCTTACCTTCACAGCAGTGTTCTCCTCCTGCTGTAATCACACCTGCTCCTCTGCCACTGGTTAGAACACCTCTGTGTGTTATAAAGAGGGTCCCTTCCGCACCCAAACTCCCAGATCCGAGGTCATCCCCCTCTCCAGACTAGGGGGTTACCCTCAAGGGTCTCTGACAGCCTAACATTCCAGCTCCATCTTCCACCCGATCGCCACTGCCCCAGCTGGGCTGACCCAAAGTATTTGACGGGGCCTGCACCCTTACAACCCATCTGTTGGGGATTAGTCAGGGTCCTCATGAATATCTCCACTCTTTTAGAATCTACTCCAAGTTTCTAGAAGTAGAGGGAGGTATCATAGATGCTGCCTGTGAGTCATACCAACCCCATTCTGAGTCACTCATCCTGACCCAGTGTAAACACTTGCATTGGAAGCCTAAAAATGTTGCCTACTGTTTGCAAAAACCTTAACAATTCCCATTCTAGTGCACTAGAGGGCACTACAACAATGTACAGTGACCCTGTAAATAGTTGGTCTGTGGCATTTGGCTCACACCTACACTGTGGGGCACACAAAAATAAGTTTTTGCCAAGGTTGAGTAAAATGTCCTAGCTGCCATAGAGTGACATGTCATACATTTGCCTGTAGGCTGCAAGTCTGATTTCCCCCCCTTTTTTTCTAGATATGTTGGGGTAGATTCACATAGAATATACGACAGCGTATCTCCAGATACGCCGTCGTATCTCTGAGTGTGCAGGGTCGTATCTATGCGCCTGATTCATAGAATCAGTTACGCATAGATTTCCCTAAGGCCCCGTACACACGAGGAGACATGTCCGATGAAAACGGTCCGCGGACCGTTTTCATCAGGCATGTCTCCTGGGAGCTTTTGGTCTGATGTGTGTACACACCATCAGACCAAAATCCCCGCGGACAGAGAACGTAGAAGACACCGACGTTCTCAAACACGGAAGTGCAATGCTTCCACGCATGCGTATAATCAATTCAACGCATGCGCGGGATTTCGGGATGCTGGTTACACGTCATAACCAGCGGACATGTCCGATTAGGTGTACTAACCATCGGACATGTCCGACGGACATGTTTCCAGCGGACAAGTTTCTTAGCTTGCTTTTGTCCGCTGGAAACCTGTCCGCTAGGTCGTACACACGGTCGGACATGTCCGCGGACCAGTTTCAGCGGACATGTTCGACCGTGTGTACGCGGCCTAAGATCCGACCGGCGTTAGTGTCCTACACCGTCGTATCTTAGGCTGCATATTTACGCTGGCTGCTAGGTAGCGCTTATGTATATTTGCGCGAGGAATACGCAAATGAGCTAGATACGCCGATTCAGAAACGTACGTCCGGCCGGTGCATTTGTTTACGTCAGGCTTTTTTCGGTGTATAGTTACCCCTGCTATATGAGGCGTATCCTATGGCCGTCGTTCCCGCGTCGAGTTTTGAAAATTTTACGTCGTTTGCGTAAGTCGTTCGCGAATAGGGCTGGACGTAATTTACATTCACGTCGAAAGCAATGACGATTTGCGTCGGAATTTCGAGCATGCGCACTGGGATTTTTTCACGAACGGCGCATGCGCCGTTCGTAAAAACGTCTAGTACGCAGGGTCACAGTTAATATACATAAAACACGCCCACATCATCCACATTTGAATTAGGCGGGCTTACGCCGACACAGATACGTTACGCCACCATAACTAAGGGCGCAAGTTGTTTCTGAATTCAGAACTTGCGCCCTAAATTACGGCGGCGTAACGTATCTGAGATACGTTACGCCGGGCGGATAGATAGACCATTCTATCTGAATCTAGCCCGTGTACAATGTGGAAATGTGTGGGGTTACAACAAGTTATAGGTGCCATACATTAGAAGCAAAGTGTATTTTTAGGCACCATATACTGATACACAAAGTTTAGTGTTATTTTTTTTAACATGTAGATCCAGCTACATTGAATATATATCTCATTGCTTCTTTCCACTTAACACAGGGCAGTTTAAATCCAACTCTTACCTCATCTTCATTGGGAGTAGTGCTGATGACATATGTGTTGCATCCATTTGCACAAAGCAATCTGTCAGTACTTTGTAACCATGAATCTCGTTCTCTAGGGGGCAGGATGCACTTGCTGCTGGCTATCACACTTTCAGCCAATTGTTGGATGCTTACGCATTTGTCAGATCTACATTTAGATAAGCTTAGACAGTTTCATGCCCATCAAATGGTTCTAGTTGTATCCCTCTTAGGCCACATACATATTAGACCATGGCATTACTTTGCAACACATAATTGTAAGTCCAGCTTTAGCCTAAATTAACTTGTAAGGAAAATCTGTTTTCCTGTAATTTATATAAAAACTTCATCCAATATCCTAGGTTTCTCTTATTATGCCTTTATTCTTATACATGGGTTTATGTCTTTACACAGGGCTTAATAAAAGGCACCTTGTTTAACAGTAATTACAGGGTTCTTTTCGCTCATAAATATCCATAAACATGGTTCTTATATACACTCACTGTTTAACCAGTGCAAACACTTAATCCGCAGGAATGCCAATATTATAAGGGCTACCATAATCAGTTAGAACAGTCATCCGTTAAGAATGCGGAAGTCCTTTCAAGCATGTCGTGACCACAGAATGGCATATACTCAGTTCAGGTGTCTTGCCATGGTAGTACATACACATTGAAAAAAGTTTATTCATCAATGGGAAAAGGGAATGCTTCTTACATCAGACTTGTGAAATTTCTGAAAGTGGTACTAAGCATTTTCTTTGCTTGGTCTGCTTATAATTGCCCTCTTCTTAACCCCATCCATGGTCATTTAAGCAAGCTGAGCAGTGCTGGGTACAATTAGTCTCTGTATGGAAGGCCTAAATCTAGACAGTCACTGGAAGCAGGCAGGGTGAATTATTGCAAAATGATGAGCACAGTTTATCTCCTTATACTTACCATAAGGCAGACTTTGTTCTTTAAATGCCTACCAAACAGCCCATGACTTTGTGGGAGAAAGAATTTAATGAGCTGAATGGCTAAGTCGCCAAAATGTATTCAAGTGTTTGTGCATGTTTTTCTACTCGAATGTCACCTACAGTCTCTGGCCCTTGTTAGTAGACACTGCACACCCATATGCTTTTAGTGTCTCCCTTCACCCACCCCCTTCCCAATGCCCCCCTTGTTAGGACAGCTCCTAAAAGCCAGACATAGTGGGCCAGATTCACAAAAGAGATAAGACGGCGTATCTCCTGATACGCCGTTGTATCTCTGTGATCCGCCCGTCGTAACTATGCGGCTGATTCATAGAATCAGTTACACATAGATAGCCCTAAGATCCGACAGGTGTAATTGACTTACACCGTCGGATCTTAGGATGCAATTCTAGGCCGGCCGCTAGGTGGCGATTCCATTGCGGTCGGCGTAGAATATGCAAATGACTACTTACGCCGATTCACGAACGTCCGCTTTGCCCGTCGCTCTAAATTTACGTCGTTTCCGTAGAGATACGCGGCGCAAAACTAAGGGTGCCCTCTGGGTGGCCTAGCCAATGTTAAGTATGGCCGTCTTTCCCGCGTCTAAATTTTAAATTTCACATCGTTTGCGTAAGTCATCCGTGAATGTCGCTGGACGCCATTTACGTTAACGTCAAAACCAATGACGTCCTTGCGACATCATTTAGCGCAATGCACTTCGGGTAATTTGACGGAGCATGCGCAGTTTGTTCGGCGCGGGAACGCGCCTAATTTAAATGGTGCCCGCCCCATTTCAATTAGGCGGGCTTGCGCCAAGCGGATTTAGGTTACACCTCCACAAGTTTACAGGTAAGTGCTTTGTGAATCGGGCACTTACGCTGTAAACCTGAATCTGGCCCTGTGTCTCTAAAAGTAACATAGGCACTTTGATATACTTCTACACACAAGCACATAGGAAACCCTTAGGCCCCGTACACACGACCGAACATGTCTGCTGAAACTGGTCCGCGGACCAGTTTCAGCAGACATGTTCGGTCGTCTGTACACCCGAGCGGACAGGATTCCAGCGTACATTTGCCCGCCGGGCCTTTTTTGCAGCGGGCAAATATTTCCAAACTTGTTTAGAAACAGCCCGCTGGAATCCTGTCCGTCGGACATGTTCGGTCGTCTGTACAGACCTACCGTACATGTCCGAGCGGCCGCCATCCCTCGCATGCGTCGAATGACTTTGATGCATGCGTGGAAGCATTGACCTTCCTGCGTCGCGCACGTCACCGCGTCATCGTGTCTGCGCTGTCTGTCCGCGCGGATTGTCTCTCATTTCTGTCTGATGGTATGTACAACCATCAGACAGAAATCTCTGACCGGACATGTCCGATGAAAACGGTCCGGCGGACCGTTTTCAGCGGACTGTCCGGTCGTGTGTACAAGGCCTTAAAGGGGAACTTTTGTCCTCACTGAGCAGGTTCCCCCTTACTTCCCAGAAGCAGAACAGGAAGTGAGGTAAATTTTCCTCATAGTAAGGGGGAAATCTCATCTGTTGCAATTGTTACCAATTACTCTGGTAAAAAAATACTGACTTTCAGATCACTTTGTGTCCCAGATACGGTGGTACATTCACCAGAAAAGAAATTAAGAGTAACTCTCCACAATGGTGACACAGGAAAACAATGGAAAAAAAATGTTGGAGAGCCTAATGCTGATAATACACTATATGAAAATCAGCTGAACCCATTTTGAAAAACGAACATTCGGACGTGAGAGCAAAAAATAGTGCCATCATCTAATGACTGATAAATCGTTCAGTGGACATAAATGAATCCACTTTTTGTTCATTTTTTTACATATACCCAGTGCAAACAGTTTGGACGGCAAACATATTAACCTTTCACTTTATCATTCGTTCGTCAGAAAATTTCCAAACTTGTGCTTCGCTTTTTCGGCTCAAAAACTTCCCAGCAATTTTTGATGTTGTGCCCATTAACTGTCCGAAAAACAAAGAACTGGCCAAATGACCAAATTTTCATGATTTTTATACCATTCAGGATCCGAAGCTATGGGTACATTACGGGGTAAGACTCTTGGGGACTCTTGGGGACATCATGCTTATGGGTACCCTTTGAGCTTCTCACAACTGTCTCAGAGGTTCTGTCTGCCAGGCTGGATGCTGTTTTTGTATTTCCAGTTGCGTCATGCTGCTGGGGCCCAGTTCCCTCGGTCTCCTACTCTTAAAGCAGACCCTATTGAGGAAGTTTTGGCTCCTGGGGACTTAGACAAGCCACTATCGATCCTCTACGGTGCTCTCTTCTGTACTGATTTACCTAGGATGGGAAAACTATGGGAATACTGGAAGGGGGATATTCCCTCCTTGGACAGAGAGGATTGGGAGGATAGCTTGGAACAAGGCCCATAGCTTGTAATTTCCTTTTCAGGATAAGTTAATTCAGGTTCAATTTCTCCACCGGGTATATTATACTCCCGAGAGTCTACAGAGAATGTTTCCTGAGCGGGACCCCATCTGTCCTCGCTGTAAACTCCAGCCGGGTTCCTACACACACATTTTCTGTGAATGCCCCATGATTATGTCATACTGGCAGTCTGTCTTTGATTAAATAAACCTTAGACTACAACTTACCCTCATGCCGTGTACACACGATCGTTGTTTCAGATGGAAAAAGTCAAATATACTGATATTTCCTAGAAGATCATTGCTGTTCATTTTGGAAGCTTTGATGTTATAGGCCCGGATTCAGATACATTTTCGTATCTATCAGCGGCCGTAACGTATCTCAGATACATTACGCCGCCGTAACTTAGGGCGCAAGTTCCGTATTCAGAAAGAACTTGCGCCCTAAGTTAAGGCGGCGTAGCGTATGTGGTCTGGCGTAAGCCCGTGGAATTCAAATTATCCATGCAGTCGGCGTGTTGTATGGGAATGAAGGCTAACCCCACGTAAATGATGTTTTTGACTAACGGCGCATGCGCCATCCGTGAACGTATCCCAGTGCGCATGCTCCAAATTACGCCGCAAATAGGCAATGCTTTCGACGTGAACGTAACTTACGTACAGCCCTGTTCGCGAACGACTTACGCAAACAACGTAATCGACGGAAAATTCAACGCTGGCCCAACGTCCATACTTAACATAGGATACGCCTCATATAGCAGGGGTAACTTTACGCCGGAAAAAGCCTTACGTAAACGACGTAAAAAAATGCGCCGGGCGGACGTACGTTTCTGAATCGGCGTATCTACCTAATTTGCATATTCCTCGCATAAATCTACAGAAGTGCCACCTAGCGGCCAGCGTAAATATGCAGCCTAAGATACGACAGTGTAAGAGACTTACGCTGGTCGGATCTTAGGGAAATCTATGCGTAACTGATTCTAAGAATCAGGCGCATAGATACGATCCCACACGCACACTCAGAGTTTACGACGGCGTATCTAGAGATACGCTGTCATAACTCGTATCTGAATCCGGGCCATAGAGTCTCACATTCCATTCTTGCTCCACTCCACTAACCAGTCAAAGTTCTAGCCACTGTCCTGAAGCTTATCTGCCAATGCAAATATAATTTCAAACCCTCCTGCCAGATTTCCTCTCATTCTTAGATAGGCTTCAGGTTTCATATCACTCTTGGTTTCTATGTCATGGGAAGCAGTAACTTGGTAGCTGTTAAACCCTGTTCTTTCAGGAACCCTACGTAAATACTGAACTCTGCACTCCAGCTGTGGAATCTGTTCCCCAGTCCCCACCATCCTCTCATATGGTGTGCTTTTGGCCTAGAATTTAACAAAATGACTGCCTGTGTGAGGACCCGATCCCGCCCCCCTTAATGTATGCGTGTGTGTAAGCTTGCGTATCTGGGCCTTCAATAACCTGTTGTATCTTTTAATCAAACCAGCTGCCTGTAGATGGTATGGTATGTGGTACATGCAGTACACTCTAGAGCAGTGGTTCTAAACCTTACTAGTGCCGTGACCCCTTGATAACATTTCCCAAGTTGTGGGGACCCCTAACAGTAAAATAATTTTTGTAGCGTGGGTTGTCGCCAGAGAAGGCAAGATAAGTAATTTGCGCCCCTAAACCACAGACATTTAGCGCTCCACGAGTCCCGTCCTCTTGTACGGTATTAAAACCACTTATGGTACATTTTAGTATGTACTACTCTTTCTCTTTAGTCTCCTTTCTTTACCTTTTGACTCTCTTAATGCAAATTTCTTGTTTTTTCCCCCCCCCCATCCCTCTCTCTAGCCCACTTTTTTTTACAATTTTTCTCCCTTTTTCTTTGGTCCTCCCCCCTCTTTTCCTCTCCATTGCATGTATTCTCAATGTTTTACTCCTTGGTAGGGGGGGGGGGGGGAATGGGATGAGTGGCAGTGCTGGCGGGAAGTTGGAATCAGTGGCAGTGATGAGTGGAGTTCTGATCAGCCAAATTAGGTGCTCTTGATCAAGGTCATCTGCTGATCTGAGAACTGTAGTGGGGACTTTTAATGGGAACTATAATCACAGGTAGTGTTACACACTGTGTCTCCAGCTTTGTTGTGTCTCGTAGCAGTGACACCTATGCCAAAATCAGGATATAGGGTCTCCTCCAGCCCCTCCCACTTTACATTCCTCACCAGTCATCAGACCTCTAGTCTCTTTGCCCCAGCCATGTCATGAACCGAATGGGCGGCTGCAGGCTCCGGGAACAGCCTAGCTGGGCAGCTCCATGGACAGCCTTTCTGGGCGGCTGCGAAAAGACTGGGAGAGAAGCGCAGACTTCAGGAACAGCCCACGATTTGGTGACCCCTGGCAAATTGTCATTCAACCCCCAAGGGGGTCCCGAACCCCAGGTTGAGAACCAGTGCTCTAGAGACGTTGGCCCATTTCTGTACTGTTGATCCAGTAAAGCTGTTAGCACTTTGGAACTCTTTGGGACAACCATAAGCAACAACAAGTTTCTGGAGCAGTTGAAATGTTGTGGCTTGATCTGCACATTTGCAAGAATGACCAAGCAAAAGTCCTGAATGTGTGTCCACTGCAGTGCAACAATATCTCAGTCCATTGATCCACGGGGCAGGGGACAGATGAAGTCAATCTGCCAAATATCTGCAGGCCTCTCTCCCCTCCTAATCGATGCAGAGGAGAACTTTTGCAATGGCCATTGTTGCACTCCTCCACACACTGTACAGTTCCCTATTACAGTCTTTATCAAGTCCATGGATATGGGCAACCCTCTCTGCTGTGCCCATTCATATGTCGCTTTCTGCCCCATATGTCCAGATTGCTTATGGGCACAGTTGGCCAGGTTAATCAAGATAGGCTCAATTGGCACAAGTGCATTCACATTGGCAATTTTGTCTGCCACTCTGTTATAGTTCTCAAAGTCTGGGACCAGGGGCACATGTGTGTCAACATGCCCCACTTTTATGGTGCAGGAATGAGCTTATTTCCAGATGTACTCCCAGACTTCCTGGGCTAGATTCACATAGATCAGCGGATCTTTAGATCCGCGTGATCTATGTGATTTAAGATCCGCTGCCGCAACTTTGAGAGGCAAGTGGGTAATTCACAAACCACTTACCTCCAAACTTGCGGCGGCGGATCGTAAATCCCCCGGCGGAATTCAAATTCCACGGCTAGGGGGAGTGTACTATTTAAATCAGGCGCGTCCCCGCGCCAATTTAAATGCGCATGCGCAGTCCGCAAAATTTCCCGGCATGCATTGCTCCCAATGACGTCGCTAGGACGTCAGTGGTTTCGACGCTTACGTAAATGACGTCCATCCGTATTCAAAAACGACTTACGCAAACGACGTAAAAAAAACAAAAATCGACGCGGGAACGACGGCTATACTTAACATTGGCTGCGCCTCATAGAAGCAGGGGTAAGTATACGCCGGGAAAACTGCTACGGAAACGTTGTAACAACACTGCGTCGGGTCCGCGTACGTTCGTGAATTGCCGTATCTCGCTGATTTACATATTTCTCAGTGTAAATCAGCGAGAACGCCCCCCGCGGCCATTTTTTAATTGCAGTTAAGATCCGACGGTGTAACACAGTTACACCTGTCGGATCTTAGGCATATCTATGCGTAACTGATTCTATGAATCAGTCACATAGATACGACGGGCCGAAGTCAGAGATACGACGGCGTATCAGGAGATACACCGTCGTATCTCTTTGTGAATCTAGCCCCCTGTTTAGAAGCTTGAGTCCTCGTTGGCTACAGAGATCACGTACACACCACAGTAACCTGAGTTAAGTAACTTTCAAGCATGTTTCCACTGTTTACAGACCATTGTTTCTGTTTATTTTCAGTGCATTTTGCTTGTTATAGCTGTCAGTTTTAGGGAGCATGGCAGGGGATGTGTCCTATGCCTACATACTTTTGCTAATAGGTGTCCCTTATTTCCATTTAAAAAAAATGGGAGGCATGTAAGCAAGTTTCCATCCGGTTGTTGCACTTCTATTTTGCCATCTTGAATATGTGCCAACACCATCTGTGGAATATTAATATTGTTATTATTATACAGGATTTACAGTGTATAGTGCCAACAGTTTGTGCAACATTTTACAATATAAAGGGAAACAGTACAGATTAAAATACAATTCGAAACAATAGGATTAGGAGGGCTCTGTTCATGAGATCTTACAATCCATAATGGGTGATCTCCAACAAGGGGGTGTTTGAGCTGAATTGAATTAAGTGCACCTATTCTTTAATTTGAAATTTGCAAGACTGCAAAAAATAATTGCAGTGCTTCCTGTCATCCTGCTGTTTCTGATTAGAAGGACACAAAGATTCCACTACGTCTACAGTCACTCAGTCAAAGTCACACTGTAATCAATTCCAATGTTGTAATAAAAGGAAAAATGCAGTCAGCCAGTCACATGAGTAGGAAATTACACCTGTAATGACAAAGAGAGAAAATAACTTCAGACTGAGATAAATACAGTAGCAATTTTGTAGACTCAATGAAAACTTTTATCTATAACAGCTACAAGAAAAAGATATCAACAGACAGATACATGCTAGTCTGTTTAAAAGTGAGAAGATTGCAGGTTGTACATATACTTTATATGCTAAATACCAGTACATAAAGGCGGAAACTTCATTGTTGCAATAATGAAGATATAGGGCTAGATTCACATAGATTAGCGGATCTTTAGATCCGCGTAATCTATGTGATTTACGATCCGCCGGCGCACTTTTGCGAGGCTAGTGCAGTATTCACAAAGCACTTACCTCCAAACTTGCGCCGGCGGATCATAACTCCCCCGGCGGAATTAAAATTCCGCGGCTAGGGGGAGTGTACAATTTAAATCAGGCGCGTTTCCGCGCCGATTTAACTGCGCATGCACCGCCGGCGATATTTCCCAATGACGTCGCTAGGACGTCATTGTTTTCGGCGGCAACGGAAATTCCGGCCATTCGTATTCCCGACCGACTTACGCAAACGACGTAAAAATTTGAAACTCGGCGCGGGAACGACGGCCATACTTAACATTGGCTACCCCTCATAAAGCAGGGGTAACTATCCGCCGGAAAAAGCCGAACGCAAACGAAGTAAAAAAAAAAAGCGACGGGCGGGCGTTCGTTTCTGAATCGGCGTATCTCCTCATTTGCATATTCATCGCGAGTAAAACACGAAACGCCACCTATCGGACAGCGGAAGATTGCAGCCTAAGGTCCGACGGTGTAAGTCACTTACACCAGTCGGATCTAAGGGAGATCTATGCGTAACTGATTCTTATGAATCAGTCGGATAGATCCGACCGTCGGATCTCAGAGATACGACGGCGTATCAGGAGATATGCCGTCGTATCTCTTTGTGAATCTGGCCCAGAGTCTTCTCTACACCTATGGTTTGAGACAGTGGAGCTTTAATCAGTTGACCACTATTGTCTACAATGCAAATATCTCAATTTACAAAGCTAACACACAGCCATAAGTATAATTTTTCTGGAAGAGATACAGTTATTTTAGCTTGTGTCCAATAAAATATGAAAATACAGTCACATAGCTGAAAATAGAGTGCCTTAGGCTAGTGATGAAGATTTGTGAAATAAGCTTAATGTGTGATTTAGGGCAGCACTCAAAAAATCCACTCGCCTGCTCGCATTTTGCGAGTGGATTTTGAGGGGAGGCGAGTGTGGGCTGCCTGGGAGCGGGGGGGGGGGCGAGCACCGCCGTTGGCCCAGGCTGTATGGGAGCCTTTGTCACAGGGATCGTAGGGGAAGAGAGAGGAGAGCTGCCGCCACCTGGCTGATTAGAGCGCTGGGGAACATAACAGCTTTCTTTACAATAGCTGTGTGTTTCCCCGCCGTGCAGCGTCATATACAGCCCCTCCCCTTGTCCGGGCACTTTGATAGACAGATCACCGTCCAATCCTGGGACGGTGATCTGTCTATCAAAGTTCCCATGGCGGAGAAACATACGGCTAATGTAATGAAGCTGTTATGTTCCCCAGCTGAAACTGGGGGGGGGGGACACAGGCTGAAACTGGGGAGGGGGACACAGGCTGAAACTGGGGGGGGGAACACAGGCTGAAACTGGGGGGGGACACAGGCTGAAACTGGGGGAGGGGACACAGGCTGAAACTGGGGGAGGGGCACAGGCTATAATAAGGCTTACCTGTAGCTACCCTGGATATATCCTCAACATTAACGGTTTAGGAGATATCCCCTGTATTTGCATGTGCCGACGTAATCGGCACATGCGCACCGTGTGCCGTTACCAGCGGCTCCCGCGCACATGCCAATCACAGCGCCGGAGCCGCGATACCTGGAAGTAACGCCTGGGAGTGATGACGTCAGCCGGGGCTGTGTAGGGGCACTGCAGGGAGGGCTTCGATCTCAGTAATACATAATGAGCTAGTATGCTATGCATACTAGCTCATTATGCCTTTGTCTTGCAGGTGTTTTTTTTTTTTTTTTCAAAGTGGGTTTACAACCACTTTAAGGTGTTGGAGCCTGATGGGAATCATTGTCCAGTGTCTGATACTGCTGTTATCTGGAATTTGGTTCGTTTTTACAGCCCAGTCTGTTGAAGCATGGTGATATTATTATCCAATGCTTGAAACTACTACTATCCGGTAAGAAGTGAATCTATGTGGTGATGGGATATTAAAGTCTTTGTGTTTTGAAGAGCACTGAAGTTGCCTTATATTTGGTTCACCCAATTCCCTTGAAGAGCACAGAAGTTTTTCACATACTTGGTTCACTTAGTTCCCTTTTGTATAAGGGTTTGCCAGTTGGCCATTTTGTATGCACATCTTTGTATGCACATTTTTTTATGCACCTTTTTATGAACTGAATCGTATATTTTTTCCAATTTTTTTTATATACTTGTTTTTGCAGGAGTAGACTTACATATTTGTCATGTGTATGTTTGCACTGTGAATATTCTTATAGATATGTACTAATTGTAATGTATCTCCCAGTACCAGTAGTATCTCCTGAGGAAGTCATTGGTGAAACGCGTAGTGATCAATTGGTGCTGGTACTCTGATTCCGTCGGCTTGCCTTTACACAGAAGATTGTAACAAATATGTTTTATTGCCCAGCCATATTTGTACTTATGGGACAATGTTTACATAACTTTGGTCATTTGACATGTTTTTATGATGTTGTTTAAATACATTTTTATACTTTTATCTATTTTTGAGTAGTTTATTCTCAACTGGGGTTACAGTGGCAGCTGTTAAAATACATTTTTCCACTTTCTCCTTCTTTATTTATGCACAGTATCAAATGCCATATCAAAATCTAGAAAAACTACTTCCACTGAACTTTCACCATCCAATTTCTCACTCACTTTCTCATAGAGCGATAACAGGTTACTCTCACAAGAACGCTCATAATCTATGCTACCTACCAGCTGCATTTTTGCACTGCAAACTTACTATATTTATTTATCATTTTACATATATCCATAAACTATCTTGTCTATTTTACCAAAATGTTTTAATTCCTCCATCTGTATTTCTGCAATAATAAAAAAAAAAATTGCAGTAATAAGTAATGATGATAATTTTCTTCATTGTCTTCTTTTTCGCCATCATCCTTATTACAGTTCTACACAAATGGTTCATTTATTTTTAAAATCAATTTCTCATTGAAACAGTTTATTGCACTTAAGCAGGAGCAGGAAATTAAAATGTGACAACTGAGGACTTGTGTTGCAAAGATGAACCATTATCAGGCTTCTCTCTATATGAATACAGCTGGACCACTATTCTGTTTCACCAAGCAGAAGTCATTGCAAGGTCACAGGAGAAACAGATGGGATGCTCACACTCAAGTGTTTTAGCTGTTCTGTCTGAGTAACACCTAGATATCCGAGTTACCCCAGATCTACTGTAATTGCCAGGTTTTAGACCTTATTTTTCTATTAGCCATATTTTAATATAAAATTATTGTGTAAAATATCATAATAAACATATTGCACAATACACACTGATTTTAGGCATTGCAAGGCAAAGATGTATACAACATATTGGAACCTTTAAAGCTATCCTAACTGTCTTTGTTCATTGAACCAGTGGGAACAGCCATGTGAATTAGGGTGACCTGCATGGCATTACCTTGAGATTGATGCCATTACATTTGACTTTACCGCTGTGATGGCATTCTGTGTGGCCTTACCCCTGTGACTGTTGTTATTCCATATAGCTTAACTCCATGACTAGTGGTGTTCCGTGTGACTTTACCTCTGTTACTGATATTGGGTGTCAATTTACTCCTGTAACTAATAACAATGTGCTTGGCTTACCTTGTGTTTAATGTTTTTCCATGAAGGTTTACTCTAGTGTCTTGTGGTAGTCCGTGTCACTTTGAGTTTACAACTCATGGCATTCTGTGCGACCTTACTCCCTTGATTGATAGAATGTGGATTTACCCGTGTAGCACTACCCCCGTAAGAGCTGCTGGTTATTTTTGGGTGGCACGTTACCTCCATGTTTTGGCTGTCCAGGGTGAAAGGAGAGTCTGAAGAATTTCACACAATGCACTTCTTTTTCTTAGATTTATTTTGCAGAACTTCAGTAGAAAAGAAGGATGAAGGGTGGAAAGGGTAGATAGGTTCAGGTGCATAGTCACAAGTAGGGAAACACTCCTGCTTCCAGCAAACAGTTATCATCGCCACTCTAGCCAGAGTGGGTATTGCTCACCCGGATAGGTCCCTCTCACTGACCTATCATTCGGGATGGCGCATGAAGTAAAGTACAGGCTTTGCCACAGACCTTCCTTTATGAGGAGACACTTTGGTCCGGAATCCTCTGCCACAGGATTCAGCACCTGGATCTCTCTAGCTTAGCTTTGGTTGAACTTTTAGGCTCGACAGGCGACACTGTCTAGCCACTCAGGGTGCGGTGCATCCTTCAATGAAGTTTCCAGGCCTTCTCCTAAGGTACCAGCCTCTTGCATGCCCCCCTCCAGGTTAGGTCCTCCCCTGGCTTTCTTCATCAAGTGGCTTCCTCCTGCAGGACGGACAGCACAGGATCACCTTTGCAAGGCAGGCCCCAGCCAGACTACTGGGCCCACAAACAAAGTCACAGCCCCGGGCCAACGTGGTCCCGGAACCAGGATTCAGGACAAGCACCTCAGGCCAGGCGGGCCACGAGGCGCGTGGGACGACCAACGACAACCTCGCCCAATGGCGTCTGTCCCTTAAGTACCCCTCCCCGGCATGCACAGCGAGAAACCACTCCCACTGATTCGCTGCCGAGGGGAATACCCAATACACCTTGACCTTACTGCTGCCACCCTTATCCTGGAGTGGTAATGACACCCCCAGGCGAACAATGGTGGATACTCCCAGCACAGTCACGGCTGAAACAGAGGCTAAATTGCCCTTAATCACTCTTGCCTGAGCCAACTAACAGCTCAGACCCCACTAAATTTAAAGCAGCACCTGATCAACAGGAGCAGGGCGCTACACCCCTCTTATTGATGTATGTGGGGGTTAACCTCTGTTGGTGTTCTGTATAGCTTTACCCTTTTTACTGATGACATTCCATGCTTCATTTCCCCTGGTATCGATAATACATTTGTGGGATTACCTCTGATACTAATGATTTTTAGTGCAGATATATCCTTGTTACTGATGGCATTCTGTGTGGCTTTACCCCTCTTATTGATTAAATTATGTTTGGTCTTTCTTTTGTTAATGATTGCATTTCACGTAGTTCTACCCCTTTTACTGAAGGTGTTTTGTGTAGCTTTATCCATGTGACTGCTGACATTCCCTATAGCTTTACCTCTGTGATTCATGGCATTCTGTGTATTTTTTTTCCCTTGTGACAGATGGCATGAAGTCTTAGAAGTTCAGATTCTACAGAACCTCATCCTCATAAAATATATTAATGATTTTAGTACTGATAAATTGCTGCTGCATGCTGTTTGCATCACAGTATCTACCTTTATAAAGTGCCCAGAAGTGTCCTGGCAACTACCTTCCTTAATGTCATGAATGTAAATGAGGTATAGGCACCCTGCCATAAGCTCTAGTGTCCCTATTCTAAATTTAGTACTGCTGGGCTTTAGTCAGTCTTAATCTGAATTTTCCCCTAACTTTAGGTTATCATTTAATTCTGCCTTTTGCTGCTGGGAAGTGTCCCAGGCAAAAGTATGGTAAGATTCAGTAGCCTGGGTTATGAATATTAAAATGCCCTGGCCAACCACTGGGAGGTTTATTGCTAGTGGTGCATGCTGCGGAAAGGTTAACAATATTTGGGGGACCTTCCTGGAACCTCTCTTACCTCCCAGTTTTTGGCTGGACAGGATGTTTGTGTGTAGCTGATCCCTGACCTTCCAAGCCTGATGCCTGGGGGGGGGGGCACATGTGGTTGGGAAAGATAGACCCAAGCCTGGGTCCTGAAGCTTGCACTGCTTGGGCAGAGGTGTTGCCCAGGAGGACTGAAGCTGGATTGTGCAAAGGAGCATCAGGGGTTAATTTTCCCTGTATGAGGAGTGTTTGGAGAAGCTGGGTATGAGCTTGGACCCAGAGGCGTTGCTAGGGGGGTGCGGGGGGTGCGGTCCGCACCGGGTGACACCCACTAGAGGGGTGACACCATTCCCGATTTTTTTTTTAGCTGACATGTGGGGGGGGGGGGGGGGGGGGGGGGGGGGGGGGGGGGGGGGGCGCCCCCCCACGACTGCAGCGATGAGCGCCGCGGAATCGGAGTGCCAAGCGCCGCGGTACAAGTGGAGGGGGGGTTGCGGGGTGACACCGCAGCACCATCCATCCCCTCCTCTCACATCCACGGGCTGTTAGCGGTGCTCGGCAGTCGGCACACAGGCACAGCCCCCTCCTCTCTGTTTGTGTGTACAGAGGGGGGGGGGCCGAGGGGACCTTCTGTCCATGTGCCGTGGCGCTGCCTGCGATGATCTGAGGTACTGAATGGGAAGGGGGGGGTGTTTGCACCTGGGGGGATTTCACTGAAGGGGGGGGGGATTTGCACTGAGGGGGGTTGCACTTAGGGGGGGTGTCTGCACTGAGGGGGTGTCTGCACTGAAGGGGGTCTGTGTACCATGCAGGGGTCCAGAGGTGCAGGTGGCTGTGTAATGTAAAAGGGGTGCAGTGATGCAGGGTGCTGTGTAATGTAAAATGGTCCAGAGGTGCAGGGGGCTATGAGATGTAAAGGGGGCCAGTGATGCAGGGTGCTGTGTAATGTAAAGGGGTCCAGTGATGCATGGTGCTGTGTAATGTAAAGGGGTCCAGAGGTGCAGGGTGCTGTGTAATGTAAAAGGGTCCAGAGGTGCAGGGTGCTGTGTAATGTAAAGGGGTGCAGAGGGCTGTGTGGTGTAAAAGGGTCCAGAGGTGCAGGGGGCTATGTGATGTAAAGGGGTGCAGAGGTGCAGGCGGCTGTGTAATGTAAAAGGGGTGCAGTGATGCAGGGTGCTGTGTAATGTAAAATGGTCCAGAGATGCAGGGTGCTATGAGATGTAAAGGGGTCCAGTGATGCAGGGTGCTGTGTAATGTAAAGGGGTCCAGTGATGCAGGGTGCTGTGTAATGTAAAGGGGTCCAGTGATGCAGGGTGCTGTGTAATGTAAAGGGGTCCAGAGGTGCAGGGTGCTGTGTAATGTAAAGGGGTCCAGTGATGCAGGGTGCTGTGTAATGTAAAGGGGTCCAGAGGTGCGGGGTGCTGTGTAATGTAAAGGGGTCCAGAGGTGCAGGGGGCTATGTGATGTAAAGGGGTCCAGTGGTGCAGGGGCTGTGTAATGTAAAGAGGTGCAGGGTGCTGTGTAATGTAAAGGGGCCCAGAGGTGCAGGGTGCTGTGTAATGTAAAAGGGTCCAGAGGTGAATGGGGCTTTGAGATGTAAAGGGGTCCAGTGATGCAGGGTGATATGTAATTTTAAAGGGGTCCAGTGATGCAGGGTACTGTGTAATGTAAAGAGGTCCAGAGGTGCAGGGTGCTGTGTAATGTAAAGGGGTCCAGTGATGCAGGGTACTGTGTAATGTAAAGAGGTCCAGAGGTGCAGGGTGCTGTGTAATGTAAAGGGGTCCAGTGATGCAGGGTGCTGTGTAATGTAAAGGGGTCCAGAGGTGCACGGGGCTATGTGATGTAAAGGGGTCCAGTGGTGCAGGGGGCTGTGTAATGTAAAAGGGTCGAGAGGTGCAGGGGGCTATGAGATGTAAAGGGGTCCAGTGATGCAGGGTGCTGTGTAATGTAAAGGGGTGCAGTGGTGCAGAGGGCTGTGTAATGTAAAGAGGTCCAGAGGTGCAGGGTGCTGTGTAATGTAAAGGGGCCCAGAGGTGCAGGGTGCTTTGTAATGTAAAAGGGTCCAGAGGTGAAGGGGGCTGTGAGATGTAAAGGGGTCCAGTGATACAGGGTACTGTGTAATTTTAAAGGGGTCCAGTGATGCAGGGGGCTGTGTAATGTAAAGGGGTCCAGTGATGCAGGGGGCTGTGTAATGTAAAGGGGTCCAGTGATGCAGGGGGCTGTGTAATGTAAAGGGGTCCAGTGATGCAGGGTGCTGTGCAATGTAAAGTGGTCCAGAGGTGCAGTTGTGGAGAGGGGGTACACAGTAGTAACAAAAAGATATTGAAGGATGCAGAGGTATGCAGGGGGCACAGTGGGGTGTTTTTACATTTTAATGTGGGGGGGGGGGGTGCCAGATATTGGATCCGCCCGGGTGCCAAATGCTCTAGGTACGCCCCTGGCCTATAGGCTCCTGAGATGTGAATTCCGGTTCTGGAGAAAGAGAGGTGGGGGGAGGGGACAAAGAAAAATGGAGAGGAAGAAGGGATAGAATGAACAAGAAAGATGGATAGGGAGAGAGAGAAAATGGGAAGAAAGGAGAACAGAGAGCAAACAGTAGGGTAAAAAATATTTGAAAAATGTTATTGGGGGGGGGGGGGGGGGTGACACCATATTTTACCGCACTAGGTGACACCAACCCTAGTGACGCCACTGCTTGGACCATACTGAAAGTCTGGTTGCTCATCCAGTAAGTTGAGTGCAGCTACTGCTTTACAGTTATGAGAATGCAGAGTCAGTCTTGTTTAAAGGTGTTTTTTTGGCTGTAGGTAGATTTCTGGAGTCTGCATATTGATCTTTCCGTTGGCCTGAATTAACTCCATTAACTTTAAAGGTTAACAAACTGTTAAAAAGTGTCTGACTCAAATCTGTTCACATCTTAGCTATAAGTAAAGAATACCTAATTTATTTCCTGCAGTAAATTGGGCAGCCAGTTCCATAACCAAATGCCATTAACTGGTTAGTTTTGTCAAAACATTGTTCCTTAAACCCTCGAAATCTGGAGAGAGTCACGATTCAGGATATAAAACTGCATTTCTGAACATCTAATAGCAGTTTATTATTGCTTTGGCAGCATCCCATGACCCATAAGTTCCAACATAACACAATACAATAATCTTTTGTGGTGGTAGTATTCACCTCCCTTGCTTCCTTCTTTCAAAAAAGAAAATAAACCTTTAAATGGATAAGTCAAAGGAAATATATATATATATAAAAAATTACCTTGCGCCAATAAGTAATATTACAAGTGTATAAAATTACAAATAATTTAAATGGTGTTAACAAATAAATAGCTGCTGCTCCTGAACTGAATGATAATATCACTAGTGCAATTTGGAAAATGGATGGTAGGGGACGCTAATAATTAACCAAAACTACGTGAATGACTGTAATTATATCTCTATAAACAATTAAACATTCATTGGTGATAATAATAAATAGTGATAAAACCCTGTAAAGCAGGGGTAGTGAATTAAAATTCACGGGGGTCTGGTCAGAAAATCTTTCTTCTAGAGGAGGTCCGAGTGTCATATTGGTGCTAAGACTCCACATCGCAGCCTCCTGTGCACGTCACAAGCCCCTCATCTCAGACCTCCATCACAGACTGGTCCTCTCTCCCATCACAGACTGGCCCTCCCTCCCATCACAGACTGGGTCCCCTCTCCCATCACAGACTGGGTCCCCCCTCCCATCACAGACTGGTCCCCCCTTACAGACTGGTCCCCTCCCATCACAGACTGGGTCCCCCCTTACAGACTGGTCCCCTCCCATCACAGACTGGTTCCCACCATACAGACTGGATCCCCCCTTACAGACTGGGTCCCCCCTCCTATCACAGACTGGTCCTCCCTCCCATCACAGACTGGGTCAACCCTTACAGACTGGTCCCCCCATCACAGACTGGGTCCCCCCTTACAGACTGGGTCCTCCCTCCCATCACAGACTGGGTTCCCCCCTTCAGACTGGTCCCCTCCCATCACAGACTGATCCCCTCCCATCACAGACTTGTCCCCTCCCATCACAGACTGGGCCCCCCCTTACAGACTGGTCCCCCCTTACAGACCCCCCTAGATAGCAGACTCCTGTCCTCATAGCAGCACAGCACAGCATTTCCCCCTCCCCACAGAACCCTACCTTATTTACACAAGATGTGCAGCGCAGCCGCTCTGGACAATGGTGGGACAAGTTAAAGGTAAAAGATTGATTGCTAGGACCGCCTCGCTGTATAGCAAGCAATCACACGCGTCTAAAACTTAAAAAGTCCTGCCCTTTGTTCAGAGTGGCCGCGCATCTCATCTCGTGTAAATATGACAGGTAAGGGCAGGTGCAGTGCAGCGATCCAAGGGACAGACAAACCCGTGCGTGGCACGCCTGTCATGCTGTGAACATAGTAGCAGGCGGGCGAGCCAGCGGTGGGGTGAGGAGTGGAACACGCAGGCGAACTATTTGGCAAGGCTGCGGTCCAGGTAGTATGGCTACTGGGGCCGGAACCGGACCGCGGTCCGCCATTTAGTGATGCCTGCTGTAAAGCATATATCTTCCGTATATACAATGTGAACATAGAAAAATCAATACAATATTTAGTGATCACACATAAACCAAACCCATTTCCACAGTGGTGTATGATTACACATTTATCAAAGCAACATGTGCTATGTGAAAAAAAGTCCAATGTGATAAACAATACTGTCTGAGAAAGCCTGAGACAAATGCTAATTCTCCTTGGTATGGTATCTTTTTCTTTGTGGTCAGTAACATGTTTCTATCCATTTTTGAGACTTGATTTTTCGTTGTACTTAGGGAATTTGGAGAGTAACCCTTTTCTTGGAATCTGTTGGTTAGTATGTCTACCTGTGTGTGAAAATCTGTGAGATTATCACAATTACGCCGGACTCGCATGAATTGGCTTTTAGGGACCACACCCAACCATTGTGGATGATGTCAACTGGTGGTTGGTACAAACCCTTTTTTATCTGTTACCTTACAAAAGGTTTTTGTGATTAATTTATTCCCGTTTTTTATCAATGTGAGATCCAAATAATTGATCATTTCCAAACTCCACTCTGCTGTGAATTTGAGGCTATAGTCTTTAATATTCATGTGGAGCAAAAATGTTTCCAACTCTTTTTGGGGACCCCCCCATAAGAGAATGATATCATCTATGTACCTTTTATAGTACAACAGTGCCTTATTGTTTGTTTTATATATAGTTTCCCATTCCCACTTGTTAAGAACTATATTTGCTACACTAGGGGCATAGCGAGCCCCCATCGCTACCCCCTTTATTTGTTTGTAGAAAGTATTTAAGGCACAAAAATAATTGTTACCCATAGCTAAATATAACCCTTCAACCAAAAAGTTAATTTGGAGTTTACTTAGTCTAGATTCCTCCATGAGGGCTATTTTGATCGCTATGAGGGAATCTTGTTGTTTTATATTAGTATAAAGTGACTCAATGTCCACTGTAACTAATATAGTATTGTCACTTACCTCAATATCTTGTAGTGATTTTATCAAATCACAACTATCTTTTAGGTAGGACCTGGTCACCAAAGGCTGTAGGTATATATCAAGATATTCCCCCACCCGGGCGTAAAGGGAGTCAATCCCACTTACTATGGGCCGACCTGGGGGATTAAAATAATATATTTTGTGAATCTTGGGCACTGTGGGCCAGATTCAGGTACAATTGCGCCCGTGTAGCGTAAGCCGTTTATGTTACACCGCCGCAAGTTTTCAGTTTTAGTGCCCGATCCACAAAGCACTTACCTGGAAACTTGCGGCGGTGTATCGTAAACACGTCCGGCGCAAGGCGGTCCAAATCGAATGGGGCGGATACCATTTAAATTAGGCGCGCTCCCGCGCTGGACCTACTGCGCATGCTCCGTTTCGAAATTCCCGCCGTGCTTTGCGCGAACTGACGTAATTTTTTCGATCGGCGACGTGCGTAGCGTACTTCCGTATTCCCGGACGTCTTACGCAAACGACGTGAAATTTTAAATTTCGACGCGGGAACGACGGCCATACTTTATACAGCAATACGTTTGCTGTGTAAAGTTAAGGCACCCAAAACAACGACTAACTTTGTGACGGGAAACTAGACCAGCAGCGACATAGCGAACGCGAAAAACCGTCGTGGATCGCCGTAACTCCTAATTTGCATACCCGACGCTGGTTTACGACGCGAACTCCCCCCAGCGGCGGCCGCGGTACTGCATCCTAAGATCCGACAGTGTAAAACAATTACACCTGTCGGATCTTAGGGATATCTATGCGTAATTGGTTCTATGAATCAGTCGCATAGATACTCTGAGAGATACGACGGAGTATCTGAGATACGCAGTCGTATCTCCACTGTGAATCTGGCCCTATGTATAAGACTGGGATATGGGGAACAAGTGGAATAAGGTAATTGGCCTCTTTGTTATCTAAAATATTAATATCAGTTCCCTTCTTCACCCACAAGGACAGCTCAGTTTTGAGTCTACCTGTCGGGTCTGAAGGGAGTGGTTGATAAGTGGTGGTGTCTGCTAATAGTCTTTGGATCTCCGTGGTATAATTTTCTTTGGTAAGTATCACCACTCCTCCCCCTTATTGGCTGGTCGAAATACTGTTTGTTTCAAGTTTTTTAATTCTCTCCCATATTGTTTGGTTGGTCTTATGTTTTTTTACCTGAAGTGTTTTTATCTCATCTTGTACCATGTTTTTAAACACCTCAATATGATGATGGGTACCTTTTTTTTGGGGTTGAAAACTGAATTGTTTCTCAGTCCACTATGTTGGTGGATGGAATCCACCAATGGTGGCTGGGAAATATTTGACAGGGAAGCAAATTGTTTTTTATTGTTCAATTTTCTAATGTATTTGTCAACAAATAATTCAAATTTGTTAACATTTTTGTCCGGTGCAAATTTTAAACCTTGGGCCAGTACTTTTAGTTCTTCTTCCGGAAAATTAAGCCCAGTTAGATTAAAGATTCCTGTATTTAGTTGTCTTGTTTTCTTTTTCTTTCTACCTCTTCCTCTTTTACCTCTTTTTTTTATATATTCTCTGGGATACTGTGGTGTAGTGGGTGGAATTATGTATGGTTCTTACCATCCCCTCCACCCCCCCCCCCCTGTTGTTGGTAATTCTGATGGGATGAGGGTCTTCTCCTAAAATTACCCCTAAAATGACCTCTAGCGGGTCTGGATGGGTACTGGGTTGGGCCTTGTTTGTAATATTGATAGTTATAATCAGGAGATCTGGTGTTCAATGGTGTAAACCTATTATGAGTAGGTACTGGATATGATGCTGGGTAGTGATATGTATTGGTGTTTTGGGAGGGATGTGGATGTGCATTCTGAGACGGGTATTGCTTAACATAACATAATTGGGAGGTTTTTGTGACTTTTTAAATGAAGTATGCAAGTTTTTTTTTTGAATTTTTACTAATTATGCTACAACATTGTGGACCTTGATATCTCTTTCTACTGAGGATTCTTTTGAGCTAGCTGGATTAGGTTCTTCCTGCCATTTATAGGCTTTGTTTTCCTCAAATCTTTCATGTCCCTCTGGTAGTTTTTTTACTTTTTTTGTTTAATTTCTCCATCATATTTTCACAGGTGATTCTGTAGGTTTTGAGCTTTGTCCAAATACTCATTAGTACTCATGAATGGTTCAATTTTTTCTTTTAATTCAGCAATTTTTTTTTCTAAAATATGATTTTTTGATTAATGCATTCTAATCATGAGTTGCATGAGTTTTTGCTTACATGCATTAAAGAACTGGAACCATTCGTCTAACAATGTTAGATCTTTTACACCATTATTGGGATTCACATCCCATCGTAATCTCCTAGGGGTGAGGTTTTTCCCTATGTACATTTAAAAAGATATGTTCCACCACAGCCTGATTTGTTTCTCCATGTCAAACTGGAGTTGTTTGAAACCCCTTTTCAGATCTTCATTAGGACTGGGTGTTTGTTGAAATAATTCTTCAATCATAATCTGGTGACCCTTCATAAAATTGAATACATCCATGGCTACATAGATGTAAGTTCCGTATTGGAGCCCCAAGTTATAAATAAAAATTACTTTGTGCCAACAAGTAATATTACAAGTGTATACAATTACAAATAATTTAAATAGTGTTAACAAATAAATAGCTTCTGCTCCTGAACTGAATAATAATATCACTAGTGCAATTTGGAAAATTGATGGTAGGGGGCGCTAATAATTAACCAAAACGACGTGAATGACTGTAATTATATCTCTATGAACAATTAAACATTCATTGGTGATAATAAAAAAATAGCGATAAATCCCTGTAAAGCATATACTGTATCTTCTGTATATACAATATGTGATACCATGTGAAAGGAAATATATGGTCACAGCATGCACTTTCATTTTATGACCTCAGAATAGTAATAACAATACAAACAATAGTTATTTTTGACAATCCAAATATAAGCTTACATTAAAAAAAATCTCCTTTCATGTTGTGAGTGCTGGTCATCTCTTTACACAACTTCCTGGATTCCTTTAATTTTTTGCAGCTTCATCTGTGTCGTTTACTGTCTAAGAACTCTGGGCCAGATTCACAGAAAAAGTACGCCGGAGTATCTGCTGATACTCCGGCGTACTTTCAAATTTGCCTCGTCGTATCTTTAGTTTGAATTCTCAAACCAAGATACGACGGCTTCTGGCTTCGATCCGACAGGCGTACGGCTTCGTACGCCTTCGGATCGTAGGTGTAATACTTCGGCGCCCGCTGGGTGGAGTTTGCGTCGTTTTCTGCGTCGGGTATGCTAATTAGCTGTTTACGGCGATCCACAAAAGGTACGCGCGGTCGTCGCATTCTCTTACGTCGTTGCTAGTCTGCTTTTCCCGGCGTAAAGTTACGGCTGCTATTTCGTGGCTTATATTTAGACTAGCCATGTTAAAGTATGGCCGTCGTTCCCGCGTCCAATTTTTTTTTTTTGCGTAAGTCGTCCGTGAATAGGAAAGGACGTAACGCACATCGCCGTTCAAAAGATTACGTCGGTGCGACGTCATTTCGTGCAAAGCACGGCGGGAAATTTAAAAACGGAGCATGCGCAGTACGTTCGGCGCGGGAACGCGTCTAAATTTAAATGATACACGCCCCATTTGAATTAGGCGGGCTTGCGCCGGACGGATTTATGCTACGCCGCCGCAAGTTTACAGGCAAGCACTTGCCCGTAAAACTTGCGGCGGTATAACGTAAATGCGATACGTTACGCCGCCGCAATTCTATGTGAATCTGGCCCTATATATTCCATGGCACATTGCCAGCAGTGATTCGTCTCCTAAAATATTACAATTTTAAAATATCTATTAAAAGACCAAAGTTGAAAGCCATATTTATTTATTCACTCTCTGAAAATGTATCTGAATTAAAAATGCAAAAAGTTCACCTTTTACTTTACATTCCTAAATTATGGTATGTTCCTAAGTAAAATATATTCACAATGCTGAGACATTTGTGATATAGTCTCTCTTAATATGGGTTTTTAATATTAGGTTTAAGAGACCATGTGGCCAATGCTTACTTGGCACTTAATGGGCACAGAATTTCCCCTATTTAGGGGTTACTATGGTTTCTTTGAGCAGTGGTATCTACATATGTCTGGCACCAATGCTGCTTATCAGAGCAAGTGGCTCCTTTTCTTAGGCAAAAAAAACAAACACTGACGCCAATGTTATCATGTTGGTATGCTAGTTGTATGTAAAGGGTAAGGGGGGGGGGCATTCCTTCCACTGACCACCAATGTAAGTTGCATTCTTTCCACTGACTGCCAAAGTAAGGGTACCATTTCTCATTAACCACCATTGCGGTGTGACTAAACTGCCAAGAGACCTAAACATTTTTTATGGGTTCCTCTTTGGTAAAAAGATTGGAAAAGGCTGATTTAAAATATGAAGGATAATTATTAAAATGACTGCCTTCACTTTTCACTGCTTTGAAGGATTTACCACCTTAATGACAGGCCATTTTTTGCGATACGGCACTGCGTTACTTTAACTGACAATTGCACTGTCGTGCGACGCTGTACCCAAATAAAATTGATGGGCCAAATTCTCAAAAGAGATACGCAGACTTAACTGCTGTTCAGCCTGCGTATCCCTGTGCCTAACTTTGGAAACGATTCTCAAAAGGCTTTTTCCAAAGTTAGGCAGAAGATCTGACATGTGTAAGACACTTACACGGTCAGATTTTAGGATGCAGTACCGCATCCGCCACTGGGGGCATTTCTCATTGAAATCCAGCTTTGCGTATGCAAATGAGGACTTAAGCAGATTTTCAAAGCATTTCAGCACTTTGATTTCTGCCTAAGTTCCGAATTTGCCGGCGCAAAATTAGGGCTGGTTTTACAATGTGGAAAGTTAGCCAAACCTTGTAAAGGCCCATTCCAGCGACGGCATTTGGTATGCATTCCTGAGGGAGAACTCCACGGCAATTTTTAAATTCAAAACCGGCATGGGTTCCCCCCCAGGAGCATACCAGGCCCTTAGGTCTGGTATGGGTTGTAAGGAGACCCCCCCACGCCGAAAAATTGACGTAGGGGGTCCCCCTACAATCCATACCAGACCCGTATCCAAAGCACGCTACCCGGCCGGCCAGGAATGGGAGTGGGGACGAGCGAGCGTCCCCCCCCCTCCTGAGCCGTGCCAGGCCGCATGCCCTCAACATGGGGGGGTTGGGTGCTCTGGGGCAGGGGGGCGCACTGCGGGCCCCCCCACCCCAGAGCACCCTGTCCCCATGTCGATGAGGACAGGACCTCTTCCCGACAACCCTTGCCATTGGTTGTCGGGGTATGCGGGCGGAGGCTTATCGGAATCTGGGAGTCCCCTTTAATAAGGGGGCCCCCAGATACCGGCCCCCACCCTAAGTGAATGGATACGGGGTACATCGTACCCCTATCCATTCACCTGGAGGCAAAAAGTAAAATGTAGTAAACACACAACACAAGGCTTTTTAAAATATTTTATTATTCTGCTCCGGATGCCCCCCCTGTCTTCGTTATTAGCTCAATTACCAGGGGGGGCTTCTTCTTCCGCTCTCCGGGGGTCTTCCGCTCTCCGGGGGTCTTCTCCGCTCTCCGGGGGGGGCTTCTCCGGACTCCGGGGGGCTTCTTCCATCTTCTCCCCTCTTCCGCTGTTGACTCGGCGAACCCCGGTTCTTCTGCAGCTCTCCGGTGCCTTCTTCTTCAGCGCTGGCTGCCTGCTATCTGTGTGTGTTAGCTCGATTTCAAACAGGCAGCCAGCGCGGTCTTCTGTGGCGTCAGGGTCTTCTCTTCCTTTCTTCCGATGTTGCCTCGTCGCCTGTTGTCGCTGTAATGATGGAAGCGCGCCTTGCATCCCATTTATATAGGCATCACCGTCCCATCATGCTCCGGCAGGTACCCACGTGGTGGGTGCCTACCCACGTGCACCCACCACGTGGGTACCTACCGGAGCATGATGGGACGGTGATGCCTATATAAATGGGATGCAAGGCGCGCTTCCATCATTACAGCGACAACAGGCGACGAGGCAACATCGAAAGAAAGGAAGAGAAGACCCTGACGCCACAGAAGACCGCGCTGGCTGCCTGTTTGAAATCGAGCTAACACACAAACATAGCAGGCAGCCAGCGCTGAAGAAGAAGGCACCGGAGAGCTGCAGAAGAACCGGGGTTCGCCGAGTCAACAGCGGAAGAGGGGAGAAGATGGAAGAAGCCCCCCGGAGTCCGGAGAAGCCCCCCCCGGAGAGCGGAGAAGACCCCCGGAGAGCGGAAGACCCCCGGAGAGCGGAAGAAGAAGCCCCCCCTGGTAATTGAGCTAATAATGAAGACAGGGGGGGCATCCGGAGCAGAATAATAAAATATTTTAAAAAGCCTTGTGTTGTGTGTTTACTACATTTTACTTTTTGCCTCCAGGTGAATGGATAGGGGTACGATGTACCCCATATCCATTCACTTAGGGTGGGGGGCCGGTATCTGGGGACCCCCTTATTAAAGGGGACTCCCAGATTCCGATAAGCCCCCGCCCGCATACCCCGACAACCAACGGCAAGGGTTGTCGGGAAGAGGTCCTGTCCTCATCGACATGGGGACAGGGTGCTCTGGGGTGGGGGTGCCCGCAGTGCGCCCCCCTGCCCCAGAGCACCCAACCCCCCCATGTTGAGGGCATGCGGCCTGGCACGGCTCAGGAGGGGGGGGACGCTCGCTCGTCCCCACTCCCATTCCTGGCCGGCCGGGTAGCGTGCTTTGGATACGGGTCTGGTATGGATTGTAGGGGGACCCCCTACGTCAATTTTTCGGCGTGGGGGGTCTCCTTACAACCCATACCAGACCTAAGGGCCTGGTATGCTCCTGGGGGGGGAACCCATGCCGTTTTTTTCTTTGAAAATTGGCATGGAGTTCTCCCTCTCAGGAATGCATACTGAGCGACGCTGACATTTTTTTTTATAATTATTTGTTTTCCCGGCGCGTCTTTTTTTTTCACCCGTCGCAACTTTAGTGTCCCGTCGAAATTCTCAAAGCCGAGCGGCGTTAATTACGTTCGCGCGCTGCACGTCGGGAAAATGACGTCACGCGCATGCGCAGTACGGCCGGCGCGGGAGCGCGCCTCATTTAAATTTTAAACGCCCCCAGGAGAGGAGGACCGCCTTACGACGGCGGCACTTAAGTTACACAGCGTGTAATTTCTACCTAAGTGCTTTGACGATCAGGGACTTAGGTAGAAATTTTAAGTCAGTGTAACTTAACTGCTGAAATTTAAGTTACGCCGAGTTTTTGAGAATTTGGCCCGATGTTCTTTTCCCCCCGAACAAATAGAGCTTTATTTGTGTGATATTTGATCACCTCTGCAGTTTTTATTTTTTGTGCTATAATTTCAAGACCGACAATTTTGAAAACAAAAACATTATTTTGTACTTCTTGCTATAATACATATCCAATAAAAAAATTTAATAGTTTGACACTATTTTGGGACCATTGACATTTATATAGCGATCAGAGATAAAAATAGCCACTGATTACTATATAAATGTCACTGGCAGGGAAGGGGTTAAACACTAGGGGGCGATCAAGGGCTTAAATGTGTTTCCTTAGCGTGTTCTAATTGTAGGGGGGAAGAGCTACCACTGACATGACAGAGATCACTGTTCCCGCTGGCTGGGAACAGAAGATCCCTGTCATGTTACTAGGCAGAACAGGTAAATGCCTTGTTTACATTTCCTCTTTCTGCCTCTCCTCGCAGAGATCACGGGCCACCAGTGGACATCAAGTCCGTGGGATCTGCAGGCACACTCCCACAGCACGCTTCGGCGCGCGTGCCACCGGCAGCATGCCCGCTATCCTGCATTTGCGGACAGGTACGTCAGTTTGCGCTGGAGTGCCATTCTGTCGACGTTCATCAGCGTAAGTCGGTCGGCAATCGGTTAAATACAAGCTGGCACACTCTGTTTGCAGCAGACTGAGAGGTTGAGCTTACAGTACCTCTCACTTCTTGTCAGAGGCACTGAGCTCAATGGGCAGCTTGGAGCCTTGGACCAATGTTAAAGTACCATTGGCCCCAGCTGTCCAATACAAATGCTACAGTGGAGGCTCTCCTCTCACTGCAGTGTCATAGAAGGGGGCATGTGTCTAAAAGACAAATTCTCCCTTCCAGCCCAGCCCTCTTAACTACAAGTAAAAAACATGAGTTTATGGGCATAAGATTTACCCATAATCCCATGTTTTTCTCACACAGTTAAAGAGGAAGTAAACCCCCAGGGACAACTTACATCTACAGGTAAGCCTAGATTAAGGCTTACCTGTAGGTGCTTGCAATATATCCGAGACCTACACGGTCTCTGAGATATTTGCAATTTCCCAGCGCGCCAAATTCAACGGTGCATGTGCCGTCTTGAAAGGGCACGCCGTGCCGTTTTAAGCCACGGTCATGCGGTAAAGGGGGCTCCTGCGCGCATGCGCGGTAGTGACGTCACACGACTCTGGCCAGTCAGAGAGCCGGAGTTTGCGGCCCCCGGAAGAAGAGGGGTGAAGATGGATGCTCGCTACCAGCGTGGAAAAGGGTGACATTGCGGGCTTCTCCTGCAGGTAAGTGTCACATAATGGGCTACTATGCAATGCATAGTAGCCTATTATGATTTAACTTTGCAGGGAAAGATAGAGGTAGTAAACTCCATCAGGGTTTACTTCCTCTTTAAGAGGGAGATTGAGAATCTTCTACTGCTGAAAAGGTACTGTTTTAATCAAGCTAAATCATATATTATTATGTTATATGTTATAACATAATAATTTATTATATAGCTACTGTATTTATTGTAAAATTACTGGTTTGAAGTTAAAACTTCAAACTTCAGAAATGTGCCCAGTAAGCAACCTTCTTCAGTACAGATGTTGAAAATATGGTAAATGACATTAAAAACAATATATAATAATTATTTGTATATTATTTACTTATGGTAATTAACCCCTTGCCACCCAGGCCAATTCTGACACTTCTCTCATACGTGTAAAAATCATCACTTTTATGCTAAAAAAGTATTTAGAACCCCAAACATTATATATATTGTCTTAGCAGACACTCTAAGGCAGTGGTTCTCAACCTGGGGGTCGGGACCCCCTTGGGGGTCAAATGATGATTTGCCAGGGGTCACCAAATCCTGGGCTTTTCCCGAAGCCCGCACTGTTGTCCCAGGAAGAGAGATAAGAGGGGGAGGAACAAAGAAAAAGGGAGAGAAAAAAGAAAAGAAAAAAAAAAGCGCAAGAAAGACAGAAGGAGGGATGGTGAAAAAAAACAAGGAATTAGGATAGAGAGAGATGAAGGGGAAGGAAAGGAGAAGAGATAAAGCGAGGTACATCCTAAAATGTACTATAAGGGGTTTTAATACTGTACAAGTGAAAGGCACGTTAGGGGCGCAAATTACTTATCTTACCTTGGGTGCCTTCAACCCACGCTATGAAAATAATTTTACTGTTAGGGGTCCCCACAACTTGGGAAATTTTATCAAGGGGTCACGGCACTAGCAGGTTGAGAACCACTGCTCTAAGGAATGAAATGGTGGTCTTTGCAACTTTTTATGTTACACAGTATTTACGCAGCAATTTTTCCAAAGTGTTTTTTTTGTAATGAAACCGTTTCATGAAAAAAAACACAAACGTTAGCCCATTTTTTTGTATACTTTGAAAGATGATGTTGCGCCAAGTAAATAAATACCTAACATGACACTCTTTAAAACTGTGCACACTTGTGGAATGATGCCAAACTTCAATATTAAAAAATCTCCTCTGGCGTTGCTTTAAAAATCTTTACAGGTTACGGGGTAGATCCACAGACATCTGCGCCGGGCGCAGCGTATCTAAGATACACTACGCCGCTGTAACTTACTTTGCTTTGGTTTGAATCCACAACGAATCCGCGCCATAAGTTACGGCGGCGTAGTGTATCTCTCGCGGCGTAATTCAAATGGCTGTGATGGGGGCGTGTTTTATGTTAATACGTCGTGACCCGACGTAAACAACGTTTTTTTGGAACTGCGCATGCACCGTCCCTGGGGGTATCCCAGTGCGCATGCTCGAAATTAAACCGGAACCCGCCAATGCTTACAACGGTGACGTCATTCTACGCAAATTCCTATTCGCGAACGACTTACGCAAACAACGTAAAAAAATCAAAATTGTACGCGGGAAGGACGGCCATACTTAACATTGAGTACGCCTCAGTATAGAAGCTTTAACTATACGCCGGAAAAAGCCGAAACGCAAACGACGGAAAAAAAATCGACGGGCCGACGTACGTTCGTGGATCGCCATAAATAGCTCATTTGCATTCTCGGCGCGGATTTCGGCGGGAACGCCACCTAGCGGCCGTTGAAAAATTGTATCTTTGATCCGAAGGCGTACGAAGACGTACGCCTGTCGGATCTAGCCGAGATGTCGTCGTGTCTTGTTTTGAGGGTTCAAAACAAAGATACGACGCGGGAATTTTGAAATTACATCGGCGTATCAATAGATACGCCGGCGTAATTTATTTGTGGATATTCCCCTACATGTTTAGGGTTACAGAGGAGGTCTAACGCTAGAATTATTGCTCTTGCTCTAATGCTCGCTGCGTATGTAACCTGTGTGTATCTGGCTCTGATACCAGCCAGTGCCTCACCAGCCACTGACCTCATCGCACGTCCCTGGTTAACACTAGGAGACGATCAAGGGGTTAAGTGTTCTGTAGGGAGGTGTTTCAAACTGTGGGGGGAGTAGACTGACTGGGAGTAGAGAGGGATCGCTGTTCACTAGGAACACACAATCTCACTGTACTCCCCTGTCAGAACAGGGATCTGCTTTATTTACATAGGCAGATCCCTGTTCTTTATTAGTTTTTTTTTTTTTTTTTTCAGGTACTTTAAAGCCTGGCAATTTACACAGTGCTTTACATATACATTGTACAATCACATCAGTCCCAGCCCTCAAGGAGCTTACAATCTAAGGTCCCTAATTCACATTCATACACATACTATATGTTCTGCCTCTCTGAGGAGTGATCGCAGGTGGCTGGCGGACATCGCGGCTGCTATACCCGCGCATCGGCTCCCCCGCACACATCCGCAGTGTCTCATGTGCGAAGCAACACACAGGTACGTCATTTTGTGCAATAGGGCTGCTCAGCGGCAGTATATATGCAGTGGGTAGTCCTTAAGTGGATATAAAATAAAAAAGGGCATTTCGGGAAAGCAGGGATGCTTTTTTATTACATCCACTCAGCTTTTTACTTTCATATTACGTCTTCCCTAGACAAAGATGACAATTGGAAGGTGACTGCTTGCTAAACAGAAATTTTGGTTTACATAATTTACATGAAGATAGATGGAGACCAAAGGAAGTTACAAAAACACTAATTTGTATACCACATCTGCTTGCAATTAGCAATTGCCTGACTTGGAAACATCACGGTCACTTCCCTGTATACAGAATGCAAATATCCCTTTACATGAGGCTGGCATGGAAAAAAATTTGCATGTTGCAATCATGTGTGTGCCAAATGATATAGTCCAAGTCAGGATGGCACAAAGTGCCGTTTCCTTTAGGCCAAGTTTAAAAACTATTTTATGTTATGAACTTCTGTATATTTTTGCTGTCTGCTAAATATGGAAGATTGTCACATAATACACATGAGATGCCCCAACCATATCCACACTGCAACACGTTTAAATGGAGGCCCCTGCACACTCTTCTGTGCTTGGTAAAAAATATAGATAACATATTTTATCCTTAATATAGGAAAGTTTCCCCATGGGGCTTTGAACAGCGAAATATTTGGAGTTAATTTTTAGTTGCTCATTGCAGGCATCGGCTCCCCTGTCCCTCGGAGGGTGTATACAGTGTGGTTCCTTGCAAGCCCCTCTGGGTGGGCTCTCCTCCTTTGGGTGTTGGTGCGGCGCTCATGAGGCTCCTGTCAGGGAAATGTACTGGCAATCTTGCCAGTAGAAGAAATGGGCGCCATAGGCACATCATGTGACAGGTGGATCCTCCTGCTGGCCTATTGTCAGGGAAATGGCCATAGAAGAAATACTGGCAATCTTGCCAGTAAAAGAAATGAGCGCCATAGGCACATCATGTGACAGGTGGATCCTCCTGCTGGCCTATAAAAGGCTGCCACTGTCTGATCCAAATTGCTGGATTGTCGTCAGCCTTCCTGAGTGCTGAGCCTCTGTACTACTGCTGTTTGGATTTCCTGTTGTGACCCGACTTGTTCCTGACCTGTCTGATCCGCTCTCCTGGTTTGATCCCCTGGCTTGCTTTACTGGCTTGTTACCTTCTCCAGCACCTGATCCCGGCTTGTTTCACAGACTTTGCTTCAGTTATCTGTTCCTGCCTGTTTTCCAATACCAGACCTTTGGCTTGTCTCCGTTCCTGCAACCTGCATCTCCTGCCTGGATCCACAGTGTTTGATCCCCAGCCGTTGCTCCTTGTGCACACCTTGCCAAGTGTTACCGAGGATTCCTAGAGACTGCAGCGGTGTTTCCTGTATTCTCCAGTATTCTTCAGGCACTCTCCAGCTCTTCTCTCCTGGATCCATCTGGCAACCTGTGCTTCTCTGGGCTCTCTGTACCCAACCTCAGAGGTGTACTGCACTCAGCCGCAAGGGGAGCCCTCTCGGCATTTCGGCCTCCAACCAGGTACGTGATCGCTCCCTTTGGATTCTTTAACGGCTTGCCTTATTTCTGGTCATTAAAATATCCATCAAATTCTCTAACGGTAAATATCCCTCTTTGGTATATTGATGTGATATACAATGATATGTCTTTTTAATTCTAAATACATATTGTGTGTATTTTTTAGAAATCATTATCCCCCTGAAGAGACCGCATACAGGTCGAAACGCGTCGGGGACGCACACCATGTTAACATTGTGTAATTTATTAATGTTGTGCATAACTGTTTACATATATATTCATTGTGGAATTCTTTATATCATCAGACCAGTAAAATGTTTTTATAACATCAATTTTATCCATTTCTATGATACCTGATAACTGTTTATTAAATGTTGTCTTATACAACCATTGTTTTTTATTTTTCGTTTGACTCCAAATATTTCGCTGTCCAAAGCCCCATGGGGAAACTTTCCTATATCAACTGTACACTCGGGGTGTGCAGCTCCCTTGTCTCTTGCTTATGTGTTTTTTCCTAGCGAACATATTTTATCCTATCCATCAGTGTGTACTCAACTTTTTTTTTAAAACATGTTCATTTTTTGTGGAGCCAAAAACAGTGATTCCAGATTTCATTCCAGAATCCAGAATGTATCAAGAAATGGCAGCAAATACACAAATTGATCATTTTGATCTGGGATTCCATGGAAAACAAGCACATATGATATTACAGATGTTCATAGGTATCTTTGCTTGGTTTGCTGTTAAAATGGAACTAAACTCAAAATAATTTTTTTTATGATATAAGGAACATCTAGAAGTGTTACATTTTCCCAAGAAAAAAAAGTAACTTTTGTTTTAAATTCCTGCTGAAAAAAATGCAGTGCACTTCCTGGTATTTGACTCCTGTGCCGGATTCAGAAAGCACTTACGCCGACGTATCTTCTGATACGCCGTGTAAGTGCACGGATGCGCCATCGTATCTCTGCGCCTGATTCTTGAAATAAGATACGCCTGAATTTGGGCTCCATCCGACCGACGTAAGTCTCCTACAGCGTCGTATCTTGGGCGCATATTTACGCTGGCCGCAAGGGGCGCTTCCATTGTTTTACGCATCGAATATGTAAATGAGCGAGATACGCCGATTCATGAACGTACTTATGCCCGTCGCAGTAATCTACGCCATTTACGTAAGGCGTACGTCCGACGTAAAGTTAAGCCACATAAAGCAGGTGTAAGTCATGTTAGGGTATGGACCAGGGAAGAGCCGTCGTAATTTACGTTGTTGACGTAAGCCGTGGGGCTGGACGTAGGTTACGTTCACGTCGTAGGCATTGAGCCTTCGTATCTTAGGGAGTATATGCAACAGGATTCTGAGCATGCGCGCGCATGCGCCTTTCGCTCGGCCCTTCATTTACATGGGGTCACGCTTCATTTTAATCGATCACGCCCACTACCTTCCTACTTTGAATTTGGCGGGCTTACGCCAGCCAATTTACGTTACGCCGGCGCAACAAAGGAAGCAAGTGCTTTGTGAATACTGTTCTTGCCTCTCTATGTTACGTCGGCGTAGCGCATATGAAATGCGCTACGCCGCTTTAAAGATGTGCCGATCTACGTGAATCCGGGCCTATATTGCCAAAAGTATTGGGAAACCTGCCCATACCTCCCAACTTGAGGAAGGAAGTAACCTTTCATAGCGTGCTGTGGCAAATATGGGCGTGGTTAAACTTTGACAGTGGGAGGAGCTTAAGGGGCATCATTAAATAAAACCCGGGCTTCCTTGTACCTTTAAATTATGCTTTTATTATTGTTCCACAAGCAAGAGTCTCATGGGTACATACAAACCCCAGCACATTCATTTAAAAAAAAGGATAAAAGCATGCAGTGTTTGGAGTGCATTACATACAGAGTGCAGGGTTGTAGGATGAGCTATATACAGAGTGCAGGGTTCTGGGATGAGCTATGTACAGAGTGCAGGGTTCGGGGATGAGCTATGTACAGAGTGCAGGGTTCTTGGATGAGCTATGTACAGAGTACAGGGTTCTGAGATTAGCTATATACAGGGTGCAGGGTTCTGGCATGAGCGATAAAAAGGGTGCAGGGTTCTGGGATGAGCTATATACTGTACAGGGTCCAGGGCTCTGAGATGAGCTATATACAGGGTGCAGGGTTCTTAGATGAGCTATATACAGGGTGCAGGGTACTGGGATTAGCTATGGACAGAGTGCAGGGTTCTGGGATGAGATAAGTACAGAGTGCAGGGTTCTAGGATGAGCTATGTACAGAGTGCAGGGTTCTGGGATGAGCTATGTACAGGGTGCTGGGTTCTGGGATGAGCTATGTACAGAGTGCAGGGTTCTGAGATGAGCTATATACAGGGTGCAGGGTTCTGGGATGAGCTATATACAGGGTGTAGGGTTCTGGGATAAGCTAAATACAGACTGCAGGGTTCTGAGATGAGCTATATACAGGGTGCATGGTACTGGGATGAGCTATATACAGGGTGCAGCAGAGGTGTAATTAGAACCTTCAGGGCCCTGGTGCTAGAAACCATGAAGGGTCCCCCGACCTCCGGTCTGGGCCATTCCCTCCGAGCCCACAGCCCTTCTCACTGATCCCACCACCCTTCATGGTTCCACAGCGGATCCCTTTCACATGTTGTGCACTCCTGCAGTCTTGGGCCCCGCCATGGTGGCAGAAGGCAAGGGCCCAGTTGCAAGTGCAACCTTTGCTGGTAGTTCCGCCAGTGGTGTCAGTGTGGACTGTGAATGGTGTCAGTTAGTAGGGTAGTGGATATTGTCAGTAGAGCAGTGGACATGGTCAGTAGAGCAGTGGAGATTGTCAGTAGGGCAGTGGACGTGGTCAGTAGGGCAGTGGACATGGTCAGTAGGGCAGTGGACATGGTCAGTAGGGCAGTGGACATGGTCAGTAGGGCAGTGGTCAGAAGAACATTAAACATAGCCAGTAGAGCAGTGGACATAATCAGTAGGGCAGTGGACGGGATCAGTCGTTATTGATTTTTGCTATATTTTTTAAATTAATATTTACCATTATATTTTATTTTACAATTGTATTTTTTTGAGTTTTTTTTTACAGTTTTTGATGGGAGTTGGTGGTAGTGGAGGGCAGTATGATGGGAGGGGTGGCAGTGGAGGGCAGTATGATGGGGTGGAGGGCAGTATGATGGTAGGGGGTGTCAGTGGAGGGAATAATGATGGGAGGGTGGCAGTGAAAGGCAGTATGATGGGAGGCTAGGCAGTGGAGGGCAGTATGATGGGGTGGGGGCAGTATGATTGTAGGGGAGGTAGTGGAGGGCAGTATGATAGGAGGAGGTGGCAGTGGAGGGCAGTATAATATGAAGGGGTTAGTGGAGGGCAGTATGATGGGAGGGGTGGTAGTGGAGGGCAGTATGATGGATGGGGTGGTAGTGGAGGAAAGTATGATGGGAGGGGTGGTAGTGTAGGGCAGTATGATGGGAAAGGGTGCTAGTGGAGGGCAATTTGATGGGAGGGAAGTATGATGGGAGGGGTTTGATGGAGGGCAGTATGATGGGAGGGGGTTAGTGGAGGGCAGTATGACAGGAGGGGTGGTAGTGGAGGACAGTATGATGGGGTGGAGGGCAGTATGATGGGAGGGGGTGTCAGTGGAGGGCAGTATGATGGGAGGGTGGCAGTGAAAGGCAGTATGATGGGAGGCTAGGCAGTGGATGTCAGTATGATGGGGTGGAGGGCAGTATGATGGTAGGGGAGGTAGTGGAGGGCAGTATGATAGGAGGGGTGGCAATGAAGGGCAGTATGATGGGAGGAGGTGGTAGTGGAAGGCAGTATAATGGGAGGGGGTTAGTGGAGGGCAGTATGATGGGAGGGGTAGTAGTGGAGGGCAGTATGATGGGAGGGGGTGGTAGTGGAGGGAAGTATGATGGGAGGGGTGGTAGTGGAGGGCAGTATGGGGGGGATGGTGCTAGTGGAGGGCAATATGATGGGAGGGAGGGAAGTATGCTGGGAGGGGTTTAGTGGAGGGCAGTATGATGGGAGGGGGTTAGTGGAGGGCAGTATGATGGGAGGGGAGGTAGTGAAGGGCAGTATGATGGGAGGGGTGGTAGTGGAGGGCAGTATGATGGGAGGGGGTTAGTGAAGGGCAGTATGATGGGAGGTTAGCTACAGATTAGCTACAGGGAGGCAATACTGGTAACCAAAACCAAAAAAAGGAGGTAGAGCCAGACCTCTCGTACAGTGTTTATGTGCTGTCAGTACAGCAGGGAGCCCAGGAGCGGTGACAGAATTCTTTAACCACTTCCCGCCCGGTCAATAGTAAATTGACGTCCGGGAAGTGGTTGCGTAATCCTGAATGGACGTCTACCGACGTCCTGCAGGATTAAATGCCGGCGCGCGCATGTCCAATCATGGCTGATCCTGATGTAAACAGGAAGAGCCGTTGATCGGCTCCTCCTCACTCGCGTCTGACAGACGCGAGTAGAGGAGAGCCGATCGGCGGCTCTCCTGACGGGGGGCTTTGCGCTGTTTGTTTATCAGCGCAGCCCCCCCCCTCGGATGCCCACACTGGACCACCAGGGAAGCCACCAGGACCACCAGGGAAGGGGGCAACAAGAAAAAAAATGAGAACAATAGATGCCAATCAGTGCCCACAAATGGGCACTGACTGGCAACATGGGCACTGACTGGCACAATATGGGATAAACAAGTGATGCCCAGCAATGCCATCAGTGCCACCCCTCAGTGTCCATCAGTGCCACCCCTCAGTGTCCATCAGTGCCACCTCTCAGTGCCCATCCATGTCCAGTGCCCACTATCAGTGCCCATCTGTGTCACCCATAAGTGCCGCCCATAAGTGCCCATCAGTGCTGCCTATGAGTGCCCATCAGTGCCGCCTATGAGTGCCCAGTGCTGCCTATGAGTGCCCATCAGTGCCGCCTATGAGTGCCCATCAGTGCCGCATACCAGCACCGCCTATCAGTGCCCATCAGTGCCGCCTATCAGTGCCCATCAGTGCCACCTCATCGGTGCCCATCAGTGCCGCCATATCAGTGACCGTAATTGAAGAAGAAAATGTACTTATTTACAAAAAGAAAAACAGAAAAAAATAAAAACGTAATTTTTTTTTAATTTTCTGTCTTTTTTTAGTTGTTGCGCAAAAAATAAAAATCGCAGAGGTGATCAAATACCACTAAAAGAAAGCTCTATTTGTGGGAACAAAATGATAAAAAAATTGTTTGGGTACAGTGTAGCATGACCATGCAATTGTCATTCAAATTGCGACAGCGCTGAAAGCTGAAAATTGGCTTGGGCAGGAAGGCGCGTAAGTGCCTGGTATGGAAGTGGTTAAAAAGTTTTGGGTCCATGCACAGTAATTCCAGGGGCCGTGGCTCCCAGCAATTAAATAAACGTTCCTCAGGTCCCATCAGATCAGCAGCAGGTGCCTTGGGACAGAGAGGGGCCTATTTACTCATTTTCAGGAGCATGCTGTGGCTTCACACAATTAAATTAAAGTTCCAGCCTCTTCTTCTATATTAATCTGCAGAGGCAGACCAAATCTTACATTTATCTTTAGTGGAAGCTCCAGCACAGAGGATTACTCCACCTTATCCCCAAAATACGTAAATATTCCCCCCTCTATCCCCAGCTCCTGCTGCAGATCTAATGAGGGCCCAGTAGCCCGGGGGGAACGTCTGAATGATCTTTCCTAGGCTTTTTTCCTCTGTTTTCACCTGGCCAGTAACACACTTCCTGTATTATGCCGCATACAGACGGTCATTTTTTGTGATGGAAAAAAAATGACGTTTGAAGTGATGAAAAAAAAGACATTTTTGAAACTTCATTTTCAAAAACGATGTAGCATACAAACCATCATTTTGAAAAATGATGAACAAAGTGACGGCACTCTAAAGGGGAAGTTCTATTCGCCTTGAGGCTGCTTTTAGCTGGTTACTTGTTAGTAAAAGATGATTCGTGCTTTTTTTTCTGTTAAAGCGTGATGAATGTGCTTACTCCATTATGAATGGTAGTTTTACCTCCCGTCTCAAAACTTGCTTCTGGGCATGTGCGGGTTTAAAAACAATTGTAAGCACTCCCGTCAGTGGTAAATGCTTTGTCTTAACCCTCTAACTACTATATCTGCAGGGCAGCTTGTTCTGTAGAAGAACAACAGACTTATGCCCCGTTCGTACGATTGGAAATTCCGATGTGCACTTTTGAATGGAAATTCCGACCGTGTGTATGCTCCATCGGACTTTTGCTGTCGGAATTTACGCCAACAAAAGATGGTTCTCGAATTTTCCGACAGAAAAAATCCCTTCGGGAAATCCGATCGTCTGTAGCAATTCAGACGCGCAAAATTCCGACGCATGCTCGGAAACAATTCAATGCATGCTCGGAACATTAAACTTCATTTTCTCGGCTCGTTGTAGTATTGTACGTCACCGCGTTCTTGACGGACGAAAGTTCAGAGAACTTTTGTGTGACTGTGTGTATCCAAGCCAAACTTGAGCGGAATTCCTTTGGAAAACCTATCCAAGATTTTTCCGACAGAAAATCCGATCGTGTGTACGCTACAGCGTGGGTATATGCACAGTCCTGGTGTGTTCTACCCTAATTTTTAGCCCAATGATTTCTGTTAGGTTGTGTGTTTTTTCCACCTTTTCTGAAAGTGCACCAAAGATGTGGCATGGACTTTTGGTGCACTTTCAGAAAATGTGACAAATGAATGCGACTTAAAATAAGTCAATGGGGCCAGAGCTAAAAATGCATAGAAACCGCACATACATCGGCACTGCGCCCAAGATGCAGTGTGCCAGAGTGAACCTGGTTTTACTTGCAGGATAACAGGGGGAACGTAAAGAAAAAAAGACTAAGAAAAAGAAAAGGAATGCAGTCATCACATCTAAGAATTGGTAAGCTGCAATATAATAAATGTTTGCTTTTAACCACTTAAGGACCGCCTCCTGCACATATACGTTGGCAGAATGGCACGGCTGGGCACAAGCACGTGCAGGTACGTCCTCTTTAAATGCCCAGCCGTGGGTCGTGGGCGTGCGCCCACGACCCAGTCTGAAGCTCCGCGGCCACGGGATCCGCGGACCCGATCGCCGCTGGAGTCCCGCGATCGGTCCCCGGAGCTGAAGAACGGGCAGAGCTGTGTGTGAACACAGCTTCCCCATTCTTCACTGTGGCGCCGTCAACGATCGTGTGTTCCCTAATATAGGGAAAAACAACCAATGACGTCACACCTACATCCACACCCCCCTACAGTTAGAAACACAGAAAGAAGGAGAAGGTTTTTCTTTATGATAAAATAAAAATCTTAGATATGAAAAAAAAAAAGAAACACAGATGAGGTCACACTTAACCCCTTCAGCGCCCCCTTGTGGTTAACTCCCAAACTGCAATTGTCATTTTCACAGTGAACAATGCATTTTTAATGCATTTTTTGCTGTGAAAATGACAATGGTCCCAAAAATTTGTCAAAATTATCCGAAGTGTCCGCCATAATGTCCAGTCACGAAAAAAAACGCTGATCGCCGCCATTAGTAGTAAAAAAAAATAATAAAAATGCAATAAAACTATCCCCTATTTTGTAAACGCTATAAATTTTGCGCAAACCAATCGATAAACGCTTATTGCGATATTTTTTTTACCAAAAATAGGTAGAAGAATCGGCCTAAACTGAGGGAAAAATGTTTTATATGTTTTTGGGGGATATTTATTATAGCAAAAAGTAAAAAATATTGCATCTTTTTCAAAATTGTTGCTCTAATTTTGTTTATAGCGCAAAAAAAAAAAAAACGCAGAGGTGATCAAATACCACCAAAAGAAAGCTCTATTTGTGGGAAAAAAAGGACGCCAATTTTGTTTGGGAGCCACGTTGCATGACCGCGCAATTGTCAGTTAAAGCGATGCAGTGCCGAATCGCAAAAACTGGCCAGGTCCTTTACCTGCCTAAAGGTCCGGGTCTTAAGTGGGTAATACTAATTTAATATCACTGGCAATATATAGGTTTATGGTAATGTGCTTTTTTTTTGTTATTATTCTACAACCTACTTTATATGTAATCTTTTTTTGCTTTAGATGTTCCATGGGTTGAAAAGGGAGATTGAGGATAGACAGCATTAAATATTACAGCATGGTGGAAGCTGGAACACATGTTAACATTTTACCTTTCTTTTTCTTTGTAGCCAATTCCTCTTTTATTTGAGACTAAACAACTATATTAGAGGAGTTTTCCATTTGTAGTAAACAGTGAGGACAGTACACTAGTGTTCACTGCTGACTCCACCCTTTTGTGTTGGCAGTGCGAGTTTGCATGATAGTAATGATTATTATTTATTGTCATATCTGAGTGTTTTGGTTATGCTTTCCAATGGTAGTTAAAAGCTAATAAAATAAAATCCAATATTTACAAAACTAAAAAAGATGATATATGCAGGTATTTGGACCTTATTATTTTTTATACCAAAGTGACTTCAAACATAGTCTAAAAAAAAATGTTGCCAACCTTTCTTTTCGAATTGCTATGCAAATTGACCGCACATACTAGCAAAAAAAAACAAAAACAAATGTTAGTCTAGGAGGAGGTTATCAATTTGCTTAAAGTGGAACTTTACCCACAACAGTTTGATAACCATTAAAGTGGTAATAAAGGATTTAAAACAAAAATAACAAGCATGTTATACTGTATGTATCAGCTCTGTGTAATGGTTTTGCACAGAGCATCCCCAATCCTCCACTTCTTGGGTCCCCCGCAGGCGCTCTGGACTCCTTCCCTCCGCTGAGTGACCTCATTGAAAACAACTTGCTATGAGGGCATTCGTGCCTGATTGCTCCCGAACCCCATTCTGTGTGTCCATTGACACACAGAATAGGGCTCAGCCTCACCACCTGCTCCCTCTTCACCGGCTGTGATTGACAGCAGTGGGAGCAAATTTGCTACCGCTGCTGTGTCTGAGCCAATGAGGAGGGAAAGAGTCAGTAGAGCAGCTACTCTTGTGCACATCACTGGATCTGTAGCAGGCTCAGGCAAGTATTAGGTAGGGGGGCCGTAAATATTTTTTTGTTCTGGGGGGGGGGGGGGGGGTGTTGAGCAGCAGGTACTAAGTAAAAGTATTTTTAAATAAAATAAATTGAGTCAAAATTATAAAGACTGGAAAAACGCTATGTGTTGCCCCTAGTAAGCAATCACATCCTTAATTGTATTTTTATCAGGTCCTTTGGAAATATCAAACCTGATTTCAGTTTTTTCCTTCTTCCAGTTTTTATGAACACTGGGCCAGGTTCACAGACAAATACGTTACGCTGCGGCGGCGTAACGTATCCCATCCCATATCCCGTAAGTGCCTGATTCACAAAGTTCTTACCTGTAAACTTGCGGCGGTGTAACGGAAATCCGCTCGGCGCAAGCCCGTCTAATTCAAATAGGGCGGGCACCATTTAAATTAGGCACGTTCCCACGCCGAACGGACTGCGCATGCTCCGTCCGTCAAATTACCCGACGTGCATTGCGCTAAATGACGTCGCAAGGACGTCATTGTTTTCGACGTTAACGTAAATGGCGTCCAGCGCCATTCATGGACGACTTACGCAAACGACGTGAATTTAAAAATGTCAACGTGGGAACGACGCCCATACTTAACATTGGCTAGGCCACCTAGAGGGCAGCCTTAGTTTTACGCGGCGTATCTCGACGGAAACGACGTAAATTTAGAGCGACGGGTAAAGCGTACATTCGTAAATCGCCGTAACTAGTCATTTGCATATTCTACGCTGACCGCAATGGCCTCGCCACCTAGCGGCCGGCCTAGAATTGCATCCTAAGATCCGACGGTGTAAGTCAATTACACCTGTCGGATCTTAGGGCTATCTATGCGTAACTGATTCTATGAATCAGCCACATAGATACGACGGGCGGATCACAGAGATACGACGGCGTATCAGGATATATGCCGTCGTATCTCTTTTGTGAATCTGGCCCACTGTTGGCTATAGTCCAGTATTAGTGTCCAAACTGAATAGGTGCAAAGCGAGTGTGCTGCCTACCTAAAAAGATATGGTGCCCTTTGCACTTCCTCAGTAAGGTTGGCTATTATGGTGCAAAGTGCACCATGTTGTGTCAGGCAGAGAACTTTTACAGATATAAAAAAAGGGGGGGGGGAATGCACTGCCTGCCACAGGATGGCGCACTGTAATAGCCAATCTTACTGGGCAGGTACTGTACAAAGGGCACCATCTTGTGGAAGGCAGCACACTCACTGTGTTCACGTGTGCTTAATTTTCAATTAATCGCAGAGTAAATAAAATAAAAAAATGAAAAATTACCAGCCTTGAATACACTGACTTCTCTTTAGGCTAGGGTCACATCTAAGCGGGTGGGAGAAGGTGTGTAATTGCACATCTTCCTGCACTGACAGAGGAAAACACACTACTGCTTAGGAGATATGCGGAGGTACACTACAATGCGGGAAACCCTCAATCCATGCACGTTTTATGCACCTCATTCAAATCGCACCCTGCTTGCAATCTGCAGTGAGTGTCAGTGCTATCTTAACGACACCCCAAACAAAGTTTGAAAAACACAGTTTATTTGCCTGCACTGGATTGCATTCACAAAACGATCATGCAAACCAGTTGAAGTGTGGTTCCAAAATTGGTGTATGCATGACTTTGGTGCGATTTGAGCCCATTCAAAATGCCTGGTTTCACATTATAGTTTTCATGTAAATCGCACAGGAACTGTGTGGTGTGATTTGAGCCCATTTTTAATGGGCTGCATCGTACCACATCGCACCAAAGAAGTGCAGGCACCTTTTTTTGAAAACCGACCATGCGATCTGGTTCAGACAAACACTGCATTTTCGACCTTCTTTGGGGAGCTGTTAACTTTGATTGACTCCTACAGCAGATCAAAAACACAGTTTGATTGCAATGTGGTGCGAGAAACGCACAGGGATCGCAGCGTTTCCTGTACCACATATGTATAAACCAGGGGTAAAACAGGCCCAAGGCATGCCACTGAGGGTAGCATAAAGTGGCAGACATGGCAACATTGGCAGACATGTTGTGGTGTCAACTGCTGAATCAGTAAACAAGCTTGCCAGTGCCAAGCTGGACTCTCAGTAGCACAAGTAATAGAAAACTCAGCTTAGCCTCATCTTTCAGTAAGAAAATCAATGCAAAATTTAGCCCAGCCAGCCTCAATCACATACTTTGCCAGTTGCCACACAGAATCACAGACATACAGTCTCTCACTGACTCAGGATTACCTAGTATGAACAGCAAAATGCTAGCAGCAGCACAGGAGTCTGAGCAGTGGTAAGTCTGAGGACACTCAATGTGACTAGGCTAGAAGAGAAAGAGGGACATACCTTGACAGGACAGCAGCAGTTCATCCATGTGGGAGGCCGGCGGCTACACAGCACTTTACAAGCACTCTGCGCTCCAGGACCCAGGCAAAGCTCCTGTCCCAAGCCCAAGGCGGGAGTGGCACTGCAAGCCAACTAGGGTGACCACATTTCCAAACTACCATTCAGGGACACCCTCCCTTCCCAAAAATCAGCTTGTGCTGTAACGTATCATTGATTGGACACAAGAGGCGGGATTTATGATTTCTCCAATCACAAGCAGGGAGCGGGATTGTGCTCCTCCAGGCATTCCCGGCCAGGACAAGTACTTCAGTGAGTAAAGAGGTGGTATTCTGCATTGCATTTTTTATAATGTATTGCTGGGATTTGTTGTTCCTCTATAGCTGCTGGTATTCTCCATTGCGCAGTATAATGTATTATTGCTGGGATTTGTAGTTCCTCTATAACTGGTCAGTGGTAATCTGCATTGCGCAGTATAATCATGATACAACGCAATGGAGAATACCACCAGCTATAGAGAACTACAAATTCCAGCAATAGTACATTATATACAACGCAATGCAGAATAACGCCATCTATGCTACCTTTCTCTGTAAAAGATAAATAAGTTAAACGATCACTTTAAGCATCATAACCATTAAAGGTTAATGGAGCACAGATATAATGTATGGCGTGTGTGTGCGTGCCGGGGGGGGCGACAAAATGCACCTTCGCCTTAGTTGGAAAAAATCCTTGCACCGGCCCTGTGCTTAGGTATGCCTGGACCTTGTTCCAGTAGGCCAGGGCACAGGTCTTTCTTAGCAGACCTTCTCACTCTAAAGACTTTGTTGTAAGTCTGTTTGTGCTACGTTTCCAAGCTATTACGTTGGCATCTATGGTTTGGCTGAATGTACAAAATCTTGTTTGTTAGAACTGTTTAGTAAAGAAACACAAAAGATATGCACCAGTCTGGACATTGCATACCTCCCAACATTTAAAAAATCCACAATGCTGGACATTTTTGTTGAACTCGGGGGGGGGGGGGGGTTGTGTTGGCCGATCAAAGTTGTTGAACAGGGGGGGGGGGGGGCGATCAGAGTTGTTGAGCGGAAGGGGGGGCGGCCAATCGAAGTTGTTGAGCGGAGGGGGGGGGGGGGGGGGCGGCAGACAATGGAAGTTGTGGAGCGGGGGGGATCTAAGTTGTTGAGCGGGGGGGAACGTTCCGAGTTTTACGAGTTGTTGAGCGGGGGGGGGGGGGGGTTTGAACGATGAATGTGAAGTTCTTGCCACTCACCACTGCACAGCTTCGCGGGACTGCGGGAGGATGCAGTCTGTGCGTGAAGTTTCCGCAGAATCCGGGCGGGTTGGGAGGTACGTATTGCATTATTCTTGACTAACAGAAACTTTCCCTGGAACTTTTCTGTGCACATCGAGGAAGTTGAGTTCCTAGTTGTAGGCTCAAATAAACAACAGGATGCTGATAAGCCAGACTGGGTTGCTTTGAGGGGCTTCTAGAGAGAAACTAACCAATGGCAGAATCCGGGCGGGTTGGGAGGTATGTATTGCATTATACTTGACTAACAGAAACTTTCCCTGGAACTTTACTGTGCACATCGAGTAAGTTGAGTTCCTAGTTGTAGGCTCAAATAAACAACAGGATGCTGATAAGCCAGACTGGGTTACTTTGAGGGGCTTCTAGAGAGAAACTAACCAATGGCAGGCCATCCCAGGAGAAGGATTCCTTAATTATTATTGGCTCCAGAGCAGGGCCAAAACTAGGGGGGGGGGGGGCTGTACTGCATTGAAAGAGGTGCCACCACTGACAAGAGTAGTGACAGCAGCACCATGACTCCTTTCAGCCTAAGCCATGGGTCTTTAAACAACGGCCCTCCAGTTGTTCAGGAACTACAATTCCCATCATGCCTAGTCATGTCTGTGAATGTCAGTGTGTTACAATGCGTCATGGGATGTGTAGTTCTACAACAGCTGGAGGGCCGTAGTTTGAGGATCCCTGGCCTAAGCTAAGCGCTGGTAGCCAGGAGGATCGGATCTGGAGGAGGTGTGGGTTATGTTCTCTCTACCCCTCCTGCTTTTTGCCAGGACTGTTCCCCCAGCCCCCCCCCCCCTCCAAAACTCCATAGGATTAAAATGTATATATGCTTCCCTGCTATGTAACTATTATAAAAAAAATTGCTGCAATAATCAAAACAAACTATGACTCATGTTTCCTATCTATGACCTGTCCCAGTTTCAATCCAGAGCTAGAACTCATTACTGTTCATTAGCTGGCTACCTGTCCTTTATTTTGCACGTGGTCTACTCTTTTGTGTAGGATTAAAAGACAGCTACCTATACATACTTGTATCTAGCAGTTGCCATTTATATTCAGTGTTGCAATGTACCCGTCTTTGTTTGTTTTTTTCATAACAGTTATCTATCCTGCTATAAACATTTTAAATCCTCACATTCACAATTAAACTATTTGTGATAGCAGCAGAATATGGCTTTAGTCCAACTGCTTTCTGAATCTCACTGAAAAGAGATTTGAAAATATCAGAGAAGTGGGTTGACTTATATGATACAAACCTCTCAGGTTGCATAAAAATGGTTGAATGATCATTTGAAGTGTCGCCAAAACCTATAAATTCCCCAAATTACATAACTAAATCTATGAAAGAATAAATAAAAAATGCACAATAATGATGGACCTACTGTATGAAATTGTCTGAGGGATTGCACATTCTTTACAGGTAAATTGATTTTCCCCTTGTGTTGCTAGTACAGAACAAAAATATGAGAGGATGTATAGTTACTAGGGGCCATTTTTTTTTCTTTCAGGCAATAGTATATGTAAGGCTGCAGCGACTTTATTTATTGCTTTATAGACAGCTATAGTTTATGACCTTTTATTCTCTTAATGGTAAACTCATCAGGAATTTACCACAGCAGTACAAGTCATAGATATTTTGTGTTAAATACTTTTACTGGCAAAGTTACTACGAATGTACTATGCATGGTTAGTAAAATATTAATGCTATTATCCCGATATTTGTATCAAGATTAATAAAGTGTAAAAAAAAATGTCCAGAGTTTTTATAATGTGATATTTTCTAAAATCCTTTTTTTTTTTTTTTTTTTTTTTTTTTAACTGGCACAAATACTTCCGCAGCCAAGCTTGCTATCGGATAACATTTTGCATGCTGCAATTATCCCTCTGGCACATAAGCAAAGGATGTCAGACTAAACATGACAGACGGATGTTAACAAGCACACACATTCATGCTTCAAAATTGATCACTTCCTTGTGTTTATTAAAACCTAAATAGGATATAAGGTTTATATAATCATAATGCTAACAGTGATGATTTGCAATATCAATCAATTTTAGTTGTCTGGTACATAACACATGAAAAGGTATAATGGTGTTAACCATATAATAGAAACTTTTGATGCTTATATGAAAAAATAAATAAAATGAAAGGCTTGAAGTGCATCTAAACCCAAAAACAACCATGTATTTATTGCAGTTTACCAATCAGAGTAGGCGTCTGTATTTGTTTTATTCTTTTATTTTTGGGCTATTTTCCCTGTATTTTAACTTAGTAGTCCCATAATTATTAAAATTTCTGTACTTGTGCAGCTATGGTCCCTCCTCCACTGTACCTAAGAAGGCGCCATGGTTTTACTCAGGCTCAAAAAAGTTTCCCATGGTTAAGTTTCGAGGGGCAGATGTGAAACGTGTTGGGGATGTGACCTGGCTGGAGTCCAGGCTGAGGTTGCCACTTACACATTCTTCTTAGGGACAGCATCGATGTGCAGCTACAGGGAGTCTTTTCTCAACCTAAAATATAACTGCCTTTGTTTATCTTTATTTTCAAGGGGTGATGGAATTAGTAGTTTACACAAGATAATTAAGATGAACATTTTCTTAGCTTGAAAAACACAACCACTGATGCAACCACCACTGCTAAGGACTGGTAAGCTTCAATATTAGACATTTTCCTTCTTGGATTTAGTTACTGAGCTACACCACTTTACAGCCAGGGCCTCTCCTTTGAGTGGTGACCCCAAACACTACTGTCTTCAAAAACTTTGCTGAAGGTTCTTCAGCATTCAACACATCTCTGTAAGTGTCAGATATATGGTCTCCCACTTTGCTCTGTGGCTTCATATGCTGGCCTCTATGTCACTACTGGGTCCTGGCAGGAGAAACCACTGAGCACAACCAGAGACCAGGGGCCAGATCCACAAAAGAGATACGCCGACTTAACTGCTGTTCAGTCTGTGTGTAACTTTGGAAACGATCCTCAAAAGGCTTTTTCCAAAGTTAGGCAGAAGATCCGGCATGTGTAATTGAATTACACTGCCGAATCTTAGGATGCAGTACCGCATCCGCCGCTGGGGGCATTTCGAGTCGAAATGCCGTTTCTAGTATGCAAATTAGCACTTAAGGCGATCCACAAAGCTTTCCAGCTTCGTTTTTTCGCCGTAAGTGTTATTTTGCAAGTGTAAAATTAGGGCTGGTTTTACAAAGTGTAAACTAGTCACACCTTGTAAAAGCCCATTCCAGCGACGGCATTTGGTATGCATTCCCGAGGGAGAACTCCACGGCAATTTGTAAAAACAAAACCGGCATGGGTTCCCCCCCAGGAGCATACCAGGCCCTTAGGTCTGGTATGGGTTGTAAGGGGACCCCCCCTACGCCAAAAAATCGACGTAGGGGGTCCCCCTACAATCCATACCAGACCCGTATCCAAAGCACGCTACCCGGCCGGTCAGGAAGGGAGTGGGGACGAGCGAGCGCCCCCCCCTCCTGAGCCGTACCAGGCCGCATGCCCTCAACATAGGGTGGTTGGGTGCTCTGGGGCAGGGGGGCGCACTGCGGGCCCCCCCACCTCAGAGCACCCTGTCCCCATGTTGATGAGGACAGGACCTCTTCCCGACAACCCTTGCCATTGGTTGTCGGGGTCTGCGGGCGGGGGCTTATCGGAATCTGGGAGTCCCCTCAAATAAGGGGGCCCCCAGATACCGGGCCCCCACCCTAAGTGAATGGATATGGGGTACATCGTACCCCTATCCATTCACCTGTAGGCAAAAAGTTAGTTAGTAAACACACAACACAAGGCTTTTTAAAATAATTTATTATTCTGCTCTGGAGGCCCCCCCTGTCTTCGTTATTAGCTCAATTACCAGGGGGGGCTTGTTCTTCCACTCTCCGGGGGTCTTCTCCGCTCTCCGGGGGGGGTTTCTTCTTCCGCTCTCCGTGGGGGGGCTTCTCCGCTCTCCGGGGGGCTTCTTCCATCTTCTCCCCTCTTCCGCTGTTGACTCTGCGAACCCCGGTTCTTCTGCAGATGTCCGGTGCCTTCTCCTTCAGCGCTGGCTGCCTGCTATCTTTGTGTGTTAGCTCAATTTCTAACAGGCAGCCGGCGCGGTCTTCTGTGACGTCAGGGTCTTCTCTTCCCTTCTTCCGATGTTGCCTCGTCGCCTGTTGTCGCTGTAATGATGGAAGCGCGCCTTGCATCCCATTTATATAGGCATCACCGTCCCATCATGCTCCGGCAGGTACCCACGTGGTGGGTGCCTACCCACGTGCACCCACCACGTGGGTACCTACCGGAGCATGATGGGACGGTGATGCCTATATAAATGGGATGCAAGGCGCGCTTCCATCATTACAGCGACAAGATGCGACGAGTCAACATCGGAAGAGGGGAGAAAAAGAACCTGACGTCACAGAAGACCGCGCCGGCTGCCTGTTAGAAATTGAGCTAACACACAAAGATAGCAGGCAGCCAGCGCTGAAGAAGAAGGCACCGGACATCTGCAGAAGAACCGGGGTTCGCCGAGTCAACAGCGGAAGAGGGGAGAAGATGGAAGAAGCCCCCCGGAGAGCGGAGAAGCCCCCCCCGGAGAGCGGAAGAAGAAACCCCCCCCGGAGAGCGGAGAAGACCCCCGGAGAGTGGAAGAAGACCCCCGGAGAGTGGAAGAAGAAGCCCCCCCTGGTAATTGAGCTAATAACGAAGACAGGGGGGGCCTCCGGAGCAGAATAATAAATTATTTTAAAAAGCCTTGTGTTGTGTGTTTACTAACTAACTTTTTGCCTACAGGTGAATGGATAGGGGTACGATGTACCCCATATCCATTCACTTAGGGTGGGGGGCCGGTATCTGGGGGCCCCCTTATTTGAGGGGACTCCCAGATTCCGATAAGCCCCCGCCCGCAGACCCCGACAACCAATGGCAAGGGTTGTCGGGAAGAGGTCCTGTCCTCATCAACATGGGGACAGGGTGCTCTGAGGTGGGGGGGCCCGCAGTGCGCCCCCCTGCCCCAGAGCACCCAACCCCCCCATGTTGAGGGCATGCGGCCTGGTACGGCTCAGGAGGGGGGGGGCGCTCGCTCGTCCCCACTGCCTTCCTGACCGGCCGGGTAGCGTGCTTTGGATACGGGTCTGGTATGGATTGTAGGGGGACCCCCTACGTCGATTTTTTGGCGTAGGGGGGTCTCCTTACAACCCATACCAGACCTAAGGGCCTGGTATGCTCCTGGGGGGTGAACCCATGCCGGTTTTTTCTTTGAAAATTGGCATGGAGTTCTCCCTCAGGAATGCATGCCGAGCGACGCTGTCATTTTTTATTTTTTTTTCCCGACGCAACTTTTTTAAGCCGTCGCGATCCTCAAAACCCGGCGTAACGTAACTTCGCGCATGCGCAGTACGGCCGGCGCGGGAGCGTGCCTCATTTAAATGGGACTCGCCCCATTTGAATAGGAACGCCTTGCGCCGGCGGAATTTTAGTTACACAGCCTGAAATTTCTAGATAAGTGCTTTGTGGATCAGGCACTTAGGTAGAAACTTTAAGGCAGTGTAACTTAAATGGGATTTTTTAAGTTACGCCAGGTTTTTGTGGATCTGGCCCCAGATATCTGACTCTCCTAAAAGTGATTGGGATGCTAAAGATTCTACTGGCCAAAATACAACCCTAAGAATTACAGACCAGTTAGCCTAACATAAATAGTATGCAAATTCTTAGAGGGGATGATAATGGACTATATACAAGATTTTAGTAATGAAAACTGTATCATTAGCAGTAATCAGCATGGATTCATGAAGAATCATTTTTGCCAAACCAATCTATTAGCCTTCTATGAGGAGGTGACCTGCCATCACATAGACGTGGTGTATCTGGACTTTACAAAAGCATTTGACACAGTTCCCCATAAATGTTTACTGTACGAAATTGGGTCCCCCTGTGTTCTGTGCTGGGACAATCCTGTTTAATTTGTTAATAAACGACCTGGTGGATTGGGTAAACAGCTCAATCTCTGTATTTGCGGACAACACTAAGCTAAGCAGGACAATGACTTCTCCGCAGGATGTGGAAACCTTGCAAGAAGATCTGAACACATTAATAGGGGTGGGCAACCACATGGCAAATGAGGTTTATGTAGAAAAATGTAAAATAATACATTTGGGTGGCAAAAATATTAATGAAATCTACTCACTAGGGGGTGAACCTCTGGGGCAATCTAGGATGGAAAAGGACCTAGGGGTCCTAGTAGATGATAGGCTTAGCAATAGCATGCAATGATTTAAAATTACAAATACCATACTGGTGACCCCACAATAGGGATAACACTTTTCCACGGAAGGGAGTTTAAAGAGACACGTGGCCACTGTCTAAAATTAGAAGAAAAGAGGTTTAACCTTAAACTGCGTAGCGGGTTCTTTACTGTAAGAGTGGCAAGGATAAGGAATTGCCTTCCACAGGCAGTGGTTTCATAGTTCAAAAAACTATTAGATAAGCACCTGAACGACTGCAACATACAGGGATATACAATGTAATAATGACCTATAATCACACACATAGGTTGGACTTGATAGACTTGTGTCTTTTTTCAACCTCACTGTAAACGGCGCTGTTTACCGTATTGCGTTCCACGCTGGAACCCCGTTCACCATACCTTGTGACAGAATAATAGAACCTCATCATGAACCCAGCGGAACATGCAAACCATGTTGTCACCCTTACTCAAAAAGTAGATGCTCTTGCTCAAACTGTACAAAACCTGCAAGCGGAGAATCAGGCCCTTCAAGACTTGGTTGCTCATAACCCTAACGTGCCTCGTTTTCCCCCTGAACCCAAGGTTAATTCACCTGCTCCCTTTACTGGTGATCGAAAGACCTATAGAGAATTCATTAATGCATGTAAATTAATCTTTGAACTTCGCCCTCGCACCGTCCCAAATTATAGGTTTAAGGTGCTTACCCTTATATCCTATTTAACTGGAGAACCTTGTGCTTGGGCAAATACCTACCTAGAAAAAGAGGATCCAATTCTAAATTCTTCAGCACAATTTTTGACAACCATGTCCTTGCTTTATGATGACTTCAATAAGCAACTTACTGCTGAAAATGCGATTAGGAATCTCAAACAAGGTAGATGACCAGTTGAGGACTTCATTGCGGAATTTCAGAGGTGGGCCCTTGAGACGAGTGAAATGATGTCACACTGTGTAACCAATTTCGTCTCGGCCTTTCCGAACCACTCAAGGATGAGTTGGCTAGAGCAGATCTCCCTCAAACTCTTAATGACATCATACAACATTCTTTTTTTTTTCACAAGAAATACATCATACAACATTCTATCACTACAGATCGTAGGTTAAAAGAGAAACGAGCTGAACGTCAATCAAGTCCCACAGCACCTGCTCCTATACCTCAAAAATTGAGTTTCAGCTCTTTTGATGAAAAAATGGACATTGGGACTGTGCATGCTCCACTTACCTCATCTGTCGTCGCTCATTGAATCTTTGCCTTTATTGTGTCTCATCGTACTATACAGGCGCTTGTGGTAACTTCATTGATTCAGGTCTTGTCTCTTCAGAAAAAATTCCACACTTAAAGAAATCATCTCCCCTTTCTGTCAGTTTTATTGATGGAACAACCTCTGCATCAGGGCCTATCTTATACCAAACTCAACCTCTATTGACAACTTGTGGTGATAATCACAGTGAATTTTTGTCCTATGATGTTATTCCATCTCCTCTTTTCCCTGTTGTATTGGGTCTACCATGGCTTAAGCTGCATATGCCTACTCTCCTTTGGGACCAAGGAACTGTAGTTCTGCAATCACCTTATTGTAGAAAGACTTGTTATCAAGCTGCTCCACTACTTCATCTTGCTCCCCAAGAGATACCTTCTCTTCCTTGAATTTACTGATGTATTCAGTGAGAAGAATGCAGAGACATTGCCTCCTCATAGAATATATGACTGTCCTATTGAATTATTGCCAGGTAGCCCTATACCTACAGGTAGGATTTACTCTATTTCCCAACCTGAACTTCAACATCTAAAGAAATATTTACAGGATAACCTAAAAAAGGGTTTTATTAAACCCTCCACTTCTCCTGCCAGTGCCGGTATGTTTTTTGTCACAAACAAAGATGGTAGTCTCAGACCTATAATAGACTATCGTGCCTTGAATAAAGTCACAGTGAAAAATCGCTACCCTCTTCCACTCATTCCTGAATTGATTGAAAGATTGCAGGCTTCTACCGTATTCACTAAACTCGATCTCAGAGGTGCTTACAATTTGATTTGTATTAAGTCAGGCGATGAATGGAAGACCGCTTTTCGTACACGTTATGGACTTTTCAAATATACTGTCATGCCCTTTGGCTTGTGCAATGCTCCAGCAACTTTCCAAAGCTTTGTGAATGATATTTTCAGAGACCTTCTCGATATATGCGTTATTGTGTATTTGGATGACATACTTATTTACTCAGACGACTTGATACAACATCGAAAACATGTCAGATGGGTGCTTGCAAGACTCAGAGCTCATTCCTTATACGCCAAACTTGAGAAATGTGTCTTTGAACAAACCACTATTTCCTTCCTTGGCTTTGTTATATCTCCAAAAGGCTCAGTCCAAAGTCACATGCATTTTGAATTGGCCTACACCTACTTGCAGAAAGGCCATACAGAGTTTTTTGGGCTTCGTTAACTTCTACAGAAAGTTCATTAAAAAAAATTCTTTACTCGTGAAGCCCCTTACCCAACTTACCAGCTCCTTGGTAAAATTTACCTGGTCAAAGGCTGCCCAGACGGCCTTCCAACAACTAAATTGTTTTACTACTGCTCCAATTCTGCAACTTCCTAATTCAAATTATCATTTTGTATTGGAAGTTGATGCTTCACAAAGTGCCCTAGGCATTCTGCTTCCGATTCACCACTTCATCCTGTTGCATTTTTCTCAAAGACTTTAAATCCAGCTGAATGTAACTACCCTATTGGTGAAAAAGAATTGCTTGCAATTAAATGCGCTTTAGAAAACTGGCGACACTTACTAGAAGGTTCAACAAACCCTATAATAACTTATACTGATCATCGTAATCTACAATACCTCAAGTCTAACACAACCCTCTCCTCTAGACAGGTACACTGGAGTCTCTTTTTTGATAGATTAGATTTTTTGATCACCTACAGGCCAGGTGCAAAAAATGCTAAAGCGGATTCTCTTTTTAGACTTTTCAGAACCCACTGAAGAACTTCCCTCTCCATCTCTTCTCATTTCATCTCAAAAGTTCATGCTTGCTAACCTCAATCTAAAACAGCTACTTAAAAAAGTTTGAATACGCAAGATACTACTATTCCTCAAGGTTTAACGCAAGATGACGTTTTTTTTTTACAAGCATAATCAACTTTATAATCCTCCTTCTATGGTTATCCACATATTAACCACTTAAGCCCCGGACCAATATGCAGCCTAAAGACCCAAGGGGTTTTTACAGTTCGGGACTGCGTCGCTTTAACAGACAATTGCGCGGTCGTGCGACGTGGCTCCCAAACAAAATTGGCGTCCTTTTTTCCCCACAAATAGAGCTTTCTTTTGGTGGTATTTGATCACATCTGCGGTTTTTAGTTTTTGCGCTATAAACAAAAATAGAGCAACAATTTTGAAAAAAAAGCAATATTTTTTACTTTTTGCTGTAATAAATATCCCCCAAAAACATATATAAAAACATTTTTTTTCCTCAGTTTAGGCCGATACGTATTCTTCTACCTATTTTTAGTAAAAAAAATCGCAATAAGCGTTTATCGATTGGTTTGCGCAAAATTTATAGTGTTTACAAAATAGGGGATAGTTTTATTGCATTTTTATTTTTTTTTATTTTTTTACTACTAATGGCGGCGATCAGCAATTTTTTTCGTGACTGCGACATTATGGCGGACACTTCGGACAATTTTGACACATTTTTGGGACCATTGTCATTTTCACAGCAAAAAATGCATTTAAATTGCATTCTTTATTGTGAAAATGACAGTTGCAGTTTGGGAGTTAACCACAGGCGGCGCTGTAGGAGTTAGGGATCACTGTGTATGTGTTTACAACTGTTTGGGGGTGTGGCTGTAGGAATGACGTCATCGATCGTGTCTTCCCTATAAAGGGAATGACGCGATCGATGCGCCGCCATAGTGAAGGACGGGGAAGCCGTGTTTACACACGGCTCTCCTCGTTCTTCAGCTCCGGGGAGCGATCGCGACGGAGCGGCTATAAACAAATAGCCGCGCCGTGGTCCCGGATCGCTCCCCGAGCGGACCCGACCTCCGCATGTAGCGGGGGGGGTCCCGATCGGACCCCCCACCCGCTAATAGGGGAGGACGTACCCATACGCCCATGTGCCTGTACGTGCCATATTGTGGACGTATATGTACATGGGCTGGTCCTTAAGTGGTTAAAAGTTCTACATCAGGGATATGCAATTAGCGGACCTCCAGCTGTTGCGGAACTACAAGTCCCATGAGGCATAGCAAGACTCTGACAGCCACAAGCATGACACCCAAATGCAGAGGCATGATGGGAATTGTAGTTTTGCAACATCTGGAGGTCCGCTAATTGCATATCCCTGTTCTACATGATGCTCCCCTATCTGGCCATCCTGGAATAGAAAAAAAACATTGATCTCATTCAAACTTAATTTCTGGTGGCCTAATATGGCAAGCACCATTGTCAGGGAAGGTTCCCCCCGCTGGTGTTACTGCCTGGTATTTGGCGTGCAGTACTGTGGCCCACCACCAGGTGTCTCCCGGCAGTCTTGGACTCCTGGGGGAGCTCTCCCCTGGTGGTATTATGTGATCCTTGGGCTGCAGTACTGGCGTCCACCAGCGGGGGGTTCTTGGCAGTATGGAGCATACAGCCCTTCCTGCGTTCAGGTGTGACCTGAATGCAATCAGAACGCCTCTATAAATACCCGGCGTGTGTAATCACTCCTCGCCCTGGTATCGTCCTACCTCCCGGATCTGACCCTGTTATCTGACCCTGTTATCTGACCCTGTTATCTGACCCTGCTATCTGGACTCTGTTTCTGTTCCCCATCCTGAGCCTATCCTGGACCCATCCTGAACCCGTTCTTCCCTTTGCCTGTTCCCTCTTGGATTCCTGCCCCGCAGCTTGTCCATCCATCCGCTCCCTGATCCGCTGTGTTCCCATCCTCACCCATCTGCTGACTTCCCCTGTGTATGACCTCGGCCTGGCTTCGTTTATGAATACGGTATTTCCCCTGATTGTGTATGCTATTTTGTTGCACACTGGTTGTCTTCATTTATTTGTTAATAAACACCTTTTAACTTCACCGCATACATTGTGGGTCTCCTCTGTGCAGTCACACAGTACTGGTCTACTATACTCTCCTGACAACCATAAAAGATTACTATCGACCTGTGAGGTGTGTATAAGATCCAAACATGAGAGAAGACCACCTTATGGTTTGCTGATGTCTTTACCTATTCCTACAAAACCTTGGGAAGCATTATCATTGGATTTCATTGTTGAACTACCTCCTTCTAATGGATATAATACCATTATGGTAACAGTTGACATGCTTACAAAAATCGCTCACTTTGTTCTGCTTAAGAAATTACCTTCTTCTAAAGAAACAGCACAAACTCTACTTGATCATGTTATTAAATTACATGGTGTTCCTTCACGTCTGGTTTCTGATAGAGGTTCGCAATTCATTTCAAAATTCTGGAAGGCTCTATGTCATATTCTCCAAATAGACCATAGATACTCCAGTGCATACCATCCACAAACAAATGGACAGACAGAACGTGTAAACCAATGTCTTGAACAATATCTCAGATGTTATTGCACCCATCTTCAGGATAACTGGTCTACCCTTCTTCCTCTCGCTGAATTTTTGTACAATAATTCAACTAGTTCTTCTACTTGCTACTCTCCTTTTTATGCAAATATGGGTTTCATCCCAATATTCTACCGGAGTCTCCATTACTTACGAATGTACCCTCAACTAATGATTATTGGTCTACCCTTTCATCTGTATTGCAAGTTTTGAAACAAAACCTCAAACGTGCACAAGATCCTCAAAAAACGTATTATGACAAAGTATATATGTGTATAGTGACACCTATCTGTGGGAAAGTGTGTCAATAAATATATAAAGCAGCGCTTAAATTAAATAAATCAAATAAATGAATAACACATATACCTAAATTTAAATAAGTAAAGTGATGAATATACACCCTATATGTGAATCCAAAAACATTAAAGTGATAATAGGATGGATAAATCTATAACCCGTGAAACTAATTGAGTGTTAATAAGTGTAAAGTTCATGAGTGTTGGTTTCTTTAGGATCTTCGAAAATCTTCCACCACACCAGAGTGTTCAGTGAATCCTCCACCCTTCAGAAATGCGCACTCACCAAAACAATAGGCCTCACACTCACATGCTTTGGCATAAAGGCATAAACAGGACCACTCAGATATATTGATAAGGAATACGTTCCAGACAGTGTAATCTAAGAATGTTTCCACATAAATGATGAAGAAAAAGATGCACAATAGTGTAATACTGTAAAAGCAGCTTTAATAAAACACCATGCATAAAAACTCTTCAAAATATGCACTCGCAAACAAACTCTTTAAACAAGCGGTGAATCACTCCAAATCAAAAAGGTATTGCCAATTTCTTTTCTAGGTGAACCAGTGGTCACGGCGGACCGACGAACAGCCTGAATGTACTCACAGCCCTTGTAGATTTATGTGTTTGAATAATCCTTCCTGGTGCCTCAGTCAGCTCAATGCGTCACACGTCCGAACAGTTCAGATAGGTTCAGATAGTGACTTAGTGAGCACGCCCGACATGTTTCGTCACGTGGGACTTAATCATGGGGTTGGTCACATAGCTCTAAGTCCGCCCTTATATTTGCCAACTTCTAATTGATATGCAGAGCCTGGAAAAATGCGCGCGCACATCCTAACAGCGGCGGGCGGGAGCTGCGTGAGCTCAAGATGTCATCTGCTGACGGAACTCACGTCAACTCCCTCAGGGCTTGCACACCTAATGGATGCGCAGATGTACTGCAACTACTCCAGGCGGAAGCAATATGTGATAATGAAATGGAAATCACCCGTAGCTGATGCTCGGCTTATCGAGTGTCCCGTGACCATAAGTCACCACTATAAATCAACTTGCTTCCTCAAACATCATTTAAATGATACAATACTAAAAAAATATATGTGTATATATATATTAAACATAGTGATATTGTTTTCACATTACATGAACGCGGGTGAATGGCTAAACATAATAAAACATTTGTAAATGTTCATAAAATTATTAGTAAAAATAGTTAAAATTATTACAAAGGTTAAGGTAAAAAATTATATATATATATATATATATATATATATATATATATATATATACAGGGCTCAAAATTTCAAGCTCTGAGCTTCTAGCCAGGCCTCAAGTGTTACTCGCCACCAGTTGCCTCACCTAACCCATACACCGCCCCGCCCCTAAACACGCCCTTGTAGATTATCTCTTGGAATGACACTGTTAAATGTTTTATGCCGAATCAAGTTACACAATTAAATATTACCAACAACAACTTTAACAAAATGGGACAGGGCACTGAGGCAGACCAGAGGGACAGGGCACTGGGGCAGACCAGAGGTACATGGCATTGGGGGGAAGACCAGAGGGACATGGCACTGGGGCAAAGCAGAGACATATGGCAATGGGGCAAACCAGAGGGATATGGCACTGGGGCAAACCAGAGGGATATGGCACTGGGGCAAACCAGAGGGATATGGCACTGGGGCAAACCAGAGGGATATGGCACTGGGGCAAACCAGAGGGACATGGCACTGGGGCAAACCAGAGGGATATGGCACTGGGGCAAACCAGAGGGATATGGCACTGGGGCAAACCAAAGGGATATGGCACTGGGGCAAACCAAAGGGATATGGCGATGGGGCAAACTAGAGGGACATGGACTTTTTTACTTCTGCAAATATTGCTCTCCCTCTTCTTATGTACAAGACTCCCTCCTCCTCCTCTGCCCTCTCTCTCTAGAACCAGGCCTTTTCCCCCCCATTCTCTCGCTGTCTCCTCTGCAACCCCCATCCATCCTCCTCTCTCTGTCCCTCTCCTATTCTACCCACTCTCATAATCAGGAGCCCCTGTGTGCGGCTCCACACTTGCATGTCCCCACTTCCCCCTTTCATTCAGTCGGGCAGTGAGGAGAGGAGCTGCAGCACAGCGGGAGGGAGTACAATCCAGCACCGAGATTCACACACCTGCATAGCCATTGACACCACAACACAGCGCACACTGACACCGCACAGCATACTGCCGCTCTCTTGTCAGGGCAACTCTTGGTGAGCGCTGTGCTGCACTGCCTACCTGGGACACCCAGAGTGGTAATAATCGCAGTCCTCCAGCTCACTTGTTCCTTCCTGCTCTCTGCTCTCCAGCTACATTGGTCAGGTTGGGAAGCCAGGCTCAGAGAGGTCATACTATCAGGTCCCATGGCTTAACGAGAATTGTAAGGAGAGCACCTGTGTACTGCTCTGCATGTGTGTGGCTCACCCGACTACTTTTCCTGGGCACGCACCTTTCCTCTTCGGCCGCCAATCGCAGCGTGGCTCTAAGTGTAGGCACGGATTGGACTGTTGGTCATGCAGAACTGCTATCACTCGCCACCAGCTTAAATCCACTCGCCAAATGCTAGCAGGCAAGTGGAAATTTTGAGGGCTGATATATATATATATGTATGTATGTAAGTATATATATATATATATATATATATATATATATATATATATATATACATATAACTTAGTGGGTGACCCTAAGTCAATATATAATACATACAAAACAGCCTTGGAGACATATTATAGATCAAATTATATAATTCCCATATTAAGTGCCACAACTGATTGGCACCCATGTGTCAACTTTACATACAGGGAAAGCAACTCAATCTATAGACCTCTATTCTCCAACTTCTATCCTACCACACCACTAGCATGGTGTATGCACAGGACAGAGTAAACCCCTCTCCCGTTATATGTAATACATCAGTACTCCCCCACTGGGAGATAAAGGGTAAATTAGTGTGACCTCAGTAGCAACTGAATTAAACCAACATAGGAAAGCTAAGCATTGTTGATAAAACAGTTCACGTCTACTTCTATATTGAGTCCCCTGGGAAAAAGACTTTTCAAAAGGAAAAATATTAGATCCCCTCCAGGCAGGGTGAACACAATCAATGCCACAGAATTGGGCAAGGGTGGGGTCCTGATTATGTTTTTTTTTTAAATGTGCTGAGACACTGTGGTACTTGAACTATTTCTTGATATTTGCTAAATGTTCGGCAATGCGTACTCTCAGGAGTCTTTTAGTCCTACCAACATACAATAGTCCACAAGGGCACCATAGCAAGTACACAACGTGAGAGGAATTACACGTAATAAATTCCTTTATGTCAAACGTGTTTCCATCACTTCCCGTTACCTGCTGTTTGCCTCTGTTTTGTATTTTAACTGTTCTGCAGCAAATACATTTTCTGCATGAATAAAAACCCTTAAAATCAATCTTTAAGGTCTGCTGATCAGGGGGATCTAAAATTTTACGGACAACCTGATCCCCCAAATTTGGTGCCCTTCTGTAAATGAACCGTGGTTGGCTAGGCAAGATTTCCCCCAAGTGTCTATCTTTGCTCAGAATGTGCCAATGATTTTTGAAAATTGTTTCTATTTCCCTATACTGGGCATGAAACCCTGTTAGGAATCCCCATTGGTGTTGGTTGTTCGTGGGTGTCTCCTCCTTTTTCTTTCTTTCTTGACTCTCTTCTGTGCAATTACGTCCGACTCTAAGGCCGGGTACTCACGAACAAACATGTACGGTGAAAGCGGTCCGTCGGACCGTTTTCACCGTACATGTCTGCCAGAGGGCTTCTGTACGATGGTTGTACACACCATCGTACAGAAGTCCGCGCGTAAACATTACGCGGGGCGTGTCCGCGTCGTCGCCGCGACGATGACGCGGCGATGACGCGGAGACGTGGGCGGGCCTGCCATTTAAAGGCTTCCACGCATGCGTCGAAGTCATTCGACGCATGCGAGGGACGGCGGGCGCCTGGACATGTACGGTAGGTCTGTACTGACGACCGTACATGTCCGAGCGGGCAGGATTCCAGCGGACTGTTTTAAAACAAGTCCAGGAATATTTGTCCGCTGGGAAAAGGCCCGGCGGGCAAATGTTTGCTGGAATTCGGCCCGCTCGCGCCCACACACGACCAAACATGTCTGCTGAAACTGGCCCGCGGACCAGTTTCAGCATACATGTTTGGTCGTGTGTACGGGGCCTAAGAAATTGTCCTTTGGGTATGTTCTTAATCCAAGCAGGGTGACGGCCACTTCTAATTGACAGGTAGCTGTTACGGCCAGTGGGCTTGAAAAACACTTTGGTTTTCAATATCCCCTCAACGTTTTCTATGGTTACATCCAAGAAGTTGACCGATCGATTGCTAATTACATGTTCCAATCTAATGTTGTTGGTATTATCATTAAGGCTAGGTTCACATCACGATTTTTACATCCGATAATCGGACCGTAAAATCGGATGGAATCGTATATGACAAAATAGTATGTAATCGGATCAGTCATCCGATTACATACGATTTAGATTGACCACAATATAAAAAAAATCGGACACGATTTTAATACGAAAATCGGACACGATTTTAATACGATTTCAAATCAGGACCAAAAATCGTGGTCAAACACGATTTTTGATGCGATTTTAAATCGTATCAAAACGGATGCGGATCAAATCGGATGCACTTGGGGACCTACATTAATGAATGGAAGTGAATGGATACGTTTTGCCATACAGATTTGTACGATTTTAAACCTAAAATCGTGAGAACAAGTAGGATGATAAAATCGTGGTGTGAATACACCCTAAGAATTTACAAAAACTGTAGTGCCCCATTTTCTGATCCCTCCCAAATGAATAGGATATCATCAATGAATCTTCGTTTAAAAATCAGCTGAGATCTGCGATTCATAAAAATATGTTTGTCTTCCCATTCTGCTATAAACAGGTTGGCTAGGCTGGGGGTAAACTTAGCCCCCATCGCCACGCCAACCTGCTGGGAAAAAAAAGGAACCATCAAACCAAAAATAATTGTTTGACATACAAAATTCTAAAACACGCCCCAAAAATGTCTTCTGAATATGTGGAATATCATCCCTTTTGCTTAATGCCCAGTTCAGTGCCAGTGCGGCATCCTCATGCTGTATAATGGTGTACAGCGATGCCACATCCGCCGTTACCAAAAAAAATTCTGATTCTGGGTTGATGACCACTTTTTTAAGGGATTGTAATAGATCGGCTGTATCTTTAAGATAAGCCTTCGTATCTCGCACACTCGGTTGAAGAAATTTATCAAGGTATTCACCCAGTCTGGCAGTGATGGGTCCAATACCGTTGACAATCGGGCGGGCAGGTGGAATTGTTGCATATCTTAGGTAATGTATATACTACCGGTATCCTACAGGAGGAGGGGGCCAAATATTTATTTTCTTTGATGTTCAAGGCTCCAATTTGGAACCCCCATTCTGCCGGGGCATCAAGTTGTAATTTATAAGGCTCAGTTGGATCTGATGGCAGTTTCTTGTATGTTATAACATCTCCCAGTAATTCTGTTAATTGGGTGTGGTAAAACTCCTTATCCATTACTACAACCCCTCCCCCTTTGTCCGCTGGGCGAACAATGATGTTTTTCTTATTTTCCAACGATTTTACACCTTCTTTTATGTAGTGAGGATTAACTCCCTTCTTGAGGGGGAGTTCCTCTATATCCTTTAGCACTAGTTGTTTAAACACTTCAATGAAGTGGTTGTTAGAATTCTGGGGATTAAAGAGAGATTTGTTTTTTAGGCCACTGTCAACCTTAGTTGTCACAATGTTGCTCTTCATAGTGGATGTAACAGGATGGCTCAAAAAGTATTTTTTTCATATTCAGGGTTCTGATAAACTTGTGCGTATCTATGTAGATGTCAAACTTGTTCATAGTTTTTCTCGGTGCACACTTCAAACCTGTATTGAGGATATTGAGTTCTTTCGGACTCAGTATTACCTCACTGAGGTTATAAATTCCTGTACCTATGTGTTCCTCATCCGTTTCTTGGGGTTGTTTACGTCTCCCTGCCCTGCACCCCCTTCTTCTATTGGGTGGGGTTCTGATTCTCTGTATGGGGGATTTTGGGTTCCATTCCTGTCTCCGCCTCTGTTGTTCATTGCATGGAGATTCCTCTTCGGAGTCCCCCCCCCTTTCACCCCTCCCCTTCCACCATTCCTGTCCTAAAAAAGGCTGCTGTGGGTTGTGACCCCCTTAGTTCACCTCTGATAGAGGTTGAAATCTATTTGACATGTGAATATAATCTGAGCCTGGGTAATACTCAGAGGGGGGATATTGGTGCCATTGCTGGAAATCCTGTTGGGGAGGATAATTTTGTTGGTCTTTCCTTCCATACATCTGATATGGGCGAGGAGACTGATAGTATTGATTATATTGATGGCCATCTCTCTCCTGTCGTTGTGGTCCAGGAAATGCATACTGTGATGCATATTGTTCATTTTTTGAAGTGTGAGGGCCATTACCACGCGTCTGATTAGATGAATTCTGATCAGATTTACCTTTATTAGTATTCTGTTTACTTTTTGGGGGATACCACTATGATTTCTTTGTTGTTGTTGTTGTTGTTGAACCTCAGGGTTTTTCGCCCACAGTTTCATCATTGGTGGTGCCCACACTTTGCCAAACATATATCTTATTATTTTTAAAATCATCAGAGTCCCGATTGTATTTTTTAACTTTCCTTTTTTGTGTTTCCCGATCAACTTTTTCCAACTTCTTTTTCATGTTGTTGTTAAATTCTTTGATCATATTGGTCTCCTTAATTGGTTCTAATTTAGTTTGTAATGACTGAATTTTTTCATTCAGTAAACTCAACTTAATTTGTTTCCTCTTCAGAACCAAATCTTGTAGCTCTTTCCCTACTCTAAAAAAGTTTAACCATTCAACCATATATTTGGTGTCATTCAGACCATCCTGAGGTGTCACCTCCCACCTCAGGCTTCTAAAAATGAACCCTTCTTTGTTGTAGTGTTCAAAGGTGAACACATCCCACTATGCCTTCACCTGCTTCTCCAACAGATTCTCTAATGATTTTAGAGCACCTGGATAATCTTCATCACATTCAACCATATCATGATTGGTGGAGAAGATGGATTCAGCATTATTATGTCTACTCGATAGATAATTGATAGCCTCCATAGCAGCAGTAGATAAAAAATATAAATTACACACGCCGTTCCATTATTGTCAGCCGTAGCCGGCCATGCTACAACTACTGGCACCATTGATTCCCATGCTACAAACTAGCCTTACTGGAATCTATGGCCTTCTAGCTAATACTTGTACTGCATTCATGCTGCCATTGCTGGGGACACCTTAAAGATATCTTCCTACTTGATACCCTACAGTACAGAAATCCATCGCTGCTAACATACATCAAGACGCAAGCTCTGCAAACGGATAAGTAGCAATTGTTTCACTTGTAGTGCCTAGAATTACCTGCTACATATATTACTTCTATACAATTTTTGTAATTACCTCTGGCGTACTAACATATTGCCTAGGATTGTCTGTTGTGTCCTCAGTTACTTGCTGCTGAAAAATCTTAAAGGAACATACACTCTCTATTTAGCTGAGCTATATTTGCCTCTCTTATGCAACTATCAATTGCCAAAAATATTCTTATTTACTACGTGCTTGACATAAGTTGTTACTTGTTTATGGGCCCACGCCCTAAGCTACTAAACATGTTCACCTTAATTTTTGAATGCTAAGGGTTGAAGGTGTTTTACACCTGCACCCTTAGTGGCCTAATGCATTCCTTTATGTTAAAGTGATATGATGTAGAGAACCCCCAAACTCCTGTTCTCTGATTGGAGTGATGCATGGGTTCCGGTACTCATAATCACTTGCATACAGAAGTGCATTGGAATTTGTATGTGCATTATAATCTTTTAACTTGCTAACCACAGTTGTGGTTCACTCCCGCTCACCATACCTTGTGACACTCACCTACTGTGTAACATTTCCTGGAAAGCTAAGTATTATACCTCTTTTTTTGCAGAGGAAGCATTCAGATGTTGTAGGACTCAAATTACATTGTTTTGGTAGATTTAAAGAAGATTGTGCAGATTCTGTACAGTTACATTGTTCAGTGTCTGACAAACACTGTAGAAAAAGGTCACACAATGATAACACAATGATAACACATGACATTTACTGCAAACAGAACTTGTGTATCTTTTTGCATTGGGAAAAATGCCATTAATAGAATGACTGCACTCATGTACATCCAGGTCTTGAAGTCAAATATATAAAATTTCTACTGCCACACACTACATGTCAACCTTTTTAATTTTTTTTACCATGGCCCCATGAAATCAAGGGAACCTACGAAATACAATCTCAGGTCTCTACAATGATTGTTATAGCTTAGTGAACTGAACTGAACCTAACGTGTTATTTTATCACCACCTCAGGCCTCTTTTCCTGTTCGTACTGAACAGAAACATCACTAAAATGATTTTTGAAAATCATATATTGTAAATAAAATGTATGGAGTTTTAACAGTGGTTTGTGTAATGAGTAGTTTGCACCTAAACATTTCCATTCTTCTAACCATTTTGCTACCAGTCTTTAATCTCTATATGGCGTATCAGTGACTAAAGATATTGGTTAATTTATGCTTGGTGATCAAAATTCTGAACTTCATGTTTGGCTTTAAAGTTTTTAAAACTATGCATATGTAGCGCTTACCCCCTGAAGGAACCACTGATGTTTGGGTTCTCCTGTTCCCAGTGTTAGCGGTCCATTGTCAAATTTCTTTTGATTGCTGAAGAGTAAATACTGTTTTGTGTCTTAAACTGGTTGTAAAGCCTAAACATTTTCTACCTTAATGCATTCCTTGCATTAGGGTAAAAAATATTTAGGTGTCAGCATCCCCCCTCACCCCCCCTTTTACTTATCTAAGCCCTCATTTGATCCAGTGCCGTGCATGTCTGCAGGTCTTTTCTCCCCTCACATCCGGTTCTCACTGTCTTTGCTGGTGCAACGGGAGTAATTGGCTCCCAGTGCTGTCAATCAAAGTCAGTGACAGGGGAGCGGGGGCAAGGCTGAGTCCAGCAGTCTGTGTCGATGGACACAACATCGGCTTCCCATTGGGGCACTGGACAGAGGGGAGGGGCCAGGAGAGGCCAGGAGTGCTGGTGGGGTACCCAAAAAGAGGAGGTTCGTAGCCACTCTGTGTCACTTCATTAGATTATGGGGAAAAAAAGTGCAGCGCTTTTGATAAACAAAAGTGATATAAAGCAAGCTATATGCAATATGAAAAGTAGAAAACTAGTGAGCAAACATAAAAATATCACTAATACATGTGGGTAAATGATACTGACAAGTATCGTGGAATAAACAAAGGAATGTCTTTACAACAAGCGATTCCCAAATGAAATGGGAACTCAGTCTCCAGAAAGACCTCACAACGTGCAAAATATGAATGAACATAAAAAAAGTGTCATGTGCACAACACGATGGACAGTCAGTGTTTTAGTCCGCTGGACCGAAATGTTGGTATTGATCCTGACGTCATGCAGATACTATCACCACTGAATAAATGAAAAAGGCGCCACCAAGGAGAAGAAGATGGGTACTCTTACCATGAGGTGTGAACTCCCCCACAGCAGTGGTGAGTCGAAACAGCGTGAGAGTAATGCCTGCTTCTAAGGACGATCCCTCCAACGAACGGCTGGTCAAGGATTTCCAGAAGGCATTACAGTTGGTGGCCCGTGGCACAGGTAAGTCCGTGGTAGACAGAGCAGAAAATTGATGTAGTGGCCCTTCGCATGGATAGCGACAAAGATGTTGGCATGTAGATCAAAAAGGAAAAAAAAGAAAAGAAAGCCTCCTCATGGCATAGATCAAAAATGGTTTAATAAAAAAAAGGATTGTACAGCAAAACACCCTCCGGTGTGTACAATGGATAAAATGTGATCACAAGATTAAAAATGGTTAAGTGCAATGGTAAGCAGAGAAAGCCGACATGATTTGTTCTATCGAACTTCGACTGAACGAAACATGTCGGGTTTCTCTGCTTATCATTGCGCTTAACCATTTTTAATCTTGTGATCACATTTTATCCATTTTAAGTTTGTTCACTAGTTTTTTACTTTTCATATTGCATATAGCTTGCTTTATATCACTTTTGTTTATCATCAGCGCTTCACTTTTTTTTCTCATACCTTGTCACAAATTTTCAGTTTATTGGTGCTGGCAGCTTTTTTGTTTATTACACTATTTTGGGCAGCGCAGTACTATACCCCCTTTTTTCACTTCATTAGATTAAGTGGGTAAGTATAGAGATCTTTGTTTTTTAAATGTACCTTTACAATCACTAATGTTTTTTGGCCTATTGCGTTTCATGATTAATCCTGCCTTGTCTCTCTTGCTCCAGATTAAACCACTCTTGTCTCTCCCACTTATATTTTTGGCCTGATCAAGCTGCTTACATAATGCCCAGAAACTGAACAATATCTGTGGCTATTGTCTTTTGGATAATATACTCAAATTTTTATCTTAAAGCGGAGCTCCACCCTAAAGTGGAACTCCCGCTGATCGGAACCCTCCCCCCCCCCTCCGGTGTCACATTTGACACCTTTCAGGGGGAGGGGGGTGCAGATACCTGTCTAAAGACAAGTGTTTGCACCCACTTCTGGCCACAGTCTGCGGGCAGACTGCGGGCAGGACGTCACCTCCCGTCCTCCCCCCGATGTACTCTGGGAACACTCGGCTCCCAGAGCACAGCGGGAGCCAATCAGCAGGCGCAGCGCAACTCGCGCATGCGCCGTAGGGAACCAGGCAGTGAAGCCGGAGCGCTTCACTTCCTGGTCCCCTCACCGAGGATGGCTGGGGGGGCAGCAAAGTTATTTTAATAATTTGGGGATACATGTATGGCAGTTGGTTGTGGTTTTAAAGTATTCTTGTGCACTATGTTTTGAAAATGTATTAAGTTTTAAGAAAATTTGGCCTGGTACTTTGAAAAGAAGACACCCACAAACTATACTACTAAGAGGTAACTTTTCTATAATATGCAAGACTGCAGTAATTTAGATGTAGTATATAACTTTCAAACAATATACAGTACATGTGAAAATGCAACAATATGATTTTATGTCGTGGAGGATTTTCATTACTACTGTTGTTTATTTGAATTTTTTCGTTTATGAATCTCACTATTATTGCTGTACTATTTTAAATATGTTGTTTATAATTTCTTTATATTAATTATCAGTAAAATGGTCTTAATACTATTGTCATGTATACATCTATAACAACTTTTATGTTGAGGAGTCTCATTACTATTCCTGTATTTTTACATTTGTATTGTTTGAAAATGATATACTAGCACTGTGTCTTGCATATTATAATATTAGGAATTATATATCACCCGTCCTGTTGGGAGCTAGTTTTCAAAATTAGAGTTTGCACAAAGTATTTCAATTTTAATTTATTGCAGATATTTTTTTTTATTATTATTTCAACTTTCATATAGCTTTGTGGCTGCTCCTTAAACAGTCAGTGCAGGCCAAATACTGCATGAAAAAATGTCACAGCCAACACTACCTAAAAAAGCTGGCACTAAAATTTGCTGACACGGTCACTTGCTGGCTCCCAAACCTGTTGACACGGTCACCTGCTTGCACTGACACTTGCTGGTGAGGTCACTTACTGACAACAACACTTGCTGGTGTGGTCACTTGCTGGCTCTGGCCTGTTGCTGGCACCAACAATTTGCTGACACAATATACCTTGCCACTGGTAATAATGAAATAAATGGTAACAAAATAAATCCGCCCTTCCTGTGTTCCCACCACTGCGCTTGTGAAAAAAATCAAATCGTAAAGAAGCTACTTTAAATGAATCAATCTGTAAATAATATTCTTAAACCCTATAAATAGTGTAGAAAAATATAAGCAGTGCTGTAAATAAACTATAAGGAATGTCCATTTTCACAGACAATCAAAGTGATAATGTCCTTAAAACATCACCCTGTGAGTATGTGCACAAATACAAAAATATTTTAAAATTATTTTAAATGTTATTAAAAATGTCCATAAATCAAATCAGATTGATAGTGTACAAATTAACTTCAAATCTTCCACCACACCCGGTGTCAGTGATTCCTCTCCCGTCAGATGCAAAACTCACCAACTCAAAATACCTTACACTCTCGTGCTTGGCGTGTTAACGTAAACAAAACCTCTCGGATAGCAGATGTTCCAGGTCCCAACCAATTAACTGCCAGATTGCTTCGCATGTGAATATATAAAGAATACTGCAATAGCGTGATACTGTAAAAATCAGTTTTAATATCACACTGTAAAAGCTTCAAACATTACACTCACATGAATCTCATAGATTTGAGCAATGCACAGCACAGCAAAATCGTTCAAAAGACAAAAACCCAAAGCCAAGTATATTGGCCGCGGCGGACCCGAGGTAACACACTGATCGCTCACTTGATGCCCCTGCTCCTGCCTTGCACTGTCAGTATCGTTTGCTGGCTTGATGCTTTTGCCTGCACACAGAAGTAAATGGCATTACCACACGGCTGCTCTGTGCAAACAGGAAGTGGCTGGAGCTGTTCTTTCTGAGTTCTCAACACTTTAAACACTTTAAAAATTCTTCACTAACACGTCATTAATGCTATATGCGGGGTTACAGGGCAGTGACAGTGTGCTACCATTCAAATTAATGGAGGCAGCTGAGCAGTAGCAATGCTTCATGAAAGTGACATGCTGCTTAGTTTTTGACACAACTACTCCATGGTGTACAGCACTGTGTGGCGCCCATTGTAATATTCATGGCAGGCATTGAAAGGCGGTTTTGAGGCTTTAGAAAACACTGCTTAAACACAGGGTATTGACGCATGTATGATTGAGTCCATTGAGTCACATTTAAAGAAATCTCTCCGTGCTGTACAGTATTTAGATTTTTTTTACAAAGTAACCCTGGCTGGAATGACTGCGTCAAGGCTCAGACACCAATTCCTAACCACTGATAAATGCTTGGTGTGTGGCTACATGACAACAGTAATGACCGTTGTCAGCCTATCAATACTTTATACATTGTCACGTCTACCCCAACGCAGGTTGGGGTAAACACTATAACTGCCTACTGTGTTCTTCGCCTATAGCTGCCCCCTTTTCCATGGGCTAGCACAAAGGTACTACCTAATAAAGACAAAACACCAAATAGGATCCAACACCTTTATTAAATTGGTATAAAATTGGCCACGGTGTCATCCACCAGGATGGGGGGGTTACAAATAAATAAGATAACTAAATAAATAAGCCATCATGGCTACCTATTATAACTTGAATGCTGTCCATCCAGCCGAAGCTGAACGACTACTCCCCACTTCAGATGACATCGTGACTTAGGCAAAGGAAAGTAAAAGCAAAAAAGGGGGGGTGGGCGTTGCCGCGCGTCGAGCGGAAGGGGAGAGCGCCGCCTCACGCTGTCCTATTTGTAGCCTCGGTCGCGCGGCTCCCGTTCGTGCGCCGACCAATCGGCTGCCCCGCTGGTTCGGCCAATCAGCGCTGGTCCCGCCCCGGTCACTTGGCAACCTGTGGAAAGAAGAGGGGAAGGGAGACAACCTCTCCCCTTCGCGCCATCCCATGTCGGTCCAGCGCAGCGCTGTGACCTTTCATGGGCTAGCACAAAGGTACTACCTAATAAAGACAAAACACCAAATAGGATCCAACACCTTTATTAAATTGGTATAAAATTGGCCACGGTGTCATCCACCAGGATGGGGGGGGTTACAAATAAATAAGATAACTAAATAAATAAGCCATCATGGCTACCTATTATAACTTGAATGCTGTCCATCCAGCCGAAGCTGAACGACTACTCCCGACCGGCCCCAGCCGGCAGAAAAGCTGCCGGCTGCGGCCCCCCCACCACTGTGGCCGATTCGATTAAACTCTGTAAGCCCATGTTAAAGATGTCCAAACCTATCGAAGATAAATGAACCTTATCTCTCCTAAATAAGCCCGGCAAAAAACCCTCCAATTCAGAATGGCGAAGGGAAACCCCCCCTAGAGGCAACAAAGCTATGAAGCGTTCTGTTCAGGCGCCTGCGGATCTTATCCACGTAAAAAAGGCTACCCTGAGGAGACCACAGAAGCCTGGGGATCATTTCTGAATAAGCTAGCACTACCCCAGGAAACATCTGGGATATAGCGTGCAAGTCTCTCTTCATCTGGCACAATAAATCCCAAGTTCTGGATTTGCCCAAGTCGTTCGCCCCGGAGTGAATAACCACTACTCGAGGCGAAGGCCAAATGCTGGATAAATATGACAGGTGCTCTATCATATTGCTCCATCGCATGCCCCTGACACCAGACCAAAAAATCATGAATAAATCTGCACTCAAACCTAACGAAGTAGAATAAGTTCTGGATCCAGCATGTCTGGCGGCCCAGAAGATGTAGGAGTGGCCTACAATCCACACGACTGTCTTGCTGGGATCTGCAAAAGAAAATATTAATGGGTCAAGAGACTAGGGCGGACATATAGTTTATACCTGTCACTACCCCAACGACCTATACTCTTAACTCTATTAACAGAAAACCCAAGGGAATCAGCAGTGGTGGCCGCCCCGATTCTAAAAGAATGTGATGAGAAACAAAAAACGGATAAATTCAGACGTTTCAGACAGGCGGACAAGACGGCTGAAAACTGATATATTGTCAGGGAGGATAAATCCTCGTGAATAAAAAATGACTCGTCCGACGATGGCCTGGACGAGACATAGTTTGACACGTGAAAAACGGGGCAGATAGCTTTGTTTGGAGAGCTAGCCAAACGAAACCAATGGCCCTGACCCACCTGAGATGTTTTGGATCTACTCATAAAAAGATGAAGAAACCCACCCTCTATGCGAACGTGTGAAAAACGCAAAAAGGAAAGTGACCTCTTATTTGCTGCAGTGAACTCGCCCAGCCTAAGGGCTCCAAAAAATGCTAATGAAAATGCGGCTCTAAAAAGGAGAAACTCAAATTTGGAGAAACAAACCTCCTGTAAGACTACCAGAAGGTCACCTAATAACGCGACGGATATCGTACGCCTGTTGTCCACCGACGGGTTAGCTTTCTTAAGACCCTTAAGGACCTGGGAGACTTGAAAAAACGAAATTAAAGCAGGAAGGCCCGCGAATTTTAAAAAGAAAGAGACCCCTGCAAGGATTCTGCTAATAGACGACGGGCTGATTTGAGACTGAATAAGGAAGGATAAGAAAGATAATGCGATGTATGAATTGATGGAAAAGGAATCCAAATCCCTTTCCTGACAGAAACAACACCACCTGTTCCAAGAGTGCCTATAGTCCATCCACGTCTTCTCTGACACCGAGGCCTTGAGGTTGTTGAGGATCACTCCCAGATTAAGCCCCAGAGGAAATCTGGGCAAGGGGTGCCATAATGATCCGCTGACGGGGCCAAATCCCGGAACCTCTCGAGCTGCGAACGAGATAAAGCGTCAGCTATATTATTCACCTTTCCCGCTATGTGCTTGGCTTTAAGCCAGATGTTAAATTGCATGCAGTGTAAAACTAAAAAACGTAACAGCATAATGACAGGTTCAGATTTTGAAGACAAGGTGTTAATGGCGAAGAGAACCCCTTTATTATCCGTGTGGACTAAAATCCTACGGTTCGCAAAAGAGTCCTTCCATATCACAACGGCGACAATGACCGGAAACATCTCCAAAAGGACTAGGTTTTGGAGGATTTCCTTCTGCTGCCAGTCCGTATGCCACGCGCTGGAACACCAGTGCCCATTTAAGAAAGCCCGGAATCCGAATGAACCCGACGCGTCCGTGAAGAATTCTAACTGAGCGCTATCTATAAAATCCGCCTGCCAAGCTGATGACCCGTTAAAGTTGGACAAAAAGGAATCCCATATCTTTAAATCCTCCTTGATGCTTTTTGAGATTCGGACATGCGAATAAGGGCTCTTGAAACCTCGCAGGACCAGCGAGAATCTCCGTGAAAAAACCCTAGCCATGGGGATGATCCTAGCCGCGAAGGCGAAAAGCCCCAGCAGCGACTGGGCTTCTTTCAGCAGCACTTTCTTCCTGGCCAGGAAATCTGTAATTAGCGAGGACATCCTCTGCACCTTCTGCTCAGGCAATCTAAATTCCATCTTCTGAGCATCGATGTTAATACCCAAAAACTTGATAGAGGTTGTGGGTAAAACCGTCTTCTCGTGTGCAAGCGGAACACCAAACTCCTCACAGATATCCGAAAATGCCTGGAGGGATTTCATGAATACTGGCGACCCCGCTGGGCCAATAAACAGAAAATCATCCAGGTAGTGCAGGACGAAACCTTGGGGTGTGACCTCTCACACTACCCAATGCAAAAATGACGAAAAAGCTTCAAAATAATAACATGAGAGAGAAAACCCCATGGGCATGCACTTATCAAAATAAAACTGCCCCCGAAATGAAAACCCAGTGAGTTGAACCCTTGCGGGTTCACCGGGAGGAGGCGAAATGCTGACTTTGTCGGCTTTAGCGAGGAGAGACTCCTGGCCTGCCTGTCTTAGCAGCGCCAGAGCTTCGTCAAAGGAAGAGTAACATACCGGTGCGTCGACGTTAGCGACCTCGTCGTTCAAAGAGGCATCCGGTGGGTATGAGAGGTGATGGATCAATCTAAAACTACCGACTTCCTTCTTAGGTACAATGCCTAAGGGAGATAACCTAAAATCAACAAAAGGGGGAAAAGGAAAGGGACCGGCAATTCTACCCTCCCAAAGTTCTCTAGCAATTTTTTCCTTGACTACATCCGCATGCAGGGTCACGGATAACAAATTTTTTACTCCTGTGCAACCCGGGCCTCTGAAGGTGGGTACCAAAAAACCATCCGCAAAACCCTCAGTTAGCAGGGCTGCCATCCTGCGGTCGGGATAGCGCTCTAGCCATGGGCGCATTTTTCCCAAAATCACTGGCGTCTGGGCCTTTCCCCAGTGTGTTGGGTGGTTGAAAGGCGCCTGCGGCAGCTTTGCGAAAGCATCTGCTCGCCGCATGGGTACCACTGCAGTAAGAGCACTCGTGCTTGAATCTGCAGTTGGATAGGAATTTGCATTGACCTTCGTTAAAGGCGAAGCAAAACCCCTTCCGAAAAGTGCCTTGCACGGTAGGCTGAGGCCGGGGGGTATACTGTGGTTTTGGCAGCATCAAGTTGAGCCACAAGCCCACATCTTTGGACCCCCAGTGCAGAGAGGGATGTACCGCTAATTTCTGACGAAAGTTCTCATCATAGGTAAACCACGCCGAGCCGCCGAAATGGCGGAAAGCCTCGGCGATTATATCCAGGTGCTGAAACAGCCCTGAACATTTACCAGGAAAACGCTCTCCCATGAACGCCGCAAATATACAGAAAGCCTGTAACCAATTTTGGAAGGTCCTGGGAATAGCCCTTCCCTATCCTCCTCTGCCCTATCTCCTGTTTGTTTGTCTGATTTAGAAAGAAAATCTTTGGAAGCTGGCAATAACGACAAAATGTCAATGTACTCACCCCTCCATATTTTCTCTTTTATAGTTTTTGATAAATGAAACCCCAGCGGGGATAACGCGCATGGGAGGGGTTCTTTAAAAGAGGACTCACTGACCGTCAACGCAGAGGGCCTAATGGGTAACATAGGGTTAACCGACCCATGCTGAAATAAACTTGGGTGAGCCAGATATGTGTCTTTCACCTGCATTCCTGGGTCACCCGACTCTTGCCACATTGCACAGATATCGTCCTGCATACCATTGTAATTAACCTCATTAACAGCCATATTAGACTTCTGCGTTTCAAACCATGAGTCCTGCATTCTCTGAACAGACTGGGAACATGGGACCTCGGCCTCATTCCTTGCCACATTGCCTCTAGCACCGGACACCCGTGCCCCTTGTGAATTAACACTCATATAAGCACCATTACCATGTGCACTTTTAAATTGCTGCAAAACGACAGACAGCGAATCAACCAGCATTGAAAATTTTGAGACATTAGGTAACATAATATTCTCACCAGTCGCAATGGGCCCACTCGCAGCCCCCGCAGGAGGGGGAGTAGCGCTGCCCCCTTGTTGACAAGGGGCTCCCTGTGAGACATCTCCCTCCTGGCGTACCTGCTGTGGAGGAGCACAAGTTTTTTGTATTTCCTACCAGGTTGCTTCCTGGTGCCTCCTCCGACCGCCTTCACCTCAGGGATTGGCGCTGGCGAGGCTGCGCCCTCTTCGGCTAGGCACCGCCTCAGCCAGTCCTCCCCTCCTCTGCTCTCCGCCTTCTCCAGCAGTCTGCATAGGAGCTCTTCGTGGCCGCGGGCGGAGTCCATGGTGGAGGAGGAGGTGGGTTCGTTGCCGCGCGTCGAGCGGAAGGGGAGAGCGCCGCCTCACGCTGTCCTATTTGTAGCCTCGGTCGCGCGGCTCCCGTTCGTGCGCCGACCAATCGGCTGTCCCGCTGGTTTGGCCAATCAGCGCTGGTCCCGCCCCGGTCACTTGGCAACCTGTGGGAAGAAGAGGGCAAGGGAGACAACCTCTCCCCTTCGCACCATCCCATGTCGGTCCAGCGCAGAGCTGTGACCTTTCATAAGGCAAGCAGGCCTACTGGTACTCGGTTGCCCCAGGTCTTATATACAATGCTATAGTGCCTGGTCACCATGCCAGAGCAGGCACAAACTGAGGAAAGCAAACAGGTACTTGTGGTTGGCAGACAAGCAGGTTCTATGACAGTCCAGGTAAAAGGCAGGCTGAGTTCAGGGAATAGTCCAATATCCGGTCCAAGGTCATACACAGGGAAATACAAAAACTAGCAGAACAAGGCAGACAGACAGGGGGCTTGATCAGGAATTACACACGTATAACTCTCTATCACAAGCAAGAGACTGAAGGCTTGGCTCACTTATAACAGGTTTGGCTTCCACCCAGAGACTGACCACACCAATCAACTTACAGGTGGACAGAGACAGGGATGCCATAGTAAAAACCAGGATGCTGGAGTAAGGAGCAGGAGTGCTAGATGCTCCTGACATAAAGGCTAAGTGACATCCACTATTCACATGGACCTGTCATTCTAGCCACAATAATCTGCTGATTCTTGCTGCTGGAATCTTGTGTGTGCAGCTAAACACCTGTGTGAAGAAGGCCTAAGGGCAAGCTTACATCTGCATGTACATAATAAGCAAAATACATTGTGATCACATTTTACATTGTATTTATAAATGAAGCCTGAAAACAGTTTGCAGACTTCAGTCAAACTGGAGCAGGCACAGTTGTAGGAAGTAAAAACAATATATACAAACAGTGAACCAGCATACCTAAGTAAATTAGTAATTAAAATGTGGTCTATGTATTTCATAGGGTCCCAGACTATTCCGGGCAGTTTTCATGTAGAAAATATTACATAGCCCTCTCAAACAGCACAGCTAGGTAAGTAACCACATTTTTCTACAGCACAGTTAAGCAGTACAGCTAGGCTTGTGATTGGACGAAAAAGAAAATCTTAATATAAAGACAGATTCAGGTACTTACAATATATCATACATTTCATTTTTTTCAATAAATACATTTGGGATTTGTCCTATTAGGGTCAAGCTTTAAATAAATGTACATAAAGTATTATTTGCAAAATAATGTATTTCCTTTGTCAAAATAATATATACATTAGAATTAAAGATGACTTTGAGGTTTAAAAATTAGGTCAAGTTTAGGGTTAGGCTGATATTAACATTAAAATTTAAGCGTAAAAGTGTCAACTGCTAATATATATTAGCGAAAAAAAAATCACTCATACTCATATTTGGTGATGACACAAAACTTTGGGGCAGGACAAAAAACAAACAAAAAAAAAATATTTTTATAAGCTGTGAAATAACCATTTCCCAGCTCCTCCAATTACATTTAATAGCACACAGCATATTTGGATTATACCTCTATATAGAATAGCAAAGCAACACCACAGTTTGCGTGACTTTTTTTTTTTACACCCATATTTGCATTAAAGACATTTAATTAAAGATGGTAAATGAAGCAATTGGCTATACGCTGGGAGAACATTAGGAAAAGCATGTTTATCAGCTTTTACCCAACATCTGTGCTTGCTGGTGTTTTAGTTCACTGTAATGAGCTAAAACAGAGAAAATACTAACAGGAGAGATAGCCAGGATAAATTGCTGTAAAATTGGAGTCTATTGAAAGAATCGTTTTCTGTCTTCTTCAATATATTCTTCAGTTTAAAAACAGAATAGAATGTTATCTACATAACCAATACATAACAATCAATAACCAATAGGTGAAGACTCTCAATCAATACAAAATCAATAAATCAGTATTATTTTGTGTAAAGATTCCGCATCTATTAGTTATTGATTTTTAAAAAGTATATCCTGTATTCAAATTTGTTGTGTACTTAATTTTTAAAACTACAGTGGATATAAAAAGTCTACACACCCCTGTTAAAATGTCAGGTTTCTGTGATGTAAAAAAAATGAGACAAAGATAAATAATTCCAGAACTTTTTCCATCTTTAAAGTGGCCTATAAACTGTATGACTCAATTGATAAACAAACTGAAATCTTTTAGGGTGGGGGGGGGGGAGTAAAACTAAAATAATGTGGTTGCATAAGTGTGCACACCCTCTTATAAGTTGGGAAGTAGCTGTGTTCAGAAATAAGCAATCACATTCAAACTCATGTTAAATAGGAGTTAATACACACCTGCCATCATTTAAAGCGCCTCTGATTAACCCCAAATAAAGTTCAGCTGTTCTGGTAGGTCTTTCCTGACATTTTCTTAGTCGTATCTTGCAGCAAAGAAATGGTCTACAGAAAGCTTCCAAAGCATCAGAGGAATCTCATTGTTAAAAGGTATCAGTCAGGAGATCAGTCAGGAGAAGGGTACAAAATAATTTCCAAGGCATTAGATATACCATGGAACACACATACATGTGATAACAATCTCCCATATTCTTCATATGTCTGGGTTATGGGGTAGAATGGCAAGTCGGGAGCCTTTTCTTACAAAGAAAACATCCAAGCCCAGCTAAATTTTGCAAAAACACACCTGAAGCCTCCAAAAAACTTGTGGGAAAATGTGTTATGGTTATTCCAAAACATATGTTTGGCGCAAAAACAACACAAAAGAACACCATACCCACAGTGAAGCATGGTGGTGTCAACATCAGCACAAAACCTTTAGGCTTCTGCTAGAAAGCTGTACAATGCCTTGCAAAAATATTTACCCCCTTTGCATTTTTCGTGTTTTGTTACCTCACAACCTGGAATTAACATCCCTCCCCGATCGGACCTCCAGCTCGCGGACCGCTTGGAGCATGAGGGGATGGAAGCTTCTGGGCTAGTCTGGTCCGACGATGCCGCGGACACTACAGCCTGGGACGCAGTGAGTACACAGGCCCCCCTTCCCATAACTGTGGAGGAGCCGGGTCCCTCAGGGCCTACGGCTGAACCCACTCTAAGGGACGTACTAACGGCAGTCACATCCTGCAAAGTCGCCATCACTGCCCTGACCACCGAGATTAAGGGGGTGAAAATTGAGGTTAACCTCCTCAGGCATGATATGCAAAAGCTCCGCGACCGCACCGCTGACCTGGAGGGGAGGATGAGCAATGTGGAGGATGATGTGGCGCCATTACTGAGGGAGGTTCATCATTTACAGTCTCACTCATCTGGTCACACTGCCCGTTTAGAGGACATGGAGAACAGACTGAGGAGGAATAATATAAGGGCAGTGGGGATCCCCGAAAAAGCGGAAGGGAAGAACCCAGTAGCCTTCATAGAAGGCTGGCTGACTGATACATTTGGAGACCAGGCCTTCTCAAAAATGTTCGCAGTGGAAAGGGCTCATAGAGTCCCAGCTAGGCCTCCTAGGCCTGGGGCACCCCCGCGCCCATTTCTCTTTAAACTCCTGAATTTTAAAGATCGAGATGCTATTCTACAGTGTGCCAGAACCAAGGGCGACCTCATGAAAATTGATAATACCAGGATATCCTTTTATCCGGATTTTTCTGCGGAGGTGCAGCGTCGCCGGGCCCAGTTCACTGATGTCAAGAGGCGTCTCAGAAAATACGAGGTGATATACGCTATGCTCTACCCTGCTAAACTGCGTGTTGTTGCTAACAACGAAACCCACTTCTTTGAAAATCCTGCCGCTGCGTCTGCCTGGCTAGACAGAATGGAACATTCGCTGAGAGGGGCGCCCCCTCCTGTTCGTTGAAACTTTATCTACATCAGCACGACTGTCAAGAGTTTTTCCCTGTTTGAGGTTAAGATTTGAGGGGGAGTTTTGAATCTGCATACAGCTTTTTGTTATATGTTCCTGTAAAGGCGGATAGATGGAACTCTGGAAGACACCATTCTGTTGCGTCCTGATGGGAAGAGCAAGGATGCAAGTTCCTTCGATCGTTGGGTTATATCGAGACGTTGGGGCCCCCCAGGTTTCCCACTTGTCCTGCGAGGACCAGCCCATGCAGCAAGGCTGTGTTCCGCTTTTGCTGCTTTATTTTGCTCTCCCTGTTTTTTTTTGTTTTCTTGCCCCTTTTTTCTTTTTGATTTTGTTTTTTTTTTCAGCCTGTTGCCGGTACTCTCCTGCGGACTCAAGACATGGTGTGTCTAATACCTGGAATTAACATGTATTGTTTGAGGATTTACATAATTTAATTTACAGAACATGACCACAACTTTGAAGATGTTTTTTTTTTATTAAGAAGCATACAACAAATAAGACAAAATAACAGAAAAAGTCAATGTGCATAACTATACACCCCATAAAGTCATTACTTTGTAGAGCCACCTTTTGTGGCTATCACAGCTCCATGTCGCTTTGGATACGTCTCTATGAGCTTGCCACATCTTACCACTGGGATTTTTGCCCATTCCTCCTTGCAAAACTGCTCCAGCTTCTTCAAGTTGGATGGTTTGCGCTTGTTAACAGCAATCTTTGAGTCTGACCACAGATTTTCTATTGGATTGAGGTCTGGGCTTTGACTAGGCCATTCCAACACATTTACATGTTTTCCCCTAAACCACTCAAGTGTTGCTTTAGCAGTGTGTTTTGAGTCATTGTCCTGCTGGAAGGTGAACCTCCATCCTAGCCTCAAATCACACAAAGAGTGGTACAGGTTTTTCTCAAGAATATCCCTGTATTGAGCACTATCCATCTTTCCCTCAACCCTGACCAGTTTCCCAGTCCCGACTGCTGAAAAACATCCCCACAGAATGATGCTGCTACCACCACATTTCACTGTGGATATGGTGTTCTTTGGGTGATGTGATGTGTTGGGTTTGCACCAGACATAGTATTTTCTTTGATGGACAAAAAGTAAAATTTTAGCCTCATCAGACTTTCCTCCGTACATTTTGGGAATCTCCCATATGCCTTTTCGCAAACTCAAAACGTGCCATTTTGTTGTTTGCTGAAAGTAATGTCTTTCTTCTGGCTACAAAGCCCAACTCTATGGAGCGTACGGATAATTGAGTTCCTATGTACAGATGTTTCAGTCTTTGCTATGGAACCTCCAGGTTTACCTTAGGTCTCTGTGCTGCCACTCTGATTAATGCCCTCCTTGCTTGGTCCGTGAGTTTTGGGGTGCGGCCATCTCTTGGCAGGTTTGCTTTTGTGTCATGTTTTTTCCATTTGGTTATGATAGATTTGATGGTGCTCCAAGGGATCATCAAAGGTTTGAATATTTTTTTATAACCTAACCATGACTTGTACTTCTCAACAACATTGTCCCTTACTAGTTTGGAGAGTTGCTTGGTCTTCATGGTAGTGTTTGGCTAGTGGTGCCTCTTGCTTAGGTGTTGCAGTCTCTGGGGCCTTTCAAAAAGGTGTGTATATGAAATGCCAGATCATGTGACACTTAGATTGCACATAGGTGGACATCATTTCACTAAGCTTTTTATGGGCTTCATAAAAAAGGGGGTGAATACATACACACATGGCAATTATCAGTTTTTTATTTCTGAAGAAAAAAATTATGTGTATATTTTTCTCATTTTACTTCACCAACAAAATAGGTAAAAAGCCAAGGCGGGTGAATACTTTTGCAAGGTACTGTACATGAAGAGGAACTTTATCTTTCAGCATGACAATGACCCAAAGCATACATCCAAATCAACAAAGTAATGGCTTCACCAGAAGAAGATTAAAGTTTTGAAATGGCTCAGCCAGAGCCCAGACCTGAATCTGATTGAAAATCTGTGGGGTGATCTGAGGAGATGCCCTCTCAATCTGACAGATTTGGAATGTTTTTGCAAGGTTCTAAAATTATTTATCTTTGTCTAATTTTTTACATCACAGAAACCTGACATGGGGTATGTAGACTTTTTATATCCACTGTAGGTACACTAAGCACATTAGGTTTCTGTTTTCGGTATCTACATAACCAGTCAAATGATATCTGGACACTTACAGTATATATACATATATATGTTCCATACACTTTCCCTGGAATTCATACAAAGTGTGTTATAAATACTCTTTAGAAATGTGACTCTCTTAAGTGTGACAAACAGCAGAACTTGCAACAAATTAATGCAGTGGCGGTGCATCCATAGTGGGTGCAGGAGCACCGCCCCCTCTCTCCTGCACCCATCAATCAACAATACATAGATTCATGCATTGCATGAATCTATGTATTTTTGCTGCTGCCGCCCACTATTCAGATGTCCGGCCCCCTGTTGAGCACCGACCATCAGAATAACAGCGGTGGGTGTGTTTTGGAAGTGCCTGATTAGAACAAGATGCACTAATAGGTTTCCGAAAGCTGTGCGTTCCCTGGTTTAACCTGCCTGGCGGTATTCCCGAGTCTGACTCGGGGTTAGATTTTTGTGCTAGGATCGGTAACCCCGAGTCAGACTTGGGCTCGCCTCGCTGGATCCACAGGGAGTGTTTACTTACCTTGTCCCTGGATCCAGCGATGCCACCGCGCTGTGTGAGCGAGCGGGACCTCGCTCGATTCACACAGCGTCCTCCTGTGCCGCCGATCTCCGTTCCCTGCTAAGTTACGACGCACGGGAGCGGAGAACGTCGCCAAATTCAAAAACGTAAACAAACACATTACATACAGTATACTGTAATCTTATAGATTACAGTACTGTATGTAAAAAATACACACCCCCCTTGTCCCTAGTGGTCTGCCCAGTGCCCTACATGTACTTTTATATAATACAAACTTTTCTTTCTGCCTGCAAACTGTAGATTGTCCATAACAACCAAAAGTGTCCCTTTATGTCAAAAATTGTTTTAGAGCAGCTAAAATACAGCGATAATAAATTATAATCACTTGCAGAATTGTGCGATAGCGATTTGTGGGTAAATTCGTCATAAAAAAAAAAAAAATGACAGCAACAATTCTGCAACTGAGCAAATTTCAGTGATTTTGATTTGATTACATTATTGAATCATTTTTATTATAATTATATTATTACTTGTTATAATTATTTATAATTATTTATTATATTATAATTTATAATTTTGTTTTTTAAAAAATGTCATACCCGGGATGCCTATTAGAATCTTGTTTGGTGAGATTTAAGTGAGTTATTTCTAAAAATTACAGGCCTACAGTATAAAACACCAAATTTCCTTGCAAATAATGGTACTGCTTTCAGCACATTTTTTCTGAAAGAATCATACCGCCAAGGAGGTTAACAGTTCTGTGTTAGGGAATCGCTTCCCTAATACTGACTCGCCTCTCAGCCAATCAGGTGCACCGGGTCTGGTTACCGGTCACCTGATTGGCTGAAGCAATATCTAGGGCGGGAGAAGACATTGAGGGAGCGTGGCGAGGACGTCGCTGACCCAAGAAAGGTAAGTGCCGGGCTGGGGGGAAACTGACTGCTTTTGATGTACAAACTGACGTCAATTAGGGACACAAACTGGGTGCAATTGAGGGACAAACTGGCGGCAATTGGGGGCACAAACTGGCTGCATTTGGGGGCACAAACTGGCTGCATCTGGGGGGACAAACTGGCTGCAATTGGGGGGAAAAAACTGGCTGCATTTGGGGGCACAAACTGGCTGCAATTGGGGAGACAAACTGGCTGCATTTGATGGGACAAACTGGCTGCGTTTGAGGGGACAAACTGACGGAGTTTGATGGGCACATTGGCTGCATTTATTGGGCACAGTGGCGGCAATTGATGTTTTTTTTTTACAGTTTGTTTGCACCCCCACAAAAAAAATTGAGCACCAGCCACCACTGGATTCATGTACATGTCAGTAATGGGTATATGAATCTGCCAGAACATCTCTCATGAGAAGTTATAATGTTTTACAGGGAGAGAAGCTTTTTTGGAGAAGTTGTGAGAGTAATTGAAACTTAATAAATATTAGTTCCAGAGATGAGACATAATAATGATACATGCAACACAATTACCAATTTACTTCAACATGGAAGAGGTCTTTTTTACCTCCACTTTTCTTATTTCATTATGAATTTGTTGCAATAATAGAGTCATAAAGAAAAAATTACGCAAATATGAACTACTTGAATTTGTTGCATTGGTACTAACAATAAAAATGTTGCAGGGTTTTCAAGAATTGACGCAAGACTTTCAACTACATGCACACTGCCATAAATATGTCATGGATGAATGGCTTCCATTGTGTTCTTATAATGTTGCTACTGTTTTATTTAGGAGACTCAAAACTGTGGTGATGTAACACTGCTTTATGAATTCTAAAGATAATTTAGACCAGCCTCCCGAATGTCTTGGATGACTACCCACTGTCTGAATTCGTTTCACTCTGCTTGGTTGAACTAGTTCATTACTGACACTTTAGAAAAAAAAAACAGCCGCTTACAAATGCTATTCCATTCTCTGTACCTTATTGTCCCTACTTCCAAATGTACAGCCAAAATCTATTGTTTATTAGGTATTCCTACACTAATATGCATATATAATGTACTAGTGAAAAAGTTGTTTGGAAATTGCAGTAAACCATCAAATTCTAGTTTGTTGTAATCTGAATAATTGCCATGGGTTACTGCACTTTGCATACAGTCATTGCGGTTTTCACTTCCTTGTTAATTACGCCTGCAATATTTCTTCTACCCTATTTGTGGGGCCTTCATTGCTTGTCCTACGGTGTCAGAAAGGGTAAGTACTCTATTGGGTTTTATTTGACTCACATTAAATAATGTTAATATGAGTGTGGCATTGCAAAAAACAGAGCAGTGAAGAAGTACAAGAGCTTATCAACACCTGATGCATTTCCTAATTCAGGCATGGTGAAAATACAATGACGATGATTTAATAAGAGCAAATAGACTGTTCCCTTTGCAATGGAAATATATAGCACTCTGCTTAGTGAATGTGGTGCAAATTCCCTTTCAAAGAGTACCAATTATGTACAAGGAAAATAAAGAAGATGTATTTTTGCTTGCACGTTATTATACGTATGATTATCATTTACTATAATGATCATTTACTAAGCTAAAAAATTCTCTTCTCAAAGTGAAGAGGCTATTTTCCTTTAGTAAACTAACCCAAATGTTTTCAATGTTTAGCTCATTACATCAACACAAAATATCCCACACGCTTCATATTTGCTTGGTAACAAGAACAAAGGGCCAGATTCTCGTAGAATCTGCGGCGGCGTAGCGTAAGCCATTTACACCACGCCACCGCAACTTACTGGAGCAAGTGCCGTATTCTCCAAGCACTTGCTCCGTAATTTGCGGCGGCGTAGTGTAATTGGCCCGGTGTATGGCCGCGTAATTCTAAGGGGGCGGCTTGTATTCAAATTAAGCGCGCCCCCGTGCCGATTGAACTGCGCATGCGCCGGGCTGAAAAATAGCCCAGTGCGCATGCTCCAGCTCACAACGGAAAACGTCAATGACGCCGACGTGAGCGTCATTGACGTAAAGTCGTATTCAAGAACGACTTAGGAAAACGACGTAACCGACGGAAAAAGACGACGCGGACCAGACGCCATACTTAACATGGCATACGGCGGACTGGCGTAAGGTTACCCCTCATATAGCAGGGGTAACCTTACGCTTACGGAAACTACGTAAGCGACCCAAATTCGTTTGGGAATCAGCGTATCAGGCTCATTTGCATAGTCAAATGAGAACTGAACGTAAACGCCACCTAGCGGCCGGCGTTGCATTACATCTAAGATCCGACGGTGTAAGTGACTTACACCTGTCGGATCTTGGCCGTATCTATGCGAAAATGATTCTAGGAATCACTTGCATAGATACCCGGCCTCAGAAACAGAGATACGACGGTGTTTCCTGAGATACACCGTCGTAACTCTTTTGAGAATCTGGCCCAGAGACTTAATCAACTTAGGTCTGTTTCACACTGTTATGTTTTTCCTCCATTTTTACCCTGCAAGGTAAATGTTTCCTTTAAATCTGATGGTACTTTTCACACCACTGCTGTGGGTTTGAAAAGTCCTGTATGCTGCATCATTGGTGTGGTTTTGAAAACCGCACCAAAAACGCAGCTTCCATTGAAATGAATGGAAATAGCGGCACCATTTTGCTACAGACCAGTGTGAAAGGGCACTAAAGCTGGACATAGATGCATCAGTTTTTTTTGATCAGCTGGTGGAAAATGAATAGCTTTTTAAATCACAAAGAACCTAATGTATCAAATATGTGCTAAACGTATTCTAAAGTATTAAAAAAATTCTTGATAATTGGAATTTGAGGATCCATTAAAACAATTATTACAATTACTGCATTGTGATACTTTACCATTTACAACCCCTTCCTGTATTTCTTTCAAAACTTAAAAATATTAGATCCTTGTTATTGGAAAGACCCTGTTATTCAACTAAACTTGCTGATAGAAAATGGCAGCAAAGAAGCAAGCAAATGCTTACTCGTGTCCTGCAATGTTGTGCAATGCACTGACACCTCCATGCAGATCACAAGGGTTCACCTGTGCTGTGGAAAATGTGTATAAAACATGCATTTTCCACACTGCGTTCTGGTTTGAACTGGTGTTCTATCAGACTACCGCTATCCCATCAGATTGTGTAACGGGGGCGACGTTCCAAACTAAAAATACTTACTGCGCATTTGCGTTTCAACATGAGTACCATGATGCTATGCATTCCAAACAATTCATGATCTGACAGGTAACGGTAATCTGATAGAACACCCATGCGGACATCTTACTACACCCAGCTACGTCTTGAATTTCAGAGCTTATTTTGGGGGTCATGGCACCTATGGCTCCAGAGATACAGGGCTCCTTGCGCAGCCCGTAAGTAACTACATACAGCGTGGCCAGTTTAAATACAAGCTGGCACACTCTTTTTACAGCAGACTGAGAGGATGAGCTCACAGTGCATCTGACTTCTTGTCAGAAGCACTGAGCTCAATGGACAGCTTGGAGCCTTGGACCAGTGGTAAAGCACTATTGATCTAAGCTTAGCAAGCTGTCTAGAAAAAATGATGCAGTGGAGGCTCTCCTCTCACTGCAGTGTCATAGAAGAGGGAATGTGTCTAAAAGACAAATGTTCCCTTCCAGCCCAGCCCTTACTTCAGTAATTTGTCTGTTACGCCACCTGCTTGAGTACAGTTTTTGAAAGTAAAGTAAATTACCTTAAAAACAATATATAATAATTATTTTTATATTACTTACTTATGGTAATTAATCACTTGTTCCCCGGGCCAATTCTGACACTTCTCTCCTTCATGTAAAAATCATAATTTTTTGCTAGAAAATGACTCAGAAACCCCCAAACACTATAGCGCAGAGCGGCGAGCACAGTATTCACAAAGCACTTGCTCCCTAATCTACGCTGGGTTCCCTCGGCGTAACTCATCGTAAGTGGCAGTGGGCGTGAGCCATGCTAATGAGGCGTGACCCCATGTAAATGATGGGCTGAGCGCCATCAAGATACGAATAACGAACGGCGCATGCGCCGTCCCATGGACGCTTCCCAGTGCGCATGCTCAGAATCACGTCGAAACAACTGCCTAAGTTACGTCGAATCACTGCCTACGACTTGAGCGTAACCTACGACCAGCCCTATTCACGTACTACGTAAACGACGTAAAAAACGACGGCTGTGTTCCCTGGTGCAGCCATTTGCATTGATGCTGCTGACTTACACCTGCTTTATGAGGCTTAACTTTACACTGGATGTACGACTTACGTAAACCGCGTATATTAATGCGCCGGGCGCAAGTACGTTCGTGAGTCGGCGTATCTCACTCATTTGCATATTGGAATCGTAAATCAATGGGAGCGCCCCTTGCGGCCAGCGTAAATATGCGCCCACGATACGACGGCGTAGGAAACTTACGTGCAATAATTATACCACACATTCTCTCACATTAGCAACAGTCACATTAGGCTGAATATTCTGGTAGGTTCCCACATTGTGATATTGTCCTTGGAGAAACTTTGGGGCTACAAACATGCATGCATCATACATACTAGAGGGAGAACAGCTGGGGGAGTCAATGGTGGAGAAGGATCTGGGTGTTCTGGTATATCATAAGCTTAGTAATAGCATGCAATGCCAAGCTGCAGTTTCCAAAGCAGGCAAAATCTGTTCTTGTATTAAGAGAGGTATGGACTCCAAAGAAAGAGATAATTTTGCCCCTGTACAAATCGTTAGTAAGACCTCATCCGCAATATGCAGTTCAGTTTTGGGCACCAGTTCACAAAAAGGATATCGGGGAAGGGAGAAAGTGCAGAGAAGGCCAACCAAACTGATAAGAGGCATGAAAGAGCTCAGCTATGAGGAAAGATTAGAGGAAATGAATTTATTAACTCTTGAGAAGAGAAGATTAAGGGGGGATATGATCAACATGTATAAATACATAAGTGGCCCATATAGTGAACGTGGTGTTGAGTTATTCACTTTAAGAGGGCACTAACAATTTTTTCCCGTCGAAACAACTGCCTAAGTTACGTCGAATCACTGCCTACAACTTGAGCGTAACCTACAACTAGCCCTATTCACGTACTACGTAAACGACGTAAAAAACGACGGCTGTGTTCCCTGGTGCAGCCATTTGCATTGATGCTGCTGACTTACACCTGCTTTATGAGGCTTAACTTTACACCGGATGTACGACTTACGTAAACCGCGTATATTAATGCGCCGGGCGCAAGTACGTTCGTGAATCGGCGTATCTCACTCATTTGCATATTGGAATCGTAAATCAATGGGAGCGCCCCTTGCGGCCAGCTTAAATATGCGCCCACGATACGACGGCGTAGGAAACTTATGTCGGTCGGATGAAGCCTATTTTCAGGCGTATCTTGCTTTCAGAGTCAGGCGCATAGACACGACGGCGCATATGTTCACTTACGCAGCGTATCTCGAGATACGTTGGCGTAAGTGCTACGTGAATCCAGGCCTATATATATATATATATATATATATATATATATATATATATATATATATATATATATATATATATATATATATATATATATATATATATATATATATATATATTTATACTAGGGAATAATAATAGGGAATGAAATGGTGTTTGTTGCAGCTTTTTATGTCACACGCTATTTGCGCAGCAATTTTTTCAAACACTTTTTTTTTTTTAAACTGTAAAGTAAGTCCGATTTAAATAGATGTAAATAGATACCTAACATGTGACACATTAAAATTGCCCACACTTGTGGAATGGCGCCACACTTCAGAACTTAAAAATCTCCATAGGCGACGCTTTAAATTTTTTAACAGGTTACTTTGTTTATAGTTACAGAGGAGGTCTAGTGCTAGAATTATTGCTCTTGCTCTAACATTTTCTGCAAAACCTCACATGTGTGGTTTGAACGCCGTTTACAACAGTGCCTCACTGTTACAGTGGAGACATAGCATTATGGAAGACAGGGGATTGCCTGAAAATTAACAAGTGGTTTTACAAAGCACTTTAAGTGTAGTGAATTGACATTTCAAGTGTCACATGTGATATTTTATGTAAAACACAAATATTGCATGCATAAACGTGAGTGAATTGACTCATTATATTCTATTGTATTATTTCCATTAAAACAATTATCTGGTGAGTTAAATCTTGTTATACTTTCTCTATCATACCAATGTATATTGGGAAAAAGTCTTTATTTTGTGAAAAGATTGGAAGTACATAGTATTACAAAATGTATACCGTCTAAGTATATGTACTGTATATGCTTTACATGGAAACTTAACAGCTCACAGAGACATCAAGTGGCAGCTTCAGTAATTGCATGTAATATTTTTGACAGCTGATGTCATTTGAACGATTATGCATCCAGATATTGAAAAAGACAATATCCTCACACAATAGTTTGCACATTGTAAGCTCAAGGTTAGCAAAACCCATAGGCCCGGATTCACAAAGCACTTATGCCCACGTATAACAAGTTACGCCGACGTAAGTGCAAATGTGCGCCGTCGTATCTGTGCGCCGGACCCACAAACAGAGATGCGCCTAAAACCAGGCTACACCCCGCCGACGTATCTTTCTTACGCAGGCGTAGAGTGGGCGCACATTTAGGCTGGGAGCATGGTGCCGCTCCCATTGATTAGTCATTCAAATATGTAAATGAGGGAAATACGGCGATTCACGAACCTGCGTGCGCCCGACGCAGGCTACGAGAGGTGCGTGTAAGTTGTACGTCCGGCGTAAAGTTAAGCCCCATAAAGGAGGTGTAACTCAGCAGCAGACATGCAAAGGTCTGCACCAGGGAACACAAGTCGGCCAAGCCGGCGTATTTTACTTTGGACATGTGTCTGGCTGGGCGTAGGTTACGTTCATGGCGTACGCATTGCTCCGGCGTATCTTAGGCAGTTGTTCCAATGTGTTTGTGAGCATGCGCAGGGGGATGCGTCCACGTCACGGCGCATGCGTAGTTTAGTAAACGTACTTGTCTGCCGCTCGGACCATCATTTGCATGGGGTCACACCTCATTTGCATGGGTTTGCATGGGTCAAGCCCACTTCCACCTACGCCGGCCTGCGCCTTTGAAACCTACTCCACGCCGATGCAGCGTTGGGAGCACTGCTTCCTGAATCCATGCTTGCCTCTTTGCGCTGCGTCAGCGTAGCGATATTATTTGCGCTACGGTGGCGTAATGTGCGCCCACTCTCTGTGAATCGGGGGCCATAGTATTTTCCTCTGGCATATTTAGCTGATCATAAGGCGTGGGCCAAACAAGGGATTTTAATCTTTACTTGGAGATTTAAGGGAGACCTCCATAAAATTCTTGGACTGGGAAGGATACTAGAGGTTCATGTGCAATGTGTTAAATACACCTTCCATCATGCGGCACAACCTTAAAAATAAAAGTACTGCTATTTGTACGGTATTCAGGGAGCTGTATCTCAAAAAGGACAAAGGTACAGTAAAGTTACCTAGCACATGACACTTACTCCCTGCTGACCTGTAAAAAAAAAATTGCGGTCACCTCATTGTTTTCTCACTGGAATCAACATACTGCCAATAAAAGGATGCGGCAAAGAGTGCAAGTGTGACCGTAGGTTAAATGGCTCAGTAATTACAACCAAGGCTTCAACTTTTTGCATCACCTGCAATAATTATACCACACATTCTCTCACATTAGCAACAGTCACATTAGGCTGAATATTCTGGTAGGTTCCCACATTGTGATATTGTCCTTGGACAAACGTTGGGGCTACAAACATGCATGCATCATACATACTAGAGGGAGAACAGCTGGGGGAGTCAATGGTGGAGAAGGATCTGGGTGTTCTGGTATATCATAAGCTTAGTAATAGCATGCAATGCCAAGCTGCAGTTTCCAAAGCAGGCAAAATCTGTTCTTGTATTAAGAGAGGTATGGACTCCAAAGAAAGAGATAATTTTGCCCCTGTACAAATCGTTAGTAAGACCTCAATCCGCATATGCAGTTCAGTTTTGGGCACCAGTTCACAAAAAGGATATCGGGGAAGGGAGAAAGTGCAGAGAAGGCCAACCAAACTGATAAGAGGCATGAAAGAGCTCAGCTATGAGGAAAGATTAGAGGAAATTAATTTATTAACTCTTGAGAAGAGAAGATTAAGGGGGGATATGATCAACATGTATAAATACATAAGTGGCCCATATAGTGAACGTGGTGTTGAGTTATTCACTTTAAGAGGGCACTCTTTACGTCTAGAGGAAAAGAGATTTCATCTCCAAATATGGAAAGGCTTCTTCACAGCAAGAGCTGTGAAAATGTGGTTCTGGCCAGCTCAGTAGATTTAAGAAAGGCCTGGATTCTTTCCTAGATACACATAATATACCTGGATACAAATATTTATAGGTAAAGTTGATCCAGAGAATATTTAATTGCCTCTTGGGGGATCAGGAAGGAATTTTTTCCCCTGCTGGAGCAAATTGGAGGTGTCATGAAAGATTACAACAGAGTTTTTAAAGTGTATGTAAACCCAAAACAAACCTTGGTTGTGTGGTAGCTTACCCTCCAATATTTGAGGTTCATCTATAGAATGTAATGATAAACCCAATAAAATCTGCGTAACCAAAAGTGATACCCTAATAGGCACTGTTGTAAACGGCACTACAAAAAATTGTTTTCACTCCACTTACAAAAAGAATAACCAAAATAGGTGAGTACCACGACTATCCATCATTCCAATACTGGATAGGGGATGGCGCTGCACTATTTTGGTTATCGTAGTCTATAGAAGGTACTTTATAGGTAATTAATATAGGTGTAACGCATGGACTAGTGGCTATAGCAAAAACAGATGCTTTCAGTCCAATGTTTCTACATCGGTTCTTTTGCTGTGTACTTTGAAGATGAACTCACAGCTACAGATGGCAGTGGGAGATTAGTCATAAGGCTCATTTATTGTATGTTAAGAATATGTAAATACTTAAATGTCCATAACCTCACAGGTTCACTTTAATAAGCCCATCTATGAATGAAAAACAAATGAATTTGCACTGCCAAGATTTTGTACAAAAGTGGTGCCCACATAGCACATGCACACACCATATCCTGAGAACTTGTATACAGAAAACAACAATCATTTATTTCCAGTGCACCTTTCCTTAGTCATACATTCAATTCATGCTTCAAGCCCACTAAAAATAGATTCAGTACAATGGGTAGACATGTGAAAAAGCCACAGGAGTCAGATCTAGAAGGATGAATATATAGAAACAAGTTCTGAAGCAGATTTTAAGATTTTGCTGCACCATGCTTACAATAAAACATCTTTTTAGAAGAATTTTTTCCAACAGCATTTAGATAAAGTGTATTAAGGAGAGAATCTACATAGAAGATAAAGCTTCAGTCATTTGCAAACGTCTGTTTTTTCATTTTATGTTCTTTTTTTTTTTCTTTTTCACTGAATCTGTAAATATAAGTGGCTGTAACAGCAGATAATAAAATAATGTCTTACCGTATAGAAAAAAAAAACTTTTAAAGGTGATATATAGTCTTTTCAAATTATTTCTAATATACTATATGTGTAAAAGAGTGTTTAGCTTGTTATAAATATTGCTATTGATAAGTCTTAATGTTTTAGAAGCCTTATTTTTATGTATCAGGAATAATTAGCAGCCATATTTGCTCATAGCACATTGAGCCTCTGCTTTCTGCTTTGTTGTGCTACACATAGGTTGTGCTCTACTGTTCCTTACTTACTTACATGTACTTTGGGCTACTTTCCTGTGTGGTTGGTTTTGTGATCTCAACAATTGTTAAGCGAGGAGGTTAAATGAGCCCTAAGTCAAATACAGATCTCCTTCCGGTGCACACTACAATACTGCAGCTCCACCTACTTTTCTAGATAGGTATAATGCACATCTATATAGTATATAGTTTACAGTAATTTACATTACATGCTGTTGCTCTTCCAACACCCCTTCTCAAAAGCATGTGCTTTGTCAAATTATATTCAGCTTCATCTAGAAATAATTATGAAGTTTTTTAAACAAAGGCTGGGTGAGTGCAACAGCAGTCATCGCCTCTGACGGGCAGTATTGAATGTCAATAACACCATGCTCTTGAGAGAAACCAAGGATGAACGTGGACATTAAATTGGTATCCACCAATAGACCCAAAATGAACGAGAGAGCACTCAATTGATTAAAAAAATAAAATGTATTTAAACATAGGTAGTAAAACATGTTAAAATCAGGAACATATCAATGATTCCATAAATGTATGGTATTTTCCCACCTAGGTGAAACCTATGCAAACATGTTAGAAAACCTGTAGATATACCTATGGATATGGTGGACTCTGTGACTGGTATATGCAGAAGGTCTTACATATCAGCGTCCCACAAGAGATCAATGTACCGAGCGATCCCTGTTATGGGTACTGTATCACTCACTGCGTTCCAGTCATGATGACAGGGAGCTGAGACTTTGATGCATAGTAGCCCACTGCTGTAGCTATGTCTTGTCACAGTGGCGACATATAGCAGCTTACCAATTGCTCTGGCGATACATATCATTGTTGGGTAGCAAGTTTTCTGCTTTGTTGCTCTTTAGGCCTGGTTCCATCTTGCATATGGAATTGTTCCAAGATTTCTGAGATTGGTTGAGAAGATAACTTCCATCTTCTTCTCTCTGTCTTTGGATTCCCAGATAGTATCTAATGTTCCATAGCTCTTTGATTGCAAAGTTTTCTTTCAGCTTGTGAACTATCTGATTGTAACCCCCTTCTTGTTCAAAACACGTTATAATGTCATCAACCTAGATAAGGATTTATATCCATCTGTCTTTGTGATTCTTGCAGAAGAGACAGGGGTCCTGCTTTACTTCTTGAGAATCCCTCTCCGGTAAGTACTTTGTTCGCTTTCTCATTCCACATCCTTGCAGATTGCTTAAGACTGTAGATGCTTGTTTACACACAAGGTTGTCTCCTTGCTCAAACCCTGGGGTTGCTCCATGTAGAGATCTTCCTTAATGTCTCCATATAGAAAGCAGTTTTAACATCTAGGTGTTTCACTTGCATGCCCTTTCCGACTGCAAAACTAAGGCCCCGTACTCACGACCAAACATGTCTGCTGAACTGGCCGCAGGCCAGTTTCAGCAGACATGTTTGGTCGTGTGTGGGCGCGAGCGGCCGAATTCCAGCAAACATTGCCCGCAGGGCCTTTTCCCAGCGGACAAATATTCCTGGACTTGTTTTAAAACAGTCCGCTGGAATCCTGCCCGCTCGGACATGTACGGTCGTCAGTACAGACCTACCGTACATGTCCAGGCGCCCGCCGTCCCTCGCATTGCGTCGAATGACTTCGACGCATGCGTGGAAGCATTTTAAAGGCGGGCCGCCCACGTCGCTGCGTCATTGTCGCGGCGACAACCGCGTCATCGACGCGGCGACACCGCGGGACACGCCCCGCGTATTGTTTACCGCGCGGACTTCTGTACGATGGTGTGTACAACCATCGTACAGAAGCCTCTGGCAGACATGTATGGTGAAAACGGTCCGACGGACCGCTTTCACCATACATGTATGGTCGTGAGTACCCGGCCTAAGAAGCGCTCTGATGTGTAGTGTTTTTAACGTGGAGCGAATGTTTCAATCATAATTTTTCACTGAATTTCTGGGAGTAAAATTTGGCAACTAGTCTGGCCTTGTATTTGGCCTTGATATTCCCATCTGCGTCCTGACTTTACTTTGGCAATCCACTTACTTCCTATAGTTTTGCGGTAAGGGGAGCTCTGTGAGAGTCAAGGTTTTTTTTTTCTTGAACTGACTTTAATTCTTCTTCTGCTGCCTTTCTCCATTTATTGGCTTCACGTTTTTGGCAGTTTTTCTATGTCTTCCCACCATGTTGGTTCAAGTGCGTTGTGTATTTTGACAGTGGTATGACAGCTTGCGGGGTGTATCCCCTTTGTAGTTTATGTCGATTTTTCTGATTTCAGGTAGTTCAGCAGGATCTGGTGGGGAACTTGATATAGGCATGTGACTTCCACCCCTTGTCTGACTCCTGCACAGGTTCGCTTTGGTCAACCTTTCTTTTGGTTTGCTTGGCATATTCACTTCACAGCTTTCAGGAATCGGTGCTTCTGATGATGGGCTCTCATAAAAACATTGTTACTTTGTCAGTCTTTCGGTGTAGGGATTCTGTAACCCTTAATTTGCTTGCTGTAGTCTACTTGAATGCCCTCTATGGTTCTGTTCTCCAGCTTGGATCGCTTTTCACTTGGAATATAGGCATATGCTTACATTCAAACACTCAGATGTGCCCTATGGTAGGCCTTGATCCATGGCCACATTTCAAATGGAGTACTTTTAATAGCTTTCGAGGGTAGACTGTTCTGTAGGTAGGTTGCAGTCATGATTGCTTTTCCCCAGTACTTGTGAGGTAGGTTGGCATCCAACAACACGCATCTGGTCATTTCTATAAGAGTGTGATTTTTCCTTTCTGCAAAAGCCGTTTTGGTTCAGAAGTGTATGGTGTGGTTGTCTGGTGAAATATTCCTTGTCTCTTCAGGTATGAGGCAACTTCTTTGCTAATGTATGCTCCCCCATTGTCGGTGCGTATTATTCCTGGTTTGCTTGGAATTTGTTGCTAGACATGGCAACAATCTCTGACGTTTCTCTGATGTTTCATTCTTGTTTTTCATCAGATAAGTAGTTGTGTACCTAGAATATTTATCAATAAAAAGGTAGTAGGTATCTGTTCCCGTCTGATGTGGGAGTTTACATTGGACCACATACGTCATGGTGTATGAGCTGCAGGGGGGTGGGTGTTTTTTTCTTTGAGAAGCCTGTGGAAGGGCAGCATGTGTGGCTTTGCTTCAATGCAGCACTTTGCAAGGCACTATTGTCAAATCTTCTGATAACCTCTCCTTATAATGTGCTGAATAGCTTCTGGACTTCTGTGCCCTAGCCGCCTGTGCCATAAGTGAATACATTTGCTGTGTATGTCATTAGAGACTATATTGGCTTGCTGGACTGTGGTGATGAGATTGTATAGGTGGTTATCCAGTTTTTCCTTTTTTAGAGGAATTGCTTAGGGCAGAGGGCGCAATGCAATTAATATGTAAAGCCGCTGCCGAAACTCCCTTTAGAAGTCTATGGAGAAATCAAAAGTGTTATTTTTAAGGTTAATATGCAAGTTTTTGTCCTAAAAAGTGTTTGGGGACCTAAATCCTGCCCAGGGGACATGTATCAATGATTTTTTATTTTTTAAAAAGGAAGTTTTTCGGAGCAGTGAATTTAATAATGTTTAAAGTTCAACAATAAAGGTGAAATATTCCTTTTAATTTCATACCTGGGGGTGTAAAGTAAGCATATGAAATAGCGCTTGTTTTCTGTACTTAGAACTGTCCCTGCACAAAATGACATTCTGAAGGAAAAAAAGTCATTTAAAAAATCACTTGCGGCTACAATGAATTGTCAGCTTCCCGCAATTCAGAGAGAATTCATTCATGTTAAAAAAAAAATTAAAAAGCGTGGGGTCCCCCAAATTCAATTACCAGGCCCTTCAGGTCTGGTATGGATATTAAGGGGAACCCCGCCGTCAAATAAAAAAAAAATGACGTGGGGTTCCCCCAAATATCCATACCAGGCCCTTCAGGTCTCGTATGGATTTTAAGGGGAACTCCACCCCAAATGATAAAAAAAAATGACGTTGAGTTCCCCCAAAAATCCACACCAGAACCCTTTATCCGAGCACGCAACCTGGCCGGCCGCAGAAAAGAGGGGGGGGACAGAGAGCGCCCCCCCATCCTGAACCATACAGGCCACATGCCCTCAACATGGGGAGAATGCTTTGGGTCCCCCCCAAAACACCTTGTCCCCATGTTGATGGAGACAAGGGCCTCATCCCCACAACCCTGGCCGGTGGTTGTGGGGGTCTGCGGGTGGGGGGCCTATCGGAATCTGGAAGACCCCTTTAACAAAGGGGACCCCCCAGATCCCGGCCCCCCTTCCTGTGTGAAATGGTAATGGGTACATTGTACCTCACCTTCTGACAGTACTTTATAACCGAGAACGCAGCGACATCCGGTGACCCCCGCCCCCCTCTGATCGCCACGGGGAAAGCCATAAGAAATTCCCGGTGTGGTACATGTGCGTCTAAGGGGGGCGGGGGTCAACAGGTGACGCTGCGTCCTCAGTTATAAAAGTACTGTCAGAGGAACGGGAGAGTCACACAGGCGGGCGGGGAACTTCAATTGGAAGCGGATCGTCCGGGGAAGAAGAAGCAAGATGCGGACAAGAAGACCGAAGGAAGGAGAAGAAGATGAAGGAAGAAGCCGGTGCAAGATGCGGACGAGAAGACCCAAGAAAGAAGCAGAGGAAGAAGAAGATGGAGGAAGAAACCTGAAATGAAAGCAGAAAAGAAGAAGATGGAAGAAGAAGAAGAAACGAGGAAAGAAGACATTAATAAAGGAATTGTCAAAAACCGACTATTGTGTTTTTTTTTTTTTTTTAATTGACACTTTTTTGGGTGAAATGGTAGAGTACAATGTACCCCATTACCATTTCACACAGGGGGGGGCCGGGATCTGGGGGTCCCCTTTTTTTCAAAAATTTGGGTGGAGTTCCCCTTAAACATCCATACCAGACCTGAAGGGCCTGGTATGGATATTTGGGGGGAACCCCACGTCATTTTTTTTAACTTGATGGCGGGGTTCCCCTTAATATTCATACCAGACCTGAAGGGCCTGGTAATTGTATTTGGGGACCCCCACGTTTTTTTGTTATGAGCAATGACTGTTCTCTGTATTCTTTATAGCCATGAGTACTTTTAAATTACTTTTTTTCCCTTCAGAAATGACATCTTGTACAGGGACAGTTCTAAGCACGGGAAAACATGCACTACTTCACAGCATACTATACCCCCCCCTATGAAATTTAAAGGAATATTTCACTTTTATTGTTTCACTTTAACCACTTCCATACCGCGCCAATTCTGGCACTTCTCTCCTTCATGTAAAAATTATATTTTGTTCCTGGAAAATTTACTCAGGACCCCCAAACATTATATATATTTTTTTAGCAGACACCCTAGGGAATAAAGTGGCGGTCATTTAATTTTTTTATTTCCAACGGTATTTGCACAATCATTTTCAAACGCCTTTTTTTTGCCAAAAAAAGTGGTTTCATGAATTAAAAAACTAACAAAACAGTAAGTTATCCCAATTTTTTATGGATAATGTGAAAGACGATGTTACACTGAGTAAATAGATACCTAACTTGTCACGCTTTATATTACACACACTCATGGAATGGCGCCAAACTTCGGGACTTAAAAATCTCCATAGGTGACGCTTGAATTTTTTTTACAGGTTACCAGTTTAGAGATACAGAGGAGGTCTAGGGCTAGAATTATTGCTCTCGCTCTAATGCATGCGTCAATACTCACATGTGTGGTTTGAATGGCGTTTACATATGTGGGCGGGACTTACATGCGCGTTTCGCTTCTGCGTGCGAGCTACTAGGGACAGGGGGGCGTTTTTGGGGAGTTTTTTTACGTATTTTTTTTTTTTGCACTTTTTTTTCCTTTTTTTTATCACTTTTATTCCTATTACAAGGAACGTAAACATCTCTTGTAATAGGACTAGTGTGTGACAGGTCCTCTTTATGGAGAGAGGCGGGGTCAATAAGACCCCACATTTGTCCTCCAGGCTGGAAAACATGCGATCGGAAAAAAAACTGATCTCATGCTTTCAGCCGCAATCATGTTCGTTCAGCACAGTGGTGTAGTGGATAGCACTTTCACCTAGCAGCAAAAAAGGGTCGCTGGTTCGAATCCCGCCCGTGACACCATCTGCCTGGAGTTTGCATTTTCTCCCTGTGCCTGCGTGGGTTTGCTCCCACAATCTAAAAACATGCTGTAAATCGGATCCTGTCTAAATAAGCCCTAACATTTAGGTTTTGTGCTGCCCTAGGCCTGACTAAACTTCTGCACCTCCTAATAGAAAAATTACCCACCCCTTACTGTCAAGGCCACACCCTGTTTTTTTATGACCCGCCCAGAAATTTTCAGGGGGGGGGGACACACACACTAGTTCTTGGATTCCCTTAATTTGCATAGTTTTTCTCTCACTTCCTGTTTGGCTATGGGGCAGGAAGTGAAGGGAAATCTCCGCAATTGGACAGGGATGGTACAAAATAAACTGACAGGGGCTATAACCCTCCCTCCCTCCCTTACTCTATCCAAAATTAAAAAAAATGAAGTGTTGATTATAGTTCTATTTTAAGCACAAATGTCTGATAATTTTATTGAGAGGACTATAAAAATATAACCATGCCAATAGGCCAGGATACAGCGTTGCTAATATGTATGAATGTGTGTTAGGGACCCCCACAAACACCACCCAATGTTAAATAAACTATTTTCTTAATTTGCAAATAAGTGTCATCCCTTCCTCAGAGACCTTTAGCAGCAGTACAAGCAAATTCCTGTATGGGCATGATGTCCTGTGTGCTGGCCACCGCTTTCCGAGAATCACATATGCGCATATCCAATACACGTGGTCGCTTAGGGGATGAGCCGAACACCCCCCTGTTCGGTTCACACCAGAACCTTCGAACGGACCGAACGTTCGCGCTAACATATCGACCCCATTGACGTCTATGGGACTCGAACGTTCGAATTCAAAAGTGCTCATTTTAAAGCCTAATATGCAAGTTATTGTCGTAAAACGTCTTTGAGAACCCGGGTCTTGCCCCAGAGAACATGTATCAATGGAAAAAAAGTTTTAAAAAACGGTCGTTTTTTCTTGAGCAGCGATTTAATGATGCTTAAAGTGAAAAAAAAAAATGAAAAATTCTTTAAATATCGTACCTGCTGGGTGTCTATAGTATGGCCTGTGAGGTGGCACGTGTTTAGAACTGTCCCTGCACAAAATGAGATTACTATAAGAAAAAAGTCATTTAAGACTGCTTGCGGCTTTAATGTAATATAAAGGATAACCTGCCTGGATAAAAAGATAAAGGCTGCTGCTCCCCTGTATAGCCCCTAAATAAGGGGATATTGGAATGTTTGGAAATAAATGGGGTGGTGGCGCTGCCTGGTGCACTCAGAGTGGTCTCAAATAAGTAGGTGAGTGCAACCTGTATGGCTGTAGGTGGCAAGGTGTCCAGAAGTGAAAAACTGGAAATTGCTCAGAGTAGTGAAAATGAAAAAGCTGTGTAAGTGTATGTGACTAGCAATAGATCGATGCCACAATCTATATATGTGGCATGTAAGCTATGCAGCATACACAGATTAGTACAGTCAAAAAACCTCTATATCATAAATTGCAGATTGGTAGATACATCACTAATGATAGGCAGTGCACCCTATTGGGTGTGGATGGTTAGCAGCCCAGCCAGTATGTGGAAAGCCACTGAGATCTCCAAGACTAGTCTAGCTGATAGGTAGGGAGACCGCCGCTCTAGGTGAGCACAGGCAGGTAATCAATGTCCACTCAGGAATCACACGGGTGCTGGCAATGCATAGAATTAAGCAGGTGGGAGAATGGATGGACAGCCGCACTCCAAAAAGTCTTGTTGAAAAAAGACGTGCTCTTTATTGTAAAAAGGAAAAAATGCACAGCACACAACAGCATACAGTGGGATAGACAGCTGACGGGTTTCGCATTAACAACTAATGCTTAGTCATAGCTAGTCAAAGGCTAGGAGTAACGGAATGAGGTATTGTGTGAGATGATCAGGGATTGGCTAAGAAACAGTTGAGGTCGCTACCCCCTCAGGAGCCGCTGATTGTTTTGGGATCAGCGTATTAAGTTACCTCTATCTATCTATCTATCTATCTATCTATCTATCTATCTATCTATCTATCTATCTATCTATCTATCTGTCTAGGGGTGAAGGTAGTGAGTAGAGCAGTAATTGAATGTCCAATCAGTAGATTAAGTTTTCTGAATGCTTTATTTGCTTGGTCCAACACGACCAACATCAACTTGAGGTGGACAGAAAAGGTTGATGAAATAAAGGAACCTTGCGGTATCAGTCTTTGGATAGAGAAAAGCAATCCTGCTATTCTGTAGCTGCATCAATACGTCGCCACTCCTGGCAGCCGAAGCGTCACTTTAGGTTGCTGGGAGGAACAAGTCTCTGCCACAGACTTGGCTCTGATTGAATATTGGGGCCTCTGCCACAGGCCTAGTGCAAGATTTACTTTGAACAGGAGAGCGAATCCTCCCAGTAAATTACGTTAGGGTCACCGGTTGACAGTGCAAGTGTACCTGTCAATGTACGGTCACCAGATCCTCGATGGTTCGTTCAAGCCCCTTTGGATAACCTATGGAAGAGAAAAGTTGCGCTACTACTGGATGAATATGGATGTAGCAGCCTGCACCAACAATGCAACAAAATTGTGTACAAGGATAAAAGAAAAAAAATGCGGCGCTGAGGGGAATATAGTATGAACTATAGTCTAATAACATGTGAAAAAGTGAATATTAATAAATAACACTATGTACATAACAAATCATCAATTTAAGAAATAACAACAGTGGTTAAAATGTAAATGAATGACCATATACATATACTCATATGGACCAATATGATGGTATGTGGAGAAATTCAGTTCAGAAGAAGGGGGGTAGCATCAAATCTGACCAATGAGAAAAGGTCCCATTATGCGACTATGCTGAACATGTGAGATGAGTCGCATCACTCCATAAGTATAAAACTCAATGGAAGGGCCACCATAGAATCCAATAACACACCAGATATATAGAGGGAATGGATACTCTTACCGGACTCAATGGACACACTCACCAGCGGTGGTGTGTCAATTAGGCATATACGAGATCCTCGAGATGGTCACATCCACGGAAGGAGCGTTTGAAGGCTTCAAAGGATGTCGCAGTGGTCCAGCGTCCTCAATCATATGCGTCCAGTATATGGTAAGTCGTAGCAAAGACTCCTGGGAAGCTGCAGGCCAACGACAAGGCGCTCTGAGTAAATACCCCCTCCCAGCATGCACAGCGAGGCCCAACTCCTGTCATTGGCTGCTGGGAAGAAGCGGCTCTGCCTGGATCCCTCTGGCGCCATCTGCCGTCCAGAGATGAGACCGCATCTCTGGACGCACAGACTGACCCACAGGACAATCCAGGATCCGGCGACAGCCAAACTTAACAAAATTAAGAATGAGAGCAACCTATCTCTCTCACTCTCCCACTAACTTTAGCGTAGTGCCCTTTCTGAAAGTAAAGGGGGCGCTACATATACTTTGAACAGCAATGAAATATTAGATCAAGAATTGTAATTACATGCCCCTGTTGAACAGGGGCAGAAAAATTGGTCTTTAGGCACTGGTGCTGGTGCCACAACACTGCAACCCCTCACAGATACTCTAGTTGGAGTGCAGGAATGAGCCCGCTGCAAAGCATTGCATCAAAAATTGTAATTACACGCCCCTGTTAAACAGGGGCAGAAAAAGTGGGCCTTAGGCACTGCTAGCAAGGGCCACAACACTGCAACCCCTCACAGATACTGTAATTGGAGCGCAGCAAAGAGCCACATGCAAAGTATTGCATTAAAAATTGTTATTATACGCCCCTGATAAACAGGGGCAGAAAAATTGGGCCTTAGGCACTGCTGGCGGTGCAACAACACTGCAACCCCTCACAGATACTGTAATTGGAGTGCAGCAAGGAGCCACATGCAAAGTATTGCATCAATTTTTTTATTATACGCTCCTGATAAACATGGGCAGAAAAATTGGGCCTTAGGCACTGCTGACGGTGCCACAACACTGCAACCCCTCACAGATACTGTAATTGGAGCGCAGCAAAGAGCCACATGCAAAGTATTGCATCAAGAATTGTTATTATACGCCCCTGATAAACAGGGGCAGAAAATTGGGCCTTAGGCACGGCTGGCGGTGCCACAACACTGCAACCCCTCACAGATACTGTAATTGGAGCACACCAAACAGCCACATGCAAAGTATTGCATCAACATTTTTTATTATACGCCCCTGATAAACAGGGGAAGAAAAATTGGGCCTTAGACACTGCTGGCAGTGCCACAACCCTGCAACCCCTCACAGATACTGTAATTGGAGCGCAGCAAACAGCCACATACAAAGTATTGCATCAAAAATTTTTATTACACGCCCCTGTTAAACAGGGGCAGAAAATTGGGCCTTGGACACTGCTGGCGGTGCCACAACACTGCAACCCCTCACAAATACTGTAATTGGAGCGCAGCAAAGAGTCACATGCAAAATATTGCATCAAAGAATTTTATTATACGCCCCTGTTAAACAGGGGCAGAAAAATTGGGCCTTAGGTACTGGTGGCGGTGCCCAGAACCAACAATGTTCTTACTAGCTATCAGCAAGATCATTGAGGAGCAAAAGGATATTCAGTCAGCATAACAGGACAGTCATTCAGCATCAGCATAGGCAGTCTCCAAGGGATCTGACATTTCCAAAAAAATATTCAGTTACATCAGCATCAGGTGCTTGGTAGCTGGTGTTGATCCAAGCCTGATTCATTTTTATGAAGGTCAGTCGATCGACGGAGTCGGTGGAGAGGCACACCCTGTGATCGGTCACAAAGCCGCCAGCAGCACTGAATGTGCATTCTGAAAGAACGCTGGATGCAGGACAAGCCAGTAGCTCAATTACGTACTGTGCAAGCTCTGGCTAGTGATCCATCCTCAAGACCCAGTAAGCCAGAGGATTTTCGGTGGGGAAGGTGTCCAAGTCTGATCTTGCCCCTAGGTAGGGATGAGCTTTGTGTTCGACTTGAACGTATGTTCGACTCAAACATCGTCTGTTTGTACGTTCGACGAAATTCGAACAAAATGGGTCATTCGCGCCAATTTCGAGTGACGCGCAACGGCTCATAATTCACTGCGGCATTGCGCGCTGATGATTGGTCAAGCATGCACTATGACCCTGCATGCTTGGCCAATCACAGCACGCAAAAAACGGAGAGCCATAATTGGCCAAAGCCAGGGTGGCTTTGGCCAATTATGGCTCAGGGGGTTTAGTACACGCCCCACACTATATAAGGCCGCCTGCAAGTCGGCTGCGTGTAGTGTGTTGCAGCGTTGTTAAAGAACAGATCAGACAGTCAGTCAGTTAGAGAGAGAGAGAGAGACACAGTGTCTTTTCTACCAGATAGATAGATAGATAGATAGAGCAGGCAGGCTAGTCAGTTTGGTTAAATTTACAGTGTGTAGAGGATATATATACATCCTAGGAGTTGTACATATATTTATACACTGTATAGCTTAGCTAGATCAGCTATTCCTATTTGGCAGGCGGTAGATTGTGCTAGCTGCAGTGCTCTAATGTTTTGTATTGCCTGTGTGCTGTTCATTTGCACCTAAACGCAGTTGCTGTTACTGCAACCGTGCTGTTCATTTGCACCTAAACGCAGTTGCTGTTACTGCAACCGTGCTGTTCATTTGCACCTAAACGCAGTTGCTGCAAGTGTGCTGTTCATTTGCACCTAAAAGCAGTTGCTGTTACTGCAACCGTGCTGTTCATTTGCACCTAAACGCAGTTGCTGTTACTGGAACCGTGCTGTTCATTTGCACCTAAACGCAGTTGCTGTTACTGCAAGTGTGCTGTTCATTTGCACCTAAACGCAGTTGCTGTTACTGCAAGTGTGCTGTTCATTTGCACCTAAACGCAGTTGCTGTTACTGCAACCGTGCTGTTCATTTGCACCTAAACGCAGTTGCTGTTACTGCAACCGTGCTGTTCATTTGCATCTAAACGAAGTTGCTGTTACTGCAAGTGTGCTGTTCATTTGCACCTAAACGCAGTTGCTGTTACTGCAAGTGTGCTGTTCATTTGCACCTAAACGCAGTTGCTGTTACTGCAACCGTGCTGTTCATTTGCACCTAAACGCAGTTGCTGTTACTGCAAGTGTGCTGTTCATTTGCACCTAAACGCAGTTGCTGTTACTGCAACCGTGCTGTTCATTTGCACCTAAACGCAGTTGCTGTTACTGCAAGTGTGCTGTTCATTTGCACCTAAACGCAGTTGCTGTTACTGCAAGTGTGCTGTTCATTTGCACCTAAACGCAGTTGCTGTTACTGCAACCGTGCTGTTCATTTGCACCTAAACGCAGTTGCTGTTACTGCAACCGTGCTGTTCATTTGAGTGAGTGAGAACGTTGTTCACAGTCGGTAGAAAACGTCGGAAAAACAATCGTGCAGTACGACGATACGAAACTTGATTTTGGACTTTATGATCAGTGGATGAGTTTGTGGGTTAGATATGGGGAGAAAGCTAAGGCTTGACTGACATTACCTTTTTTTGCTTAATTTTGACTTGCAGATATAATGGAGGCCTTCAGAGAACAGGAGTTCTTCACATAATTTGTTCAAAGGGGGCCCCGGATGGTAACCCCCCTTTTTTCTAGAATTTTTCTTTCCCCAAATTTTTTTTTATTGAGCCAAGATCTGGCATTGTAATGCCCCCCCCCCCAACCCTAAAATAATCGAAATATTGTTGCCACACAGCACGTGCGCTTTGGGGGGCCAAGCCTGCATGGACAGTCTCACCGGCCACCACCACTGGAACATCAGTGGCCTCGTCGGGCACAAGTGTCATGTAGTTTGTTGAGGGTCTCTTTAGGAAATTGTGCAATATGCAGCAGCAAAGTCTGACATGGTTCAGATTCTACTTAATAAACCTACAGTCCTTATCTTGTTTGCACCGCCTGTATACTGCTGTTCAAAGTATATAGGGCCAAAGGGTCTTGTCAGGGCCGATCCTCCCTATAGGTTCACTATGCAAGCCGCTTAGGGCCCCGCAAAGCTGCGAGGGGCCCCCCAAATTACTAGAGGCCCCGCCTGGTGAGAAGTCATTTTTGCCCCCTCACCTCGCTTCTAAACTCGCTGGCTGAGTCATTTCCGACAGCAGAACACCCCCTCCCCCTGCTTCTCAACTTTCTTTAATGTGACTGTCGTCAGCGCCCTCCGCTTCTCATTTTTAATGTGCCAGGTCATTTTGCTTAGGGCCCCAGGGAGGTCAGGATCGGCACTGGGTCTTGTAATGACCTGGGGGGAGTGGTGGCGGGGAAACTCATGCTATTTTTTTCAATGATTTTTATCCATATTGCAGGGACCAAACATTACATTAAAGCCGCAAGTAGTATTAAATTTATTTTTTCTTATAGTAATCTCATGTTGTGCAGGGACATTTCTAAACACGTGCCACTCCTATAGACACCCAGCAGGTACGATATTTAAAGAAATTTTTCATTTTTTTTTCACTTTAAGCATCATTAAAATACAGTTTTTAAAACGTTTTCTTCCATTGATACATGTTCCCTGGGGCAAGACCCGGGTTCTCAAAGACGTTTTCCAACAATAACTTGCATATTGGGCTTTAAAATGAGCACTTTTGAATTCGAACGTTCGAGTCCCATAGACTTCAATGGGGTTCTAAATGTTTGCGCAAATGTTCGGTCCGTTCGAAAGTTCTGGTGCGAACTGAACGCGGGTATGTTTGGCTCATCCCTAACCGGAACCGGTCATACCTTGGGGCTGCGGACTAAAAAATTGTCTGAACGCATCGGTCAGACAGCCACCTTCTCCACTGCTCCTTCTGTGACTCACCGAAGCCTCAGCAACACGTTGTCCAGGACCAGTATTTGGTAATCCCCCAGGTTCTGGGAACACGTTGCACAGACCTTTCTGCAAGGCCTCCTGAAGATGTTTCATCTTTTGCTCCCTCTGCGACGGCAAGATAAGGTCCGCAACCTTACTCTTGTAACGTGGATCAAGGACAGTTGCCAGCCAGTAATGATCCCTCGTCTTGATACCAAGAATACAAGGATCCTTACGCAGGCTTTGCAGGATCAGGGAGGCCATGCAGCATAGGTTTGCTGAGGCATTCGGGCACAGTCCTCTGGGTCACTGAGGACGACAGGATCCTCAGCCACCTCATCTCAGCCACGTACAAGTCCATGGGTTCTTTGGGACTGTAAATGATCCCTTGAAGACTGCTGCTGCTGATGTTGAGTGCTAGGCTCCACCTCCATGCTGCTGATACAATCATCCTCCACCTCCTCATCCTCTTCCTGTGTGCTAGGCAGGCAAGCAGGACCACTGTCTGAATAAAGGGGGCCTTGAGAGGTAAGGGTTTAGGTACAAAGTAATTAACACACTTGCACTATAAAACAAGTGGGTTTAGGTGCAAAGTAATTAGAACACTTGCACTATACACCAAGTGGGTTTAGGTGCAAAGTAATGAGCACACTTGCAGTATACAACAAATGGGGTTAGGTGCAAAGTAATTAGCACACTTGCACTATAAACCAAGTGGGTTTAGGTGCAAAGTATTTAGCACACTTGCACTATAAACCAAGTGGGTTTAGGTGCAAAGTAATTAGCACACTTGCACTATACACCAAGTGGGTTTAGGTGCAAAGTAATTAGCACACTTGCACTATAAACCAAGTGGGTTTAGGTGCAAAGTAATTAGCACACTTGCACTATACACCAAGTGGGTTTAGGTGCAAAGTAATTAGCACACTTGCACTATAAACCAAGTGGGTTTAGGTGCAAAGTAATTAGCACACTTGCACTATACACCAAGTGGGTTTAGGTGCAAAGTAATTAGCACACTTGCAGTATACAGCAAGTGGGTTTAGGTGCACTGAACACACGGGCAATACAACACGTGAGAACACTGCACCTAGCACAATCAACTGCCTGACAGATTGGGAAGAACCAATCTAACTAAACTAAACAGTGTATAAATATATGTACAACTCCTGGGATGTATATCTATATATCCTCTACACACTGTAAATTTAACTGACTAGCCTGCCTGCTCTATCTAGCTAGAAAAAAAAGACAATCTCTCTCTCTCTCTCTCTCTCTCTTCCTTTGCTCGTTCTCATAGGTCTCTGCTCTCGTGACTTGATATTACACAGTTGCTGGTGAGCTTGTATCTGTACCTACCATTCGTGTACCAATATAAGAATGAATTCTTGGAATGTGCGGGGGCTGAGTGACGGGGTGAAGAGGGTGGCCCTGTTTACAGCTCTGAAGAAACATGCGGCGGCGGTTGTTTGTCTGCAGGAAACTCACCTGCAGCCGGACACTCTAGCTGCACTTAAAAGAGGCTCGTATCACACTCAGTTTCACTCCACCCACTCTACATATTCCAGAGGTGTTAGCATTCTAATAGCCAATGCTACTCCCTTTGAGTTGATACAGTCGGTTATCGATGACCAAGGGCGATATGTGTTTCTGCTATGTAAAGTAATGGGAATTTGCTGTATCATTGCTAATGTCTACATACCCCCCCCATACACTCCCGAGTGCTTGGTTAAGCTTTCCCAGTTTATAGCTCTGCATTCTAATGTTCCTATATGGGTACTGGGGGATTACAACAATGTGCTTGACAGGTGTCTGGATAGATTTTCTCACAGGTCGGGGAGGGGGGCTAGTACGGGGGGTATGACTCCTTTCGCTAAACTGATTGAAGAGCTGGGCCTACGGGACATTTGGAGGGAGAGGAATCCTGGGGTACGAGTGTATTCATGCTACTCGGCCACCTATCACTGCCTGTCTCGTATAGATCTTTGCTTGGGGAATGTAGGGGCACAAGATAGGACGGTCTCAATTTCGTATGCCCCTAGGAATATAACAGATCATTCCCCCCTGGTATTGGGTGCAAGGTTTGCTCAACAAACACAATCTAGGATGTGGAAGGTGAACCCATTTTGGTATGAATTATTCCCCTCCCCTGATCCGATTTCTGGGGAAATCTCTGATTTTCTTTCAGTCAACAACGGTACTGCCAACCCAGCGATAGTGTGGGATGCCCTGAAGGCTCACCTGAGGGGGCTCATCATTAAACAGATTTCCAATATTAAGACTAAAACCAAAGAATGGGAAAATACAGTTATGAATATGGCTGGAGAAGCAGAGATTCAATATATCAGGGATCCCTCAGATATTACGGAAAGGAAATGGTTGGAGGCCCAGACAATGTATCAACAAGTCTTATTAAATGCAGCAGAAAACAAACGCTTTTTTATTCAACAAACTTATTTTAATGAAGGGGAGAATACAGGGCACTTATTAGCAGTGATAGCGAGAGCACAGCAGGGTAAAACACATATTGCCGCCATTCACACGCCGCTTGTGGACACTGTCAGTGACCAGGCCCATGTTGCCTCGGTATTTACGGACTTTTTCAAGGAGGTATATACATCCAAGGTGGATCCCACCGAGGAGGCGATTTCTAACTTTCTGGACCAATGCACCTTACCTAAGGCCACGGCCCAGGAAGTGTTGATGCTGAATGCCCCACTTAAATTGGAGGAATTGTCGCTGGCTGTGTCGCAAATGGCAAATAGTAAAGCACCAGGCGCGGATGGGTTACCCATAGAAACCTACAAAAGGTATAGTGGAACACTTTTACCGGGGCTATTAGAGGTACTTAACGAATCTTTTAAGGCGGGTAGATTGCCACCCTCTATGGGTGAGGCTGTGGTGGTGGTACTTCCTAAGCCAGGCAAGGACCCTTTGCAACCCGACTCTTACAGGCCCATATCATTATTGAATTCCGATGTAAAAATTTTAGCACGGGCTTTAGCTACAAGGCTTTCCAAGGTGATAGCTAGGCTGGTCCACGTGGACCAGTCTGGATTTATCCCAGCACGCTCCACGGCCCTGAACATCAGGAGACTTTTCCTGAATCTGCAGCTGCCGGTGGAGAATTCGGGACATAGGGCGATCCTTTCGCTCGACGCTGCCAAAGCTTTTGACAGCGTCGAATGGAGATATCTTTGGTCGGTGTTGAATAGAATTGGCTTGGGAGAGAACTTTGTCAAGTGGATACAACTTCTGTACGCAGCCTCGTCAGCGAGAATTAGGATAAACGATGAGATGTCGGAGGCCTTTCCTTTGTTTCGGGGCACTAGGCAGGGGTGTCCTTTATCGCCCCTGCTCTTTGCCCTAGCATTGGAACCGTTGGCTGCTAGAATACGCACTTCCCCCGATATTGTGGGGTTTCGACGCAGGCATGGAGAGACTAGACTGTCCTTGTATGCGGATGATGCACTGCTGTATTTGGGGGATACGGAGGGATCTCTGCTCGCTGCGATGCAACTCATAGAGACTTTTGGGGAACTCTCTGGATTTGCCATTAACTGGCATAAGTCGGTACTCCTTCCACTCGACGACCCACCATCGGAATTGCCAGGGATAGCGTCCAGGATACAAATTGTAGAATCCTTTAAGTACCTAGGAATTGTAGTGACCAAAGACCCAACAAATTATGTGTCCCTAAATCTTAAGCCTCTACTGCATAAATTTAAAACTAAATGTTCTGCCTGGTGTAAGCTGCCTCTGACGGTAACGGGACGGGTAAACCTGATTAAGATGGTTTGGGCCCCTCAGCTGTTGTATATCTTACATAATGCCCCGGTGTGGATCCCAAAATGTTGGTTTCAACGAATAGACTCCCAGTTCCGATCCCTTGTCTGGAACAACAGAGTGGCCAGAATAAAACTCCTTACCCTTCAATACCCTAAAGATCAGGGGGGAATGGCTGTCCCCCACGCCCAGACGTACTTTTATGCGGCTCAACTACAGCACTTTGTAGGGTGGAACCAGTCAACAGCGACGGATCCCTCTAGAACATTGCTCATTGACCCCACCACTTCGTACTCTGCAATGTCACACATGGAGATGGGCTTCCCTGGGGTCCCGGACGGTGGCCCCACGGTCTGCCTCTTTAAAAAATTGTGGAATGCTGTCAGGAAAAGGATGGGGATCACTGGTTTCCTGCCTAGCACGCCCATTTGGAGGAACAGGTTCTATACCGAATTAGTCAAGATTCAGGACTGCTCCAGATGGGAGGCAGCGGGTATTCAATACTTAAGCCAGATCTTCGATGGAGCGGCCCTGAAATCTTTTGAAAGGCTGAGGGAGGAATTCCCCTTATTGGAAGGATCGCACTATCACTATCTCAGGCTAGCTCATGCAATTCGATCTCAGGGTCACTGCTCCACATTGTGACGGGAGGAATCCCGCTTCTTGGGTTCGGTCTTTGATGACACTGAGAAGAAGGGGTTTATCTCTAGGGCGTACCTGCAACTACTGGCACCCTTACAGGCACCCGATGTTCTTCCTTGTAGAGGGAAATGGGAGAACGACATAGGACCAATAGATGGGGAGCAATGGGAACAGATATTGAGTACAGGGCCTTTGGTTTCGGTCTCAGCTGCCCAAAGACTGTCGCATTTGTTTATTCTCCATAGAGTCTATCGAACTCCAGTAAAATTGCACCAATGGGGTAGGCGTGATTCACCCATTTGTCCTAAATGTCAGGCACACCCTGGTGACCTCATTCACATGCTGTGGAGGTGCCCCAAACTAGTGAGGTACTGGAATGCTGTGGTCAAAATCATTAATTCTACCTATCAGGTCCAGTTGCCGGTAAGCCCACTGGTATGCTTGCTGGGGGGTATTGATGAGGACCTATACTTGCCTCCTGTGTACACTGCCTTGCTTAGGCTACTGTATTTGGCACGAAAGCTTGTAGCGAGATACTGGCTGTCTGCCCGGGTTCCATCGAGCCGGCAGTGGATACAGGAGGTCAATAGAATTCTTATTAGAGAAAAGAACACGTACTTGCATAGAAAGGCACCGCACACATTTGATACCATATGGCAGGGGTGGCTGAGTTCTCCGGAAGTGGCCCCCCCACAACTGGTCCTTGATAGATTACTGCTTGGTTGAGGACCTGGAGGATTGCAAACGTGGGATGGGTTCATCTCTTTAAAAACTGTGAGTCGAGGAGCTAATGAGATGTATGGGTTAACAGACAGGGTGCCTTTGGCAGCAGGCTGGGCTGATTCCCCCCCCCCCCTTTTTTTACTGTTTTTGTTTTTGCTTTTTCTTTGTTCCCTATTATTTGATCTTTACTTTTATTATTGTTTATTTGCCTTATATTTTTCTCAGGCTTGTAGTGCCTACAGAAGGAATGCCAGGTTTATGAAAATATTGTTTTAGCACCGTCACCAGGAATATGTATCATCCATAGGCTATGGGTTTGACTAGTTATGTACTGTGAAGGTGCTTATCTTCTTTTTGTTGCTTATTCGTGTTGTACATTCCTGGTATTCTGTACTGCTACTGTACTCCTTTTTATTTTTCAAAATAAAAACTTTTCTGATTAAAAAAAATATAAGAATGAATTATATGTCTGTATATTCTATGCCCGTTGAAGGTTATATGTAACTAATTTATTTTTGTTTACGTACTATTAGATGAGAATGCATTATAGATGATTGCGGCGCCCAGAAGACGCTCATTGCGAAACATGTCGGCGACTATCATCCAATTAATCTTACTGCCAATTGTACCTCATCTGCCACAGGGCAACCAATGATTTTATTTATTGCACTTTAATTGTCTTTTTTATGTATTTAAAATAAATTGTTATATTTTTCTATATAAACGTTATATCTTGAATTATTAGCTCACCTACCCCTGACATGACACACCACAAAGTCCTAGTTCACTGATACGGTATTTATACCTATTCAGTTTTTCGTTGTCTTTTTTCTTTTAACCATTAAGGACTGGTGCAGTATTGTCTGTGTTGGAAACCAACCATACAAATCTCTCTCTCTCTCTCTCTCTCTCTCTCTCTCTCTCTCTCTCTCTCTCTCTCTCTCTCTCTCTCTCTCTCTCTCTCTCTCTCTCTCTCTCTCTCTCTCTCTCTCTCTCTCTCTCTCAGCCCGGAACACACTACACGAGGCCGCCCTGCAGGCGGCCTTTTATAGTGTGGGGCGTGTGCTAAAGCCCTGAGCCATAATTGGCCAAAGCCACCCTGGCTTTGGCCAATTACGGCTCTCTTTACTGACAGTGCTGTGATTGGCCAAGCATTCAAGACATACAGCATGCTTGGCCAATCATCAGCGCGCAATGTCGCAGTGAATTATGGGCCGTGGCGCGTCACTCAAATTTGGCACGAACGACCTGTTTTGTTCGTATTTCGATGAACGATCGAACATACGTTCGACTCGAACACGAAGCTCATCCCTAGTGGTCGCGCATCTACATGCAGGAACCCAATTTTTAGGGAAAGTGATAGTAAAGCAGATGCAGATTTCCAGGATCGGACTAACAAATGTTTCTAGTGAAAGGCAACTGGTGTTTTCTATTAAACAAGGGCTAAATGGGCCATTGACATGCATCACAGTTGATCTGAGGAATGTGTCTTTGCAAATTTAAACTAAATTAAATCATTTCTTCTTTTTCCTTGGGGCTAGAGTGCAGAGGGATTAAAAGTCTGCTAATTTTTTGGGGATGTCTGCACCCCTAATAGGGTGAAGTCACCTCCCAAATGTTGTCACTTTCTACTTCAAATTCATTCACTTCCTGTCACATAACTAAACAGGAAGTGAGGGTAAAACCTTACTAATATCTTTTCTTGGGGACACACAGATCAATCTAAATAGTTTCCCATTATGTAAATTGCACTCTAGCATTTTGCTATGTACACCCTAAATTATTAGGGATCTTGGACTTTGGGGTCCATTTACTAAAGGCAAATCCACTTTGCACTACAAGTGGACAAGCAAGGAAGAAAAGAACAAAAAAAAATACTTTGCTTCTACATGATTGGATGTTACAATCATCAGTGCTTCTCCTCAGATTTTCAGCGCCTACGCTTGTACTGCAGAGTGGCTTTGCCTTTACTAAACCTAAAACTAACTAATCATTTGGGGTGTACACAGCAGTGCTGGAGTGAAATTTGCTTAATGGGGACAGATTAACCTGTGTGTCCCCAAGAAAAGACATTGGTAGGGTTTTAACCTCACTTTCTGTTCACCTGTGTGACAGGAAGTGAAGCCAATTTTAAGAAAAGGGACACAAAGCCCAACCCAAAAAACACAAGCAGGGGTTCTAACACTCACTTGGCTTCCCTCAAACACCCACACTTAGAATAGGATTGCCTTGCGCTAGATTTAAGCACAGTGATGTAAATCAGCACTTCAAGCCTGTCCGCCAATACCCCCCCCCCCCAACAGGCTATGTTTGCAGGTTTTCCTTCATCTTGCACATGTGCTTTAAAAGACAGTCTGGACAGCAATTCTTGATAAGATAAATCCACAAAACATGTCCTGTCGGGGGTACTTGAGGACTGAGGCTGAGAACCACTGCAGTAAAAAGGAAAAAATGAATGCTTACCGCACTGTATTTTTCCTTTCTTGGTGACTACATGGCAGCAAATAATCCATGAAGGCACCAGGAAAGGAGCTTCGAGACAAAAATCACACCTGTTTTGTTAGGCCAATCAGCCTATTTCAGCTGCAGCTGTCAAAATCTGTAGCATGGAAAAAGTAACAAAAACTAACTTTAAGATTTGAAAGTTATTTTTTTGGTCAACAAAACAAGGAAAGCAAAAACAAACAAAAAATCAAAACAAAAAAAAATATAAAAAAATAATTTGAGACAGTAAACAGAATATGGGTTATGCTTTGGAAATTAACAGGATAAATAGACCCAGACATCTATTAAGGATTGAAACATTAATTAGTCACACCATCTTGAGAAAGATTTAGCAAAATAATGCAGCACAGACAATCATATCAAAGTCAACACCCTAAAAACAACATACATTGACAACCTCACAAATATTTCAGTCGATGATAGCCCCCACCCAAAATAAATAAATAAACCAATCAAAAAACCCTTGATCAAAAACATATCTGTTTTGCAAAGACATAAATTCGATAAGGACACCCAAACATAATCTTGCCAGCAGGCCCCACACACAATCTGGCCTCTTTTCAGGGCAGTTAACAACTGCTCTATGCAAGCTTTATATAACATAGGCTTGTGTGCTAATGAGGCAATTGAAAACACATGCACAGCCCATGAAACACACAAAACACAAGTTCACCCAATGTAGAGACTGAACTTTAAAGTGGGTACACCTGTTAAGGATGTCCTTAAATTACTAACCCAAAAAACACGCTCTATGAGCATGGCCATCCAAGTGTTGTTCACACACAAAAAGCAACATCAAAAAATCTAAGTCCCGGGGCATGCTGAGATCACCAGAAATGCAGCTAGCAGAAAATAAAGCAAAGCCCTGTCCAAAATGAATCACATCATCCAGCATGCTACAAAATTAGAGATGGGACATACACCCCCTGGTCCGGGTGGGCAAACAAAGAGTCCAACATGGGCAAAAGTTATTCCATAAATACCATTGCAGTCTATGGGAAATGACTTGTTCATTTTGCTAGACCCCACTTGGCTGGCTTATCTTCTAGTAATTGGCCTTAAAATGGGTATGGGGGCCCAGGTCCCACCTAAGGGACATACAGTACCTGCCGCCGTTATTGTACTTTCAGCGTGATCTCATCACTCTGGTTCTCGGCGACAGGGTACTGTAAATCTTGCGCTGGCTGCCACAATAGGAAAAACACAGGAGAGAGAGAGCGGCCTCCATGATGGAGGGGGGACATGCGATGTACGGGCACAGGCAGCACTGGGCAGAAAGGCAGAGGCTCAGAGGCAGAGCTGGCTGGCTGTAGCGGAGGCGGAGCAGTACATCAGAGGCAGACTGGTGGTGGACGGTAACGATGTGACCGCAGGTACACAGACAGGTCACACTCACTGCCAGTGGCACTGTGATGATCAGGGGATGTTTTCTTTCCTTCCTCGATTCCTCCACCGCTGCTGTGCCAGCGCCTCTAACACTGTACGGAGGGACTCTATAGTGGAGGGGATGCCTGTTGAGTTAGTTGCTGAGAGGTAATAGGATCACCAGTGACCGGGCGCAGTAGTGCCACCACCTCTCTCCAGTGCGCCCTAGGCGGCTGCCTTGTAGTAGCACCGGCCCTGACTCCAAGGCAAATTTTAACCACTTCCGTCCCGTAGGATGTCATATGACGTCCTGGACTTCAGTGGGGGATATCTGAATGATGGGTGCAGCTACAGGCATCATTCAGATATCCTTTTTTACAGTCGGCGATTGTTCACACCATAAAAACGATCATAGTGGCAGTTCCGCCACTTGATCGTTTTCCTACAGGCGACATCCCCCCTCCCACCGTGCGGTGCTTCTCCTTGCTCTCCCGTGCCATCGGAGGCCCGGAGAACAAATCGTCCGCCGCCAAATGAGGAGCATAGAGATTTAAAAACATAAACATAACCAAAGCTGCAATCGCGGCTGAAAGCATGAGATCAGTTTTTTTTTCCCAATCTCATGCTTTCCAGCCTGGAGGACAGATGTGGGGTTTTATTGACCCCGCCTCTCTCCATAAAGAGGAACTGTCATACACTATTCCTATTTCAAGGGATGTTTAGGTTCCTTGTAATAGGAATAAAAGTGACCAAAAAAAAAGTGCAAAAAGCAAAAATATTACTAAAAAAAAAAGAAAATAACAAAAAAAAACTTAAAACACCCCTGTCCCTAGTAGCTCGCACTGAGAAGCGAACACACATGTAAGTGCCGCCCACATATGTAAACGCCGTTCAAACCACACATGTGAGGTATTGACGCGTGCGTTAGAGCGAGAGCAATAATTTTAGCACTAGACCTCCTCTGTAACTCTAAACTGGTAACCTGTAAAAAAAAAAAACAAGCGTCGCCTATGGAGATTTTTAAGTCCCGAAGTTTGGCGCCATTCCATGAGTGTGTGCAATATTAAAGCGTGACAAGTTAGGTATCTATTTACTCGGTGTAACATCATCTTTCACATTATCACAAAAAATTGGGCTAACTTTACTGTTTTGTTATTTTCTAACCACTTCAGCCCCAGACCATATTGCTGGTCAATGACCGGGCCACTTTTTGCGATTCGGCACTGCGTCGCTTTAACTGACATTTGCGCGTGGCTCCCAAACAAAATTGGCGTCCTTTTTTTCTCACAAATAGAGCTTTCGTTTGGTGGTATTTGATCACCTCTGCCGTTTTTATTTTTTGCGCTATAAACAAAAATAGAGCGACAATTTTGAAAAAAAATGAATATTTTTTTACTTTTTGCTATAATAAATATCCCCAAAAATATATAAAAAAAAACTTTTTTTCTTCTTCAGTTTAGGCCGATACATATTCTTCTACATATTATTGGTAAAAAAAAATCGCAATAAGCGTTTATTAAATGGTTTGCGCAAAAGTTATAGCATCTACAAAATAGGGGATAGTTTTATGGCATTTTTATTAATATTTATTTTTTTACTAGTAATGGCGGCGATCAGCGATTTTTATCGGTACTGCGACCTTATGGCGGACACTTTTGACACATTTTTGGGACCATTGGCATTTTTATAGCGATCAGTGCTATAAAAATGCATTGATTACTATAAAAATTACACTGGCAGGGAGGGGGTTAACACTAGGGGGTGAGGAAGGGGTTAATTATGTTCCCTGTGTGTGTTCTAACTGAAGGGGGGTGAGACTGACTTGGGGAAATGACTGATCGCTGTTCATACATCGCATGAACAGACAATCAGGCATTTCTCCCCCTGACAGGACCGGAGCTGTGTGTTTACATACACAGCTCCCGGTTCTCGCTCTGTAACGAGCGATCGCGGGTGCCCGTCGGTGATCGCGCCCGCCGATCACCCGCGTCGGGACCAGGGGCGAGCGGGGGATGCTGACCATGAAGGGGAACTCTGCACCAATTTTGAAAAAAAAATGGCGTGGGTTCCCCTTTTGGAGCATATCAGGCCTTTAGGTTTGGTATGGATTGTAAGGGGGAACACCTATGCCGGAAAAATGGCGTGGGGGTTCCCCCCAGATCCATACCAAATCCTTATCCGATCACGCTGCCTGGCTGAACAGGAATGGGGGTGGGGATGAGCGAGCGCCCTCCTGAGCCGTACCAGACCGCATGCCCTCAACATGGGGGAGTGTGTGCTTTGGGGCAGGGGGGGCACTGCAAAAAGGGGGGGAACTATGCGTCTGCATAGGTGGGACTAATGAAGCACATGTCTGCGCTTCCATCCCTAGTACAATTGGAAAGTAAGGAGATTGGGACTTTAAATGAGGATCCAGACAGGGTGGGAGTATATAAAGGAAAAACATGTTTATTGACATGAAAAATGATGTGTGATGGCTCTCTGGAACAAAGGGGCTGTACATAGAAAAACATGACTAAGATGAACATTTAAAGGTACATATTAATGTCAACTTGGAAAACGCATGACATATGGCTTAACATATGAAACATGGACATCAAGGACATACAATGCCGACAATAAATAATACAAAGCAGTATGGAGAACAATGCACAGCTTACCATGAATACAGGATATAACACATATACTTCCTTAAAAAGGCACAGTGCAATTAAAAATGACATGAGGTAGAAAATTGTAGATCATCAGTACTAGTAGATCAAATATGGAATGGATTTGCATCTTTAGGTTGCCCGACGCGTTTTGTGCTGGATGCACTCATCAGGGGCTGATGCTTCCAAATCTGGGGGATGAAGTTATGTATTAATCTACGGTAACATTAAGCATTAAGCATAAGATGGAAAACATTGAAAAAATGTATATGTCAGTCCTTTACTTACATACCAAGTACATGGTGTAGGTAGTGGGAGCGAATGAGTGCTAAAACACAACCAAAAAGAGAGTGTCAGTCCCGGAAGCTGAGGTGAATACGTCAGACGCAGCTGAAAACACGGGGCTAAGGTGTCTCATAAAGGCAGATAGCCAAAAGAGGGGGGTATATTGAAAAAGACTGATGGTCACATAGAGGAGAATGCCCAGGGATCTGCAAAATATAGTATAAACAAAATGCACAAACTAGATTGGAATCTAATGGCAAAAAGATCAAAAAATCAAAAAAATGGCATTAACAAAAAACCTATCAAAAGATACCTGGATAATGGGTGACCAGGGACAAGAAGTCCATTAGTGGTGTGGCATGATCCCATCAGACTGGAAAGGACTGAGTGTAAGCAGCCTTTATATACCCCACCTGATTCCCGTGCACTGCGCCCCCCCACCCCAAAGCACTCTTGTCCCCATGTCTATGGGGACAAGGGCCTCTTCCCGACAACCCTGGTCGTTGGTTGTCGGGGTCTGCGGGTGGGGGGCTTATCAGAATGTGGAGGGGCAGCTCCCTTCCTCTATGATGGAGGCAACGATTGTTGTAATCCATAAGGAGGAAAAAGATAAACTAGACCCTACCTCTTATCGTCCAATATCATTGCTTTGTACAGACGCAAAAATTCTTGCTAAAGTACTGGCAAACCGACTAAAAGGGTGCATTGAGAGCCTTATCCACTCTGATCAATCGGGGTTCATTCCAAACAGGTCAACCAGCATAAACATCAGAAGGGCCTTCCTAAACATACAGATCCCCACTGACAACGAGGGCCCCAGAGCACTGTTGGCCTTAGACGCAGCTAAGGCCTTCGATAGCATTGAGTGGCCATACCTATGGAAGGTATTAGAAAGCTTTGGATTTGGCCCCTTGTTTATCAAGTGGGCTCAACTCTTATATAGCGAACCACGAGCAAAAATCAAAATTAACGGTGGAGTCTCAGACACATTTAAGCTCGAGAGAGGGACGAGACAGGGTTGCCCCCTTTCACCGCTCCTGTTCGCACTTGCCATGGAACCTCTTGCCATCAAAACTAGACTAAATAAAGACATACAGGGGTTTAGAAGGGGTTCAGAGGAAGACAAGATATCGCTCTTCGCGGACGATGTCCTGTTCTTTATAGGGAATGTGGATAGCTCGTTGACCACAGTGGTCCAAATGGTCGGGGAGTTTGGAAAGTTTTCGGGACTAGTGGTTAATTGGGATAAGTCGGCCCTACTCCCGATAGATCCGTTGGGGGACCAGACAATAGCCGAAATGCCCCAGCTGAAAATTACAACAAAATTGAAATACTTGGGGGTCTGGATCACTAGCGAGGTCAAGGAGTACACCAGTAACAACATTGCTCCACTATTGTTAAAATTGAAACTAAAAAAAGATATCTGGAGCCGCCTCCCCCTCTCGGTAGCCGGCAGATGCAATTTGATAAAAATGATCTGGCTTCCCCAGTTATTATATGCCCTTCACAACTCTCCAGTCTGGGTGAACCAAATATGGTTTAAACGAATGGAGACACTGTTTAGGGAGTTGTTGTGGAAGGGAGGTCAGGCCAGAATCAGACTTCAGACTATGCAACTGCCGGTGAAGGAGGGGGGGATGGCGGTCCCACACCCGAGAACATATTTCTTGGCAAGCCAACTACAGCACATAGTGGGGTGTGGCTCTCAAAACCTGGGTAATAATAGTTTTAAATTAATGCTATCAAGGGCTCCACATACGATCCTAATAGAAGCCCTAGAGGCAAACTCATTTCACTATCAATGCCCAACTGTAAAGCTAATTAATAAAGTATGGCAGACTACGAAAGCTTTGTTGGGATATACTGGTGTAACTGAGTTTGCCCCCCTCTGGCATAATAAGAACCTAACAGAACTTAGGGACATAGAAATTCCTAAAATTTGGGAGACCCAGGGGTTAACACGGCTATTACACATGTATGAGGGAAACCTTATTAAAACTTTCTCGGAATTGAGAGATGAATTTAACATACCAAATAAGACATTCTTTAATTATTTACAGGTTAGGCATGCTCTCCAGACTCAGTTCAAGACCTATCCGATGGTTAGGACTCATACCCCTGCACTTCTCAAAATGATCCAGACTAACATTACAAAAGGTCAAATCTCTGTACTATACGACAAATTGGGGGCCAAATCCATAAGTCAAATCGGGGTGTCTAAGAGCCGAGAAAAGTGGGAAAGAGACATTGGGCTATTGACCCCGGAGAAGTGGAATGAAATCTTATATAGAGGAACATTGGTGTCAATTGCCCCAGCTCAGAGATTGTCCCACTTATTTCTACTCCACCGGGTCTATAATACCCCTAAAAAAATGTTTGCACTAGGTTGGAAGCAAAGCGATGAATGCCCCAGGTGTAGGGCAACAGGGGACCTTATACATATGTTCTGGAGATGCCCCAAGCTCTTTAGATATTGGACAGCAGTGATAATCAGGATCAATAAAATCTTCAAGACCTCTTTAGAGCCGGAGGCTAGAACTTGCCTGCTGGGTGATATGGAAGACCATAGAATCCACGCAGGAGCCATGGAAAGTGTGCTTAGGTGCCTATTCCAAGCTCGGAAGCTAATAGCACAGAGATGGCAAGCGCATGTACCTCCAACAGTTGAGAATTGGGTTGAAACAATCAATGCTCTGATTTGGTGCGAGAGGGTAGCCTTTATTAAACAAGGAAACTACAACAGATTTAGAAGAGTGTGGGAGCCTTGGCTGATAGAAATGGGAGTCCCCTTTGAGAGATAGCCTATGTATAGAGTGTGTAAATACCACTATCTCAGAGGCTGGTAAAGCTCTCTAACGACAAAGAGAAATTAAGGACATCTCTGCACTCTCTGCCTTCCGATCGATTGGATTCTCTTTTATATGCCTCTGGGATTCCACTTCCTCTTTTTGCCCTCTCTCCTTCAACCAACTAAAAATTAATTAGGATGAAGATACCTACTCCTATCTCTCTATAACATTGGCGGGGGGGGGAGGGGGGAGAAGAGAGGGAGGGGTGGGGGTAAATCAATGAATTTGAATTTAAATAATGCATGTTTGTTTATTTGAACTAATGTAACTAGATTAAGCAATTTTATACTACAGATATGTAAGCATATAAACCTGTATTTATGTATATATTTTTTTGAAAACAATAAAGAGAAATTAAGATAAAAAAAAAAGAATGTGGGAGCCCCCTTTAATAAGGTGGCCCCCGGATACCGGCCCCCCACCCTATGTGAATGAGTATGGGGTACATCCCCCTTTAAGCTCTTTTACAAAGGGGGTAGGCCCGGTCTTCTCCGCTGTCTTCTGCGGGGGGGCGGCGGTCTTCTCTGTTCCCTCTTCTGCCGGGCCCAGTCTTCTCCGCTGTCTTCTCTCTTCCCTCTTCTGCCAGGCTCCACCGCGGGGGCCCAGTCTTCTCTCTTCCCTCTTCTGCCGGGCCTGGGCTTCTCCGCTGTCTTCTCTGTTCCCTCTTCTGCTGGGCTCCACCACGGGGGCCGGGTCTTCTCCGCTGTCTTGTTCCGTCTTCTCTTCCATTGATGTTGACGCGATGAGCTCTCTGTAATGCCGTCTGAGCATTGCACAAAGACTTATATAGGCATGGGGCGTGGTCACCGGGTGATGCCACCCGGCGACCCCACCCTTTGTTACATCACATTCCTGGGGCATGATGGGAATGTGATGTAACAAAGGGTGGGGTCGCCGGGTGGCATCACCCGGTGACCACGCCCCATGCCTATATAAGTCGTTGCGCAACGCTGAGACGGCATTACAGTGGGAGAGCTCGTTGTGTGAACATCGCTGGAAGAGAAGAAGGAACAAGACAGTGGAGAAGACCCGGCCCCGGCGGTGGAGCCCCGGCAGAAGAGGGAACAGAGAAGACAGCGGAGGGGCCCGGGGGCCCGGCAGAGGAGGGAAGAGAGAAGACCGGGCCCCCGCGGTGGAGCCCGGCAGAATAGGGAAGAGAGAATACAGCGGAGAAAACCGGGCCCGGCAGAAGAGGGAATTCAGGAAGACCGCCGCCCCCCCGCACAAGACAGTGGAGAAGACCGGGCCCAGCAGAAGAGGGAACAGAGAAGACCGCCGCCCCCCCCCCCCCCGCAGAAGACAGCGGAGAAGACCGGGCCTACCCCCCCTTTGTAAAAGAGCTTAAAGAAGAAAGGGGGGACAGCAGAAGACCCCCCAGCTGACTAATAAATTACTTCAAAAATCTGTGTATTGTGTTTTTTTAACTTTACATTTTCCCCCCAGGTGAATGGGTAGGGGTACTATACTATACCCCATAATCATTCACATAGGGTGGGGGGCCGGAAATCTTATTAAATGGGGCTCCCAGATTCCGATAAGCCCCTGCCCGCAGAGTCCCGACAAACAACGGCCAGGGTTGTCGGGAAGAGGCCTTTGTCTCCATCAACATGGGGACAAGAGTGCTTTAGGGTGGGGGGCGCAGTGCCCCCCTGCCCAATAGCACACACTCCCCCATGTTGAGGGCATGCAGCCTGGTACGGCTCAGGAGGAGGGGGCGCTCGCTCGTCCCCACCCCCATTCCTGTCCGGCCAGGCGGCGTGCTCGGATAAGGGTTTGGTATGGATCTTGGGGGAACCCCCAGGCCGTTTTTTCAGCGTAGGTTTTCCCCCTTACGATCCATACGAAACCTAAGGGCCTGATATGCTCCTGAAGGGGAACCCACGCCGTTTTTTTTTTATTTGGCGCGGAGTTCCCCTTCATGGTCAGCGTAAGCTGAAAATGATTCACGTGCGCCGCTTCAAGCCACGCAAAGGCAGCTACGCGGACTGATATTTACCAATATTTTGCCGGCATAGTGAAGCGGCGTGCGTAAGTGCCCGAAATTCCTGCTCACACAGTACACAAATAAACCTCCCGCAGGATTAAATGTACTTGCTGGCGCAGCGGCTAGTTTTCACAAAAATCACTTTCACTTTCAATTCGGCCCGTAAATGTTAAACACGTCACTACACTTCCCCACATCACCCCACATCCCCCCTAATAAACTCTCTCACAAACACCTTCATTTTACATTTCTAAATGACGTGCGCCAGGTCCATAGAGGCGCACCATGCGCCCCCTCCTGGGCGTACTCGGCATTATAGTAAATAAGGAATTGTGCTGCTTTAGCAGCGCATTCCTTTAGTAAATGTCAAAACGGCTGTTGCTCCAGCCATGAATTATAGCACCTGAGTCTATGCACCAGCCACGTGACTTGGTGTCAGTCTATGATGTGTCTGCAGTTTCCTTTGTGCCAGCTTTGACTCTTTCTTTTGTGGATAGCTCTAGCTTTCGCTGCATAGCTTTCCAGATAGTCCTTTTTTAGTGACGGTCCGTTTACAGCTAAAACAGGCTCTGCTTTCTTTGTTGTGCTTTGTGCCTTTGTACATCTTAAGAGCTTTGTCATCATGATGCATGTTTTCTTTCCTTCTGTCATATTTATCAATTAATTCCCTTTGACATATTTCAGTGTCAGCTCCTACTCGGGTCTGCTCGGGTCTGCTCGGGTCTGGTTTGTAAAGCATTAATAAGAGCAGTATATGTCTCTGGAAGGCTGCGGAGGAGCAGGGCAACAAAATGGTTATCTTTGATGTCCTCTCCAATGGCACGTCGCTGCACTATGATCTCTAGCATAGCTTTCACGTGGTTACACATATGCTGGCCTTCTTCTAGTTTCATCTTGTTAAGCTTTCTTAGCAAAAACAGCTTATTGTTAAGGCTTGAATGCTCATGCAGTTTTTGTAATGAAGTCCACATACCTTTGGCCATTTTCTCTGTTCTTATGTGGATAATCTTCCACTTCCACTAGCAAACTTATAATCGCTTTTGCTTGTCTATCCTTCCTATACCAGTCCTCCATCTCTCTCTGTCTGTGGGTCTGTCTGTGTTTAGCACTTGCCAGTGTTGCCACAAGTCATCCATGCTAAAAAGCTTTTCCAGCTTGAACTTCCACAGCTGGTAATTGAGATATATAAATATCAATGTTCAGCTTTGTTATTGCAAACTTCACATCTGAACCGCTTTCCATCTTTCAGCTGCTTGCATACAGTATTCACAGACTCACTTTTAGAATTCTCTTTTCCCTGTGCCTGGGTGCTGCTGGGTTTGCTGGCTGTGCCTGGGCCCACAAAACTATTAGCACAGTATTGAATTATGGCTTGAAGCTTCTTGTATACAGCAGTTTAGCTTTATTTTCATGGAGAAATACATTAAAAGCCATTTATCATTGAACAAGAAGAGAACACCATCAAGTGCATATAACACAATAGGGATAGAACTTTCTCTGATTACCTTACCATAGATAACACACTATAATACTGCAGTGCCACCTACTGGTATAGATAGGTATAATGCATATACAACGGCCCAGATTCACAGAGAGCGGGCACACATTACGCTGCCGTAGCACAAACCAATGTACGCCACGCCGACGCAGCGCAGAGAGGCAAGCATGGAATTCAGGAAGCCAGTGCTCCCCACGCTGCATCGGCGTGGGGTAGGTTTCGAAGGCGCAGGCCGGCGTAGGTGGAAGTGGGCTTGACCCATGCAAACCCATGAAAATGAGGCGTGACCCCATGCAAATGATGGTCCGAGCGGAAAGGCAATGCACATCACAAGCAAAAGATTTCCAAGGGAGGAGTCTGGAGATGGCGTGGTCAGTGTGGAGGGGTAGCTAGATGGGATGCCTGCTCTCCAGCCCTGCTCCGAACGTGCACTGACATGAATGGGAGCCGGATCCCCCGCTCCCTCCGCTAAGGCATCCCCCCTTCCTCCTCCCCCCCCCCGGGCTGAAGCGCCTGACCGGAGCGGACTTGCAATACTTGCAATACTTTTGCAAGTATCTCGATCGGGTCTCCCCGAGTTGTTACCCGGTCACATGGGTTGGGCGGCTTCCTCGGCTTCTTTGGCTCTCCTGGCTGGCTGGCGGTGCGGCGTTGTATTAAGCTGCGCGGCGTCTTCCTGGTCCCCCTGAGCGTGCGGGCGGCTGTGCTGTGGTGGTGTGCCGCGCTGCTCCGGGAGAGGGGCCAGGGGGAGGGGGTGACGCGGCGCCGGGCAGCCCTGTAGCCCTGCAGCCTAAAGAGAAAGGGAAATTTTACATTAAACAGTGAGGATTGAGTCTATGGCTGGCTCCATCACCAAAAGCCATCAAAGCAGGTACAGAAATATTTTGAAATCTATTGCAGCAGCTCCTATGTTCTTCCTATTCTGAAAGCCATTGGACTGGTGAGTACATTTTTTTTTTCACCCAGCAAAGTGCTCCATCAAAGTGGTGAGTACAAACGTCCTTATAAAGAAATAAGAACTAAGAAAAATAAATATATAAATGGGACATTGTTTCTGTGGAGAATGGCAAATGGAAGTGACCGACATGAAAGCAGGAAATAATGTGACATAAGAGTCATGAGCTCATCATTGTCAATTTGTGTGTCTGTAAAGATGTCGGTAATGTCATAGTTCCTCTGGTGGCTCTCCCTTGACATTTTTTCCTCTTCCTATGGGGACTAATTAAAAATACAGTGAGAATTTTTTTTTTTTTTATATATATATACGCAAGATATATGGAACTTTTTTTGCATTATATTTCAGCATCTACAGTATATATATGAGTTGGCAGAGAATGGGACTAAAAAGCTGGCAGATATGATGGTAAAAATACAACATATAGTACAGTGAAGTTTACTGTAGTGCCCTGAAAAACCTGTCAAAAGAGGTCTTGGAGATAGACGGGCACCGGAGACGGATAGAAGAGGGGGGTCGTATATATGTTTGGGGTTCCGAATACCTCTATCCAAAGCTAAAGACAAAGAGCAGAAACATCATAGCCATTTTAAAATGCGACATAGGAAACATCAAAAGTTATTGTCTTGTGCTATACGCAACATATATTTATCCCGTTTCACATTATACCTCAGTATCTATAGTATACAGATGAGTTGGCAGAGAACGGGTTTAAAACGGTAAAAGCACAGCTCATAGTATAAGTAATCAGAGCAAGTAATCAGACTATAGAGCCCTGAAAATCTGCAAAAGGAGGTCGTTGATATAGACGGGCTCTTGAGACTGACAGAAGAGGGGGGTCAGTATACGTGCCTGGTGCCCCGAATATCTTCAAGCCAAAGCTAAAGAGTAGAAATACTATAGCTGTGATATAAGAGACACCAAAAGGTATTGTCTTGTGCAGTATACACCTCTCACAAGTGCAAACGGCCTCTCCATAAAATCTCTTTAAAGTGACGCTGTTACAAGTCAGGTGCGAGGATGACCACAAGGGGAAAAGTAGCGAAAGGTGTGGCAATTCCAAAGGTCCCCCGCTTAAGTCAAAGCCCAGGCCCGATGTGCAAATTTGTGACCCACGGGACAAATGGAGATAACCAGCAGATAGAAAAATCATTAACTGGCAGAGGTGGCCAAGCAGAAAAAGAAAAAAAAAAGATAAGAAAAAAGGGCTTGTTAATACCTTGGTGGATTCAGAAATACTCTCAGAGTCACTCTCAGAGATCAGAACAGATCAAGACAGAGAAACAGATAAAGAAATAGACCTTGAACAGGGAAATAAGGAAGAAACGCAGGACATGACACTTTTGCCAACAAAAAGGGAAATGGAAGGAATGTTCGCCGCCTTAGAAAGATCACTTAAATCACAAATGGAAAAAATGGAGAGAAATATGGGGCATATATTGGAAAGAGTGGAAGAAGTGGAGAAAAAAGTCGATTACAATGTAACCTCAGTTAAAAAATTAGAAGATGAAATAAAAGCTTTAAAAATAAACCAACGAGAACAGGCGTACAAATTAGAAGATCAAGAAAATAGAGACAGAAGGAAGAATATAAGAATACGCGGAGTTCCAGAAACAACACAGGCTGAGGACCTCCCAGAAATTATAAGAAAAATTTGTAATCCAATATTAGAGAGAGAAACAACTTCCCCACTAAAAATAGAACGTGCGCATAGGATAAGACGCCCTAGAGAGAGAGCACAGGATTACCCAAGGGACATTATTGTTCGTTTTGAAAGTTGGGAAGAGAAAAACCAACTATGGAGAAAACTGAGAGGGAAGTCATCATTAGAATATGATCAACATAATATTCAAATATACCAAGACCTGTCACAAGAGACGTTAAAAAGAAGAAGAAGAAGTTTAAAACCACTGTTAGGAGTCTTGCTGGAACATGATATTCAATACAATTGGGGATTCCCAGCCTGCCTAATAGGCAGGAAAAACGGTAGCTCTACAAGACTGAGGTTTTTAGAGGAAGTGCCAGAATTTGGTCAGAGATTGGATATCCCAATACCAAAATAGATTAATGATGTTGGAGGGCGGTGGGGGGGGGGGGGGGGGGGGGGGGGGGGGGGGGGGGAGAGGGGGACGGGGGGGTTTAATATAGTAAGCAATGGGAGCGGGGAGGAGGAGATGGGGGACCTGGAGAGCACTCTATTCCCAGTTCCCCACTTTTGGGGGATAGGAGACCGGGCCAAAACAGAATTCCACCTTGGCTGGAGGAGCAAAAGAGCGCCTGGAGCGCCAAATAGAAAAAAGCTCCAAATGACCGTAGGGTCGGGGGTCGACCAGGGGGGGGGAGGGGGAGGGGATGAGAAAGCCCCATATGAAGAACAAGGGGGCAAGGTATGAGTGGAGGGAAGGGTGGAGAGGAGGAGAGAAGAGGAGGGGTGGGAGGGGAGAGGGGAAGATCAGGAGGAAGATCTGTGTGTCATGCAGCAGGAAAAAATACACATACTCGAGAAAGATAGAAAAAAAAAAAGAAAGATATGACAAATATAAATTTCTTGACATACAATGTAAGAGGTCTCAGTTGCCCGGAAAAAAGACATATGGTATTAAGAGAGGTTGAAAGGTACTCCGCTGAAATAGTTTTTTTGCAAGAGACACACATAACATTGGATTCTAATGTTAGATTGTATTCTCGGGCAGTTCCCACTTGGTACTATGGGGACTCTCCAAAGAAGAGAGCTAAGGGGGTCGCCATAGGAATAGGGAAGAACATCTCCTTCACAGTAGAAGATAGGAAGGTAGACCCGGATGGTCGCTATTTGTTCCTAAAAGGAGTACTTCAAGGGAAAAAATACACGTTAGCAAACATATACTGCCCAAATAGCCAACCACATAAATACCTGAGGGGGATTCTGAATGCTTTAATGGACTTTAAACTAGGACACGTAATATTAGCAGGGGACCTCAACCTTTCAATGGACTATCAACTTGATAATACGTCCGGGGCACAGAGGCGAAATGTTAAACAGCTTAGAATATTAGGAAAAAAATGCACAGCTACTGTTTAATAGATCCTTGGAGGATTATATATCCAAATAAAAGGGACTATACATACTATTCTTCTGTGCATGGAACATACTCAAGATTGGACTATATAATGGTAGACCACGAGTTACTGGAAGAGGTAGTTAGAACTTCAATAGGGGTAACTACAATCTCAGACCACGCTCCTGTAATAGTGAAAATTAGATTCAAAGAGATAGAGCAGAGAAAAGGATCATGGAATTTAAACAAAGAACTTATAGAGGACATAGAGGTAAACAACATAGTGAGAACGGATTTGGAACAATATTTCACTTTCAATAATACACCGGAAGTAAGGGTAGCTACTGTATGGGAGGCCCATAAGGCATACATTAGAGGGAAATTAATTTCAATGGGAGCAGGGGAAAAAAAGATAAGAAAATAAAACATGAAAAAATTAACAACTAAGCTATTTGAACTGGAGCAAACGCATAAAGAGCGAGGAGAAAGTGAAGTATATCAAGAAATTGTTGTAAAGAGGGCCCAGCTCAGAGATTTGATGAAGGTTGAAACAAGGGACATATTTAAAAATGTCAGAAAAGAGAGGTATAAATGGGGGAACAAACCAGGGAAATATTTAGCCAGAGTATCTAGGGAAAAAAAATAAAAACTACATATAAAAAATAAAAAATCAAGACGGCCTTATGAAATACAATATATATATACTCGCCAGCACACCAGGAATCATAACGTCCAAAGATTTAATGCATATCTATTATGTCATAATAGATATGCATTAAATCTTTGGACGTTATGATTCCTGGTGTGCTGGCGAGTATATATATATATGATTTGCTTTCCGGTTCCCAGCCGGTGATCGTTTCAGCACCCTTTTACTACTTGGCCATTTTGCCGGAAGGTGTGCAATCGGAATATTTTTGAGATTACTTATGAAATACAAGACGTCTGAAATTGCGGAATCCTTTCGGACTTTTTATAGCTCATTATATTCAATAAAAACCAATGAAACTCAAGAGCAAGAAAATATTAGAAGAAGGAAAATTAGGGAATATTTAAAGTGAAATTACCTAAAATTTCTCAAAACGATATTGAATCTTTAGAGGCCCCAATAACTCAAGATGAGATATACAGAGCCTTCCAGGAAACACTGTGCGGTAAGAGCCCAGGCCCTGATGGTCTGCCGATTTAAATATTACAAAAAATTTAAAGAACTCCTGGTCCCAGAGATATGTAACTATTTTAATAAAATAGGAGAGGAAGAGGAAATAAGAAAAGAAGCGCTATTGGCAAATATTTCTATTATCCCTAAAACAGGAACAGATGGAACTCTGTGTTCCAACTATCGACCAATAGCATTGCTAAATGCAGACCTGAAGGTATATGCGAAAATACTAGCAACTAGGATAAAAAGTTTAATGCCGCAATTGATAAATACAGATCAGGCGGGCTTTGTAACAGGCAGAGAAGGGAGAGATAATAGCATAAGGACCCTGTTGTTGTTACAACAAGAACCAAAAAAGAAACCCCCAGACGTACTCATGTCGTTAGATGCTGAAAAAGCATTTGACAGAGTCGACTGGGGGTTTATGATGGAAACTCTACAAAATATAGGCCTGGGACCAAGGTTCATGAAATGGGTAAAGAATCTATATAGCCACCCTACGGCAAGAGTGAAGGTCAACGGGAGTATGTCGTCTGTGTTCGAAATGAAAAATGGAACCAGACAGGGGTGCCCGCTCTCACCTCTCCTATATGTAATAGCTCTGGAACCATTGTTAGCAAAAATCCAGGAAAATCCGGGTATAGGGGGGGTGAGAGTGGGAGACGAAGAACACAAGGTGGCGGCGTACGCAGACGACATACTCCTATATTTGACCAAAACCTAGAGTCTCCCTCCCGAATGTCATAAAGGAAATAAAAAGATACGGTGAACTCTCAAATTTTAAAATAAACCCTATAAAAACAGTAATCTTGAATTTGGGGATAGATAAAAAAGAAGCAGAAGAATTACAGAAAGAGTTCCCATTTACATGGGAAAAAGAAGCTATAACGTACCTAGGAATAAAAATTACATCAACAGTTGAAAAACTGTACGCGGTTAATTTTGTCCCCTTAATTAACGACATTAATCAAGACTTGAAAAATCTTGCAAAAAAACATATTTCCTGGATAGGTAAGATTAATGCGTTTAAAATGATGATACTACCGAAGATAACATACAAACTTCAAATGCTCCCAATAAAAATACCGCAAAGCTTTTTTAAAGTAATTAAAACAATAATTTTGAAATATATATGGGCAGGTAAAAAGGCTAGACTAAGCTATTCATTGCTGAGCATGAAAAAAAAAGGAGGGGGGTTGGGGCTCCCCGATATAAAAAGATATTATTTTGCTGTAAACTTAGCCAGGTTGTTAGAATGGACAAATGCACACACAAAAAAAAAATGGGTAAGTATGGAAGAAATATTAAGTAGGACACAATTAAATAGAAATGTATGGATACCACCGAAAATTAGGGAATTGAGCACAAATACACACAGCATAACAAGGAACATATTTAGAATATGGGACACAATATTTAGACGGGAAAAATGGGAGTATAACTCTCCATTAATCCCATTAGCAGGCACAAATCTTTTTCCACCAGGAAATGGAACACGTTTTGGAAAGCAACTAGGGGAGAAAAAATTTAAAAGATATTGTTACACGGGGAAAAATTAAACTAAGACAAGAGATAAAAATAGGAGAAGGGGAACAAAGGATGAGTGAATGGGAGTATCTGCAGTTAAAACACTTTGTGAGCACACTACCACAACCGATTAGGGAAGATAAGGCACTGTACCCAATAGAAAAAATATGCAGTATGGTATACACGGTATATCAAAGGCATACGGGATATTAACAGAGCTTGAGACTCAGGAAGCACTGCCCTTTTTAGAAAAGTGGGAAAGCGATATCGGTAAAAAAATTGATAAATCACAAATGATAGGTGCAGTATATAATCACGCTTCGGACATTACCACCATAGAAGCAAACTATAAATGTATGGTGCGATGGCACTTGACCCCATCAAGAATGAGTAAGATCCACCCAAAAAACTCAGAGCTATGCTGGAGAAACTGTAAACAAAAAGGAACAACTCTACATATATGGTGGGACTGCCCGAGAATACAGGAATATTGGAAAGAAATTTTGGAACATATTGTAGAAATAACAGGGGAGAGGATTCTATGTAGCCCACTGCCCTGTTTGTTTCATGGAACTGAAAAAACAAAAAAACAATATGGAACAACTCTGGTCCCAGTGTTGTTAAACGCAGCTAAGGCTCTGATCCCAAAAAATTGGCTACATCCAAAGAGGCCATCAATTAAAGAGTGGATAGAAAGGGTGGAATATATAGAAGAGATGGAGTATCTTGCCTGTAGAGAGACAGGAGGAGAGGACAAATACAGGGTGGTTTGGGAAAAATGGAAAGTGTTTAAATCCTCAGAAAAGTTTGTCCAGGGAATGGTAGAAGCAGATAGGTGAGAAACCAAAGAGAAGACCGCATGGCACACAGATCTAGGGGGGGGGGGATGAAGGGGGGGGGGAAGGGGGACTAATTATGTTATATCAGCAAGTAATGCAGTTAGACTTGTTAAGTGGGAAAAGATGAATTAATGGTTCAAAAATTACAAATCTGTAATGGTATAAAAGAAAAAGAACTTAAACATATGAAAAGGAAAAAACCCACGAATGATGCGAAGCCACAAGAGAGACGCTATAGGCGGTCGAACCATGAGCTAGTCTCGCTGCTATATGTGAGCAGAGTCTGACGTGAAAAAAAATAAAAAATAAATGATGGTCCGAGCGCCAGACAAGTACGTTTAACGAACTGCGCATGCACCGTGAAGTGGACGCATCCCCCTGCGCATGCTCACAACCACGTCGGAACAACTGCCTAATATACCCCGGATCACTGCGTACGCCATGAACGTAACCTACGCCCAGCCAGACACACGTCCAACGTAAAATACGCCGGCTTGTGTTCCCTGGTGCAGACCTTTGCATGTCTGCTGCTGGGTTAAACCTCCTTTATGGGGCTTAACTTTATGCCGAACGTACAACTTACGCGCACCTTTCATAGCCTGCGTCGGGCGCACGCAGGTTCGTGAATCGCCGTATTTCCCTAATTTGCATGTTTGAATGACTAATCAATGGGAGCGGCACCATGCTCCCAGACTAAATGTGCGCCCACTCTACGCTGGCGTAAGCAAGTTACGTCGGCAGGGTGAAGCCTATTTTTAGGCGCATCTCTGTTTGTGGGTCTTGCGCACAGATACGACGGTGCACATTTGCACTTACATCAGCTTAACTTGATATACGTCGGTGTAAGTGCTTTTGGGTCATAGTATATAGCTCACAGTACTTTACACAGCTGTCCCAAGAAACCTCGGAAACCTTAGGATCTGTGTATGCAAGGAGGAGTGAGAAGTGCCACCATCTAAGCGCAATTAGTCTAAAAACAATTGAAGACAGAAATAAATAAAAGGTGTCACTTACATTTAGTAAAATTGTAAAAACTTGTATCCTGGTGAAAACTTTTAAGAGCTTGACAGGGTCGCGGCTGGGTCTCTACGATCAGTCAGTAGGAGGTGCTGGGAGAGGACATCCGTTTGGCTGGGAAGGTGCTGTGGATTGTAGCAGGTCAGCCGCAAGATGGAGACAGCAGGTGACTTTGGAGATCAGCTGAGGGGAGAATGGTGGCAGCAGTCTGTAGCAATTGGCTAGCTGGGTGTAGGGGCAACAAGGACCGCCCCTTTGTCAAACCAACCAGATGGACCCAGCCATGACCCTCACAAGCTCTGCATGGTTTCCCCCAGGATACATGTTTTTACAATTTCACCAAATATGAGTGCCACCTTTTATTTATCTTTGGCTTCAATTGTTTTTAGACTAATTGCAATAGATGGCTGCGCTTCCCACTCCTCCTTGTATGACTAGAGGCTGGATCTGTCACCACTGGGGGAGGCCGCACTAAAGAGGTAGGTGGGCCATAATATACTAGTATACTAAAAATACTTGCACCTTATGGTGTGAGAACACCCCCAAACGGTGGAATTGACTTCTGTTTTATTTCTTCACTTTAATTTCACAGTTTTACACAGAAGATAGAAGGCTCTAGGGTGAGGCTTTTCCTAGGCTCACTTACAATATAAGGAAAGACTAAAGTGTGTGATGCACTACATTTGTATGTAATGGGTAAAGATTAAAAACTGTAAATATGAAATTAGAAAAAAAACAACACCCACTGATAAAATTATTTACATTAAGCTGACTACATTAATCCTTTAATGCAGCTTCGAGTCAGCTGATTTGTGATTGTGCTCTACAGACTAGAAATGCAAGCTTTTTTTTATTTATTATTAAAATGCAAGTTCTGAGTTTAAAAAAAAGATGATTCCTTAGTCTTACCCATTTATTAATTATAAACTTGTTAAAAACTTTACAAAAAAGATCAAAGCAATTTCTTCCTTCACATTGTACTGAAATACTTTAAACACGGTTCACTGTTAATGATGCTTTCTGAATGTTTTTTTTTTTTTTTTTGACGTTTTGCTTGCTTAGAACAGACCTAGTGAAGCAAAAATAGAACCGTTGGCTTCAATGGAGCAATTGCTTTCAATACAGCATATGAGGAGAAATGTGCTTTTGAATAAGTCAATTCTAATTAAGTAATGTGTTTTAGGATTGACAACACACATTTTCTAATTCACTTTACTGATTATTGCCATTTTCTCTCATTTCTACAGTTGTCTGACCATGGTTATCATACATTTATTCTTTAAAAAGAGAACTAAACCATTTACAAAATTGCTAGGAAGTAGAGCTTTTGAAGCAGAAGATACTGTAAGTTGCATGTGTAGCACTACCCGGAAGGAGCTGCTGGTTTGATTTGGGTGGCATGTTACCTCTGTATCTCCGCCATCTAGGCGGGTACCCAGCCGGGTAAAAACGATACGTAGTAGGAAGGTGAAGGGATAGCAAAATAGAAAACAGCAAATTTACGTAAAACTGGATATGGAAACAGTCCTGCTTCCAACGACAACTTTACTTCGCCACTCCACCCGGAGTGGATATAGTGCATCTGGACAGGCCTCTCTCACCAGCCTGGCAGCCAAAGTGTCACTCGGATAAATAGGATTAAGTCTCTGCCACAGTCCCTCCTGAAGATTGGAGACAATTGCGGTCCAAAATCCTTCTTGACTGGATTCAGCACCCGGTTCTCCTTCACATAGCTTTTAGTTAAATCAGCAACTGATAGGCGACTCACGTCCAGCCTCTCAGAATCAAAGTGTCCTCCGATTATTAGACAGGCCTCTCCTGAAACACCGGCCTTGTGCTTGGTACAGGTTCAGGGACAGGTTCCTCATCAGTCAGCTTCCTTGAATTGGACGGACAGCCCAGCACCACCTAGCGATATAGGGACCCAGTCGACTCACTGGATCCACAATCTAGGTGAATGCGCTCCGGACCAATGTGGTCCCGGAGCCAGGAACACTGCGACACGCGCACACCCCCCCGGCCAGGAGGGGCACACAAGGGGGTGGTGGGAGGACTACCCAGCTCAAGGGCGGGAACACAGCGACCTCGAACCAATGGCGTCTGCCCTTTAAATACCCCTTCCCAGCATGCACAGCGAGGCGATCAACCCTCCTGATTGGCTGCCGGGAAGAGATATCCAACTGCACTTGACCCTACTGCTGCCACCTGTCGGCCTGGGGCGGGAACACAACCCCAGGCAACGACAGTATGCGCAAACAGTACAGCCAAACCTGGAGCAGAGGCCCTGAATTTAACCAAATAAACAGGTTCAAAACCAACTACCTCTCTGAACTCCCTCTAAATTTACCATAGCACCGGCTCTGAAAGTAGCCAGGCGCTACATATGTCTCTTCTGCTAAAGAAAACTTTCTTCTTTCTTGTTTTTTTGTGTACACTGCATGTGGCCCATGCACAGTGCAGTATATGTTTCTGTCCACTCTCCGTATAGGCAATAATAATAATGATAATTAAAGTAGTCGATAAGATTAAGTAGCTTCTTAATAATTTTTATGTGTGCACTTTACATGAAATTTTGCAGCAAATCTGTCTAAATCTATAAAAGTAATTATTTGTCTCCATATTCTACTACTTTATCATATATATATATATATATATATATATATATATATTAGGGTTGTCCCGATACCGATACCAGTATCGGTATCGGGACCGATACCGAGTATTAGCGGGAGTACTCGTACTCCCGCTAATACCCCGATGCCAAAATAGATTACTTCCCCCCCTACCCCCCCCACGCCGCCGCCACAACCGCCGCCGTCGTGTGTCGCAAAGCCGCCACCGCTGCCGCGTTAATCACCGCGTCGCGGGGAACATTAGTCAGCTTTCGTTTGAATAGCTGTTTTCCCCGCCACGCATAGACACTCCCCCTTGGACGGATCTGTCCAATCGCGAGCAAGGGGAAGTGTCTCTATACACAGCGCGGCGGGGAAAACAGCTATTCAAACGAAAGCTGACTGTAATGTTCCCCGCGCGGTGATTAACGCGGCAGCGGCGGCATAATTTACAGTAGGTATGGGGGACATGGCTGGATATGGGGGGGACATGGCTGGATATGGGGGGGACATGGCTGCATGTGGGGGGACATGGCTGGATATGTGGGGGACATGGCTGCAATATGTTTGGGGACATGGCTGCGTATATGGGGGACATGGCTGGATATGTTTGGGGACATGGCTGCATATGTTGGGGACATGGCTGCATATGTTTGGGGACATGGCTGGATATGTTTGGGGACATGGCTGCATATGTTGGGGACATGGCTGCATATGTTAGGGACATGGCTGCATATGTTTGGGGACATGGCTGCATATGTTGGGGACATGGCTGCATATGTTGGGGACATGGCTGCATATGTTTGGGGACATGGCTGCGTATATGGGGGACATGGCTGGATATGTTTGGGGACATGGCTGCATATGTTGGGGACATGGCTGCATATGTGGGGGACGTGGCTGCATGTGGGGGGACGTGGCTGCATGCGGGGGGACATGGCTGGATATGTTTGGGGACATGGCTGCAATATGTTTGGGGACATGGCTGCGTATATGGGGGACATGGCTGCATATGTTTGGGGACATGGCTGGATATGTTTGGGGACATGGCTGCATATGTTTGGGGACATGGCTGCATATGTTTGGGGACATGGCTGCATATGTGGGGGACATGGCTGCATTTGGGGACACATTTAAAAAAAAGTATCGGTATTCGGTATCGGCGAGTACATAAAAAAAAGTATCGGTACTTGTACTCAGTCCTAAAAAAGTGGTATCGACAACCCTAATATATATATATATATATATATATATATATATATATATATATATATATATATATATGTCATCAGAGCTTTTTTTCTCAGAAAATAGGTGCAGGAACTCAACCACGACCCCGTTCAGATTTCATAAACAGTAGAAGGGTCTTAAAGGGGCATTAAATACCAGGATTGCATCACATACAGAGTGCAGAGTTCAGGGGGGTTACACACAGAATGCAGAGCTGTCACTTGTAAACACAGAAACCAGACTTCTGTGTTTACAAGTGATTGTGGTGAGCAGGCACCAAAGGGTCTGAGCCAGAGGTGGTGGAACTGAATTCCCCCTGAAAAAAAGCCCTGTATGTCATCCTGGAATACATAGTGGTACATTTGCACAATCTATTCAGCGGGTTCTAGACTTGCTTGAGGGGCAGGCAAATGGTAAAACATTTAACATCAGCATCAGAAGTATGTGTTTACTATTGTGTGTGTACCTATAGCAAGGGGTTTTTGTTCATGCCTTAAAATGTACACATGTTGTGTCCTCATACTTTGGGAGTAAAGGTTGCTAAGCCCCTGTCACTAATGAGGGAAATGTGAATATTAAGCCTAATATATACTGTATATATGCATTTATAAAAGGGTTGGAGCTAAAAATAAAGTTTGGTAATTAGTTTTGGTAAAAAATTGCAAGTTTTACATACTAAGGGACAGATCCACAAAGCACTTACGCCGGCGTATATCGAGATGCGCAGGTAAATGTGAATATGCGCCGTCGTATCTATGCGCCGTATCCCCAAAACGAGATACGCCTGCTGCTTCTAGGCCTTGAAAAGACGGGCTATTTCTTGTCCAAAGCCGATTTAAAGAGAAAATGTCGCCCTATTCTGCCAGGTGATATTTTATGTTATGTTGTGTTCTATGTTGACTTGAATGTGGCTATTTCAGTGGATGTCAGTAGGAGACGGGTAGACAATACCTCCTCATCAGGGTTCCTGAGCTGGAGATGCAATAATTAGGCGTGTCTCAGGGTAGATATGTATATATGTGTATGGAGTCACTGGATGGCTTCCTAACCATACTGGTGTTGGGTTAAGTGAGGTTGGCAATATAAACATATAGATATGTCTAGTCTGAAGAGAGAGGTCTTGGAAAATAAGGTTATGGGTATAGACACAGAATTTCGATGGTCTATTTCTTTTAGTAAAGACTTGGACTAAGCGAGGTGTCAAAATAGTCTGGGTTGAAGGAGAGGTGTTTGGTAATGAAGTAGCACAGTAATTTCCTTGCCAGCCTACATTATAAATATGTGTATAGAGACAAAATACATTTATGTATATTTTTTTTTAGTTAATACGAACCAGGAAGGTTCGGGGTTAGGGGTTAAAAACGCCCTACAGACAGAGGGGCTGAAATAGCGTGTCATATTCTAACTGTGTGTGTTGTTTAATGTCTGTTCATGTCATAAGTGTACTGTGTGTCTTAAAGTTCATGTTAAGGGATACACAAACACGCAAGATAAGGCAGAGAAACACATGAGCAAGCTGAGTCCACCTTCACCCGCTGCAAACAAAAGGATCACCCAATGTGCTCAGAATATGGATGGCACCTTACCAACAGTTGTTGACCCTTTTGGTTAGAAAGAGGTCAATTATAGCTTGTTTACACAAAGTGTATTGCTCCATGCAAAGCGGGGATTCCTTATCAATCGATCGTAATCCAGTGACCAAACCATAGGACATAGCATGAAAGAGAGGAATGACCGCAATAGTATAATTCTCATTTATTAAATGAATTAAAAACAAAACTGCCAAGTGGCTCCTTACTATTTGCGGTGCCTGTATCCCGGCACTGAGGCTGCTGAGTGTGTAGTTAGGAGAGATGGCCCCCGTCGCTGGAAGAGCTGGCGTGCGCTCCACCACCAGAAACCAGCTGGACCGGAAGTATGTGACTGTGCGTGACCAAGTTGCGCCTCCTTGTAGCATTATTACTTTCTATTTCACTAGCGCCACCCTACCCTCCACCAAGAGAAAATTATTGATTAAGATTGTGTAAAGAACTGTTTAAAATTCAGATAATGGAAAACAACATGGTATTTAGTATTTAACAGAAAATCCTACAGATTTGGTTGCAGGAAATAATAAGTTAAGGATTGAGCAATTTTTACAAAAGGTTCCAAACTTGGATTTGGTTATTAAATTAAAAGTAGTAGATTGTTCTAATTTACTTAAGGTTACCCAGGAATAAAATTAAAATATGAAAGTTTTGTTCAATCTAACAAATTGTAAAAAAAAACAAAAACAAGTGTTAAAAGTTTTTGTAATTTGATATTTCTCATTAGTGGAGACTTTGGTTGGAGGAGGAGTTTCTTGGGAAAATGGGCAATCACAGTTCATTAGGCTGGAACTAATTTGTAAGTTTCACAAGATTTTCCTCTAAACCATTTTTTGTCACTACTATAATCAAGAAACATCAAATTATAATGTAATGTACATGATTTTTGGCAGATGTACAAACCAAATATGTTTAAAAAATAGTAAAAAAGGTTAAAAATTATAAAAAAAATGATAAATGAGAATTGTACAATGAATGGGGATACAAAGCATTGGAAGATTAGGTCTGGCAATAACAGGGTTTTCCTTGGAGAGTGTTATATGTAAAGGAATGTGTTGCCAGCAGAGAGATGCAGATCAGGTTACACAGCCTGAGACGCCATGACAATTTTCACTTCTGTGAATCTAAGAGCAACATTTTTGTGTTAAACCCTTTCAGAGACCTGGAAGAAGGTTCATGGATGAGAAAAATTATATATTTAGAAGGTATTGCGATACTTACTAAAGTAATAGTTTAAAAAAAATTGAGCCTAAATAACTTTTCTTGAGAGTTCATTGAAATTTTTGAAGATGAAGTGTCTGTCTGAATAAATATTTATGAATTATAAAGGCTTACTATAGGGCAAATCTTTCTTTAATAATAAAAGATAACTTTTATACAATCATTTGGAGATCTAAAGACAGCTCCTATTAATTTAGTATTTTTGATTACTCTAAAGGTGTTATTTTAAGGAAAATGGGAGGAGTCAATATACACAGCTTTGACTAATCTTTGTCTAGTGACAACTGGATGTTGAAAAGAAAGGTCAGTTATAGATACATTGGGGTAGATCCACAAAGAAATTACGCCAGCGTATCTATTGATGCGCCGGCATAATTTCAAAATTCCCGCGTCGTATCTTTGTTTTGAATCCTCAAAACAAGATACGACGGCATCTCGGCTAGATCCGAGAGGCGTACGTCTTCGTACGCCTTTGGATCTTAGATGCAATTTTTCGGCGTCCGCTAGGTGGTGTTCCCATCGTAATCCGCGTCGAGTATGCAAATTAGCTATTTCCGACGATCCACAAACGTACGAGCGGCCGTCGCATTTTTTTATGTTGTTTCCGTTCGGCTTTTTCCGGCGTATAGTTAAAGCTGCTATATGGTGGCGTACTCAATGTTAAGTATGGCCATTGTTCCTGCGTCTAATTTTGAAAATTTTGCGCAAGTCGTCCGTGAATGGGGCTGGACGCCATTTACGTTCACGTCAAAACCAATGATGTCCTTGCGACGTCATTTAGCGCAATGCACGGTGGGAAATTTTAGGGACGGCGCATGCGCAGTTCGTTCCGCGCGGGGACGTGCTTCATTTAAATGAAACACGCCCTCTACCCGCCGCATTTTAATTTCCGCGCCCTTACGCCGCGAGAGATACACTACGCTGCCGTAACTTACGCCGCAAATTTGTTGAGGATTCAAACTAAGCCAAAGTAAGTTACAGCGGCGTAGCGTATCTGACATACGCTGCGCCCAGCGCAGATCTATGTGGATCTGCCCCATTGTGAATAAATAATGCAGTGTGATAGAACCACAGTAGTGTATTCAAAGGTCACTTTTTCAAGCTTTTAGTTGACGGATGTATTTATTGGGAAGGAATATTGTGCTTTTTGTAAAGGGATCAAGTGAAATATTCCTTTACATTTCGTACCTAGGAGGGTGTATAGTATGCCTGTGAAGTAGCGCTTATTTCCCGTGCTTAGAACTGTCCCTGCACAAAGTGTAATTTCTGAAGGAAAAAAAGTAATTTAAAATCACTTGCGGCAATAATGAATTGTTGGCTCCCGGCAATTCAGAGAAAAGTCATTCATAAAAAAAAGCCTGGGGGTCCCCCCAAAATCAATTGCCAGGCCCTTCAGGTCTGGTATGGATATTAAGGGGAACCCCGTGTCAAATTGAAAAAAAATTACATGGGGTTCCCCCCAAATATCCATTCCAGACCCTTCAGGTCTGGTGTGGATTTTAAGGGGAACCCCACCCCAAATAAAAAAAATGGCGTGGAGTTCCCCCCAAAAATCCACACCAGACCCCTTATCCGAGCATGCAACCTGGCAGGCCCCAGGAAAAGAGGGGGGGCGAGAGAGCGCCCCCCCTGAAGTCTACCAGGCCACATGCCTGGTGGTTGTGGGGGTCTGCGGGTGGGGGCCACCCGTCACGTGTCCCCGTCCCCCTCTGATGCAAGGGAGATCCCAGGCTTCCCCAGTGACGGGTGCGTCAGAGGCGGACAGTGTCACGTGACGGGTGGCCCCGCCCTCACCTACAGAAGAGCTGTCACTGGCTGAAGCTGCGTCATACGCCGGGCTGTCTCGGTTGGAGACAGATGATGCGTGCGCTGGATCCCAGACCTGGATGAAGAGATCTTCTCATCGCTGGACCCCGGCGGAGAGGAGATCACCCGTGTCAGGATACCGACAGCGTTGGAGCGGAGACTGAGAGTGGATTACCACCGCTGGATTTTTTTTATATAGGACTTTCTCCACTGTGTTTTTTTTTATAATTCTTTACACTTCCTTAGTGAAATGGTAGAGGTACAATGTACCCCATTACCAATTCACATAGGGGGGGCCAGTATCTTCCAGATTCCGATAAGCCCCTCGCCCGCAGACCCCCACAACCACCGGGCAAGGATTGTGGGGATGCGGACCCCCAAAAGCATCCTCCCAATGTTGAGGGCATGTGGCCTGGTACGGTTCAGTCTTTTCCTGCGGCCTGCCAGGTTGCGTTCTCGAAAAAGGGGTCTGGTGTGGATTTTTAGTGGGAACTGCATGCCATTTTTTTTTACATTTGGGGTGGAGTTCCCCTTAAAATCCACACCAGACCTGAAGGGTCTGGAATGGATATTGGGGGGAACCCACGTCATTTTTTATTTATTTTTTATTTGACGCCGGGTTCACCTTAATATCCATACCAGACCTGAAGGGCCTGGTAATTGAATTTGGGGGGACCCCCACGTTTTTTTTTTTTTATGAATGACTTTTCTCTGAAGAGCGGACAATTCATTATAGCCGCGAGTGATTTTAAATTACTTTTTTTCCTTCAGAAATTACACTTTGTTCAGAGACAGTTCTAAGCATGGGAAACAAGCTCTACTTCACAGGCATACTATACACCCCCCCCCCCCACAGGTACGAAATTTAAAGGAATATTTCACTTTTATTGTTTCAATTTAAGCATTATTAAATTCGCTGCTCCCTAAAAAACTGCAATTTTTAAAACTGTTTTTGCATTGATACATGTCCCCTGGGGCAGGACTCAGGTCCCCAAACACTTTTTATGACAATAACTTGCATATTAGCCTTTAAAATTAGCACTTTAGATTTCTTCCATAGATTTTTACAGGGTGTTCTGTGGCTTTTCGAATTTTCCTCGAACACCCAAATTGTTCGCTAGTCAAGGCAATGTTCGACTCGAACTCGAAGCTCATCCCTACTCCAGACCCGACCGACAGACAGGGGTTGTACTATGGTTTGCAGCCCCCCCCCAAAAAAAATAAAAAATTAACAGCGGCTGCCACTGTTTATAATGCTTATGCCATTCAGTGATAACATGAAATGAGCACTTTAGATTATAAAGTCCACTGTACAGTTATTACTTCACCTACTGGTGCTCTCTTCCGAATCCTTGTATTCCTTTCAGTCATGTTGTTTTAACTTTTAGGACAATGTTATATTACATATTTAGAAAAGCATTAGCCTTAATGGATACAATTTCAGCAGGAAGAGGAAACAGAATAATAGAAGAAATAAGTAGCGCAGGTCTAATGATAAAAATAGGTAATTTCATATATTTGCAGGAAATGTGATAACAGGATTGTCCGTCTACAACAAAACTTACATTTTTTGCTCTAGCAGTTTTACCCTTTCAATTTATTATTTGTTGTAATAGATATATAAACGGTGCAATAGGTTTTGAATATTAACAGGATGTGAGTAACAAATATAGTTACTATTTCAAAAAGAGTATATAGCAATTGATTTGGCCCAATTGCACAGAGGAAATTTACATGAAGATTTGATGGATGAAAAGCTTTGCGATTTTATTTTTTTATTAATACACTAGTAAGGCTTTTAACTTTGTTTTAACTGCTTGCCGACCAGCCGCCGCAGTTATATGGCAGCAGGTCGGCTCTGCTGGGCGATATCACGTAGGTATGCGTCATCTTGCCGTTCAGCCAATAGGGGCGCGATCACCGCCGGGCACCCCCGATCGCTCGTTACAGAGCTAGAACCGGGAGCTGTGTGTGTAAACACACAGCTCCCGGTCCTGTCGGGGGGAGAAATTACGGATCGTCTGTTCATACAATGTATGAACAGCGATCAGTCATTTCCCCTAGTCAGTCCCACCCCCCTTCAGTTAGAACACACCCAGGGAACATACTTAACCCCTTCCTCGCCCCCTAGTGTTAACCCATTCCCTGCCAGTGGCATTTTTATAGTAATCAATGGCCCCCAAAAATTTGTCCGAAGTGTCCGCTATAATGTCCCAGTACCGATAAAAATCGCTGATCGCCGCCATTACTAGTAAGAAAAAATATTAATAAAAATGCCATAAAACTATCCCCTATTTTGTAAACGCTTATAACTTTTGCGCAAACCAATCAATAAACGCTTATTGCAATTTTTTTTATGAAAAATATGTAGAAGAATACGTATCGGCCTAAACTGAGGGAAAAAACTTTTTTTATATATATTTTTGGGGGGTATTTATTATAGCAAAAAGTAAGAAATATTAATTTTTTTCAAGATTGTCGCTCTATTTTTTTTTTATAGCGCAAAAACTAAAAACCGCAGAGGTGATCAAATACCACCAAAAGAAAGCTCTATTTGTGGGGGAAAAAGGACGCCAATTTTGTTTGGGAGCTACATCGCACGACCGCGCAATTGTCAGTTAAAGCGACACAGTGCCGAATCGCAAAAAGTGACCCGGTCATTGACCAGCAATATGGTCCGGGGCTTAACTGGTTAAAGCGTTTGTAAACCCAACATTTCATACTTCTGATATGTGCCTACTGTACCATGTACTTTTATGATCCTGCCAGTCTCTCTGCTTTCCTTTTAAAAACTGACCACACTAAGCAGGAGAACACAGAATGGTCAGTTATCTAGCTGTGCTGGGAACTCGGGCTGCTCTCCTCCAATGATCAGACTTGTCCTGACACACTTCCCCTGCACAGCCTTTCAATGGGCAGATCAGTGGAATGCAACTTCTCCTCCCCCCAGCTCTTATGCAGCTGAGAGCTGAGAGAATATGCTAGCTTATTAAAAAAGGGAAAAAAGTATCTTTTTACATCCATACACAAATGTTTTGCCTTTCATTTCTATCGTAAGGCTCCATGCACACTGGATGTTATAATAACATTATAAGAATGCCAGTAGCTTTACAGTGAGTCTTTTAAAGTTTTTTAACGTTTTTGCAATAGCTTTTTTTAGCATTTATTTTTTATTTTTTTCAATGGATCAAAAACATAAAAAACGCTGGTGAGCCACGTTTTCGAGAACTTATCTACGTTTATGAGCATTTGGCGTTTTTTGTGGTCAGAAAGACGACTCCTGAACGTGATTTTATGGCAATCGGAAAACAACCCATAAACTCCACCCCGGAAAAACGTCCAAAAACATCCATGTATGCATTGAAACATAGGATAACATAGAGGGGATTTTTTGGGCTGTTGAAAAAACCGCCCAAACTCCCAAAAACGGACGTTTATGATCTTCAGTGTGTATGGAGCCTAAACTGAGTGGGTTGTAGCTGCTGACTTTTAATAAGGACACTTACCTGTCCAGGGTGCCCGCGATGATGGAAGCGGAAGCCGAGCAATCGCTCAGGTCTCGGCTGCCCCGCCGCCATCCTCGATGAGGGAATAAGGAAGTGAAGCGTTGCGGCTTCAACGCCTGATTCCCTACTGCGCATGCGCTAGCCGCGCGGCGCTACGTGAATAGATGATGTCTCCTGGGACACACACAAGGTCCCAGAAGACAGCGCTCCACCATTCCACAGAAGGCAGCGCGAGGAGGAGAAGAAAGAAGACGGACCGCGGATCAGGAAGTGGCAGATTAGGACAATCTGCCTAGCAACAGGCACTTCTTGTATGTATAAAATATATATATTTTTTTCTTGCAGCATTCTGGATTTATTTTTTCAGGGTGGAGCTCCGCTTTAAATGTAACCATATTGCTATACTCTCTTCTCTTTTATACTCTGTAGCTCCTGCTGGATTTTTCTTTTCCCTTGTGGAGGCTTTCATTTGTGGATGGACATTTTATGGTTTCACATTGCTATAATCTTTTTATTTTGACTATATCAATCATCAACCATGTGAGTTGCTAAATGTTGTACCGTCATAAAATGTAATCATATTGCTACACTTAGAGGCGCCTCTCTTCTCTTTTATACTCTGTTGTGACATGACACTACTTGTATATCAAGACATCGCTTGTATTTAAAAAATTTGCTTGTCTTGCAAAATGCTCTCAAACCAAGTTTTACTTTATTTGCATTCAATTATAAAAAAAAAAAAAAAAAAGTTAGCATGAAATCTACTTTTGGGTCAGAGTATTATATGTGCTTTATTCTGCCTTTTGTATTTGTGTTGTAGAGAATTTAAGTTCAGTTTAAGTATTGCAGACATATTTATGTAAATGCTCAGCACAATCAGTCCAGGTGCAGACAACAGGAAATTCCTAACTCAGAAAATAAATTTCATTAATTCAGTGAATTAAATCAGCCAGCATTAATTACTTGAAGTACGTTGTTTCCTCTGTGCTAGTGGATATGTGAACTTGTTACTCATTTGTTCATTTGCATATCAGTCTCAGGGGAACACAGTTCATCAGCAGTGAGCTCAGCTTGTACTTAGGAGCAGTGATGTGATTAAATGCCTGCTATCAACTCCTCTTTATTGAGAATGCTACTTTCAGTCTCTCATGATCCTTCAAAACCCCATGTACAATGTATCATCAGATTATTTCCTCTTTTTGTCAAGCGTTACTAATGTCAGCCATGGATGGATTCATTTTTCTGCCATTTTTATGAAAACCCTCAGCTTTGGCTCTGCACCAGATAATTACAATGCACAACATAGAGACACAGTGACATTTTGTAATATTGTTTTCAACATGGGCATACAGAGGCAGCTTTACAAAAGAAGTTGAAAATCTTTACTAAATAGGTTGTGTTTAAATATTTTTACTTCAATCTACCCAATCACATGAAAAGCATCAGCACATGATTGGGTATTTAATGAGAACGGGATTTTGCTTTTCACTTGAAGGAATAACTAAAGTGATGATTTATACAATTTGAGTGAAGATTCTCAACTTCTTTAGTAAATTAGCCTCATTCCTGGGAATAAACCACTTGCCGACCCGCTGCAGTACATTTAGTGTTGCAGATTAGCTCATACAGGCAGGGAATCTTAACAGCATCATGGGCCCCTGGGCAAAGTAATGCTCTGGGGCCCCTATAAGCCTGTCCCAATTTTTGCACCTACTCTCAAGAATTAAAGTATAAATAGTTGATTATTGTCGGATTATTTGTTTATTAGAATGGGTAGAGCTGTGCTGCAACTTCCCCGCAAACCACAATGCATGTGATTGTGGTGGGGTAATGCAGCATTTTTGGAGTTAAAAAAAATGGTGAGGAACTGACATTGCAGCATGCTGAAGCGTAGCCATATGCTGCGTTGCAGTGTGAATGGGACACATAGGAAACAATTGTTTCCTGAGTGTTCCTGATGTGATAGAAGTTTTACAATGCAGTCAAATATCTGTCACTGCATATAGTGTACATTAGGCTACACTGGTGATTGGTGCCGGAGTGAATTGATGCAGCAGTTCCTCCTGTAGCTCTCAGCAGGTAGGTGCAGCCACTGGCCCTGTTCATTATAACTACAGGTCGCCAGTGGCTGAACCTATTTGTTGCTCTCTGCGCAGCTAGCAGTTACCTGTGGGGATTGTTGCTGGACACAAAGTGCACACAGCAGGGATCACTATAGTAAACAGGGCAAGCAGAAGCAGCATGTACCCACTGACAGCCGCAGGAGGAACTGCTGCTACTATGCACACCATCCCTTATCACTGGTGTGCATGTAACCGTAGCCCTCAATCAGAGACTCAGAGCAGAGGGAGGGACATCTGCAATTAACGGGGGGGGGGGGGGGTTTAGACACACTCACCAATTCTCCAGCCAGGATTTACCACTATGTGCCTGTGTTCCGTCAGATTCGGGACCCATCAGAATGTATAACGGAAGTGACGTTTTGACGTCACCATCTTGCTACACCCCGCATTCCTCCACTGTAAGGATACACTGAGAAAGGGCAAGCGGACATATTGTTTCACCCACCGGAGATTGTCAGTAGTGCAGTAGATGGTGTCAGTAGGGCAGTGGGTGGTGTCAGTAGGGCAGAGGACGTTGTCAGTAGGGCAGAGGACAGTGTCAGTAGGGCAGAGGATGTTGTCAGTAGGGCAGAGGACGGTGTCAGTAGGGCAGGGTGAGTATTTTTTTTACCAATTATTATTATTTTTTAAAAAAAAAATTAGCAGTCCTGTTGGGGGTCCTGTGGTGGAATATCAGGGGTCTAAACAGACCCCTGATGCCTCACTTTTGAAACAGAGAAAGTGATTGAAGACACAGACCTCAATCTCCATCTCTGCAGCTTCAGCTACACAGAATGAATGAACAGGAAGAGCCCTGCGTTGTCTTCCTGTTCATTCACACTTTGAAGCATAGCAGAGTTCTCCATCCTGAAACATCCCACGCAGAAACCATAGGCTGCTGCAGGAGAAGGGAAGCCAGCAGCACTGTGGGGGTTAAGGGGAGTCACAGAGGGCATAGGCAGCAGGAATAAGAGTAACCTGGACAGGGGGGCAGCATATACATTAACCGATCCCTCCATTTTCCTCCTGCAGCCTCTGAAAACCGTCTCCTCCTTTCTCGCAAGCTTTCAGCGGTTGCCAAAGGAAAATGGAGGGGTCACTTCCTGTATATGCTGCCAATCCTGTCCAGGTGTAGAACCTAATGCAGGAGTACTCAACCTTTTGAAGAGCGATGGCCACTTCAGCAACCAGTCGTGGGCCACAATGAGTGGCGCGGGCAGATGACAGGTCTGTGTCGACTCCACATATGCAGAGCAGAAACAGACACAGCCCGCTCTACTCTGTGGACCCTCCGATCCCATCCGCCCAGACGAAAGGAGATGTATTCCCTTCTGTTTTTTTTAGCGGATCAGATTGGAGGTAGGCAAGTGTACATGGACACAAATCCGTTTACAACTGCCGCTCCATAGAAGTGAATGGAGGGTCCGACTGGGCCCACCTGAAAAACAGACAGGTGGGCCCGATTGGACTGATCGCATGAAAGGGGCTTAAGGCTGTATTCACACTAATGAACTATGGTTAACTCACACTGTGGGTGCAGCACAGTGTACCTGTGGCTTTCCTGCGGGTTTGTTGCCATATAATTCTATTATATACTGCAGGCGTCCCCTAGTGGTTAACTCCCAAACTGCAATTGTAATTTTCACAGTAAACAATGCATTTTTTTAGCACTTTCTGCTGTGAAATGAGAATGGTCCCAAAAATGTGTCAAAATTGTCCGATGTGTCCGCCATAATGTCGCGGTCACGAAAAAAATCGCTGATCGCCGCCATTAGTAGTAAAAAAAAAAATTATTAATAAAAATACAATAAAACTATCCCCTATTTTGTAAACGCTATAAATGTTGCGCAAACCTTTTCGATAAACGCTTATTGCGATTTCTTTTACCAAAAATAGGTAGAAGAATACGTATCGGCCTAAACTGAGAAAAAGTTATTTTTTTGGGGGGTAGTTATTAAAAAAAAAAGTAAAAAATATTGATTTTTTTCTAAATTGTCGCTCTATTTTTGTTTATAGCACAAAAAATAAAAACCGCAGAGGTGATCAAATACCACCAAAAGAAAGCTCTATTTGTGGGAAATTTGTGGCTCCCAAACAATTTTGTTTGGGAGCCACATCGCACGACCGCGCAAATGTCGGTTAAAGCAAAGCAGTGCCGAATCGCAAAAACTGGCCAGGTCCTTTACCTGCATAATGGTCCGGGTCTTAAGTGGTTAAGAAAGGCCTGGATTCTTTCCTAAATGTACATAGTATAACTGGGTACTAACATTTATAGGTAAACTTGATCCAGGGAAAATACGATTGTCTCTTGGGGATCAGGAAGGAATTTTTTCCCCTGCTGTAGAAAATTGGATCATGCTTTTCTGGGGTTTTTCACCTTCCTCTGGATCAACTGTGGATATAGGATTGGGTATATGGGATTGTTTGATATTATTTTTTATTTTATTTTTTATTTTTATGGTTGAACTAGATGGACTTGTGTCTTTTTCAACCTGACTAAGGGCCCATTCACACCTGAGCGTTTTGTAGCCTGAAGCCTGAAGCTACAAAACGCTAGAGGGGAAAAAATCCATTATTCTCTATGGAGATGGTTCACATCTCCACTCCAAAACGGCTGAAGCCGAACGCCTCAAGCTCAAACAAGTTCTGGACCCTTTTTTGCACAAATTGGGCTGATTTGGGTGTTTTTGAACGTTTGTATTCCCATAGAAACTAATGGAAACGCTTGATTCAAGCGTCTAGCACGACAACAAGCATTTATATGGGCGTTTGGTCACTTTTATCTGTTCTGTGAAATAGAATATTCACCCAGGAAGAAGATAAAAAAAATCTACAAACATAGCAACAAATGATGAAAGAGATGATAATTTTTCCTATTGGCTAAAATAAAAAACTACGAAGTTCAAAAACGTCGGACAACGCTGTATGCAAACGCACAAATACGTGTGAATACGCGACAAAACGTGTGACAAAACGCCGGAAAAACTGATCAAAAACGCTACGCTCAGGTGTGAATGCAGCCTTACTATGTAACCAGACTAACTATGTAACTATGAATTTTGAACCCTTACAGCCTGGCTACCTCAGCACACAGGCCAGCTCAAGAACAGAGGAAAACATACAAACATTGTAACATCTGGCACCTGGCTGGCTCAGCTAACATACAGAAATGAGCACAGTCAGGGAAAAAACAAGTGCTTAAACAATAACCACTTATAGGCACCTGCCTACTTGATTCTTCTGCTAAAAGATGTGCACAGAAAAGATGTGCTACTTGCCCACCCTTCTTGCCCACCCTTCTGCCTTCCCCACCAATCACAGAACTATTAATACACTCACACAATGTATCACCCAGTTTTCAAAAATGTTGTGTATTGTCAGCTTACAACAGGGCTGAAAGTAGAATTAAACCCTCCTACCCAGTGGGACTGGTAAGAGTATTTTATAGGTGCACTGTGGTGTGATGTGTCATTGCATACACTGAAGCTGGTGAGAGGGTCCTGTCTTTTCTACACACCATCTTCCCTGGATTCCATTTCCTTCAGGCTTATTTCTTCAAGTCAAGCGCTACATATGAACTCTTTTTGTACATTTTATATTGCGATCAATAATATTTATACTAGCTGCTAATATGTATTCATGCACTTTCTGTATGCCTTTATTGTTTATTTGTAACGCAGATATTATCACACTTGTTTTTATATTATGTTATATTGGTGGTTTACATAAATAGCTGCATTGATTCAAGGTTTTGTTGAGATCATATGGTCCATAAATTATAGATGATAAGTACATATAGCCAGGTGTTTCACTTTCTGAAAAAAAAAAAAAAAGGAATCACTAAGTATTGTAACATGAGCAGCAACATAACCATTCGTTATAAGTAGAAGTTATGGTTTTGTGTTTGGAGTTAAAGTGATTGTAAAGTTTTTTTTTTTTTTATAATAAACATGTTATACTTACCACCTCTGTGCATTTGGATTTGCATAGAGTGGCCCAGATCCTCCACTTCTCAGGTCCCTCCTTGCTGCTCCTGGCCCCTCCCTCCTGTCGATCGCCCCCTCACCAAGCAGCTTTCTATGGAGGCACCCGAACCGAATCACAGCTCCAAGTGTCCATTCAGACACAGAACCCCAGCCTGGTCCCACCCCTTTCTCCCCTAATTGGCTGACTGACTTTGATTGAAAGCAATGGGAGCCAATGGCCAATCAGGAGGAGTGACCTGGATGGCTTAGAAATTTGTGCTGTGATGAGATGTGAGAGATGTGCTCAGGTAAGTAATTGGGGGATGCTGGGGAGGCTGCTACACACAAAAGGTTTTTTATCCTAAAAAAAATGTTTTAACATTACATTCAGGCGAGTTGTTAAAATGACATTTGGCTGTTTTTTTTAAAATCCTTGCCGTACATACCGTTTTATATATATATATGTTCACCGCGGCTTCCGGGTATAATCTGCGGGACTGGGCGTTACTAATTGATTAACATGCTTCCGACCGTCGCATACAGCGCGTCACGAGTTGCCGAAAGAAGCCGAACGTCAGTGCGCAGGCGCTGTATAGAGCCGACTCGCAGTCCGGCTTCTTTCGGCAACTCGTGGCGCGCTGTATGCGACGGTCGGAAGCATGTCAATCAATTAGGAACGCCCAGTCACGCAGATTATACCCGGAAGCCGTGGTGAACATATATATATAAAACGGTATGTACGGCAAGGATTTAAAAAAAAACAGCCGATTGTCATTCTAACAACTCGCCTGAATGTAATCGGCTGTTTTTTTTTAAATCCTTGCCGTACATACCGTTTTATATATATATGTTCACTGCGGCTTCCCTTTAACCCTTCTGGAACCTCCTCCTCAAAGTATATACACTCTGGTTTGGCTAATGCCTCTGTATATAATCCTCCTGGCCATCTGCCAGCTGCCCTGCGGGTCTTTAGAGATCTGACCCTGAAAGACTTGGATACTATGAAAGTCAAACAAGTACGGTGCAAATTAAAGATAGAAGAAGGGATTGATTCTCTTTGTAAGAATAACAATCTAGTGATCCACCCTGCGGATAAGGGTGGAGGGATCGTTGTCCTTAATAAGACCGATTATCTACAGGAAATGCAACGCATCCTTGGAGATAGGGATACATATGTCCCCCTTCCTCTAGATCCTGGGGATAAATACAAGAAAGCACTGGTAATAATTGTTAATAGAGGCTTTTGGGATAACATTTTGAACGAGAAGGAAAAAACCTTCTTGATTCCGAAGGCCCTGAGAACAACCATTATGTATTACCTTCCAAAAGTGCACAAGAACCCTACTTGCCCCCCGGGTGGGCAAGTACATAGATTTCTTCTTACAGCCTCTTGTGAAAAAGATACCTTCGTATATGCAAGACACGAAACATGTAATAATATACTTTCAGAATTGAAACCCCCCTCAGAGGTTTGGTTGGTGACAGCGGACGTCACGTCGCTGTACACTATCATACCTCATGTTTTAGGCTTAGATGCGGTATCACATTATCTTAACAGGGACAGTGGTTTGGACACAGCACAAATTTCTTTTATCATGGAGCTATTAGAATTTGCTGCCACTCATAATTTTTTTTTTTGGCACGATTTTTTTTTGGGGCAATTCTACAAACAAGATCGCGGGGTGGCTATGGGAGCCAAATATGCCCCTAGCCTCGCGAATCTATTCATGGCCTTATGGGAGGAGGATGTCGTCTGTGTTCAGTCTAGGCCCCAGATTCTTCTGTGGGCCAGATACATCGACGACATCCTTCTCCTATGGGATGGCACCGAGAGTGATCTATCCCAGTTTATTGATTTACTTAATAGGAATGAGCGAGGGATTTTTTTGAGCTATGAGGCAAGTCAAATACAGATTAACTTTCTGGATTTGGTCATTGCAGTTGAGGATGGCAATTTTGTGACATCAACACATTTCCGAAGAGCCAATACTTGCGGTTAAAAAGAAACTGTACCAAACAGGCCACTTTTGTAGGACAGGCAGACATTTTAACAGAACGTTTTTTGGCAAAAGGATACTGCCTGAACGCTTTGTCCGACACATTGGACCACGTGAACAGTATGGACAGGGCGGTTCTATTGGAGGATAAGCCTCGCACTGATTCTGTTAGGTCCAAAATCCCATTCGTTACGGATTATTCAGCATGCAAATGTCAAACACATTTTTTCTAAACATTGGCATATTTTAAAGAGCGATAATGTTCTTAATAGTTTGCTACCTGATAGACCACAGGTGGTCTTCAGGGGACTTCCTTCCCTAAAAGACAAATTATCCCCCAATGTATTAAACCCCCCCAAAATACCATCAATGTTTTTACTTAGCAGGTCTATCAGGGTTCTACAAATGTGGCAGGTGTCAAAGTTGTGCTCTTAATGGATGTAATTCTAAAAGGACCACTGAATTTAACTCTAGTTGCACTCTCAAGAGCTTTACCATTAAGCCCTTTATTACCTGCTCAACAGTGGGGGTTATCTATCTGTTAATGTGCCCTTGTGGTCTTCAATATGTGGGCAGGACCAAACGCCCTCTGCATATACGGCTTAATGAGCACATTGCTAATATACGTAGTGGCTTCACTGAACATTCTGTTTCTAAACATTATTTGACCGCCCATAATAAAAATCCCAAAAACACTGTGTTTTTGGGCATAGATAAATTTACTGCCCATTGGAGGGGGAGTGACTTAATAAGAAGCATTTCTAGGTCTGAAATGTCTTGGATCCATAAAATAAAATGCTACACCCCTCATGGCCTCAATATTGAGGTTGATGTGAACTGTTTTATAGATAATTCATAAATCATCCTGCTATGTATTTTTCATTTTTTATTTACTTATTTTTATAATTTGCTTCCGACGTGTTTTCAGCATGGCCCTTTGTTGTCTATTTTCGATATCATGATTAGAAGTTCAATTATTTGGGCTATATATTCACATTGATAGTATATAATACTATTAATATTTATAATATTTGCGACATTCATCGTTAGCATTTTTATCAATATGGGTGGCCTGTATTGTCTGTAGTGATATTTTGCTTGAAATTAAATTGCTGACTCGAGATGGGTTCATTCAGGCGTACATTCTTGTTTTCAACCCCTGTTTTTTCTAAGTTCCTGGTTATGATTTTTCATCCAGCGTTTTTATGGGTCACCTTGCAGCTGTAAGTGTTGGCCCTATATGGTGTTGTGTGTCATCTCCTAAAAACACCGCGGCTGTCAGTATTATCCCTAGGTTGTGTCATTGAATATGGCGCATGTTTTTGTTTTTATCGATTGCTTTTTTTTGGCATTCTATAACGGCAATATTAATATAGTTTTTATCATGTTGTTTTTGCCCTTACTCCGTATGGAGACAATGTGCATGTTCCTATTTAATGTATCTGGCTTTTCCATTAGCCAAGATGGCGGATGTGCGGCTGTTCTGGATCCATCTCGAGGCCAGCCCCTCCTTCAGTGTATTTTTATGCGGTGACTCGGAGCGTCGCCTCATCCCGTGAACAAGTCCCTTTTGTGACGAAACGTCGGGAGGCGGCGCTCTGACGTCACCGCGTTGTACGTGTGAGGACCCGGAAGACACAGGCACACGCTCCAAACAGGCCGGCCGGCTGTTATCCTATGCTTTTATATTACAAGATTGCTGTAAGTGTACAATCTGTTTTTTACTTATTAAATCTTAAACGTTTTTACGCTATGAGCTCTCCCTGATTCCTTTCCATATTCCGGAGTATCTGTACCTGGTGATCTTTTGGGGGATTGACTCATTATTTATTCTGATACAACTGTATGGAGGCTTGAACACGTTCCTGCTGTGGATAGTGGATGTCTTTACAGTTATGCTGTTTCTGATCTCACTGAGATCATAGACTCTGGTAAGGGTCAGTGTTTCTTGTTGGTGGAGGTCTCCTGTTCGTCAATCACAACATATGTGGATTTGTTTCACACTTTCCTGTTGTGCCTTTAATGGACTGTATTTTTTCACCTCTCTTTTTTTCAATTTTTTTTGGAGTCTATGTTCTGAACTGTTTTGATGCACTGAACATATATTTCCATCAGGATTGTGCTCACGTCACTTAGTGGCCAATTAATTACTTTGTATAATTTAGCGCGACTCCTTTCTTTTTATGTGCATGTTTGATGTTGTATGACATTTTTGAGACGCAGCTTTTTTTTATTTCACATATGGTATGCGCAATATTTTTTTCTGTTTTGCTAGTCCAAATAAAGGATTATAGGACTGATGAATCATCTTCTTCTACTTTGCAATGCTGTCTGTGCTTATATAGTGCCAACAGGGTTGAAACATTGCTGGAGGGTGCAACATTTTTTTTTATATATATATACAAGACATATATGGGTTTTTACTGCCTGGTTAATTAAGCTATTTGGCCTGTTGGGAGTCGTCTTGGAATGTAAAGTTAAACAAGATTACCTAGTAGGGTGTGTATAACAGAAGAGCGTATATCAGAATTTACATCTGGGAGAGGATTCACTGGTGGTGAGTTATGAGAATAAGAGAGTTTTGAATCAGACCACTTGGTGATGGGAAGATTAAAGTGCCTACAGTAATTGCCTTGCCTGCAACCAGAACATCAAAAGGCCAACTGTTGCTGGGATGTTGACCTGGACCTGACGTTTGCCCACAATATATCAATGACCTCTCCCGGAGAATATTGGGATAGCAACATAAGTCCTGATATTTTACTGTTTTTGCTCATTGGACAGAGGACTTCAGAGGACAGAGGACTTCATGGGCAGACAGTGTCTGTGTGGGTTGTGTCTAAATGTGCTTTAAAAAGGCTATGGCCAGTGATGAATGTCCTCTTTCTCATTGACCCCAGCTGAGAACACTGAGGGCGAACGTATCATCTATACTCTTTTATTTTATAGGCTCTGTATTATTGTTTAAGAGCCCATTCACACAGGGGAAACACGACTTCTAGCACGACTTTGGGAGGCAACTTGGACACGACTTGAGTATGAATCATCAGGCAACTTACAAGGCAACTTCAAGTTGCCTCCAGGACAGTACAAGGCAACTTCAAGTCGCCTCCAGGACAGGAGGCTTTCCAGTGGCCAATCAACCAACAATCAGCTCTGTGGGAGGGAGGGGTTTGCCTGAGAAATGTATGTTATCTTCCTGTATTGTTGCTTCAGTTAAGACGGTGATCCGACTTCTGAGGCGACTTCCATTGAAATCAATGGGTACAAGTTGCCTACAAGTCGGATTGAAGTTGTACAGGAACCTTTTCTGAAGTCGGAGCGACTTCAGTAGTGTACATTAAGACGGCTCCCATTCACTTCCATTCATTTTCTCGACCACACGACTTGGGGCAACTTGGGGCGACTTGAAGTCGGATCCCAGGTCGCCCCAGTGTGAACCAGCTCTTAGTTTTCTATGTTAGTGTTCTACTTTTTTTGCGAATAAATAAGACCCTTGCTTCTTTAAGCATTGTGTTAATTTTTATAGCCAATATTGTTGTTATATATTACCATTAATATTATTGGAACTTTGATAGACTAGTGAATGATTGGAACAGACAATATAATACATAATTATAATTTAAATAGGGGACAGCCAAACCACCCCCTAGTAATTATTTTTCTTTTAATCATCCTTTATTTGATTTTAAACAACAAGGAAAACAGAAATTCACAGGAACAAACCAAAAAACAAACCTAAGGGGTTTTCCTCTGATTTAGCCCCCTCAGATCACATATAACAGGGATATCAACATAATTTCCAAAAAAAAAAACTCAGAAACATTTCCCCATCGTATCATTCTCCATTTATAGCCGAGGGAAGAAAAACCAAAGTACATTTTAAATATTCTTATCTTACCCCTGTTTCCTTCCCCTCCATCAGTCATCTGAGGTCGGGTCTCTACTCTGATAACACCTATATTACCTCATTACGGTTTTGTCCCCTTCCTAGCGGGAAACCGGTGACCCGCCATGATTGGGACAATTAAACTATGTCTTCTTGTTTCACTTTACTTAACCCCCCCCACTCCATAACCCATCCCCAAAACAAAACAAAGCAAAACACAAAAAAAAAAAAACCCACCCCCCCACCTGCCTGTCTCCCCCCCCACGGACCCCACCACAGCCGTCCCCCCTTCAATCCACATCTATCAGGGCTTTCCCCTCCTCCGAATATCTAAACATATTCCATTCCGCCCACGTTTCCAAGTAAACCTTCCGCTTCTGCCTTGAGGTCCATACTAGGTCCTCCATTCTGTTCAGGTCTTCCACTCTATTAAGCCACATCCTAATGGATGGGGCCCTTGTCTGTTTCCACAACCCTGGGATGCAAGCCCGGGCCGCGTTCAATAGATGACACACCACTGATTTCCTGTAACGCCTCACTGATATCTCCACATCCTGAAGTATAAAAAAAGACAACTCGACTGGTAGTTGTTCTCTACTAAATCTTTGCGTTATTTCCCGGACCTTTCTCCAGTAACTTAAGATCTTAGGGCAGGCCCAAAAGATATGCATTAGGGTTCCTCCTTTCTTCCCACATCTCCAACATCTGTCTGTCGTGTCAGGGAAACATTTATTCAACCTATTAATTATTTTTGGTGTAAAAGTGCCACCAATAACCTTGTGAAATCTTAAAGGAGAAGTCCAGCCTGAGCTTTTTAGGCTGGGCTTCTCCTCTGGGTCACAGGAGTGCAATTAATTTTGAACTCCTGTGACCCGTTTTCAGCGGAGAGCGGTCTGAAGTCCTCTCTCCACTGAAGCCACTGCTATCAGTTGAGGCAGCGCCTCATCCCGACTACCCAAGTCTGGATCCGCTAGCTGCCTTGGCCATTTCCCACCCCTCCACAGCTCATCGCTCCAATGAGTGTGGAGGATCAGAGCAGGAGAGATGCTGACTAACAGGCAGCATCATTCCGCTCGGGGAGGAGTGAGAACCGAGCCATCTGCGATCTTCAGTGGCTCGGTTATCAGTGCAGAGACACCGGGGGGACAGCATCCACCTAGGTAAGTATGAATATATTAAAAAAAACTTCTCTTTTAATTAAAGAACCCCCCCCCCCAAAAAAAAATATAGTATCTATACACTTATATGACCATAGTAAACTGAAATATAATTGGTGGCCTAGAAGTTATATTGATTTGCATTCCCTTTGTTAACAGAACCATGTTAATGGATTAGTAGGGATGTAGTCCTTTCAGTTTTCAACCGGAGTCAGATTACATTCTGTCTGAATGGTTTTATAAATGTAAACACCACTGAAAAAATCCTCCTTAAATATTTTCATGTATAGAGTGATCACCTAACAACCAATTTACAGGATTGGTGAGAATTAAAGCACAATATTTTTACTTGTATTTTTAGCTGGATAACATTCTTCTCAACGTCTGGTTTTAAAAATAGTCATGGCACACTTAGTATATGGTAGAAAGGTAGTAGTAAATGAAAGAGTTAAAAAAAAGTGTTCAGCTATTCTACAGTGAAAGTTGGTGATTCAGACCCAGTTGCCTTGGAAACTGTGACATAGGGAGTAGGAAAAAGAAAAGAATGAGTCTTTTTTGCACCTCCAATACATGTGCTTCCAGTCGCCTTGTTACGATGTGAATACATTATATATAGTATGTGTAAAGGAAGCATGACAGCTTAGCACCTGGAATAATGTGCTGCCACATGTTCTGTCTGAAGACAAATTACTATTGATCCTGTCCCCTTGCAGGAGCAATTACATGATTAAGTGAACCTGTAAATAAAGCTATTGCAGCCGTCAGGACCCTGTATATTTGTATTTCACTCATAATAAACCAACCTTCTCCCTCTAATGTATAAGAAATGGGTCACATTTCCATTAATGCATAATCTCAATTTTAATGCGGCAATGTCTCTTTCATTCAGCATTCACATCACTGACCTACGAAGGTCCAGTCAATGTGCAATATAAGGCAGCTCATATAAAGCCGTACATACAAATATACAGTAGATGTGACCTATATGTGTACAAAAAACCTTAAAGGGGTTGTAAAGGTTTGTTTTTTATTTTCTAAATAGATTCCTTTAAGCTAGTGCATTGTTGGTTCACTTACCTTTTCCTTCATTTTCCCTTCTAAATGTTTTTTTTTCTTTGTCTGAATTCCTGTTTCTCCTCAGTAAGCTTGTCCCCATCATCCATGGGGGTTAGTTAGCCAGAACAGGAAGTAAAAAATTCAGACAAAGAAAACAAAGAAAAAATACATTTAGAAGGGAAATCGAAGGAAAAGGTAAGTAAACCAACAATGCACTAGCTTAAAGGACAAGTTAAAAATTCCAAAAGGAAAACACTGCGCTAGATATAAATGTGAATAAAGATATAAAATTAAATTAAATTAAATATGCATGAATAAGCTGCCGGTACCAAAAATTTGTGATACAAAAATTAATAAAACATGTGGAATATGGGGTACAGCGCTCATAAAAATTGAAAATTAATTCTGATGGTGAATCAATCTCTATAAAACCGTGCTGACTGGTAAATGATGAAAATATACTATCACAATAATACAAGTGAAACAATCTATAAGTGACACTGAAATCACCGATAGTGAACACAATGAATCAAAAGCAAAATAAATAAGAAATAGGAAAGTTCACACTGATATGTGATGAATGAAAAAACATGAATCCGCATGGAATGAAAAAAAGTCCCAAAAGAGTTAGTCCAAATGATCATCCATAGAATGGGTAGAGGGATAGAATAAACTTCATCCACCAGAGAAGACACCCGGGAGTAGTGATGTAATCTCCTTACCCTGCTTAGATGACCACTATGACAGTGGTCTCTGCATGCATGAGGATTTTAGGTCTCCCTCCGGACCCTCTGTGGTGTATCTGGGGTGCTGTCTGCTTGTCTCCACCGATCAGAGAAAGAAAAAAGACCATAGCATAATACCAAAGGCGTATTTAATTTAGCCAAATGAGTATTGCACTTACAAGATTGCAGATGACAGATAGCGGTGTAATAAATCCAAATGTGATGGAGGGCCAGCGGCTTCACCTCCTTCTCCTGCTCGTATGCGCTCCGTGCTTCCTCGTTAGGAACGGCGTGATGATGTCAAGTATGCAAGCCACGCCTACGCGTTTCGTCACCACGGACGTCGTCTGGGATTGGCATGCCCTTATGTAGTGTCGATCCGCCATTTTAACTGGGGGCAAACAGAAATAAGGAAACGGGAAAAGAACAGCATAACCAGCCTAATCCTGGCAGCTGAAATGGAGCAAGGAAAACTAGCCTGATTGTTAAGAAAAGAACATCGCCATCTTATGGCAATATAACGGAAGTACACGGAGCAAACATTAGAAGCAGAAAAGGAGAGGCCGCCGTGACCACATCCATAAAAGGGAAATGTATAACACAAGATCCATAATGAAAAAGACAATTGATTACATAAATACATAATATAAATTAAAAGGCACATTTATATTTAAAATGTTGATATTAAAATAAATGACTGAAGATAAAATAGAAATTCGAGATAAGGCAAAAAATGGGAGAGGTGCAGGTTATTAAATAATCACAGCATGGTTAGGAATTGTCTATGAAACAATTAATGTCCCATTCCACCCATGAGGCACATAGGACCGCATATCAAATATCCACCTAGTCTCGAGTTTGGATATAGCGCACACCCTATTTGTGCCTCTCCAATGTGGACGGAGCTTTTCTATGGGGACAAACAAGGTGCCATTAATTTGACGGTTGTGGTATTTGGCGTAATGTTTGGATAGATTGTGTTTAGGAAACCCACGTTTTATATTACCCACATGTTCCTCTAACCGGACATGTAGGGCCCTCTTGGTGCGACCAATGTACTGCCTGGAACATGGGCACTGAATAAGGTATATCACACATTCACTAGAACATGAGATGAAAGAGTCAATATCATATACCTTATCGGTCTGTGTGGATTGAAAATTTTCCAATTTACGTCCTTTAAAAGAGTTAAGCTCACATATTTTACATTTCCAACATGGAAAAAATCTTTCATGGTTTGAAAAAAAGAGATTGTTTGGGGGGGGGGGGGGGGATTAGGAGATACCATACTTTATGGCATAAAGAAGGTGCTCCTCTAAATATAACCACTGGAAGATCAGAAATAGTAGGGCCCAAAATCCTATCGTTCTTTAAATGTTCCAGTGTTTATTGAATATCTTATTAACTAAATAATGTTGATTAGAATAGCCTGTAATCATCGAACAGCCAAATCGGTTGTCTGTGATTTGATTAGCTCTATCAGTTCTCATGAGCATCATGTTACGGTCCATGTCATTAACCATCTGAATGGTATCATCAATGTTTGTCTCTAAGTATCCCTGAAATCTCTGCTTTAGAATCTGTGCTTGTTGTTGATAGTCCACCAAGGTTGTACAGTTCCGTCTAATTCATTGGAACTGGCCCTTGGGCACAGTAGTGAGCCAATTTGAATGATGGCAACTCGTCAGAGGAATAAACGCATTCCGATCGGTTTCCTTAAAGTGTGTAGTAGTGGTCAAAACCCCATCATTGATTATAATGTTAAGATCTAGGAAATGGATTTGAGACTGACTAATTTCGTACTTCAGACAAATACCTCTGTTGTTATCATTTAGTCTGATGAAGAAATTTTCTAACGAAAGTAAATCGCCTTCCCATAAAACAAGAACATCATCGATGTATCTTTTCCAAAGGCGCTTCCATTCTTTGGGCGGATTCTTATCGATGACCTCCCTCTCCCAGTAAGCCATAAAAAGGTTGGCGAGGCTGGGGGCAAATTTAGCCCCCATAGCCACGCCACACTTCTGTAAATAAAAAAGGCCCCCAAACCAAAAATAATTATGGCTGGTAGCAAAAATTAAAAGATTTATAATAAAATCTTTCTGTATGACAGATAAGGTGTTATCTCGTTGGAGATAAAATTTCACTGCCTCTAGACCATGCTAGTGTGATATAATGGTGTAGAGGGAAGTGACGTCTGCCGTTGCTAAAAAAAATCCATCATTCCAGTCAAAGTCAGTCAAGAGGTTGATGACTTGGGTAGTGTCACGTAAATATGAAGGTGTCACTGTGACCAGAGGTTGCAAAAATTTGTCAATATACTTGCCAATTCTTGCCCTAACTGAGTCTAAACCACTTATGATGGGCCGACCCGGTGGAATTATCATGCTTTTATGTACCTTCGGCAAGTAGTATATGACCGGCACTCTAGGTGCAGAAGGTACTAAATGTATTTTCTCTTTTTTGTTCAAAACACCCAAAGAGTAACCTTCATTGATCAAAGACAAAAGCTCTTTCTTGTACTTGACTGTGGGATTACAAGCCAAATGCGTGTAAGTTGCAGTATCAGACAAAAGCCTGTTCATCTCCAACAAGTAATCAGTTTTGTTTAAAATAACGACACCTCCGCCTTTGTCGGCAGGTCTAATAACGATGTCGTTACGTGCACAAATTTGTTTTAGATTGCTCTGAAATGTATAATTACTCATATTTTTAGGGATTTTCAAGGCTGTGATATCTTTAAGAACCATCTCCTTAAATGTTAGAATAGAAGGGGCGGTAAAGCTCGGTGGGTTAAATAAAGAAGCGTTTGTAAACTTAGCATGATGGGTGGGGACCGTATTGCCAATACTAATCAGGGCGTTGTTTACTACTGAGGCCTCTGATCCCAGTGTTTGGACGCTGATAGAGAAAGCTATTTGACTAGAGTTTCCCGTAGGGTTGAGCAAAAAATGCCTTCTAATATTCATTTTGCGAATGAACTTGTGGGCGTCTATAAATGTCTCAAATTTGTTCAATGTACGAGGGGGTGCAAACTTAAGACCTTGGCTGAGTACCATATGGGAAAGTAGAACAGTAGCGGGACTATAACGGTGCACACAGAGACCAATAAAGAAAAATAGAACCAATACTATAAATTTTAATGATTTATTAAAAAAACACAGAGTAGCGTCAGGTTGTAAGGCATATCATAGGCTGTACAAAAGCCTACTACACAGATCAACAACCTGATCACTAGTACAAGGTTAAAAAGTTCCCATGACAGACATTGGTACTCTAACAGAGATCGCAACCTGGTTGGTAAACCCTATATATTTCGCCCGGTTAGGCTTCTTCAGGGGTGGTTGAGATCAGAGTTTAGGATTCTGATAATGACATACAGAAAAAGAAAATTAGTAATTTATACATACATACATTAAATATACATAAACAATAAATAAAGTCGCTCAGCCAGTGTATATCACATAGTGCCCACCTGCTAGTCCGTAGTGGAAATAAAAAAAGATTACAGGGTGCGTATATACCCTGATTCCATCACATGCCTGGAAGGTCAGGCCGGATGGGCACAAGTTGACAGCCACAAGGATACCCTAGGCAGGAAAAGGTGAGAGGCCGCTGCGGATGGAATTCACACAGTCCCAAACCATCGGAGGGGCAAGGGGGGGGGGGGGGGCACCCAAAAACAGGGTGACCAACTGTGGAGAAGAATAACAAAAAAAACTAACAAAATCAGTGTCTAATACAATAAGAATGTTTAATAAAAATATTTATAGAAAGTAATAAGAAAAAGTGTACACTCACAGTGCTTAAATGAACAGGTATAGCATCTGTGGAGGCATGCGCCCAGCTTGAGACCGAAGGCTTGTCAAATCTGTAACAAGCTAAGTCAAATATTGTGTCACAAAATAGGCAGAAAATATGTAGTTGGGAATCAAACAGAGAAAAGGGGGAATGAGAAAACACAGAAAGAAAAAAAGAAAAAAATGAAACAAGAAAAAAAGAGAGAAGTAAACAATAGTTTACTTCTGTATTCAGAATATCAATATAATGATTATAGTGGTCTTCAGCAAAAAGCTATTCCATAATAGGATCAAAGAGTAAAAAAATATAAAGTAAAATAAAATAAAATAAAATAAAATAAAAGATCCGCTCATAAGAAAAAGTTTAGTTGGAAGAGTAAGCCAAGAAGGGGTTGGTAAGAAGATAGTTGGTGAGGGACATAATAGTTAGTTTAAGCAGGGAATAAGTTTGTATAAACAGCAGCTATTAGGCATGATAGAGAAAATACCTGGTCAATCGCGCTGCAGCAGCCCGGGTTGTCTCCACAGGAGTGTACAGCACACTGACGCTCCACAACAGGACATAGTCCTGATATACCCCTAAGCCCCTCCCACACGTCCGTGCGTCAGAGGGGGCGCGGTCGGGCGTGAGCGGACACATAGTGTCAGTGCGCAGACGCCCCACACTGATGCTTAGCATGAGGCCTACAATCCCCAGCAACCCCTGGGTTAGAAAGCGTGGACGGCCGAATGATCGGCCAATCACAGCGCGCCGGGGGAGGGGCCGCCAGAAGGCGGCGCGGCCCATAGGCAGGGAAGAAAACCCCATGTCTAAGAGCCGGGAGTGGCCAAAACGCCGGTGGATAGGGCAGGGAGCCAGCAGTCAGGGGGGAGAAGGAAAACCACTGACAGAAACGGGCTCACAAAGTGAAGCCCTTGGGTGTCCAAATGGAGGGAGACATAAGGTGAAAAAAACAAGCGCAGCAGCAACACAAATCCAGCAGTGTAAAAAAGGGGGATGATCCAACGGGCAAAGAAATAGCAACTTGGTATGGTAAAAGGATATGTCATGGCCCATAACTTAAAAAGGCAGGGCCATTGAAAAAGCCCAGTATGGAAATAGGCAGGGTGACACATGCATATATAAAATGGCAGAGCGATTCACAACAGAGTTCATACATATCAATGGTATTTGTAAATCAAAATAGTGATTGGAATCAAACAACATCTAGAGCATTTGTATATAGAAATAATGTTTCATACATATACAACAATTAGCAAAATGCCAAAATAGCCAAGAAAAGAAAAACATACAAAGAAAGAGAAAAGGAAAGGGAAAAACAGGCAGAAAGATCAGGGGAGAGGGTGAGGCATATAGAGGGAGAGAGTGACAAGAAGGGGTAGAAGGAGGGGAAGGGGAATCAAAAGATAAAGGGAAGGAAAAAGGGGAGGAAATGGGACGGGGGAGGGGGGAAAAAGAGGAAAAGAGAATGGAAAACAAGACAAAACAGACAGATGATGCAGAGTGACAAGCATCATATGTTTCATGCTGGAACAACCCAGACGGTCGCCCGATGAAAGCATGGCAAGTCAACCAATAGAGCGCAGGGGCAGCAGGATTAGGACACACCAAATAGATAGCCCTTACAGGAAAGATTTAAAGCTGATATATTCATTCAGTCCTGGGTAATGGGTGGCGTTTAGAGTTTGTATCCATTTGGTTTCAAGTTGCAGAAGACTGCGATCAATACCCCCACCCCTAACATGTGTAGGCACATGTTCCAGGGCAGTGAATTTCACCATAGTCGGCTCGAAATTATGCTCATGTCCAACATGCCGGCTGATGGCAGTGGTGGACAATTTTTTTCGAATAGGTCCAATGTGGTCTGATATACGTTTGTGGAAAGGTCTTTTCGTCTTGCCTACGTAGAAGCACCCACATAGGCATTTGGCCAGGTACACCACGCCAACAGTCTGGCATGTGACCCGATGCCGGATGGTGTGGGTACGTCCACCAGGCAGGACGACTGTCGATCCACTTAAAATAAAAGGACACATATGGCATCCTTTACATGAGAAGGTGCCGTTGATTGTGTGTGGGGAATGTTCTAGGGGATTGTGATGACTCTGAACGAGTTTGTCCCGTAGAGATGGTGCTCTTCGGTAAGTGACTTCAGGTCGATCCTTAATAAATTTATTAACAGTATTGTCAGCCAATAGTAATGGCCAATACCTATCCAAAATTTCCCTAAACTGTGCATGGCAAGCAGAATACTGAGTGAGCAGACGTATAGGTTGCAGGGAATTAACCCTTCTGGGGGGAAAAATTAGGTCTCTGCGGTCAATACTCGCAGCTCGATTGTAGGCCTTCTTCAGGATATTGTGACTGTACCCTCTATCTTTCAAACGAAAATATAGATTTTTAGCAGCTATTTCATAATCTTTCTTAAGGACACAATTCCTTTTTAATCTAATGTATTGGCTGTAGGGTATGCTTTTTACAAGCGACTGCGGATGGCCACTAGAGGCATGCAGAATAGTGTTACCTGCAGAAGGCTTACGAAAGAGAGAGGAGTAGACAATTCCATCCGATCCAATGAAAATGGTAAGATCTAGAAAATTAATCGATTTTTGACTGCATTCCATGGTAAACTTAAGATTAAAGGTATTTTTGGCCAATCTGTTCATGAATAACTCAAGTTCCGTTCTGCCACCAGACCACAGTAGCAGAACGTCATCGATGTATCTGTACCACGAAATAACGTGGCACAGATACATCGAGGATTCATCATCAGAAAAGAGCTCCTTCTCCCACCCCCCCAGGTACAGGTTGGCATACGATGGGGCACATTTTGTCCCCATCGCAACCCCCTGCACCTGGAGGAAGTGGGAGAGTCCAAACATGAACACATTTCTGGTGAGGATGAACTTAAGTAAACCCAGGATAAACATATTATAAGGTTCTGCCTGATCGCCTCTATCCTTTAGAATTTTACCCACAACTTCAATACCCCTATCGTGGGGGATTGCGTTATACAGACTTTCAATATCGATAGCAACCAGCCAGGTATTGGGTGGGACTGATATGCCGTCGATAGTTTGCAAAAGATCAATCGTGTCCTTGATGTACGAGGACAGGGCGGTAACATGCGGGCGAAGATAATTATCAACCAGAGAGCTGGCATTTTCTGTTAATCCCGCACAGCCCGATACTATGGGTCTACCTGGTGGGCATTTGAGAGATTTATGAATCTTAGGTAGGGCGTACATTGTAGGAACCCTGGGTTCCTGAGTGTTCAAAAAGTTCCACGTATCCTTATCAATCAGGCCCTGTCGATAGGCCTGAGTGATAAGGGCGTAGTATTCATTATTAAAGCTTAGAATTACTGACTGAGATATTGGGCGGTACCAATCCTTATTTTCAAGGATCTTGTAACACATACGTTCGTAGTCTTTTACGTTCATGACTACTACATTGCCCCCTTTGTCTGAGGGTTTGATTACTATGGAGCGATTATCCTGAAGACTTCTGAGAGCTTGTCGTTGGTTGAAAGTAAGGTTTGGGGAATTGTTAGAAAGGTCAATTTTCTCCACTTCTTTTGTGGTCTGCTGGACAAATGACCATATACTGGCATTTTTGTTCAGGAGTGGAAAATTTAGCGATTTGGGTTTAAAGGACATAGGTGGAGGAAAGGTGACCTCTGGGGCACACATGCCCAAGGTGGGTGGTACCAGGGGGGAATCATCATCCACATGACCCTCCTCCCATAGTTCCATCAAAGTCTCGATGGCCTGTATCTCATCGGCATCATTTTTAAGTTGCTCAAAATTGCTATTGTCTGACTCGATAGATGGTTTATTGTAGATGACCTTGAACATTAATTTCCGGGCAAAGAGATGAATGTCTTTAATCATTTGAAATTTATCGCCTCCCATGGATGGACAAAATGTAAGTCCAAGCTTGAGGACATCAATCTCATGTCCACTTAATAAAGTGGATGATAGATTGATGACCTCAAGATCCAGAGAGGGCGTACTCACTTCATCGAGGGTATCGGGGTGGATGACAATTCCATCTGTTTGCCTAAAAAAATTGGTGCAATCTTGGGATCTATACTTGCTGAACTCTGGGGAAAGAGTGAAGATACATGTGAGGATACATTGGGTTCGCTTACCCGTCTCGTCGGGGTGGTATTGGGTGTCATTAACAGAGGCGACGTAAGTGCCGGAGCTCGCGGAGGGTGCGCTAATAAGGCATTCGTCACCTGTGGGGTATCAGGATGCAAAATTCGTGATAAGGAAGATGGACGAAAGTTGTCTAAAATAGAAGAGTTAGTAGGTAGACGCTTAGTGATATTGAGACCGGTTTGTGATAGAGATTCTGAGGACGTGGATTTTCGGTCATTTTTACGTTTCCGTGGGAAACGATCATGAGACATCTCTCGGTATACAGTTGACTGACTTGATGCTGTGGAGGAAACAGAGGTGACATTTGGTATATTAGTCAAGTTAGCAGGCATGTTACGTGTAGGCGGGTGAGCTGTAGCTTTATTGAAAGTTGGTTGGTTCCATTTATAAGCATACTTATTGTCATAAGCAGCCTTGTCTCTAAGATATTTGCCCTCCTTAAAATTGATTAGGTCGGTGGTATACTCTTCCAGATGTTCTTTTAGGGATTTCTCCCTCTCAATAAACAGCGGATTGGATACCGATAATACAAGTTCAATGTACCAGGCGTTAACCTGAACATCAAGATCTTCAATTTCTGCCTCGTATTGGTTGCATAAGATGTTCATCATTTCAAATGAACAGGACTGTAAGTTCTGTTCCCATCTAAGTTTGAGGGCGTCATCTACCTTTTTAAGATTGGGGAATATTTGTATCCTTAGACCCCATGGGGTGATCTGATTTTCAACGTATTTAATAAAATATTGTTTATGCCAAAATATTCTGACCTTCTTTTCCAAAAGTCGTTGTAATCTAGAAAATGCTCGATCAAGCTCGGGAATAGTTATATCAGCATTATTTGTATTGGACTGGATTTTAAACATAAAACCTTCCCATGCAGCACCACGAAAGTCTGCCATGCTGACAGCAAAAGACAACCTGAGAGGAAAAATCAGCAGAAAAACCGAACAGGTAATACAAAACAAAACAATAACAAAAACACATACACCGGGTGCCCTGTGACTGGTGAAGTGGGAATCTGCACCGGACAAGGCAACCAGGTGGGGGTGACAATGATGCACACTCAAAGTGCTAGAAACACTGTCAGTGGGAGAGAGCTGGAGGAAGGGAACAGAAGAGGATCCAAAAGGAGGATCAAGAGGGCGGGGACTAAATGGCAAAGTGATGGAGACTAAGTCTTAGGGAAATATTCACAATTTAACAATAAATGTATCACAATCCCAATATCATAGGTTCATAGATAAAGCCCAAAGAGCATTGCATTTAATCATACATTGCTAGGTCAGTCAGGTCCAAATATGATGTATTAAAACATCCAAGAGAATATTTGGAAAAAGAGGGATAGGATCTGACTGGTCTAGACTAAGAAATAATATTTTTAACAATAGCACCTCATCCCAAAATTATATATGGGAAAGTAGAACAGTAGCGGGACTATAACGGTGCACACAGAGACCAATAAAGAAAAATAGAACCAATACTATAAATTTTAATGATTTATTAAAAAAACACAGAGTAGCGTCAGGTTGTAAGGCATATCATAGGCTGTACAAAAGCCTACTACACAGATCAACAACCTGATCACTAGTACAAGGTTAAAAAGTTCCCATGACAGACATTGGTACTCTAACAGAGATCGCAACCTGGTTGGTAAACCCTATATATTTCGCCCGGTTAGGCTTCTTCAGGGGTGGTTGAGATCAGAGTTTAGGATTCTGATAATGACATACAGAAAAAGAAAAAGATCGTTTCCCACGGAAACGTAAAAATGACCGAAAATCCACGTCCTCAGAATCTCTATCACAAACCGGTCTCAATATCACTAAGCGTCTACCTACTAACTCTTCTATTTTAGACAACTTTCGTCCATCTTCCTTATCACGAATTTTGCATCCTGATACCCCACAGGTGACGAATGCCTTATTAGCGCACCCTCCGCGAGCTCCGGCACTTACGTCGCCTCTGTTAATGACACCCAATACCACCCCGACGAGACGGGTAAGCGAACCCAATGTATCCTCACATGTATCTTCACTCTTTCCCCAGAGTTCAGCAAGTATAGATCCCAAGATTGCACCAATTTTTTTAGGCAAACAGATGGAATTGTCATCCACCCCGATACCCTCGATGAAGTGAGTACGCCCTCTCTGGATCTTGAGGTCATCAATCTATCATCCACTTTATTAAGTGGACATGAGATTGATGTCCTCAAGCTTGGACTTACATTTTGTCCATCCATGGGAGGCGATAAATTTCAAATGATTAAAGACATTCATCTCTTTGCCCGGAAATTAATGTTCAAGGTCATCTACAATAAACCATCTATCGAGTCAGACAATAGCAATTTTGAGCAACTTAAAAATGATGCCGATGAGATACAGGCCATCGAGACTTTGATGGAACTATGGGAGGAGGGTCATGTGGATGATGATTCCCCCCTGGTACCACCCACCTTGGGCATGTGTGCCCCAGAGGTCACCTTTCCTCCACCTATGTCCTTTAAACCCAAATCGCTAAATTTTCCACTCCTGAACAAAAATGCCAGTATATGGTCATTTGTCCAGCAGACCACAAAAGAAGTGGAGAAAATTGACCTTTCTAACAATTCCCCAAACCTTACTTTCAACCAACGACAAGCTCTCAGAAGTCTTCAGGATAATCGCTCCATAGTAATCAAACCCTCAGACAAAGGGGGCAATGTAGTAGTCATGAACGTAAAAGACTACGAACGTATGTGTTACAAGATCCTTGAAAATAAGGATTGGTACCGTCCAATATCTCAGTCAGTAATTCTAAGCTTTAATAATGAATACTACGCCCTTATCACTCAGGCCTATCGACAGGGCCTGATTGATAAGGATACGTGGAACTTTTTGAACACTCAGGAACCCAGGGTTCCTACAATGTACGCCCTACCTAAGATTCATAAATCTCTCAAATGCCCACCAGGTAGACCCATAGTATCGGGCTGTGCGGGATTAACAGAAAATGCCAGCTCTCTGATTGATAATTATCTTCGCCCGCATGTTACCGCCCTGTCCTCGTACATCAAGGACACGATTGATCTTTTGCAAACTATCGACGGCATATCAGTCCCACCCAATACCTGGCTGGTTGCTATCGATATTGAAAGTCTGTATAACGCAATCCCCCACGATAGGGGTATTGAAGTTGTGGGTAAAATTCTAAAGGATAGAGGCGATCAGGCAGAACCTTATAATATGTTTATCCTGGGTTTACTTAAGTTCATCCTCACCAGAAATGTGTTCATGTTTGGACTCTCCCACTTCCTCCAGGTGCAGGGGGTTGCGATGGGGACAAAATGTGCCCCATCGTATGCCAACCTGTACCTGGGGGGGTGGGAGAAGGAGCTCTTTTCTGATGATGAATCCTCGATGTATCTGTGCCACGTTATTTCGTGGTACAGATACATCGATGACGTTCTGCTACTGTGGTCTGGTGGCAGAACGGAACTTGAGTTATTCATGAACAGATTGGCCAAAAATACCTTTAATCTTAAGTTTACCATGGAATGCAGTCAAAAATCGATTAATTTTCTAGATCTTACCATTTTCATTGGATCGGATGGAATTGTCTACTCCTCTCTCTTTCGTAAGCCTTCTGCAGGTAACACTATTCTGCATGCCTCTAGTGGCCATCCGCAGTCGCTTGTAAAAAGCATACCCTACAGCCAATACATTAGATTAAAAAGGAATTGTGTCCTTAAGAAAGATTATGAAATAGCTGCTAAAAATCTATATTTTCGTTTGAAAGATAGAGGGTACAGTCACAATATCCTGAAGAAGGCCTACAATCGAGCTGCGAGTATTGACCGCAGAGACCTAATTTTTCCCCCCAGAAGGGTTAATTCCCTGCAACCTATACGTCTGCTCACTCAGTATTCTGCTTGCCATGCACAGTTTAGGGAAATTTTGGATAGGTATTGGCCATTACTATTGGCTGACAATACTGTTAATAAATTTATTAAGGATCGACCTGAAGTCACTTACCGAAGAGCACCATCTCTACGGGACAAACTCGTTCAGAGTCATCACAATCCCCTAGAACATTCCCCACACACAATCAACGGCACCTTCTCATGTAAAGGATGCCATATGTGTCCTTTTATTTTAAGTGGATCGACAGTCGTCCTGCCTGGTGGACGTACCCACACCATCCGGCATCGGGTCACATGCCAGACTGTTGGCGTGGTGTACCTGGCCAAATGCCTATGTGGGTGCTTCTACGTAGGCAAGACGAAAAGACCTTTCCACAAACGTATATCAGACCACATTGGACCTATTCGAAAAAAATTGTCCACCACTGCCATCAGCCGGCATGTTGGACATGAGCATAATTTCGAGCCGACTATGGTGAAATTCACTGCCCTGGAACATGTGCCTACACATGTTAGGGGTGGGGGTATTGATCGCAGTCTTCTGCAACTTGAAACCAAATGGATACAAACTCTAAACGCCACCCATTACCCAGGACTGAATGAATATATCAGCTTTAAATCTTTCCTGTAAGGGCTATCTATTTGGTGTGTCCTAATCCTGCTGCCCCTGCGCTCTATTGGTTGACTTGCCATGCTTTCATCGGGCGACCGTCTGGGCTGTTCCAGCATGAAACATATGATGCTTGTCACTCTGCATCATCTGTCTGTTTTGTCTTGTTTTCCATTCTCTTTTCCTCTTTTTCCCCCCTCCCCCGTCCCATTTCCTCCCCTTTTTCCTTCCCTTTATCTTTTGATTCCCCTTCCCCTCCTTCTACCCCTTCTTGTCACTCTCTCCCTCTATATGCCTCACCCTCTCCCCTGATCTTTCTGCCTGTTTTTCCCTTTCCTTTTCTCTTTCTTTGTATGTTTTTCTTTTCTTGGCTATTTTGGCATTTTGCTAATTGTTGTATATGTATGAAACATTATTTCTATATACAAATGCTCTAGATGTTGTTTGATTCCAATCACTATTTTGATTTACAAATACCATTGATATGTATGAACTCTGTTGTGAATCGCTCTGCCATTTTATATATGCATGTGTCACCCTGCCTATTTCCATACTGGGCTTTTTCAATGGCCCTGCCTTTTTAAGTTATGGGCCATGACATATCCTTTTACCATACCAAGTTGCTATTTCTTTGCCCGTTGGATCATCCCCCTTTTTTACACTGCTGGATTTGTGTTGCTGCTGCGCTTGTTTTTTTCACCTTATGTCTCCCTCCATTTGGACACCCAAGGGCTTCACTTTGTGAGCCCGTTTCTGTCAGTGGTTTTCCTTCTCCCCCCTGACTGCTGGCTCCCTGCCCTATCCACCGGCGTTTTGGCCACTCCCGGCTCTTAGACATGGGGTTTTCTTCCCTGCCTATGGGCCGCGCCGCCTTCTGGCGGCCCCTCCCCCGGCGCGCTGTGATTGGCCGATCATTCGGCCGTCCACGCTTTCTAACCCAGGGGTTGCTGGGGATTGTAGGCCTCATGCTAAGCATCAGTGTGGGGCGTCTGCGCACTGACACTATGTGTCCGCTCACGCCCGACCGCGCCCCCTCTGACGCACGGACGTGTGGGAGGGGCTTAGGGGTATATCAGGACTATGTCCTGTTGTGGAGCGTCAGTGTGCTGTACACTCCTGTGGAGACAACCCGGGCTGCTGCAGCGCGATTGACCAGGTATTTTCTCTATCATGCCTAATAGCTGCTGTTTATACAAACTTATTCCCTGCTTAAACTAACTATTATGTCCCTCACCAACTATCTTCTTACCAACCCCTTCTTGGCTTACTCTTCCAACTAAACTTTTTCTTATGAGCGGATCTTTTATTTTATTTTATTTTATTTTATTTTACTTTATATTTTTTTACTCTTTGATCCTATTATGGAATAGCTTTTTGCTGAAGACCACTATAATCATTATATTGATATTCTGAATACAGAAGTAAACTATTGTTTACTTCTCTCTTTTTTTCTTGTTTCATTTTTTTCTTTTTTTCTTTCTGTGTTTTCTCATTCCCCCTTTTCTCTGTTTGATTCCCAACTACATATTTTCTGCCTATTTTGTGACACAATATTTGACTTAGCTTGTTACAGATTTGACAAGCCTTCGGTCTCAAGCTGGGCGCATGCCTCCACAGATGCTATACCTGTTCATTTAAGCACTGTGAGTGTACACTTTTTCTTATTACTTTCTATAAATATTTTTATTAAACATTCTTATTGTATTAGACACTGATTTTGTTAGTTTTTTTTGTTATTCTTCTCCACAGTTGGTCACCCTGTTTTTGGGTGCCCCCCCCCCCCCCTTGCCCCTCCGATGGTTTGGGACTGTGTGAATTCCATCCGCAGCGGCCTCTCACCTTTTCCTGCCTAGGGTATCCTTGTGGCTGTCAACTTGTGCCCATCCGGCCTGACCTTCCAGGCATGTGATGGAATCAGGGTATATACGCACCCTGTAATCTTTTTTTATTTCCACTACGGACTAGCAGGTGGGCACTATGTGATATACACTGGCTGAGCGACTTTATTTATTGTTTATGTATATTTAATGTATGTATGTATAAATTACTAATTTTCTTTTTCTGTATGTCATTATCAGAATCCTAAACTCTGATCTCAACCACCCCTGAAGAAGCCTAACCGGGCGAAATATATAGGGTTTACCAACCAGGTTGCGATCTCTGTTAGAGTACCAATGTCTGTCATGGGAACTTTTTAACCTTGTACTAGTGATCAGGTTGTTGATCTGTGTAGTAGGCTTTTGTACAGCCTATGATATGCCTTACAACCTGACGCTACTCTGTGTTTTTTTAATAAATCATTAAAATTTATAGTATTGGTTCTATTTTTCTTTATTGGTCTCTGTGTGCACCGTTATAGTCCCGCTACTGTTCTACTTTCCCATATATAATTTTGGGATGAGGTGCTATTGTTAAAAATATTATTTCTTAGTCTAGACCAGTCAGATCCTATCCCTCTTTTTCCAAACTTGGCTGAGTACCAGTTGTTTACCCTGTGACAACTGGGCAGAGCTTAGGTTAAAGACACCATTGATGGTTATTGCTTCCTTCTTTGTGGACCTGACCCTCCTCCCCCCTCTGGTTCCCCTCTGTCGTTGTGTCCCCTTTTGGGTCTGATGTTGGCCAATTGAAAAAAACAATGAGATTGGTCGGATCTGCCAGCAATGTAGGGGGGTTTCATGATGAACTTGTCTGTATCCAGTAAGATTTTCAACATAATGATTTGGGTGTCTAGAAATAATAGGGTCATCCTCTAACTCATCCTCATACTGCTGCGAGTGAGGAGCAAATCTGTTATACACAGAGGCTGGATTATTTCTATGTAAGGATTTTGAAGGCTGATTCCGGAAGGAATCCCTCGGATCATCTCTCGAATGGTCATATGTATGACGTCTATCATATGGGGAACCATAAGTCCCTCTAGGGTCACCATGCCCCCCATAAGTAGAGTTGTTAGGGTGAGTGGATCTCCTCAGTGGAGGCCCTCCTCTATAGAATTCTTGACTTCTATCATGAACTGGTTGTGTCTCAGTCTGACCTGGATGTGTATTGTACCTCCTAGGTTTATTCTTATTATTCTTAGGTCTCACAGAGGTGTGCCTTTGTTGTGTATGTGGGAAAGTCTGGTTGTTTTGCGCAACTATCCCAGCATAACTAGTCCGAGGAGGAACTAGAAGGGGAGTGGTGGGTAAAGGTTGGATGGGGTTTTGAGTGGATGCAGGGGGTGGGGGATTAGCCACACCCTCCATCCCTTCATCTGTATTTACCTGCCATTTAAAAACTACTTTATTCAAATAATCTGAGACGTCACGGTTGTATTACTTCTTTTTCTTTAGTTTCTGCTCATGGTCTTTCTTTTCAAGGAAGAGTTTGAGCTGATCTGACTTCTGTTTATAAGCCTCTTGCTCTTTTAATGGAATGAGTTTGTCTCTCAATAGGGTTATTTCCTCATTGAGTGCTCTTAACTTGGAATGCTTCTTTTCCAGTAAGAACTGTAGGAATTTGACTCCTGTATCGTTAAAATAAACAAACCACCCCTCAAGATCATTCTCACCCTTCTGTGGGCTTACCTCCCACCTGAGGCTGCGAGGCACCAGTTTTTGGGCTATATATTGTTCAAGATATGTCCCAACTGGTGTGTCATTCAGAAACCAGGAGGTTTTTTAATCTGAGAAAAATTCCTCCTATTTCTTCAGATGGTTCAGCTTTGCCATCAAATACACCTTCTACATTTATACTGTGTTGGGACTGATATTCAGCAGAAATTGGCCACATACCTTTTTATTTCTGCCAAGAGAGACATTGCCCAGGCCTTGAAGACTCTGTCTGTTGCTTTCCAGGGGGTGAGAACCAAAATGAGGGCTATGATGATTGATGAGCAGATGTCCAGTATACTGTAGGATTTGCATGCAAAGTTTTTGAAAGTCTGGAAACCGTGAATAAGTTATTCCCTTCCATCCCTTCCCCCGACTAGTTATGGTCGGCTTTAAGAACCCTTGTTTCGGCAGGTCCCGTGACCGTGGTACTCATCCTCTTCTGGGGCTCCTCCTTTCCTCTATTTTCTCTTTTTTACTTTTTCTCTTTTTCCCTTTTTCTCTTATTGCTTTCTGATATGAAGGCTAGACTGCTGTACTCCGGGGTACAGATTAACATAGCCCATGACACATGCCTAATTTTCAACCTGGTCTTCTATGGCCCTGGTTATAGTTTATTGTTTTGTTATTCATTACGTGTTCATGTGCTACTTCTTTATTTATCTGTTCAATGTTGCCTCTGTGTGGGCAAGCCACAGCTTGTTACGATTTTTGAAAATCCAATACAAATATTGAAACAGAAATAGCTTACTCTAATTTTACTGCACATGTGAGCTACTAAATGTATGCATTAGAAGCTGTAGCAACTCTTCTGTAGTGTCATCTAGCACATTTCCAACCACTCATCTAGGGATATTGACATTGGCATAACTCCTCCCAAGAGCAAGTCCACTGCTTACATCAGTTCTGAAGACTCTTGAATGGGCAACTGAGGCAGTGCATTGTGATGCTTTCAGAAGTGAACTTTTTGGTCCTCTTTAATCACTTGCCTACCGGCTAACGCCAATATGCGACACAATGACACGGCTGCGCAATGCAATGTACCTGTACGTTGCTTTGAATTTGCCACTGTGCGTTCGCTGCAAGCTCCGTGACCCTGATAGCGGGATCCGCGGACTCGATGTGCGCTGGTGTCCCGCGATCGTGTCACGGAGCGGCAAAACAGGGGATGCCTGTGTAAACAAGGAATTTTCCTGTTCTGCCTAGTGACAGGACAGTGATTTACTGCTCCCTGTCATCGGAAGCAGTGATCACTGCTGTGTCACTTGTAGCCCAGCCCCCCCCCCACAGTTAGAATTACTCCCTAGGACACACTTAAACCCTTCATTTCCCCCTAGAGTTTAACCCCTTCCCTGCCAGTGTCCCTGCATTTTTATAGCACTGATCGCTGTATAAATGACAATGGTCCCAAGAGTGTCAAAAGTGTCCGATGTGTCTGCCATATTGTCGTAGTCACGATAAAAATCGCTGATTGCCGCCATTACTAATAAAAAAAATTATAATAAAAATGCCATAAAACTACCCCCTATTTTGTAGACGCTATAACTTTTGCGCAAACCAATCAATATAAGCTAATTGTGATTTTTATTACCAAAAAAATGTAGAAGAATACATATCAGCCTAAACTGAGAAAGAATTATTTTTTATATATTTTTTGGGGGAAAAATAAAAACCGCAGAGGTGATCAAATACCATCAAAAGAGGGAGCTGCGGTGGCTCAACGCGATTGGCACTGCGCTGACAAGCCATTCACCTCTGCAGCTAGGGGTTCGGATCCCGGTCTCGGCTTCATGTGAATTGAGTTTGGTGGTCTCAGCCCGGCTCCCGGTGGGTGTGCTATGCAAGGTAAGCCTGTGCTTAGTACGCCCACCCCCCTCCCACAAAAACCACCACACCTACACACGCACTCTAAATTGGGTTAACACACGCACATTGACCACGCGGTCTCTAAAGAGAGGCGAAGGACTAATGGGGCTGGTTGAGCGGGCTAATCCTCTCACTCCCTTATAGGGAGTCCCTCTGCCCTGTTGGGCTTCAAAGCGGAGCAGGTAGGGCGGGCTGTGTGGGAGGACCCCCTCACACACCCGCCATTGCCACCCGGGGCATGGAGAAAGGTGGCAGATTGCCTCTGGGGGAGGCCTGCCTACTCCCAACTCCTGCAGTCCGGCTCCTCTCTCGAGTACACGCACAAAAATACACTTTAAAAAAAAAAAAAAAAAAAAAAAAAAAAGAAATACCATCAAAAGAAAGCTCAATTTTTGAGGAAAAAAGGACGTAAATTTTGTTTGGGTGCAACGTTGTAAGACCGCGCAATTGTCAGTTAAAGCGACGTAGTGCCGAATCGCACAAAGTGCTCTGGTCAGGAAGCGGGTAAATATTTCCGGGGCTGAAGTGGTTAAACACTTGTTTTACAAATTCTAATAGGTGTATTCTTTAACTTGCATGTTCTAGAGCAGGGATCTCTAACTGGAGGCCCTCCAGCTGTTGTGAAACTACAAGTCCCATCATGCCTCTGCCTGTAGTTTTGCAAAAGCTGGCGGGCTGCCAGTTTTAGACACGTGTTCTAGAGATTAGGAATTTACAGGTGGGGAAGATTATTTGTCCAATATTTATTGCTATCTATAGCTTCCTGTCCAAGTGACACCTTCTTTCCTTTTTGACCCCAGTGGGAACAGATATAAAACCCCATTAGAATAAATAGCCAGCACACCAAAAAAAAACCTCAAAGTTTCCAAAATGTATTGCTGACACGTTGTTATTTATGTCGCTATTTTTTACAATATACTTACTTAAAGTGATTGTAAATGGAAATTAAAAACAAGCAAACAAGTTTATACTTACCTGGTTCCATTGCACAGAGCGGCCCCAAAACCTCCTCAGGTCCCTTGCGTTTTTGGCCCCCCTCCTTACCAGGACTGCCCCCATAAGAAGCTGGTTCCTATGGAGGCACTGGTGTGGGCTTGCACAGACAGCGGGGCTCGGCCATGCCCCTCCCCCACACTCCCTCGTCACTGGCTTTGGTTGACAGTAGCAAGAGCCAAAGAACAACAAAAAAACAAACATAACCACTAATATTTCATAGTCATGCAGGACCCTTTTCTCAGGGTATATAAAGCATATAAACAAGCGTATTTCCAGCACATCGTGGCAGCATACGATGGGGTGTGACTCCATCCCTCAACCCCATAGGACTGTCAGTCTGTAATTTTGAGACAATCAGTAGCATTCACAGCTCTCCTTTCTGTCTTCACCATAGGACTGGCAATCAATCAATTACTTTCAATTGGCCTAGCCAGGTTCAGACTATACTAAGTGGGTGTCTCCTCTGTGCAACCTCTAAACAAGCTAAAAGGGGAGAGCCCCATTCAGTTGACCTGCAGGGCATATCTTTTTACTGGCTTTAAACAAGCCTTCTTTACAGGCAGCAATCTAATCTGCCTGTATCTTTCTCCGGGAGTGTACACCATGCATTCCAGAAGCTTTCTATTCCTTTCTGTGTCTTCTACTTGCTTCTCTCTATGCATTTCCTCCCTCTGTCAGCACCATCTGCTCTGTTTCCTTGTTTTCCCTCATATAAGATGGTGTCCCCACTTCCGGGTCACGTGTGAGCTGTGTGGCTCATTGTGACATCACCAGCACACTGAGTAGGCCACACCATTGACCCGGATAAAGGCCTTTGGACAAATATACAACAATTTAACCCAGGTACAGAAACTATCACCAAACCCGATTTTTTTAAAGAACTTTCCACATTTACAGTGCCATGAAAAAGTATTCATACCCCTTGACATTTTCCACATTTTGTCATGTTACAACCAAAAGCGCAACTGTATTTTGTTGGGATTTTATGTGATAGACCAACACAAAGTGGCACATAATTGTGAAGTGGAAGGAAATTGATAAATGGTTTTCAAAAATTTTAACAAATAAATATCTGAAAAGTGTGGCATGCATTTGTATTCAGCCCCCCTAAATTAATACTTTGTAGAACAACTTTTAGATGCAATTAAAGCTGCAAGTCTTTTTGTTGATACCAGCTTTGCACATCTAGAGAGTGACATTTTGCCCATTCTTCTTTGCAAAATAGCTCAAGCTCTGTCAGATTGGATGGAGAGCATCTGTGAACAGCAATTTAATTAATTGGATTTAAGTCTGAACTTTTACTGAAACCATTCCATTGTAGCTCTGGCTGTATGTTAAGGGTTGTTGTTCTGCTGGAAGGTGAACCACAGCCCCAGTCTCAAGTCTTTCGCAGACTCTAATGCCCCATACACACAATCGGATTTTCCATCGGAAAAACCTTGGATGGTTTTTCAGACGGAATTCTGTTTAACCCCCCTGACGGTAAACCCGAGCGCGACTCGGGGTTGGTTTTACATGTTAGGATCGGCAAACCCGAGTCACGCTCGGGCTGGACGGGCTTACCTTTCGCTGGATCCACAGGCTTGGTTTACTCACCTTGTCCCTGGATCCAGCGATGCCACCCGCTGTGTGAGCGAGCGGGACCTCCTCGCTCGATTCACAGTCCCCGTGTGACGCCGATCTCCGTTCCCTGCGACGTTACGACGCACGGGGACGGAGAACGGCGCCAAATTCAAAAAAGTAAATAAACACATTACATACAGTATACTGTAATCTTATAGATTACAGTACTGTATGTAAAAAATACACACCCCCCTTGTCCCTAGTGGTCTGCCCAGTGTCCTGCATGTACTTTTATATAATAAAAAATGTCATTTCTGCCTGCAAACTGTAGATTGTCCAAAAGTGTCCCTTTATGTCAAAAATGGTTTTAGATCAGCTAGAAAACAGCGATAATAAATTATAATCACTTGCAGAATTGTGCGATAGCGATTTGCGGGGAAATTCGTCATAAAAAAAATAAAATAATGAGAGCGACAATTCTGCAACTGCAAATTTCAGTGATTTTGAGTTGATTACATTATTGAATAATTTTTATTATAATTATATTATTATTTGTTATAATTATTTATAATTATTTATTATATTATAATTTATAATTTTGTTTTAAAAAAAAAAATCATACCCGGGATGCCTACAAGACTCTTGCTTGGTCAGATTTAAGTGAGTTATTTCTAAAAATTACAGGCCTACAGTATAAAACGCCAATTTCCTTGCAAAATAAATGTACCGCTTTTGGTACGTAATTCCAGACAGAATCATACCGCCAGGGAGGTTAAGCTTGGCTTGCATACACACGGTCACACAAAAGTTCTCTGAACTTTCGTCTGTCAAGAACGCGGTGATGTACAACACTACGACGAGCCAAGAAAATTAAGTTCAATGCTTCCGAGGGAGCATGTGTTGAATTGTTTCCGTCGGAAAATTTGAGAACCAGCTCTCAATCTTTTGTTGGTGGAAATTCCAACAGCAAAAGTCCGATGGAGCATACACACGTTCGGAATTTCCATTCAAAAGCTCACATTGAACTTTTGCTGTCGGAATTTCCAATCGTGTGTACGGGGCATAACAGGTTTTCTTCTAAGATTGCCCTGTATTTTGGCTCCATCCATCTTCCCATCAACTCCGACCAGGTTCTCTGTCCCTGCTGAAGAAAAACATCCCCACAACATGATGCTGCCACCAACATGTTTCACGGTGGGGATGGTGTGTTCAGGGTAATGTGCAGTGTTAGTTTTACACCATAGTGGCCAAAAAGTTAAGCCAAAAGGTAACATTTTGGTCTCATCTGACTAGAGTACCTTCTTCCATATGTTTGCTGTGTCCCCTACAAGGCTTCTCGCAAACTGCAAACAGGACTTCTTATAGCTTTCTTTCAACGATGGCTTTCTTTTTGCCACTCTTTCATAAAGGCCAGATTTGCGGAGTGCACGACTAATAGTTGACAGATTCTCCCTCCTGAGCTGTGGATCTCTGCAGCTCTTCCAGAGTTATCATGGGCCTCTTGGCTGCTTATCTAATTAATGCTCTCCTTGCTTGGCCTGTCAGTTTAGGTTGATGACCATGTCTACTCTTTCCATTTTCGGATGATGGATTGAACAGTGCTCCGTGAGATGTTCAAAGCTTGGGATATTTTTTTATACCCTAACCCTGCTTTAAACTTCTCCACAACTTTCTCCCCTGACCTATCTGGTGTGTTTTTTGGCCTTCATGATGCTGTTTTTTTCACTAAAGTTCTCTAAAAAACCTACGTTTTTGTCTGCTTCCGGGAGCTGCAATGTGCAATGCGGGCTTTCCCTCTTCCCCTCCCCCTCAGTTTGGGTGGGTGTTCACAACGCATTAGCGCCACCCACCGTGGCTCCATGTGTAGCGTCATGCCAACAGTAGGGGTTTTGGCACCTAGCTATGGCCGGCGTATGCCGTGCATGAGCGGGCCCCTCCCCACAATTGTCGTGAATGTGACGTTGGTGGCGACCCCTCCCCCTGGTGGGCGTACATAAGGCGACTCACTGAACGCATTCCTCTCTCCTCACATACAGTGGGGATCGAAAGTTTGGGCACCCCAGGTAAAAATGTGTATTAATGTGCATAACAAAGCCAAGGAAAGATGGAAAATCTCCAAAAGGCATCAAATTACAGATTAGACATTCTTATATTATGTCAAAAAAGTTAGATTTTTTTTCCATCATTTACACTTTCAAAATTACAGAAAACAAAAAAATGGCGTCTGCAAAAGTTTGGGCACCCTGCAGAGTTAATATCTTGTACTGCCCCCGTTGGCAAGTATCACAGCTTGTAAACGCTTTTTGTAGTCAGCCAATAGTCTTTCAATTCTTGTTTTAGGTATCTTTGCCCATTCTTCCTTACAAAAGTCTTCCAGTTCTTTGAGATTTCTGGGCTGTCTGTCACGCACTGCTCTTTTAAGGTCTATCCATAGATTTTCAATTATGTTGAGGTCAGGATATTGTGAAGGCCATGGCAAAACCTTCAGTTTACGCCTCTTGATGTAATCTCCCGTGGATTTTGAGGTGTGTTTAGGATCATTATCCATTTGTAGAAGCCATCCTCTCTTTAACTTCAGCTTTTTCACAGATGGCATCAAGTTACCATCCAAAATTTGCTGAAATTATATTGAATCCATTTTTCCTTCTACTTGTGAAATGTTCCCTGTGACACTGGCTGCAATACAACCCCAAAGCATGATTGATCCACCCCCATGCTTAACAGTTGGACAGAGGTTCTTTTCATTAAATTCTGTGCCCTTTCTTCTCCAAATGTACCTTTGCTCATTCCGGCCAGAAAGTTACATTTTAACCTCATCGGTCCACAGAACTTGTTTCCAAAATGCATCAGGCTTGTCTATATGTTCATTTGCAAAGTTCTAACGCTGATTTTTGTGATGAGGACGTAGAAGAGGTTTTCTTCTGATGACTCTTCCATGAAGACCATATTTGTACAAGTATCTCTTTATAGTGGAATAGTGTACCACAACTCCAGTGTCTGCCAGATCTTTCTGGAGGGATCGTGCAGTCAAACGTGGTTTTCAATTGCTTTTCTCACAATCCTGTGAGCTGTTCTGTCTGATATTTTTCTTGGTCTTCCAGATCTTGCTTTACGTTCCACTGTTCCTGATGACTGCCTTTTTTTAATTACATTCCGAAACAGAGGATATTGACATCTGAAAACGCTTTGCTATCTTCTTATAGCCTTCTCCAGCTTTGTGAGCGTCAACTATTTTCAGTTTCAGTTTTCTAGACAACTGCTTAGAAGAACCCATGGTGCTGATTGTTGGGGCAAGTCAGATGAGTCTGGGCATTTAAAACCTTTGAGATTGACATCACCTGGTCTTCCCAGACGATGATTGAGAACAATCCATGACACTGGCAGGTCTCAGCTTTGCAAAGGGGGCAGTGCATGCTATAAATTCTGCAGGGTGCCCAAACTTTTACAGACGCTATTTTTTTGTTTTCTGTAATTTTGAAAGTGTAAATGATGGAAATAAAATCTAATTTTTTTTACATATTATAAGAATGTCTAATCTGTAATTTGATGCCTTTTGGAGATTTTTCCATCTTTCCTTGGCTTCGTTATGCACATTAATACAGATTTTTACCTGGGGTGCCCAAACTTTCGATCCCCACTGTACATGTGGCCCGCTGCACTTTTTGGAAGCTCCTTAATTTTTATACCTCTACTCAAGGTAAACACATATGCAATCTGATCTGACTGCAATTCCAGCATGTCTCCCTTTCTCGTTCAATTCTCTCATCTTTTTTGACCAATGGACTCTTTAATGTGCTCGCTACAGTACACTTGAGGTGGTTCATACCACCACCTTTCTCATACACTATATCTCACCCTTCTACCTGGGTCTCTATTCCCCTATTATCTTTACCATTTAATGGTCAAAAACGGTGCCCTGCGCCTCCGTAAAAAATGTGCATATCTTACTGAATCTACCCCATTAATTTTAGGCAAAACATTTTTTTCCTTTACAACTCCTATAACCACTTCCCGACCTCCTCATGTACATATACGTCAGCAGAATGGCACGGACAGGCACATGTACGTACCTGTACGTCCTCTGCTATACGTGGGTGGGGGGTCCGATCGGGACCCCCCCCCCCCGGTACATGCGGAGGTCGGGTCCGCTCGGGGAGCGATCCGGGACGACGGCGCGGCTATTTGTTTATAGCCGCTCCGTCGCGATCGCTCCCCTGGGGGTGAAGAACGGGGAGAGCCGTGTGTAAACACGGCTTCCCCGTGCTTCACTGTGTCGGCACATCGATCGCGTCATTCCCTTTATAGGGAAGACACGATCGATGACGTCATTCCTACAGCCACACCCCCATACACTAGTAAACACACACAAAGTAAACCCTAACTCCTACAGCGCCCCCTGTGGTTAACTCCCAAACTGCAACTGTCATTTTCACAATAAACAATGCAATTTAACCACTTCCATACTGGGCACTTAAACACTCTCCTGACCAGACCAATTTTCAGCTTTCAGGGCTCTCACACTTTGAATGACAATTACTCAGTCATGCAACACTGTACCCAAATGATTTTTTTGTCCTTTTTTTCACACAAATAGAGCTTTCTTTTGGTGGTATTTGATCACCTCTGTGTTTTTTATTTTTTGCGCTATTAATGAAAAAAGACCGAAAATTTCGAAAAAAAATGTTTTTTTCTTAGTTTCTGTGATAAAATTTTGCAAAATATTAATTTTTCTTCATAAATTTTGGCCACAATTTATACTGCTACATGTCTTTGATAAAAATAACCCAAATTTTTTGGAAATTATTTGGTCTGTGTGAAAGTTTTAGAGTCTACAAGCTATAGTGCAAATCATAATAAATTATCGCATCTGATCACACCTGATGTTTTGAAGGCCTATCTCATTTCTTGAGACCCTAACAAGCCAGGAAAGTACAAATGCCCCCCAAATAACCCCTTTTTGGAAAGTAGACATCCCAAGGTATTTAGTAAGAGGCATGGTGAGTTATTTGAAGTTGTAATTTTTTTCCCAAAACACTTTGCAAAATTAAGATTTTTATTTTTTATTTAAAAAATTTCTCAAAAGTGTCATTGTAATAGCTTATTTCTCTCACATGGCATGTGCATACCACAAATGACACCCCAAAATACATTCTGCTACTCCTCCTGAGTAAAACGATACCCCATGTGTGAGACTTTTCCACTGCCTGGCCACATACCGATGCCCAACCTGCAGGGAGCGCCATCAGGGGTTTTAGGAGCATAAATTGCACATCTAACTAGTTGACAACCTATTACAATTTAGAAGGCCCTGGAACACCAGGACAATGGAATTACCCACAAAATGACCCCATTTTGGAAAGCTAACACCCTAACGTATAATCTATGAGGCATAATGAGTCTTTTGAACGGTTCATTTTTTTCCAGAAGTTTTTGGAATATGTGGAAAAAAAATGAAAACGCATTTTTTTTACACAAAGTTGTCCATTGATAAGATATTTCCAACACATAGCATGTACATAGCAAAAATGACACCCCAAAATACATTCTGCTATTCCTCCTGAGTAAAACGATACCCCATGTGTGAGACTTTTTCACTGCCTGGCCACATACAGATGCCCAACATGCAGGGAGCGCCATCAGGGGTTTTAGGAGCATAAATTGCACATCTAACTAGTTGACAACCTATTACACGTTTGAAGGCCCTGGAACACCAGGACAATGGAATTACCCACAAAATGACCCCATTTTGGAAAGCTAACACCCCAACGTATAATCTATGAGGCATAATGAGTCTTTTGAACGGTTCATTTTTTTCCAGAAGTTTTTGGAATATGTGGAAAAAAAATGAAAACGCATTTTTTTTACACAAAGTTGTCCATTGATAAGATATTTCCAACACATAGCATGTACATAGCAAAAATGACACCCCAAAATACATTCTGCTGTTCCTCCTGAGTAAAACGATACCCCATGTGTGAGACTTTTTCACTGCCTGGCCACATACAGATGCCCAACATGCAGGGAGCGCCATCAGGGGTTTTAGGAGCATAAATTGCACATCTAACTAGTTGACAACCTATTACAGGTTTGAAGGCCCTGGAACACCAGGACAATGGAATTACCCACAAAATGACCCCATTTTGGAAAGCTAACACCCCAACGTATAATCTATGAGGCATAATGAGTCTTTTGAACGGTTCATTTTTTTCCAGAAGTTTTTGGAATATGTGGAAAAAAAATGAAAACGCATTTTTTTTACACAAAGTTGTCCATTGATAAGATATTTCCAACACATAGCATGTACATAGCAAAAATGACACCCCAAAATACATTCTGCTATTCCTCCTGAGTAAAACGATACCCCATGTGTGAGACTTTTTCACTGCCTGGCCACATACAGATGCCCAACATGCAGGGAGCGCCATCAGGGGTTTTAGGAGCATAAATTGCACATCTAACTAGTTGACAACCTATTACACGTTTGAAGGCCCTGGAACACCAGGACAATGGAATTACCCACAAAATGACCCCATTTTGGAAAGCTAACACCCCAACGTATAATCTATGAGGCATAATGAGTCTTTTGAACGGTTCATTTTTTTCCAGAATTTTTTGGAATATGTGGAAAAAAAAATGAAATCGCATATTTTTTACACAAAGTTGTCCATTGATAAGATTTTTCCAACACATAGCATGTACATAGCAAAAATGACACCCCAAAATACATTCTGCTACTCCTCCTGAGTAAAACGATACCCCATGTGTGAGACTTCTACACAGCCTGACCACATATAGAGATCCAACATGCAAGGAACACCGTCAGGTGTTCCAGAGACACATAGCATGCACATACCAAGAATTACACCCCAAAATACATTATGCTGAGCAAAGCGTAAACAAAAGATTACCTTGGTAATAGTAGCGCAGTTCTACACAGCAGGATAGCACTGGTCCAGGCAGCAGGCAGGGACTGGTCAGCAACGTCCAGGCAGGGATACTGCAGGTGGTCAGTTCATGCAACAGGCAGAGGCATGATGGCATAGGTCCTACAGGCAGCAGGAGGGCCTCGTTCAGGACAGAATGGGGACAGGGGTAGAGGCTTCTCCCACCCAAATCTCTTTGAAGCCTCCGGGCAACCAGACCCTAATCTAGCATGAGAAAACAAAAAAGTTTTCTTCATCCAGAAAAACTTTTCTGGCGCCCCTCACATATGTGAGACCCCTGTGTTGAATCCCACTAGTCCAGTAGCAGGGTACAAGATCAGTCCAAGAGGCAGGCAAAAGGCATGGTCAAACAGTCCGAGGTCAGTTCCAGATCAGGCAGAGGCAGTACAGAATCGTTAGGCAGAAGAATGGTCGAAAAACAGTCCAGGGCCAATTCCAAATCGGGCAGCGGTATTACAAAATCATTAGGCAGAAGGGTGGTCCAATAACAAGCCGGGGTCAGTTACAAAGCAGGCAGTGGCATAAGGGGTGAGAAGGCAGGAACGGAGGATTACGTTTACCATACTAAACTAATACTTTAGTTTAGTATGGTAACGTTTGAAACAGTCAATTATACAGAGGCCTGGTTGTGAAGGACACTCTGCACAATAATAAACTGTGTCCCGTCTGACTCCTACACTGGCACACACTCTACATTTTTTTTGAGCTCGTCTGCCTGATGCTGTGGGAGGGACCTTATCCGGGAAGTGCCGTTCGGAGAGCCGACTTAGGACATCTGATCGGATGTGTTGGGGCAGGTCGTCCGGGAATATCAGGGTAGTGGTAATTTCCTCCAGGTAGCCAAGGAAGGGTAGGGGGTTTTGGGTGGATTTGCGGTAAATAATATGGGAGTTGTAGACGGCCAAATGAAAAAAATAAATTGCTACTTTCTTGTACCAATGGTACATGCGTCTTGTGGGTAGATATGGTTCCATCATTTGATCATTTAGGTCGACTCCCCCCATGAACAAATTGTAGTCCTGAATGCAGGTGGGTTTTTGGATGGTGGTGCCACGCCTTCTGCGGGTTTCTACCAAGGAATCGTTGTGGATGGACGACAACATGTACACGTCTCTTCTGTCCCTCCACTTCACTGCCAGAACCTCCTTGTTGCGCAGACTCGCCGATTCCCCTTTCTTCAGCTTTGTATTCACAAGGCTTTGAGGAAAGCCTATCCGGTTCTTTCTGGCGGTGCCACATGCTGGCGTCTTCTTTCGGTGCAGGTTGTGGAACAGAGGAAGAGACGTGTAGAAATTGTCCACGTACAGGTGGTATCCTTTATCCAGGAGGGGGGTGATGAGTTGCCAGACAACTTTTGCACTTGATCCCAAGTAGTCTGGGCAATCGGGGGGATTCAGCTGGGTGTCCTTCCCTTCGTACACCAAAAAGGAATACAAGTACCCTGTGGCTCGTTCACATAACTTGTACATCTTCACCCCATAGCGGGCTCTTTTGCTTGGCATGAACTGTTTGATCTTAAGTCGGCCACAAAATTTTACTAGGGACTCGTCGACACAAATGTGTTGTTCCGGGGTATATATTTGGGGGAATAATTCTGAAAAATAATCTAATAAGGGGCGAATTTTGAAAAGCCTATCAAAATTTGGGTCATTTCGGGGAAGGCACTGGGTGTTATCATTGAAGTGGAGGAACCTCAGGATCATGAAATATCGGTTTCGGGGCATTGATGCAGAAAAGACGGGCATATGATAAATGGGGCGTTTGGACCAAAATGAATGTTTTTCGTTTTTTGGGTTGAGTCCCATACAAAAGGTGAGGCCTAAAAAAAAACTCCTCCACTGTTAGATCTCTCCAATTGTAGGGACGGGCATAGGACGATGTGGGGTTGTTGGTGATAAACTGTTGGGCATATAGGTTGCACTGGGCCACAACGCTAGAAAGCAGTTCCTCAGTAAAAAATAAATTGAAAAAATGTATTGGGGAAAAATTGTCCGTGTTTACCTGGACTCCTGGCTGGGCAGTAAAAGGGGGAATGTTGGCTTCTCCGGAATTTGGAGGAAGCCACAAGGGGTACTGAAGGGCATAGGGAAGGCTTGCATGGGTCCTTGGCCTTTGCTGCCGAGGTACTGCAGTGCTGGTGGATGGCACTTCGGTGCTGGTGGATGGCACGACGGGGCTGGTGGATGGCATGACGGGGCTGGTGGATGGCATGACGGGGCTGGTGGATGGCATGACGGGGCTGGTGGATGGCATGACGGTGCTGGTGGATGGCACTGCCTCACCAGAGCGCCTTCTTTTGGCGGGCTGATTATCTTCCCCCTCTGAGCCTGTATCGGTTCCACTGCTGTAGACTGGCTCGTAGTCTACATCCACATCCGAATCCAGCTGTGAATCGGAAGACGAGAGCTCCCCGTTGCTCTCGTCACTTGCGGCAATAATTGCAAATGCCTGCTCGGTGGAATAGAGACGCTTAGACATTGTTGCTGGCGACAGATGTGCACTGAGGCGACACAGATGGGCAGAGATGGGTACTGAGGTGGCAGAGATGGGTACTGAGGTGGCAGAGATGGGTATTGAGGTGGCAGAGATGGGGTGGAATAGATGTGCACTGATGAGGCGGCACAGATGTGCACTGATTGATTGCACAGATGTGCACTGATGAGACGGCACAGATGTGCGATGATTGATTGCACAGATGTGCACTGATGAGGCGGCACAGATGGCACTGATGAGGCGGCTCAGATGGCACTAATGTGGCGAAACAGGTGGGCACTGAGATGGGTACTGATGTGCACCGATGAGGCGGCACAGATGTGCACTGAGGTGGCACAGGTAGGCACTGATGAGGTGGCACAGGTAGGCACTGATGAGGTGGCACAGGTAGGCACTGATGAGGTGGCACAGGTAGGCACTGATGAGGTGGCACAGGTAGGCACTGATGAGGTGGCACAGGTGGGCACTGAAAAGTACTGAGGTGGCAGGTGGGCACTTGGCAGAGGTGGGCACTTGGCAGAGGTGGGCACTTGGCACAGGTGGGCACTTGGCACAGGTGGGCACTTGTGGCACAGGTGGACACTGGTGGCACAGGTGGACACTGGTGGCACAGGTATCACTGGGCACTGATTGGGTACTGAGGTGGCAGGTGGGCACTTGGCACAGGTGGGCACTTGGCAGAGGTGGGCACTTAGCACAGGTGGGCACTTAGCACAGGTGGGCACTTAGCACAGGTGGGCACTTAGCACAGGTGGGCACTGGGGGCACAGGTGGGCACTGGGGGCACAGGTGGACACTGGTGGCACAGATGGACACTGGTATCACTGGGCACTGATTGGGCACGTTTTTTTTTTTTCACAGATGCTTTTTTTTACTCACAGACAATCTCTCTCCTCACACGCGCTGTGTGTGTGAGGAGGGAGAGCCGGCAATGAGAGATGATCTCATATGTTTACATTTGAGATCATCTCTCATTGGCCACAGAATCGCGCTGTAAATAGCCGCTGTGATTGGCTATTTACCGCGATCTGTAATTGGCTGTGTCCAAGGGACACGGCCAGTACAGGAGTTCCCCGATGCGCGCTCGGGAGCGCGCGCGGGGAACGAGGAAAGGGGCGGCCGTAAAAACACGGCCTCCCAGGGATTCAGAGCCACCCGACGGCCGTACAAAGTCGTACAGCCGTCGGGAACTGGTTAAATGCATTTTTTGCTGTGAAAATGACAATTGTCCCAAAAATTTGTCAAAATTGTCCGAAGTGTCCGCCATAATGTCGCAGTCACGAAAAAAATCGCTGATCGCCGCCATTAGTAGTAAAAAAAAATAAAAAAAATAAAAATGCAAAAAAACTATCCCCTATTTTGTAAACGCTATAAATTTTGCGCAAACCAACCGATAAACGATTATTGCGATTTTTTTTACCAAAAATAGGTAGAAGAATACGTATCGGCCTAAACTGAGGAAATTTTTTTTTTATATATATGTTTTTGGGGGATATTTATTACAGCAAAAAGTAAAAAATATTGCATTTTTTTCAAAATTGTCGCTCTATTTTTGTTTATAGCGCAAAAAATAAAAACCGCAGAGGTGATCAAATACCACCAAAAGAAAGCTCTATTTGTGGGGGAAAAAAGGACGCCAATTTTGTTTGGGAGCCACGTTGCACGACCGCGCAATTGTCTGTTAAAGCGACGCAGTCCCGAACTGTAAAAACCCCTTGGGTCTTTAGGCAGCAATATGGTCCGGGGCTTAAGTGGTTAAGTAAGTAAACTAAAATACATTCTGACATCAATCTGTTAATGAAAATCATAATTTGTCTGTGCTGTATATACCATGCCCCCCTGCCCTGGAGGCTGAAATAGGCTATTGTCACCATTGCTGCTATTGTTGGACTTCTTTATATCTCTTGGGCCTACAGCTGTATGGCACATTAATAACAAAGAACAAAAAAGCACTTAAGATTTGTATCTCTTTCCAAAAACCAACAAGGTCACAAGTAATCCTCATTTAATTTCATTCCTAGCAACATGGATCCATGTACTAAACCACAATAAAAGACCTTTGTCATCAAATCATTTAACACTTTTTCAGTTTATATACTGAATAGTATAATTGCATTTATTTTATTTTTTTCATTACAACTCTTACAGAAACATGGACTCTTCTCCATTAGGGCATTTACCAATTACATACACTTTTCATTCACTGCATTTCAAGGTCAGGTTTAATCCTAAAGGCACTGCTTTTCTTTTTCATAAATCCATGTTAATGGAATTGATCCATGCCCCCTAGCCTATAATGACTTCCTGGATGAACACCAATAAGCTGGACTGTCCACTACACAACAGTGAAATTAATTTTTTCAATGAAATGCACTCACTGGTGAGGAAGGAAATTCGAAATGGAATGCTCTGAAAGAAAACAGCTTTAGTAAGTGGATTATGGTGTTTGCCTAGCGACATATAGTTTTTATAAAGTAGAATTTAAATGTTATAATCTGTTTAATACCCTTAAACATTTTTTTTAATTTAAAATGAATCACACTCCTTAGTGAGAATGACTTAATTTATGCAATCATCACAAATAAATACATGTAAAAGAAATACCAGCAATGCTAGGCACATGGGTCCTGGATTAGAGAAAGCTGCTTGGCAGCCATTTCACCTGCACCACGAATACTCTAGCAGACAGTGGGAAAAGCACCTGAAATCATTGAACAGATGTGGACAGAACCTTATATTACAATGTTCTGGATGATTGGTCAGATGTGTACTTTCAGTACATTCTGTCAGATCTGACAGTTAAAGCACCCTTGTTGAGACTTATGCCGCGTACACACGATCATTTTTCGGGTTGTAAAAATGTAATTTAAAATGATCGTGTGTGGGCTTCAGAGCATTTTTCGGGTTCTGAAAAACGACAAAAAACAAAATCGAACATGCTCTATTTTTTCACGACGTTTTAAACAATGTCGTTTTTCGGGTTTTAAAAATGATCGTGTGTGGGCTTTAACGACGTGAAAAACCTGCGCATGTTCAGAAGCAAGTTATGAGACGGGAGCGCTCGTTCTGGTAAAACTACCGTTCGTAATGAAGTAAGCACATTCATCACGCTGTAACAGACAGAAAATCGCGAATCGCCCAAAGGGTGGCGTCATCTGCATGGAACTTCCCCTTTATAGTGCCGTCGTACGTGTTGTACGTCGCTGCGCTTTGCTAGAGCATTTTTTTTTTCACTATCGTGTGTAGGCAACGTCGTTTTAATGATGAAGTTGAAAAAAACTTTGTTTTTTCTAGAGGCTGAAAAACTTTGTTTTTTACAACCCGAAAAATTATCGTGTGTACGCGGCATTAGAAAAGGCCCATTTTACAAACAGCTTTTATAAACAGCTTGTGTGTTCCATATGTAGAGATGTGTCCCTAACAAAACAATACACAAACTTCCCAGCACACTGGGGCCGCGTACACACGGTCGTTCCAAACCGATGAGAATGGTCCGACGGGCCATTTCCATCGGTTCACCGCTGAAGTGGCCTGATGGTCTGATGTGCGTACACACCATCGTTCCAAAAACCGATCGGGTCAGAACGCGGTGACATCAAACACACGACGTGCTGAATAAAACAAAGTTCAATGCTTCCAAGCATGCCTCGCCTTGATTCTGAACAAAGACAAATCTCCTGCGCTCCGGTATTTTTTGGAAAGGTGTTTGAAGAAAAGGTGAAACTCAATAGCAACTCAATTAAAAGGTATCTTCCAAAGTCTTGCAGCCCTCCTCTGAATCGTTGGAATTCATAAAACTAAAGGAAACAAAAAAGGAAAGACGGAGGGCGCACCGACCTAGTGTGATACTGATTGGTGGGTTTTATTAAATTAATAAAAACAAATCATAATACTCACAAAAGGAGTGTTAAAAACAGGCCTTGAATCACAATGCAGCAAAGAACCAACACCATCGGCATAACACGATATTGTTTCGATCCGTGACCGTGGCTAGGGCTGACGCGTTTCAGGGGAGAACCCCTTTCCTCAGAGCTAAAAGGTCTGCAGTGCTTGATTCTGAGCATGCGCGGGTTTTGAACCGATGATTTCTGTACTAACCATCGATTTGGACCAATTGGGCAGCGGTCCATCGGTTCGATTTTAACCACTTACCCCCCGGACCATATTGCTGCCCAAAGACCAGAGTACTTTTTGCGATTCGGGACTGCGTCGCTTTAACAGACAATTGCGCGGTCGTGCGACGTGGCTCCCAAACAAAATTGGCGTCCTTTTTTTCCCACAAATAGAGCTTTCTTTTGGTGGTATTTGATCACCTCTGCGTTTTTTATTTTTTGCGCTATAAACAAAAATAGAACGACAATTTTGAAAAAAATGAATATTTTTTACTTTTTGCTGTAATAAATATCCCCCAAAAATATATAGAAAAACATTTTTTTTCCTCAGTTTAGGCCGATACGTATTCTTCTACATATTTTTCGTAAAAAAAAAAAAATCGCAATAAGCGTTTATTGATTGGTTTGCGCAAAAGTTATAGCGTTTACAAAATAGGGGGTATTTTTATGGCATTTTTATTAATATTTTTTTTACTAGTAATGGCGGCGATCAGCGATTTTTTTTTCGGTATTGCGACATTATGGCGGACACTTCGGACATTTTTGACACATTTTTGGGACCATTGGCATTTTTATAGCGATCAGTGCTATAAAAATGCATTAGATTACTATAAAAATGCCACTGGCAGTGAAGGGGTTAACACTAGGGGGCGGGGAAGGGGTTAAGTATGCCTGGGTGTGTTCTTACTGTGGGGGGGGGGGGGTGGCCTCACTAGGGGAAACACTGATTTTCTGTTCATACATTGTATGAACAGAAAATCAGCATTTCCCCTGCTGACAGGAACGAGAGCTGTGTGTTTACACACACAGCTCCCGTTCCCCGCTCTGTACCGAGCGATCGCGTGTGCCCGGCGGCGATCGCGCCCGCCGGGCACACGCACGGGAGTCGGGGGCGAGCGGGGGGCGCGCGCGCGCGCCTCCGGCGGCGCCCGTGCGCCCCTAGTGGCGGCTAATAGGCAGGACGTCCATTTACGTGGTCTCGCCTAGGAGAGCCACCTTGTGGACGTATTTCGGCAGTGCAGCGACGGCAAGTGGTTAAAGCATGTTTTAAAATTTTGGACCGAAGGACAATAGACCGATGGGCTATACACACGGTCGGTTTGGACCGATGAAACAGAACCTCGGTCCATTCTCATCGGTTTTGTCCGACCGTGTGTCCGACAGTACCAGCTAGTCAGCAAAAAAAAAAAAAAAACTAAAAACACATTCCACTGGGTTTAAAAAAAAATACTATGCTGCTGATCCTTCTCTCCTGCTGCTTGGTTTATGCAAACGCTGTTGGGTTGGAAGTGATTTTACTGGACAGAGCTTGCAGAGAGCTGGAAGTGGGTGCTGAAACAAACATTTCAGCACTTGGCTTCAGTAGACTGAGATTTTGCTAAAAATCTGAGAACATTCAGCAGAATTCAGGGTGGTTGGGGAGGGGTGACATATATGACTTGTTGGGTACTTAAGTTCTGCTATAGGAGAGTGTGTTGTGATCTCATACTGACAGCATATGTTGGCAAATGTGTGTCCAAATGTCTACAGTGTAGTTTTTTCTCACTATTGCTGAATCAATAGGCCCATAGTTAAAAATGTAAAAAAACTGGTCTGGTCAATAATGGGTGTACAGGTAAAAACCTAAAGTGTATGTTAAAAGTAAACCTAGCAGGATGATACGGTAAAGTAAAAACATTGACCTTGATTTTCAGACATCCTGTATGTAGAAAGTTTTATGATGGCAGGACTTTTAAGGCACCACATAATCGCAACTTTTTTCTTAAAGATGAAGTAAACCCTACAAAAAATAAATGCAAGACAAAGACATAAGCATAGCATACGAGCTCATTATGTATTACTTACCTCAGATCGAAGCCCTTGCAGCGGTTCACGTCTCCCCCTCTCTCTCCAGGCGCTTACTACCGGGTATTGTGGCTTCTGCGCTGTGATTGGCAGGAGCCGCGATGACGTCACTCCCGCGCATGCGGTAACATCACACGAACTGAAGCAACGGCACATAGGTGCTATCGCTTCAGTTTTCCTAGTGCGCATGTGCCGATAACATCGGCACATGCAGGGGACAGGGGATATTTCCTAAACCGTGCAGGTTTAGGAGATATCCTTGGTAGCTACAGGTAAGCCTTAATATAGGCTTACCTGTAGCGTAAAGTGGTTGTAAAGGGTTTACAACCACTTTAAAAACCACTGTAAAGTGGTTGTAAAGGGTTTACAACCACTTTAAAAACCACTGTAAAGTGGTTGTAAAGGGTTTACAACCACTTTAAAAAAACAAATCAACTTTATTCACATTATTTGCAAATAATAACTGTAATGTAAAAAAGTTCTTGGGTAAAAAAAAAATTGTAATAGTGCAGATAACAATGACCCCAAAATCAGTTATGCGCTATCACCCGCTCTTCCAAAGTCTTCAATAATAGACAATGGTTATTCACCATAAAGTGTTCATTTTCTCTTATAGTGGTTATGAGAGGCCATATGGTTCAACGCTTTTCCTTAAAATGTTCCGCTTTCTCAGGAGCTATAGGAGTAAAATTTGTTTATTAGAACCCATATAGAAATGTTTTACTTAACATGCTGGAGCAGAGTCCAGCTAGTTGCAACAAGTATAGAAGTGTAAAGTATGGATGGCACTCACCGTGGTTTTAGGTGTGTTGTCCTACTAGCGTTAGTCCCTTCAGCTCACAGGGTGCTTAGGGGACTAGTCATAAACTGACTCTATTTATTAGGTGGACAAGACCTGGGCGGGCCGTGCTAATCGGCGCCTCCCAGTGACATTAATCTAGTGGAATGGCCATCTCCTGTGTATATTTGGTGGAGGGGCGGGATAAACTAGTGGGCGGGATAGTACGCCCCTAAATGGGGAGGGATGCCCTCTTCTAGGCATTATCGTGTCCCCATGGTGATGACGCTGGCGCCGTGGGTCACGTGACCCCGCGCCCCGCGTCACACCATACCTCTCTCTTAATTTTTTCTGTTTCATATTAATTTTTATTTTTAATTTTACTTTGTTTTATTTTTCCCTCTCTTCTTCTTTTTCTTCTTTTTTCCTCTCTTTTCTTTTCCTTCTTTCCTCTGTTTTTCTGTGTCTTTAAATTCTTACAGGACACCGTGTGTTTGAGGTCAGTCGGAGCCATCCCTCCCTTTTTCTCTACCCCTAGGACCTCATAATCGGCTCTGGGGACATCTAGAACCCAAAACTTGAGGGTTAATTTTCTAAACTTTTGTTTACTACAAACGGTATGTTGATCACATATACTACAATAGAGGCATTTCAATAACAAATGTAGAAAATGGATTTATATACAGCTGATGTTATAACATAATATAATGTTGTGTGTTCTATTTTTAGAGAGAAAAAAAGCTTGTAACCATACACTCCTGTGGCCCCTGATGAAGGTCTGTTGTTCTATCAATAGACCAGAAACGCATCGAGCAATTCTCCACTGCTCTCTACAGAGTGTTTTTTAATCTATTTTGTATGTTATTATCACGAGGTTTATTTTGTGTTTTTTTCTTGGTTCCATACACGGGACGTGTGTCCCAGGTGTCACTCTATTATTTTTTTTATGTTTTTATTTTTTGATTGTTCCAGAAGACTCTTGTAATCCAACATCCAGAATTATTCTGTAAACAAATGTCAACCCATTTTGGTTTAACCACCTAATAAAATTTATAAAAAAGAGGGACCCCACAATCAGGAGAATGTCAGTGTTTGTAAGTCACCACATCCCTAGAGTTATGGAAAAAACATGAAATACCCCCTCAAGGGTGGGACTTTATAAGTGACACAAACACGTGAATGGGTGGATTGGCACTGGCAAAATCACTCATTTAAGTGATATCTCCTCCCTTTATTATTTCCAATTTTTAATTTAATTTTATTTTCAATTTTTAATCAATGTCATATATGGAATCACCATATTGACATTGATATAATTGCGACTTTATACCCGTCTGCCGCGATTGCATCATCATGCCAACGCTACTACATGTGTCATTGCAGCAATGGTGTTACCATGCTGATCGACACATGCGACGTCCATACTTTTGACTATCATGGCGTCTGTTAAATGTATTTGGACTGTGCAGGCAATAATTGTTCGAGTGTAGTCACCGCATTGATATCAATGTGCTGGTGTCCACTTGCGAGTTTCATCACAATAGCGTCATTTCCGTAATTGCGTCATTACGCAGCGCATACGCACGCGCATGCGCCTATGCCGCTAATGTACTTTATTCAAGCCCATCCCGTTTTTTTTTTTTTTCCAAGACGCAATTGCGTCACTACGCAGCACGTGCGCGCGCGCATGCGCCATAGCCACTAATGGACTCTATTTAAGCCCATTGCAGACACTATTGTCTCTGACTGTCATGGCGTCTGCTGGACTTATGGAGACTTCTCACATGCAGGTAGGACCACTGGTTGTTGATGTTTGGCTTATTGTTTGTTTTTGGTGCTGTGCCTTTATGCACACTTCACCAGACTAGCCATACATATTATTTATATATACTCCTAAATTCCTTTTTCCAGTGATCTCTGCCTGCGATCACCCAGCAATCCACCCTTCCTGAAACATAGGATAATCTGGGTAGTTTGTCTCCTTGTGGCTGAACTTTTGTTCTCTGGCACATGCATACCCTCTCCTATATGGATTCCCATATCTGGTAAGTTACTCTCCATTTTTGGATTACCAGCTCTATGGGGTTACTCTTTTTTGCTATAAATGTGTGTCTGCATTTAACTCTTTGAATGCAACAAATAATGATATATGCATATTATATATATATATTATTATTTTTTTTTTTTGTTTTTTTTTTTTTTCTTCTTTCCTCTTTCCCTTCCTTCCCTAGGCGTGGACCTTTTTGGTAGGCTATGATTGTATATCCTCCCCGTGAACACAGAGACATTGATCTCCATATACAGCATTTTCCCCTTGTTTTTGGCGTACTTTCACACTGAGACAGGACTCTATCTACAGATCTTATTGACTGTAAGTAACTCATATCTGTTTTGATAAATGACATAGTTGTATGGCTGTCCTTTTCTTGTCTCCCCCTTCCACATGTTTTTTAACAATTTCGGTCACTAGAGTTGTAAATATTGTTTAAGTTGAATTTTTTCTATGTAATATGTGTATATATCTCTTTTCTAATAGACATGTATTTCTCTGACACAATGATCGTCTGTAATACCCCTTGAAGAAGGATCACAGATACCGAAACGGCTGTCGGGTTGGACCAATTTTTGTCTCATGTCTGTTTTATTGCTTTACAAATAGGATCTGTATACCACTTGCATGTGGTTTTTTATCCTTGCTAGGACACTGTACGATGTCCTTACTTAAATTGTTTAAATAAATTTGCTATATATTTTTCTACTCATTCACGTGTTTGTGTCGTTTTTTCCATAATAAAATTTATATATCTTTACTGGAGTCTGGCCTTTAAAGTCCCATCTGGGGGTAATCGCTTTCTTTTTGTCATACCTAACATTGGTACGCCGCATGTACGCCACCATATAGCAGGGGTAACTTTACGCCGGGAAAAGCCTAACGTAAACGGTGTATCTGTACTGCGTCGGCCGGGCGTACGTTCGTGAATTTGCGTATCTAGCTGATTTACATATTTCTAGGCGTAAATCAGCGTACACGCCCCTAGCGGCCAGCGTAAATATGCAGTTAAGATCCGACGGCGTAACAGACTTACGCTGGTCGGATCTAATAGAAATCTATGCGTAACTGATTCTAAGAATCAGGCGCATAGATACGACCGCCCAGACTCAGAGATACGACGGCGTATCTGGAGATACGCCGTCGTATCTCTTTTGAGAATCTGGCCTAAAGAGGTTAATTACAATCAATAGTATTCTGAATCTGAATCTGAACTGAACATGATTTCTAAGAAAAAACAATAATGCTTTGGTAAAAAAAAAAATCTTGATACTGGAGCTTCATTTGCATCTCTGCTTGACGTGTCAACTATATCTGCAACGGTGCATAAAGTGTGTGTAACTTTGTGGGAAGGAGCATGCAATTCCCAAGGCAACTTCACAGCTGTGGTTAAACATCATCATAAAAATCCTATGTTCTAATTGTATAAATACATTGGATGAGAAAAACGTGAGATTCACAAAAGCCATATTAAAATGAAAATAAATACTTTTCATTTGGTCTCATGGAACTTGTCATGCCAACCTGTGGTCCATCACTGTGGATGTAGGAGCTTACATACTACATAGTAAATCAGGTTAAAAAGGACAGGCCCTTCAGTCCCATGTGCCAGTTTAAATCCTCCAAGAATTTGTCTTCTTTTTGCAAGGGTGTGTTTTTATAGTTTATTTGAGTTGCCCCGATAGTTCTGTTGCATCTTTTTTTTTTTCTTCTTTTTTTTTATAATTATACGTTTTATTTAGTCTTTTAGCAGAGCATAATGAATCTTCCCAGTCAGATGCCTGTTCTGACTTCCGAGATGAAAGCAGTGAGGCCCCGTACACACGACCGAACATATCCACTGAAACTGGTCCGCTGTACGTCCGACCGTACAATTTTCCGGCGGATCGGACAGGTTTCCAGCGGACAAATTTTTCCTTAGCATGCCAAGAAACATGTCCGCTGGAAGCCTGTCCGTCGGACATGTTCGGTCGTCTGTACAGACTCACCGGACAGGCGTGGAAGCATAGAACTTCCAGAGCCGCGCACGTCACCGCGTATAGTGTACGCGCGGATTTCTGTTTGATGGTGTGTACAACCATCAGACAGAAATCTCCGGGCGGACATGTCCGATGAAAACGGTCCGGCGGACCGTTTTCAGCGGACAGTCCGTCCGTGTGTACGAGGCCAAAGGGTTTTAAACATAATCTTACGCTAAAAGAACAAATGTATTAATCTCCTGTTGGCAGAACCAGCCTAAAGGTGAGATAAATCTTATGTAGGAGAGTGGGTGTCCTATACCAACATGTTAAAAATGTATAACACACCTCCTGATATCTGCTTGAGAGGGAGGACTGGTGGGCAAAGTAAAGAATACAGTCTCTCTCTAGGGAGAGGCCCAAGACAGGGTTGCCCCCTTTCACCCTTGCTCTTTGCTTTGGCAATTGAGCCATTGGCCAGAGCTATCACTTTCCATCTGGAAATTAATGGTTATCTGAAGGGCACGGTCAGCTTAAGGCCTCATACACACGATAGGTTAAACAGAGGACAACGGTCTGATGGACCGTTTTCATCGGACCAAATCGATCCTGTGTAGGCCCCATCGGTTATTTATCCATAGGTTAAAGGGTCACTAAAGGAATTTTTTTTTTTTTAGCTAAATAGCTTCCTTTACCTTACTGCAGTCCTGGTTTCATGTCCTCATTGCTAGTTTTTGCTTTGATGTTGCTGTAATACTACTCTGTTCTGAACACTTCCTGGTTGTCTGGCTCCTTATGAAAAAAGTCATGGGAGACTTTAGTTTCGTTTTCCTAGCCATGACTCTCTATGGCACTGTCCAGCACAGAGGCATGAAATAACTTGCAAAGACTAAACTAGTTTCACTTTCGTTTTTGCATCTAGAGGCACATTATATGATTGATTTTTATCTTTTTGTAATCGTTTTTAAAAGGAATCAGTTAACTATTATGTCTCTTTACCCTGTAAACAGTCATTTCAGCAAAAAATGTTTTTTCCTTTAGTGATCCTTTAAAAAAAAAGCCAACTTGCTTTAAATTTAACCGATGGATTCCTAACCGATAGGACAAAACCGATCGTTAGGCACGACCATCGGTTAAAAATCCACGCATGCTCAGAATCAAGTCGACGCATGATTGGAAGCATTAAACTTTGTTTTTTTTCAGCATATCGTTGTGTTTTACGTCATCTCGTTCTGACACGATCGTTTTTTTAACCGATGGTGTGTAGGCGCGACGGACGATCAGTCAGCTTCATCAATTAACCGATGAAAACGGTCCATCGGTCCGTTCTCATCAGATGGACCGATCGTGTGTATGCAGCATTAAATTATGTTTATATGCTGATGATGTTATTTCGAATAACTTTAATAAATCTATGGCCATACTCATTATTATACCTCCTTCTAGGAGGGAGATGCTTGGAGATAGCTTCCCATTCATTGGGCCCCCTTCTACGATACCTTACATAGGTGTTAACTTACCCTCAAATTTTCAGGATTTATTTCAGTGTAATTATCCACTAACTATCACCAATCTTAAATGAATAAGAAAAATAGTGCAGTGCCTCCAAAACAGAATATGACAAACTTAAAACATAATGTGCAAAACACATTTGCAATACTCAAAAATAATTAAAAAATCTGTGAAAATAAAGTCTAACGCAAAGAAAAAAAAACAAATATGTGGTAAATATCGTTGCAGGGAAAGTGTCTTCCACCAAGTGATGGAAATCCTCTCCACCACACCTGAGCAATAGAACTAGGGATTGATGTTTGCCTACAGGATGGGGGTTAGGCAACTGAGGAGGGATGTGTGACAGCGGTGAGTGACAAATACAGAGAGATGGGATGATGTGTTCAGGGAAGGATGTATGCCAGTAGGGGGAGGTGTTCAAAATTCTGTATATAGCCCTACAAAACTAACAGTGCATAGTCCACATGGGCTTTGCTGCTTAACTGCAGACAGGAAACAGGACATTTCTTTAAACAGAGAAATAACATCGAGCAGCTACAAACTTATAAATACTTCCATCTACTGGCTGAATAATACAGTATATCTGTAGTTGTTGTACAAAAATACATGAAAAATTTAACAGGAGGCAACAAGGTTTGCAGTGTGTTGGTCATATATGCAAAACATGGAAAGAGGAGTGCGTATCTGAAGCCATGCTGGAGATTCCATGTGCTGTTGAACTGAGCCTATATCACAAGCGGTGGTACAAGGTGGAAGGCAGCTACTGTCCTGATTTTAGTTTTAATTCATTCAAGTTATCCACTAGACTATGTACGTGCCTCTCTGTTCCTCTCGTATATCTTTTAATTTGTTGTATGTCATTCACTATCCAGTTTAATATTTTATAAAGGTACTAACTTTAGTTCCTCTTTAATGACATTGCCTGGTGCTGCACAGTTTGTCACTGTACTTATTGCCACATTCCTTGCAGACAAGATAATTCCATTAAAACAAATGTATTATAGAAGCCTTGATGCATTATTCATTTATCGGTTTAGATTTGTGTAACTTTCATTAACACAATCAGTTGTGCTCATAAGTTTACATACCCTGGCAGAATTTATGATTTCTTGGACATTTTTCAGAGAATCTGAATAATCTGAATAATAACACAAAAACATTTCTTTCACTCATGGTTAGTGTTTGGCTGAAGCCATTTATTATCAATCAACTGTGTTTACTCTTTTTTAATCATAATTACAACAGAAACTACCCAAATTACCCTGATCAAAAGTTTACATACCCTGGCAGAATTTATGATTTCTTGGACATTTTTCAGAGAATCTGAATGATAACACATAAACATTTCTTTCACTCACGGTTAGTGTTTGGCTGAAGCCATTTATTATCAATCAACTGTGTTTACTCTTTTTTAATCATAATTACATCAGAAACTACCCAAATAACCCTGATCAAAAGTTTACATACCCCGGTATTTGACTGCCAATTGGAGACTATACCAGCGGAGATCCAAATCTGAGACTGGAAGTGAGGACATCGAGGTGCAGCACAGCACCGCCCACATCACAGCACCTGCACTGCTGCTGCAGGAAGTCTGGAGTGTCCACTCACCCTCTGCTTCCTACCACTGATACCCTGAGATTTTTGAGGAGAGACTGAGAGGCCCCCCTCTTCCACAGCGAGAGGTCACGTGCAAAGATGCTCTTAAAGGGCCTCAAAGATAGCCGGCAGAAGAATGTCTAAAAGGACTGTCCCTCTCATAATAAATATTCTGTAAACCCCATTTGTTTCCCTGCCTCCTCCCCTACCATCCTCCCTTTCTTTTGGACAGTCAGTTTAGGACTAGCATTGCTGCCATAAATGCCCTCTCAGTATCATTCCAGTACTTTGTAGTTTAAACTTTACTAGTGCTCATGACTGCACTTGAGGTGGCCTTGATACTGTTTATGCTGATCTGAATGCCAAATGTCATCTTATGCTCAGTCCCTACTATTAAAGGGGTTGTAAAGGCAGAAGTTTTTTTTATCAAAATGCATTCTATGCATTAATATAAAAGCATTCTGTGTGCAGCAAACCCCCTCAGCCCCCTCTAACACTTACCTGAGGTCCCTCTCTGTTCAGCGATGTCCTCAAGTTTCTTAGCTGTCTGGGTTTCTCCCTCCTGATTGGCTGAGACACAGTAGCGGCGCCAACAAGGTAAATCACCATAGGTTTCACCTATACTTTTAGCATCTTGTAATACCATTCCCGCCCGACGCAAGAGCGCTCCTGGGGCATATGAAAATATACCCCTGGTTCCCCTTTATGTGCCAAGTGACAACAATTAGTATATGGTGCACCAGACCACTAAGTGACCAGGGGTGTCTTCCACCCAAAATTTTAGCGAAAAATTATGTCGTCCAAGGCACCATGAGTAATTGCCCTCCATCCCAAATTTGAACAGAAAAGGAGAGAGTTTGGTCAGGGGGACTTTAACCACTTGCCCACCGCCCCATGTCTAAAAGACTTCCTGTTTTTAAAGATGTATATCTCGGTAACGGCAGCAGCTGCTTCCACAACCGAGGTATGCATCTTTAGTGCCAACGGTCCTGTAAACGATAACGGCGGTCTCCGCGACGGAAATATGAGATCTGAGGTCTTTTTTTTTTTTTATTTCAGTGTAACAAATTATAAAAATAAATTAAAATAAATAAGAAAACAAAATTTTTTTTTAAAATAACGCCCCGTCCCGACGAGCTCGCGCGCAGAAGCGAACGCATACGCGAGTAGCGCCCGCATATGAAAACGGTGTTCAAAACACACAAGTGAGGTATCGCCGCGATCGTTAGAGCGATAGCAATAATTCTAGCCCTAGACCTACTCTGTAGCTCAAAAAATGCAACCTGTAGAATTTTTTAAACGTCGCCTATCGAGATTTTTAAGGGTAAAAGTTTGACGCCACGAGCGGGCGCAATTTTTAAGCGTGTCATGTTGGGTATCATTTTACTCGGCGTAACATTATCTTTCACAATATATAAAAAATTGGGCGAAAATTATTGTTGTCTTATTTTTTAATTCAAAAAAGTGATTTTTTCCCAAAAAAAGTGCGCTTGTAAGACCGCTGCGCAAATACGGTGTGACAAAAAGTATTGCAATGACTGCCATTTTATTCCCTAGGATGTCTGCTAAAAAAAAATATATAATGTTTGGGGGTTCTGATTAATTTTCTAGCAAAAAAAAAAAATTGTGATTTTCACATGAAGGAGAGAAGTGCCAGAATAGGCCCGGTGGGCAAGTGGTTAAATGAGGCCAATCACTATGTACATAGTACATACGTTTACATAGTGATTGGCCTCATTTAAAGTCCCCCTGACCAAACTCTCTCCTTTTCTGTTCAAATTTGGTATAGAGGCCAATTACTCATGGTGCCTTGGACCACATCATTATTTTTCACTAATATTGGGTACTAAGTATTGCTTTCAGTGAATTCCTGTGATATTGTATGTTTGTACACTTCACCTGGTGTGTTAGAGGGGATGAGGATCTTGAGAAGGTCAAGGCAAAGAACGAAGGAACCATGTTAGCAAGCAGCTCCTATGGGGGTAGCACTACATTAGAATTTGCTTACAACATTCATCTGTTTCCCCCTAACAATAAAAGGTCAATCTGATTGCTGGCTTTGGAATTGAAAGTCACAGGACCAATTTGTTTACATTGATCGCATGGTAAACCACTTCCCCAGACCAGTTTAGTTTTGGCTGATTGCAGATGAGAAGCTCTCTACCATTGGAACAAGGCACAGACTCATCACAGCAGTGGCTTATGAGGTGAAAAAAGAGTTCCTAAGAAACCCAGCCCACAGAAATGGATCATAGAGTGTCTAATTCCAAATTTCTGAGTACAGATTGAAGGTGTTAAATTATAGCAATTGAAGATGTTAAATTATAGCAATCCCCAGAATTAAAAGGGGTTAATAAAAGTTTCATGGGATTAGTTATTGGCTGTCAAACTTACCACCAATGTTAAAAGGGTTTAAATTGGGGGGCTTTATAGAACTATAGACACTTTGCCAATGATGGGGTCCAACCACATTTTTGTTAAGTTAGTCTAGTCACACCTTTCAATGCTAGGTTCAATATTCTGAAGAATTAAAGGGGTTGTAAAGGCAGAAGGTTTTTTTATCCTAATGCATTCTATGCAATAAGATAAACGACCTTCTGTGTGCAGCAGCCCCCTTCAGCCCCTCCAATACGTACCTGAGTTCCCTCCCTGTCCAGCGATGTGCCCAAGTGTCTCGGTCATCTAGGACTCTCCCTCCTGATTGGCTGAGACACAACAGTGGCGCCATTGGCTCCCAATCAAAGTCAGTTAGCCAATCAGGAGAGAGAGGGGACAGGGCCGAATGGACACAGGGAGCTGTGATTTGACTTGGGTGCCCCCATAGCAAGCTGCTTGCTGTGGGGACACTTGACAGGAGGGAGGGGCCAGGAGCACCGAAGAAGCACCTTAGAAGAGGAGGATCCGGGCTGCTCTGTACAAATTTACTGCACAGAGCAGTTGTTATTTTTATAGAAAAAAATCAAGACTTTACAGTCACTTTTACTATTCACGTAATATAGGCTTGTATACAATTCTCAAAAGCCATCGGCACCTTTTTGATTTAGTTCTCCACAGAAGAAATTAATATACTGTATTTTATTAAAAATGGAGTGAATATAGTTGCTGATCAATGTTATTTAAATTGTTTAAATCATTTGAAAGTTTAATTGTTCTATTGGAACAATATATGAAAAGTTTTAGTAAATCCCTAAAAAAAAAAAGTATTGAAATTTCTATAAATTTATGCAAATATATGCAATATTACCTAGTTCTCCACCAATCTGTTTCTTTAAGGAACTACCGTTTCAATGCTTAATTTTAATTATGCATTCTTAATTCTTACATGAAAGTGAATTGAATTTTAACATTGGTTATGGACCCAGATGAACTGAATTACAATTAAACCACTATAATTATACTTAATTAACTTTGCTCCTACCCACCCTATGGGATAAAAAAAATGTATTGGCATTTTCTGAAGAGTGGAAAGCACAGATTTCCTAAAGCAGCAGTAAGATGTTGAATTAAGAAATACCCTTGTGGGTTTTCATTGGACGTCAGCTGGGTTTACAATGCTTAAAATAGAATCAGCGATGTGCAAGTTATTTTTATGCTCTAAATATTGAAAAATATAGATATACTGTTAGTAGTTTTCTATCCATAAGATTTACAGTAAATAATAATAATTGGTAACAATGCAGAGCTATTCACACCAAGATGACCAACATCTCCTATCTTCCCATTGCAAAGATTTACTAAAAAATATCAGAGGTTGACCTTTACAACAACCTCTATTCTAGATTTCTTCCATCCCTCTAAAGCCCAACACCAACCAAAACATTATATAGGGAGATTATGTATCATCTGAGGTTATCCACTTCACTATATAGGAGAGGGTTTAAATCCACTTTAAAGTGGAGGTTCACCCTATAAAAAATGTCTAACACTACATCCAGCACCGTGCTGCATATAAAATGACACTGACCTTTATTTATTTTTTGCCGTAGATATCGTTTAGCCGTGGAATTGACCGCGGCTTCCGGGTAGGGAATCCCGGGGGAGTGGGCGTTCCTATTGTCATGCCAATTGATTGACATGCTAAACGACGGCGCACACAGCGCGTCACGACTTCCCGAAAGAAGCTCGGGTCGGCTCGGCTCTATTCGGCGCCGGTGCGCAGGCACGGTGCTGGATGTAGTGTTAGAAATTTTTTATAGGGTTAACCTCCACTTTAAGAACTTAAACTCTCTGCATCAGAAAATGGCTCACTTCAGGGTCAGTCAATGCTGCGGGATGCCATTCTTCCTCCAGGTTATAGGACTGGACTGTGATTTCCTTTATAGTTATATATATATTTCCGCAGTTGTCAAACATATTTATACAATATGATAACTGCATTTAATATAGTACAACATAATTTAAAATATTTTTAAAAAGAACTGCTTTTAATATACCTTATAAATGTAAATTAATGTAGAATTTACAACATTAATTTTCAAGAGTCATATGTACTATGTCACTTCATTTATATTTAAGTATGTACTGTATAGCTCCTAGGTAAAGTACAAAACATTTACGGTATTTGTGCTATATCTGATGCAGTGTAAATAACATTTATTTGAAAAAATATATGGTTAAAAAAATAGATACACGATCATTTCATTTTTAAGGGTTATTTCTTAGTAAGGATGAACAGTACAACAGCAACACTCCACCATTTCATCTCCAGACTCTTACCTTAAGGGATTTCACATTTTCCATTCATGAATCCAGCCAATCACAGAGACTTTCATCTGTTACTGACAGTGAAATATGTCTACCGCTGCACAGTTTTAGCAGATGCTATTTCCCAGGAAATGAATTGGAAGGATTACATGTGTTGCACAAGTGACTGTGACTCAGGAATGACTCATCCAGCATGTTCCCTTGAAAGGCAAATGTATGTGCTGAGCTGATAAACAAATGAGGAAAGCACAAAACCCTGGGGACCAAAGGTTATCAGTGGAAGAGGGTAAAAAAAGATGCCTTACTTATTCAGACTATGATTATAGAACGAAAAAATAAATAAAAATACCCTAGGATTTAATTCATTTCACAATATGTGGCTCTAAAGGAAATATTTTAATATGTGTTCATTGTAGCCTTACACTGTAGAATAATAGTAACGGTTATGCCTCTCATGCCCTGTACACACGATCGGTCCATCCAATGAAAACGGTCGGATGGACCGTTTTCATCGGTTAACCGATGAGGCTGACTGATGGTCAGTCGTGCCTACACACCATCAGTTAAAAAAACGATTGTGTCAGAACGCGGTGACACAACGACGTGCTGAAAAAAACGAAGTTCAATGCTTCCAAGCATGCGTCGACTTGATTCTGAGCATGCCTGGATTTTTAACCGATGGACGTGCCTACAAACGATCGCTTTTTTTTTCTATCGGTTAGTTATCCATCGGTTAAATTTAAAACAAGATTGCTTTTTTTTAACCTATGGATAAATAACCGATGGGGCCTACACACGATCGGTTTGGCCCAATGAAAATGGTCTATCAGACTGTTCTCATCGGTTTGACCGATCGTGTGTACGCGGCATAACAGTATGGATGCAATATAGTAATTTCTACGTTTCTTATTGTGCTTCTTTTTTTGCAGCTGAATGCAAATGAGAAATATAGAGGTTTTCAATGAAATATTGATTTTAGAATAAAAAGCATCTGCAAAAGGCAAAGCTTTGGGATTTTGGAAGCCAATATAACTGTAGATGAAAACCCAGATGTTGTATCGTTATCAGTCTTTGCCCACCTCAATCCCCCCCCCCCCAGGGGTCGTGGCGGACCTCCCCGGTGCAGACTTCGAGCTGAAGCCCCTGGTCTTTTTGCAACCTAGCAATGCCCCTGCACACATTTATTAATAAAGTAATGAGCACACAATATCTCTCTCCACCTGTACGCCAACTTCCCAGGTCCAGCAGGCGTCACTGTGGCCAGTCAGTAATCGGCTAGCGTACCTAGCAGTAGGACTTGTAGCTCCTGGCTCCAGTTAGGCAGGGTTCTCCCAGCTCCACCGCCTCTGCTACAGCACCCGGGACTGCGCTCTCCTCTCCCCTTTGGCTACCCTCTTCCTCCCGCAGGGATCATCTCCCCTGGAGCGTCGTAAGGTAAGGCCCTGTCTCTCCATTGCCCCTGAAGACAGCTTGCAGCCGTCCTTTTCAGGACAAGCTGTGGCTGTGGAGTAAGAGCCTGATCCTTACCCCCCCGCTCCCCCAGCCACAATCGCCACAATGCCACCCCGGCCCAAACTATTCCCACTGCAATTTTGCGGCGGCTGCGTTTTAGGAAAGTCCGCGGCTTCAGCCGCAGCCTAGTGACGTACCGCATTTTTCAACAGCTTTCAAGCATTATAAACCCCCCTCACCCCAGGAGGATCTCCACGTCTCCCCCTGTGCCCCAGAGCCCCCTCCACTGAACGACCAAACTCACCCAGCCGCACAGCCCCCGGCTCGGGCCTAGTCTACCCCCCTGCCTACCTCTACCATCTGGGACCCGGAAAACCCTGCTACTGGCTCGCGGCTGCCGCATCCAGGAAAGTCTGCGGCTTCAGCCGCGGCCTAGTGGGACGCCCGTGACTCACCCAGCGTATAGCCTCCCCGCCACTCAAAACACACCTAAAACCCCCCAGGCCCCCGAGGATTCTCCCCGCGTCACCCTTGCATATCCTCCCCCTTCCCCTCTTGCTGTCCCTGTACCTCAGCCCCTGGCTCGGGCCCAGTCCTGGTCAGGTACACCCATTCAAACAAAACACCACCCTCACCTCCTCCTCCACAGCCTGTTTCTGGCTGAAACCAGGTCCCACCAGAAAATCCAGGGGTACGTATCCCCCATGCCCCCATCCACAAAGCAATTGATCCAGGGTTTCACCGATTGCCGTTGAGGGATCAGGAAGGAATTTTTCCCCGGTCGCTGCAGATTGGCACAGCACGCCTGGGGTTTTTTCGCCTTCCTCTGGACCAATTCTGGGAGAGAGGACTGAACAAGTGGTGGTTCACTTGATCATTCTTCCTCCCAGCACCTTCAAAGCCCCCCAATCAACATCTCTTCCCTGCGTCTTTGCTGCAACCGTGGGTTGTCTAAAATACTCTGCAGAAACCATCTGGGAACTAAAACCATTCACCCCAAACTCCCAGCGGTCACCAAAAAAGCTCTAAAGAGTGAGCAATTGTTAAGAATCAATCGACGATTGACAGTAAAAAACTGCACGCTGGTACACCAGCCCAAACGCATATCATGCGCTTTGGTCAACACAAGATCGGCAGTAAAACACCGTCATGAAATCTATGATTTCATACTTCAACATGATCTAGACTGCCTCTTCATCACAGAAAGCTGGCATACAGCAGACTGCAACACCGTTCTGGGAGAATTGGTGCCAGCAAATTATCACATTCAAATGCAGAACAGAGTGGGGCAAAGAGGGGGAGGCCTGGCGGTGATCCACAAGACTCACCTCTCGATCACCAAACCAGTCCTTCAAAACTTGCTTCCATTCATGGAAACCCTCACTCTACAGCTGCAAACAAATCCCCAAGACATGGTCCATATTCTACTTTGTTATAGACCACCAGGCCCAAAAACGCACCTTCTCACGTCGTTGACAGAATTCCTCTCCTCATACACCCTAAGCATCAAACATCTTTTGGTGCTTGGAGATTTCAACCTCTGGGCCAACTCCTCGTTAGACCCCGTCGCCAACGCCTGCATCGACCATCTGGAAGGATTAGGTCTGCAGCAACTAATAGGCCTCGTACACACGGCCGAGGAACTCGACGTGCCAAACACGTCGAGTTCCTCGGCGAGTTCAGCCCTGAAGCCGCCGAGGAGCTCGGCGGGCCGAGAGCTCCCATAGAACAACGAGAAAATAGAGAACATGTTCTCTATTTTCTCGACGAGTTCCTCGGCGGCTCCATCGGGCCGAACGTGTACACACGACAGAGTTTCTCGGCAGAATCAGGCTCTGACCGAGTTTCTCGCCGAATTCTGCCGAGAAACTCTGTCGTGTGTACGAGGCCATACAAGGCCCCACTCATGCCTCAGGTCATACGCTCTATCCCATTTTCAAACAAGATTTGGAAATTGACGTCCTGAATAATGAGTCGCTACCATGGACCGATCACCATGCCATTAAATTCAAAATCACCAATAACGCCAGCCCAAAAAAAACGACAAAACCGGTGACAACTCACTGGACTAGATCTCAAAAGAAGCTCCTCTTGGAACTCTTCAAAACAACACTAGGGAACACAATAAAAACAATCCACCAAAAACAAACAGCTACAGAAATACTTGACACCATCAACAAGGCGCTGCTACAGTCAGCTGACTTGGTGGCACCAAAACGCAAAACAACTCCAGCTGGTTCAATGACCAGCTGACGTTGCTAAAGCAAGAGCGTAGAAGAGCAGAAGCGGCATGGAAAAGGACCTCTTCAGATAAAAATCACACTATTTACAAGACAATAATAAAGAAATACCACAAAGAAATCTTTATAGCCAAAAAAATTCACTTCTCCAACATCATCGCAAATGCCCTAAACCGCCCCCGCGAACTCTTCAAGCTGGTTTCGCAGACTATGAATCCAGCTTGTTTAGAGGCCCCCAATTCTGATTCACAAGAATTTTGCAACGAATTATCGGATTATTTCATTAATAAAATTGAAAAAATCCGTGAAAGCATTCAGCAAAATGGAATTGTCACTAACCCTTCCCCAAATCCCAAACCAAATACCTACTTAAATCTGCCGCAACCACCAAAATTCACTCTAAAACCCATCTCCATCAATGCCACTAAAAACATCATCGGGACTCTGCGTAACAGCACAGCGCCCAATGACATCATCCCCACTACACTGCTGAAAGAATGTGCCGATATACTGGCACCAGCTATCACGCAGCTCATAAACCAATCATTCAAGGAGGGCACGGTGCCCCCCTTGCTGAAACAAGGCACAATAAAACCAATCCTAAAAAAAAACACCCTTGACCCCAAAGACCCAAACAACCGGAGGCCCATAACAGGTCTAAATGTTTTCTCCAAGGTAATGGAGAAAGAAGTTGTACAACAGCTGCAACTGCATTTAGACACCCATAAATTACTCGACACGTTTCAATCAGGCTTCTGTCCGGGTCACGGAACAGAAACGTCGCTGCTTAAAATATGGGATGACGCTTTAGAGGCCTCAGACGAAGAAGAATCTTGTCTCCTGATCCTGCTGGACCTAAGCACAGCTTTTGACACTGTAGACCACGGACTACTACTAGCTAGGCTAGCTGAAGTGGCCGGAGTCGCGGAAGGTGATTTACCCTGGTTCTCCTCCTTCTTGGAAAACCGATCACAAACAGTGAAACTGGGATCTTTCACTTCTGAAAAACGTACGGTATCATGCGGAGTCCCTCAGGGATCTCCCTTGTCACCCGTATTGTTCAATATCTATCTCCGCCCTCTCTTTGAAATCATCAGTAACCAGAAGCTACTTTACCACTCCTATGCAGACGACACTCAACTTTATTTCCGCATCTGCAACAAAAAGGATCATTCTCTTGGACCAGAGAAATCCCTCTCTCTAATAGATAACTGGATGACATCCAGCTATCTTAAACTCAACGGTTCAAAAACAGAACTTCTCCTGTTTCACGCAAACTGAAAAAGTCACCCCGCGTCTACTTGGACACCACCGCCCATTATGGGGAAAACTATCACCCCTAGCACCAAAGTCAAAAGTCTTGGAGTCATTTTCAACTCCTGCATGACCATGGATGCACAAATAGGCTCTGTAGTCAGCGGATCCCATCACCTGCTGCGCTTACTACGCAGACTCATCCCCTTTATTCCGAAAGAGTACACTGCAGTCGTGGTGGGAACAATCATCAATTCCAGACTTGACTATGCAAATGCCCTCTATCTAGGAGTCCCCAAATACCAAATCACTCGTCTGCAAGTCATTCAAAATACGGCCGCTCGATTAGTGACTGGCAAAAAACCTTGGGAATCAATCTCACCTTCGCTGAGAGCCCTACATTGGTTGCCAGTAAAAGACAGAATCACTTTCAAGGCACTTTGCCTAATGCATAAGTGCATTCAAGAAAACGCCCCCCAATATCTATGCGAAAAAATAAAAGCCCATAACCCAAATCGCATTCTGCGATCCACAAATCAAAACCTACTCCAATACCCAAAGCCAGATACAAGTCCAAAGGAGATCGAAGATTTGCAGTCCAGGGACCTCGGCTGTGGAATGCGTTACCAACTACCATCCGACTGGAGTCGGATCACTTGGCCTTCAGGAGAAAGATTAAAACCCATCTCTACTGAGGTTGAGGGGCTTCCTCACCCGTGGAATGGAAACAGCGCCCAGAGGCGATTCATTTCGCATGTGTTGCGCTTTACACGTTTTTCACTCACTCATATAAATATATATGATATTCACTATAATTTTATAGATCCAATGAATTGATAATTTGAAGATGTTGCTGATCTAATCATGAAGAAAATAATAATTTTGCTGAATTATAATGAAACAAGAGACCTACTTTATGTCTTTTAGTATCCATAGAATAGAATGGAAACAACATCCAAGATTATGTTGTTGTAGCAGACATTTTATGAGAATAGGTACAAGGGTTTTACAAATGCCACTAAAAAAGTCACGAGATGACAAACCTGTGAATAGCCACTTTATTTTTAAACCAGTGTTAAGCCTCATACACATGACCGGTTTTCCCGTCTGGAAAAGTGCCACGAGAGCTTTTGGCCGGGAAAACCGGCCATGTGTATGCTCCATAGCAGTTTTCCCCACAGGAAAACTGCCGGGAAAAAAAGAGAACCAGCTCACTTTTTTCCCGCCGGGATTTCTATGGGAAACACTCCAATAGAGCATACACAAGGCCGGGATTCCCGACCAAAGCTCTCTTTCCTGTTGGGAAACCCGGTCGTGTGTAGGGGAAAAATTTACCGAGCAGGTTCTCGGTTTTCCCTTCGGGTTTCCCGGCGGTAAAAAGTCTGCCGGGAAACCCGTACGTGTGTACGAGGCTTAAAACCAATGCATTTCAGGGTTACAGAACGTACAAAAAGCATTAAAACAAAGTCAGCATGATTCACTAAACTGCAACATTCCCAAGTGTTAAAAATTATGATTTCAAAACACATTTTGCATACAAAAAAACATGACATACTGCATGTCAATGTTGCGTAGCCCACCTTGATTAACTCAGGCTACACAAACTAATTTTTACTGCATCAAATTTCATAAAAAAAAAAAAAAAGCAGGCTAAAACAGGTCAACATAAAAAGTGTAAACTTGTTTCTGCCTTTAGTGAATTGGGCCAAAGGCTGAATAGCAGCTTTGAGTTTGACTCTTGCCTTTTCTCTGGTGCTCATTATCCTCGTTATTCTCATTTTCTGCAAACCAGACAACAATAATTTGTAACCAGAACTGACACACGTTATAATTTAATTGAAAAATTTGAATAACATTTTTTAAATTAACTTAAAAGTTGTGTATCTGTGCTTTGCAGTTAGAGACATTAGGTTATCATAAACACAGCTACTGCATAAAAAGGATTGTAGTTTTGCTTATTTTTTTAAGCGATTGCAATGGTTTTATTTTATGTAGCTAACCTAGGCTCAATATGAATAAAAAAACAAGAATTTTTTTTTTAATTATTGTAGAAAAAAAAATTAAGATGCTAAACTGTGGTTCTAATAGAAGATTTCAATATTTTGTAATTTTTTTTATATTTTTATTAGCTTTATAGGAAGTAGTATGTGAGAGAATTCGATGCGCTACTGTGAGTATACAGTTATGATAATAAAGTAGTGATAATAAAATATGTAAAGTGTATCTGAGGCAGCTATATCTAAAGGTGTTTACAAAATATGTTGATTTTATAGGAAGTAGGAAGTAGTTTGAAGCAGAGGGTGCAGTGTTTCTATTCCTATAGTAGGCACACATCACTTGTTTTTATCATTTATTTCCCAGCTGTATGCTTATATTCCCTAGAGAGGAAGGCATTATTAAGTGTTGGGTAGATGGTTCTGCCCCTTATGAAACACCCACTCCTAGCCTCCAAACACCTGGTCTCATGGATTAGCCAAATTGTTTAATACATTTGTGAGCAATCAATGGAAGGTGTTGGTATAAGGCCTCATGCCAATGGGCGTTTTTACAGCTTAAAAATGTGTCTCTGTGTTAATTCAATGGCCTCATGCCCACACAGACGTTTTTGAGCTGTAATGCCGCGAATACACAATCATATTTCGGTATGAAAAAAACGACGTTTTTCGGCATGTAGAAAAAACAAAGTTTTTCCAACGTCATCAATAAAACGACGTTGCCCACACACCGTCGTTTTTAAAAAATGCTCTAGCAAAGCGCGGTGACGTACAACACGTACGACGGCACTATAAAGGGGAAGTTCCATTCAGATGGCGCCACCCTTTGGGCTGCTTTAGCTGATTTCCTGTTAGTAAAAGACGATTCGCGCTTTTCAGTCTGTTACAGCGTGATGAATGTGCTTACTCCATTACAAATGGTAGTTTTACCAGAACGAGCGCTCCCGTCTCATAACTTGCTTCTGAGCATGTGCGGGTTTTTAACGTCTTTTTAGCCCACACACGATCATTTTTTATAACCAGAAAAAATACATCATTTAAAACGTCGTTAAAAAATGCAGCATGTTCAAAAAAAAAAATTGTCGTTTTTCAGAACCCGAAAAATTATGTGAAGCCCACACACCATTATTTTAAATGACATTTTTTTAAAACGTCATTTTTTTAATGCCGAAAAATGATCGTGTGTACGCGGCATAAGTGTCATAGGCGTTTTTAAGCTCCAAAAATACCCCATGTGAAACATGGTGGTGGCAGCTGTTGTGGAGATGCTTTTCTTCAGTAGGGACAGGGAGGCTGGTCAGAGTTGATAGGAATATGGATGAGCCAAATACAGGGCAATCTTAGAAGAAAACCTGTTAGAGTCTGCAAAAGACTTAAGAATGGGCCAGAGGTTCATCTTCCAGCAGGACAATGACCCTAAACATACAGGGAGTGCAGAATTATTAGGCAAATGAGTATTTTGACCACATCATTCTCTTTATGCATGTTGTCTTACTCCAAGCTGTATAGGCTCGAAAGCCTACTATCAATTAAGCATATTAGGTGATGTGCATCTCTGTAATGAGAAGGTGTGTGGTCTAATGACATCAACACCCTATATCAGGTGTGCATAATTATTAGTCAACTTCCTTTCCTTTGTCAAAAGAAGGACTTGACAGGCTCAGAAAAGTCAAAAATAGTGAGATATCTTGCAGAGGGATGCAGCACTCTTAAAATTGCAAAGCTTCTGAAGCGTGATCATCGAACAATCAAGCGTTTCATTCAAAATAGTCAACAGGGTCGCAAGAAGCGTGTGGAAAAACCAAGGCGCAAAATAACTGCCCATGAACTGAGAAAAGTCAAGCGTGCAGCTGCCAAGATGCCACTTGCCACCAGTTTGGCCATATTTAAGAGCTGCAACATCACTGGAGTGCCCAAAAGCACAAGGTGTGCAATACTCAGAGACATGGCCAAGGTAAGAAAGGCTGAAAGACGACGACCACTGAACAAGACACACAAGCTGAAACGTCAAGACTGGGCCAAGAAATATCTCAAGACTGATTTTTCTGAGGTTTTATGGACTGATGAAATGAGAGTGAGTCTTGATGGGCCCGTGGCTGGATTGGTAAAGGGCAGAGAGCTCCAGTCCGACTCAGACGCCAGCAAGGTGGAGGTGGAGTACTGGTTTGGGCTGGTATCATCAAAGATGAGCTTGTGGGGCCTTTTCGGGTTGAGGATGGAGTCAAGCTCAACTCCCAGTCCTACTGCCAGTTTCTGGAAGACACCTTCTTCAAGCAGTGGTACAGGAAGAAGTCTGCATCCTTCAAGAAAAACATGATTTTCATGCAGGACAATGCTCCATCACACGCGTCCAAGTACTCCACAGCGTGGCTGGCAAGAAAGGGTATAAAAGAAGAAAAACTAATGACATGGCCTCCTTGTTCACCTGATCTGAACCCCATTGAGAACCTGTGGTCCATCATCAAATGTGAGATTTACAAGGAGGGAAAACAGTACACCACTCTGAACAGTGTCTGGGAGGCTGTGGTTGCTGCTGCACGCAATGTTGATGGTGAACAGATCAAAACACTGACAGAATCCATGGATGGCAGGCTTTTGAGTGTCCTTGCAAAGAAAGGTGGCTATATTGGTCACTTATTTGTTTTTGTTTTGTTTTAGAATGTCAGAAATGTATATTTGTGAATGTTGAGATGTTATATTGGTTTCACTGGTAAAAATAAATAATTGAAATGGGTATATACAGGGAGTGCAGAATTATTAGGCAAATGAGTATTTTGACCACATCATCCTCTTTATGCATGTTGTCTTACTCCAAGCTGTATAGGCTCGAAAGCCTACTGCCAATTAAGCATATTAGGTGATGTGCATCTCTGTAATGAGAAGGGGTGTGGTCTAATGACATCAACACCCTATATCAGGTGTGCATAATTATTAGTCAACTTCCTTTCCTTTGGCAAAATGGGTCAAAAGAAGAACTTGACAGGCTCAGAATAGTCAAAAATAGAGAGATATCTTGCAGAGGGATGCAGCACTCTTAAAATTGCAAAGCTTCTGAAGCGTGATCATCGAACAATCAAGCGTTTCATTCAAAATAGTCAACAGGGTCGCAAGAAGCGTGTGGAAAAACCAAGGCGCAAAATAACTGCCCATGAACTGAGAAAAGTCAAGCGTGCAGCTGCCAAGATGCCACTTGCCACCAGTTTGGCCATATTTCAGAGCTGCAACATCACTGGAGTGCCCAAAAGCACAAGGTGTGCAATACTCAGAGACATGGCCAAGGTAAGAAAGGCTGAAAGACGACCACCACTGAACAAGACACACAAGCTGAAACGTCAAGACTGAGCCTAGAAATATCTCAAGAATGATTTTTCTAAGGTTTTATGGACTGATGAAATGAGAGTGAGTCTTGATGGGCCAGATGGATGGGCCCGTGGCTGGATTGGTAAAGGGCAGAGAGCTCCAGTCCGACTCAGACGCCAGCAAGGTGGAGGTGGAGTACTGGTTTGGGCTGGTATCATCAAAGATGAGCTTGTGGGGCCTTTTCGGATTGAGGATGGAGTCAAGCTCAACTCCCAGTCCTCCTGCCAGTTTCTGGAAGACACCTTCTTCAAGCAGTGGTACAGGAAGAAGTCTGCATCCTTCAAGAAAAACATGATTTTCATGCAGGACAATGCTCCATCACACGCGTCCAAGTACTCCACAGCGTGGCTGGCAAGAAAGGGTATAAAAGATGAAAAACTAATGACATGGCCTCCTTGTTCACCTGATCTGAACCCCATTGAGAACCTGTGGTCCATCATCAAATGTGAGATTTACAAGGAGGGAAAACAGTACACCTCTCTGAACAGTGTCTGGGAGGCTGCGGTTGCTGCTGCACGAAATGTTGATGGTGAACAGATCAAAACACTGACAGAATCCATGGATGGCAGGCTTTTGAGTGTCCATGCAAAGAAAGGTGGCTATATTGGTCACTGATTTGTTTTTGTTTTGTTTTTGAATGTCAGAAATGTATATTTGTGAATGTTGAGATGTTATATTGGTTTCACTGGTAAAAATAAATAATTTAAATGGGTATATATTTGTTTTTTGTTAAGTTGCCTAATATTTCTGCACAGTAATAGTCACCTGCACACACAGATATCCCCCTAAAATAGCTAAAACTAAAAACAAACTAAAAACTACTTCCAAAAATATTCAGCTTTGATATTAATGAGTTTTTTGGGTTCATTGAGAACATGGTTGTTGTTCAATAATAAAATGAATCCTCAAAAATACAACTTGCCTAATAATTCTGCACTCCCTGTACAGCCAGAGCTACAATGGAATGGTTTAGATCAAAGCATATCCAAGTGTTAGAATGGAAATAGTAAATTATATGCTGCGCTTTGGAATATTACACAATAAACGCGTGCTGAAGATTAAAACAACACCTGGCCAGGACGGTACGACAGGCAGTCTATCTGTCTAGAAGAAAGCATACACCATTCCATAACCAGCCGCTGTAATATTTCATGCCATACACAGAGTTGTGCACTGAAGCACCTGGTACATGTGAGTACCCCACTGGGGGTTGTTCTTATTTGTTTAGTAAAACATTTAAAGCAATATTACAATATCAAGGCTTTTTATTCCCCATTATTCCCAAGATAGTGTGTGGGAAACCCAGGATCCTGTTACCATATAGAACCCAGGGGTGGTTCACAAGCATGTATTAACTGAGCGTAATTGCTAAGTCACACGCTCCAAGGTGAGCATTTAATACCTAGGGGGTCACTGGAATAAGAGCACCAATGCATGATCTGCAACACCTGTCAATCATTTGCAAACGCATGGCTTTATAAGCATGTCAGCAGTGCTATTACTTGATACCACGCATATGCACTTTTTTCAACAGGACTGTCACAGCATTGTTTTTAAAAAAAGACATGTTTTTGCACAATAGCACTTTTTGCTATTTAAAGTGGGACTAGTGTTGTTCCCTATACACCACCAGACACTTATATCTGTGTTACAAAGCACTTGGATGCACATGAGCACTTTATTATTAATGTTTTAATTGAGATATTTATTGTTTTTATTTTTTGTCATATCACATCTATGTCACATATGTCACTTACGTCACATTAACACTACATGTGTTTGTTTTAATCTTCAGCACGCATTTATTGTGTACTATTCCAAAGCGCATCGTATAATTTACTATTTTTGTCTATGTTCACGAGCTTATGAGACGTGTGTAACCCTTGCAGCTGGTTAGTGATATCTATTAGGCTTTGGGTTGATTGAGGCACGCAGGATTTCTATTAGGCCGAGTACTCACGACCAAACATGTTCGCTCGAAATGTCCGACGGGCTGTTTCCGGCGTACAAGGCTGTTTTTTCATTTGGCCCGCTGGCTTGTACACACCAGCGGACCATATTTCCCTGCGGACCTGAACGCGTGCACGTAATCCACGTTTGACGTCACTATAAAGGGAAAGGCCAAAGTCAATGGCGACGCCCTCTGTTCCGCTTTTGCTAGTTACGGCTTTGCTCGTGTTAGTGAAGGTTTGGTTAGAGCTGATTCGCGCTTCTCGGTCTCCAGGCTTTAGCAGGTAGTATTTTCTCGTTCAGTGCGTGTGCTTGTGGGTACGTAGTTGGCATTCGGGTACAGGCGTGCAGTTCGTTCTGCTTTGCAGATTCGTACTGTGCGTTCGTATCTGTGTGTCGTGCGTTCTTTGCAGGTACCGCTGGATTTGATTGTGCTTTCTGTTGGAGTGTGTTCTTGACTGACCAGCCGGCCGGTTTGAAGCCATGATGGAGCAGCAGCGTCAATTTTCGCGAGTTGGTGCTGTTTATGGGATGGCTGCTGGATATGTTCATTATTCCAGTACTTTGGCCAGAAACAGGGGGCGGAGGCGTTTCTGGACCAAGAATTGGTTGCGCCAGCGTGACCAGTTCTCTCATATGCCTCTGCTTAGGGAAATCCAGGAGAATAATCCTAATGACTATAGGAATTTTCTCCGCATGACGGACCCCGTATTCAACAGTCTGCTGGATCTTCTGTCCCCCTATATCACGAGGCAGGACACTGTGATGCGCCAAGCCATCACGGCCGAGCAGAGGCTTATTGCCACGTTGCGGTACCTGGCGACTGGGAGGAGCCTGCAGGACCTCAAGTTCTCGACAGGCATCTCTCCGCAGGCGCTTGGGGTCATCATACCGGACACGTGTGCTGCCATCATCAAAGTTCTGCACGAGGAGTATATTAAGGTAAGTTCCCTCATTTGAACCTCACAATGTGTCTTTAATAATGTGGCAAACTAACTTTTTTTTTTATTTCCCAGATATGCTGTGTGTTTAACTAACGTTCCCTTTTCTCCCTATGCATGTTGATATCAGCTTTTACATGTTCTTTTTATTTTGGCCTACCTGCATATTTTGATCTTACCCAATATTAACCTGTCCAGCATGCTATCTTCGGGCCAACCCCCACCTTGCCACTTTTTTTATTTTTTTTTGTTTTCTAAAAACAGTTTAAACACCCCCCACCCCCCCTTCAAAGTGTTTTTGTCCCCATCAGAGGGCTGTGGAGTCTCTTATTAATTAAGTGGGCCTATATATTTGTGCCCCGAAATTCTCCCTTCATAATTTGAAAATGCTATTTTAAAAATGTAAAGTTGCACAAGGATGCTTGTAGGATTATGTTTGCAATGTTTATGTGCCAAAGTACTAAATCTCTTTTTTTGTTTGTCCCCACAGCTACCCTCCACACCACAGGAATGGCAGTCTGTGGCTTCCCAATTTGCCGAGCGGTGGGATTTTCCTAACTGCGGTGGAGCAATAGATGGTAAACACGTCCGCATAGTGCCCCCACCCCACTCGGGGTCCTACTATTATAATTACAAGGGTTATCATAGTATTGTGTTGATGGCGGTGGTGTCGGCACAGTATGAGTTTCTATATGTGGACGTGGGGAAGAACGGCCGGATGTCAGATGGGGGAGTGTTCTCACGGACTGATTTCTATGATCGTCTCCAAACTGGTGGTCTGGCATTGCCACCAGATGAAGATAATGTGGAAGGACTTCCGTTTGTGTTCCTAGCGGACGAGGCTTTCGGCCTTGGACCTCACCTAATGCGGCCTTTTCCCCAGAGGACCCTCACCTTAGAGAGGAAGGTGTTCAATTTTCGGTTGTCCAGGGCTCGGAGGGTAGTCGAGAATGCCTTTGGGATCCTCAGCAACCGGTTCCACCTGTTCCTGACATCGATACATTTGGCGGAATATAAATTGAACACCATTATATTTGCCTGCTGCATTTTGCACAATTTTCTACGCAGGCACTCCCAGACGTACCTAGCCTCCATGGGCTCTGAGGCAGGACTACCCTCAGAGAACATTCCTGGCCTGGACACTGGTCGCGCTGGCTTGGCCCCCCAATCTGCTCGTGAGGTACGCGACAAATATGTTGAGTACTTCATGGGTGGGGGGGCCATTGCTATGCCAGATCATATTTCTTTCTAATTCGGCCCCCCAAAGAAAGGAATATTCTCACAACTAATAAATAATTAGACCATTGGACTTTATACAGTTGTTTGTCATTACTGCTTTTTCTCTATTTTTCTGTCTTCCAGGTTCTCTCCAAAAATAGTGCACTTCTAGTGCCAAATTTACTTACTCAGATGTATTAACTAACCACATTTGCACATTATTCACTCATCTACTAACTGGGTATTCAGTCTAGAAATAAGAAGCCACTCATTTTGCTGCTTTTGATGTCACAATTAATTTTTTTTATTTTAGTCATTTTTCAACAAGAAATGTGTATTTTTTTGCTGAAAACATTTCCTGCAAATATTTGGTACAAAATATTGGCTTTGAATTATTTATTTTTTTGTCTTTATTGACAGTGATTAGCAATAATACTGATCGAAACACAATGTAAGAATAATTTCACTGAAACTATACGCCAGAATTTTTGGGCTTGTCTCCTATATATCTATCTCTAGAGATAGATATAGATATATATATATATATATATATATATATATATATATATATATATATATATATATATACACTTCTAAACAGAAGTTTTTTAGACTTTGGTTCAAAATTAAAGTTATTATTTAGTTTTGTTTTCAATAACCCAGAATAATTTATGTAGAAATTTTTTTGGTTATTTTTTAATGTTTTTTTTTTTTTTTTTTTTGTTTTTTTTTCGAAGACATTTATTTACATTTAGAAATGTTTGGGTATTGTTTTTATACAAAACATTTTTTGGCTTTGTATTTGTTTGTGTATAATTTTTTCAACAAGATTTTAACACAACAAAATTTTTTTTTTTTTTTTAAAGAAAATTCGTTAACTTATTTCTTTAGGTGAGATTTCTTGTTCGTTTTGTGATCTGAAACTGTAAACATTTACAAACCAAAAAAGATCAACACCAAACAAAAATTTAAAAAAAGAACAGCAGTCAGTCATGGATGGTGTGCTTTCACACTGGAACACGCCAAAATTTCTAAATGCACACATTCAGTGAAAACTCGCCAAATGTCATTGGTTAAACAGACAAATGGCCACATGTGCTATCTGACATCATGGGTGATCAATGTCTGTGTTTTGTGGGAGCAAACCCTTCTTCCTCTCAACTACTTGAGGATCGAGGAGGGGTTTGTACCCACAAAGCACAGACAATAGATAGTCTGTGATGGCAGATAGCACATATTGGCACACTGTGTGTGCATTTAGAAATTTTGGCGTATTATAAAGTACAAAAATTAAAAAGGGTTTTGTGGGCGGGGGATGGGCGGGGGATGGGCTTCTGTGGTTCAGTCTTTGACACGGCCCATCATGTCAATGATATTTTTGTAATTCTGTTCGATGACTAGCATCCTTTGGCGCATGTTGTCCATTTCCGTGCTACACTCTGAAATGACATTTCGCACATTCTGCTCCATGACTAGCATCCTTTCCCGCATATTCTCCATTTCCGTGCTGCACTCCATTACTTGCTGTACAATTATAGAAGCACTTGCACGTGAAAAATGTGCTACACCATCTTCATCCCCTAAAAAGAAACAAATTGGCATTCAAAATATGTAAATAGTTTCCAGCCTATCTGCATATGTTTGGCCCTATTAATATAGGGGTGACACTGACCTGATGGCCTGATAATTTCCACATCCCCAATTTCTTCATCTTCTATCACTCCTCCTTCTTCCACCACCTCCCCATCATCTTCTATCACTCCTCCTTCTTCCACCACCTCCCCATCATCTTCGACTCCTCCTTCATCCATCAATCCACCTTCTTTCAATTCGCCAAATTGTTCTTCCGCCACTTGCCCTTCATCTGCTATAAATTCTAAGTCCAAAATTACTTCTTCCTCCTCTCTTCCTTCCTCCTTTCTTCCTTCCTCTTCTCCTTCCACATCCTCTTCTCCTTCCACATCCTCTTCTCCTTCCACATCCTCTTCTCCTTCCACATCCTCTTCTCCTTCCACATCCTCCTCTCTTCCTTCCACAGCCTCCTCCTCCTCAACATGTGGAGGTGTTTGATTTTGTGGGTGTCTGGCCCTCTCTGCCTCCTCCAATTGCTGGCGTCTTCTTTCCCCTATAAGAAATAAGGAAAAACAAAAGGTATACTCATCAGCACACAGATATTGGATATCATAAATCGCACACATTGCATAGACGATACATTTATGATGATTTTTGTTTGTTTATTCTTTCAGCAATCCTCCATTTTTGGCGTAGTTCTAGGCCAAGCTCTGATCCTGCCCCTTTTTTGCAAAGAAGTGACACACATGGATGTCCCCCCAAAACATTAATTCTCGTCGACCCTCCAAATAAATATACTTTGATTATTGAGACACAGGTGGTTTGCATTTCCAGATGTTAAAACATCAGCTTTATTTGCATTTTGGAGAATGAATCTTGTTTGCCTGTCACATGCACTCAATTTAATTTCTGTGATTTTGATATTCAACAATGTTGGAAAACCAAGTTTGGGGCCAGTCAGCCATGTCCAGGTGTGTTGTTCCTGGAGTAACGTCGCATTTTTGCTAAACAATGTCATATTACGCGTGTTTACTATTTCACGAAATTTGGTAAGGGTTGTTATTTGACATAAACACAATACAGTATCTACACGTGTTCAAAAGTACAAGCAGGCCAAGGAGGCAGATGTGAAAAAATACATGTCAACACATTATTGCAGACATTCCCCCCCCCCCCCCTTAAATAATATGGACTTACTTTTACGCAGAATTTTGAGGATCTTCTTCATGTGATGTGGCTCCCTCAATTTTAAATCGGACCAACGCTTCCGGAGTTGCTCCTTTGACCTGGTGACACCAAACATTCTCCTCATTCTCCTTGCCACCTTGTCCATTATGTGTGACTTTCTACGGTTCGGTGTTTTGTAGGGCCCACATTCACCATCATAATCCTTCCTCCTCATGATGTAAACCAACTCCACCATTTCTTCAAACGCCATATTAGTGGCTTTATATCTTTTAGGCCTGGATCGGGACGGTCCTGCCTCTGTCCCTTCACTTGCGCCATGAGAGCTCCGTGCCCGCTCGTGTGACATCGCCATCTTTCCTTCCCACAGAGATTAGGGGCGTGGAAACGAGGAAATGTCCCGTCAGGGGCGGAGATGAGGGCGGGGATTCTTGCATATGCGGAGTGTCGCGAATGCCAACAACGTATTGACGTAGGTTACGCGGAGAATATTCGCGCGATTCCAGAACCTACACAGTTAACGCCATATTTACTTTTTCAATTGATTAGGGGCATGGCAAAGGTGACGAGGGCGGCGTTTCATACATACGCGGAGTGGATAAAAGGCGCTTGACGTGATTACGTAGGTTACGTGTTAATTCAGCGAGCGTAACAAACGAGGATTTTGAGAGAGGCAGGTAAGAAATTTAAACATGGGATCAGCAGCGGGCTATAAAATGTAGAGCCATGGGATGGGGGTTTGGTCTGTTGGTTGCACAGTTTTATTAAGCTATTATGTCTCTTGGATACCAGAATGTGATTTTCGTACCCAAATGCTTTTGTAGACATCACAAAATAGAGAGGTCAAAAATGCTGTGACTCATTATCAATTATGTAGGGTGTATTCAGATCAGGCCAAGTATTGTTCTGTGTTGGTTGGACAGAGGTCATTAGGAAGTTTCTTTCATGTAATCAATGCTGAGGGGCAGGATATCTACACATGCAATAGTGCCTTGATGAATGCTGTCATTTGTAATAATTGTGTATGGTTCTAGATTTCAATTATTTACTGCAATGTAACCAAAGGGGCGGCATGTATAAAAATAATGTTAGCTACAACCAACCAATGGGGCCAAGCTGGCCAGCATTTTCTAAACAAGAGACACTGTGTTTGTATTTCTATATAGGTACTACTTTTTAAACAACATATTCTATCAATGTAAATGCTGAGGCTTTTTTTAATTGTGTTTTTGGTTTCTTTTTATTTTTTCAATCTAGAATAAAAATCACTAAATCATCATTTCCCAATGGATCTCCTGCAGACCCAAGAGATTATCCAGCACTTGCTGGATAAATTTAGGGAAATGCCCATCCTGTGGGATTCAAAGCAGCCCACCTACCACAACAAGGACGTACGAGCGGCAGCACTTGAACAGCTAGCAGCATACATGAGGACATGGGTGCCAGAATGCAGTGCCAACATGGTGAAGGATAAACTTGCCAACCTCAGGGGCACATATAGGAGAGCGTACAAAGCTCACCAAAAGCAGCTAAGATCTGGAGCAGCAGCAAGACCACCAAAGGAACCAAAGCTGTGGTATTACAGCCAGATGTCATTTTTGCGGGATCAACTGGAAGGCAGGCCATCAATGTCAAGTCTGAATCCCAACCTTCCCTCCACGCTACCTTCCAGCGGGACTTCCCCAGATCACAACAGCCCTGCAGAGTCGGATGAAGAGGGCCTGGCTGACAGAGAGGCAGATCTGCGCCTCTACGATGATGAGGTATAGTAGTTTCATAACTATTTATGTAATAATATTAATTATTGTTTGATTCTTGACTTGATATTGGTTAATAAAATACAAGCTGGGAAGTAAAAATCTAAAGTCGTGGGCAAACAAATAGGTGTCAGGGATGACAACTGCAGGGGTCAGAGGGTGAGTCTGTTTTCAAGTTTAAATTCAAGGCAAAAAATAAGATTCAAGCATGAAAATGTGAGTGATTATATTCCTAAATATATTACAACATGTCCCTTTTTTTAACACAGGAAGAAGAGACCAGCCAGGAGGTGGCAGATCCTCTCCTCACTGACAGCCAGGCCGAAGGGGTCAGTGGCAGCCAGGAGGAGGCCGGGCCCAGTGGCGTTGAGCAGCTCCCCAGGACAAGCACCACCAGCCAGGCTCCTCCCCTTTATATTAGGCCACCAGGCCGTAAGAAGAAATTGGGGGCAGTGGAGGAAGCCAGCCTCCAAATGATTAGGGAGGCGAGTGCCATCATGAGGGCCCCCTCAACCCCACTGAGGCCTACAGTGCCTCCGTGGCACATGATCTCAATAAAGGCACGGAGGAGCAGAGGCAATTGGCCAAGGGCATCATCAACCAGGCCCTTTGGTGGATGCAGAGGGAGCTGCTGACCCCAGACACTGGGCTATGTGACCCGGCCCGGCTTGCTGAACATCATACTCCTGCTGCCACATCATCCCCACCTGCAAGGGCCCAGGGAAGACCCGCTGTAAGGCAGCCTGGAAGGAAGGTTGCAAGGAAGAGGAGACGTTGATGCCCTGCCTTCCATTTGATCCCCCACAAATGGCATCTTGTTTGGACTACCACAGCTTGGGTTCCTTTGGTTATGTGCTGCTGCTTCAGATTTTAGTTTGTGTGCCTCCTGAGGTTGGCTAGTTTAGCCTTCACCATGTTTGAAATGCAAGTTTGCATGTATTTTGCTAGCTGTTCAAGTGCTGCCATTCTGTTTTTGTTCCTTTTTATCATTTGCTAAAATAAAAGCCTTTTTGTTGATTTGAAAAACGTGCCTATTGTTTGTAATACTGTGGGTATTATTTTAGGCATCAAACATTACAAACAAATAAAATGTTTAATCTAAAATATTCACTAACTCATGGGGGGGGGGGCATTTGGTGTGCCAACATGGTAGACAATTTAAACAACCTTCAAAATAATCCAGTTAAATATACAAACAAAAGCAAAATCAAAACTATTTCCTATTAAAATATTCTAAATGGTGACATAACTATAAACACATAAATAAAGTGGGAAAGATAAACATTAAACATTAAAAGCAAAAAATTAGACATGTGGAGGACCACTAACAATATGATACGTCGGGCCAAGAAAAGATTGCTAAAATCTTACTACATCACAGCTAACAAATGTCACTTTTCAGTATGGAACAACTCAGTTGAAATAACATGAGCTAAATAACTGATTATTTATAGCAAGAGAAGAATGAATAAAACGACGGCATCAAGCGTTGTTTATTGTGTGGTTTGCTTCAGTGTTCTATTGCTAGAATTAATCTTTCTATTGACGAATGTGCCATATCCCAAACAAACGTGAGTTTTACCTGAACGAGCGCTCCCGTGGCCTCATTTAGTCTGAGCATGCGCGGGGTTTTTGTACGTTGGTTTTGTGTACTCACCACCAAACATGTCCGTTCGGACAGGATTTGAGCGGACGGTTTTAAAACAAGTTTGCAAATAAATGTCTGCTGAAAAACGGCCCGGCGGGCAAATGTACGGTGAAATTCTGTACGCTCGTAACTACACACGACCAAACATGTCTGCTGAAACTGGTCCGCGGGCCAGTTTCAGCAGACATGTTTGGTCGTGAGTATGGGGCCTTACTTTCATGTGTTAGAATAGCCCAGTCAAAGTCCAGACCTAAATCCAATTGAGAATCTGTGGCACAGTATCTCTGTGTGCTGTCCACAGATGCTCTCTATCCTATCTGACATAGCTTGAGCTATTTTGCAAAGAAGAATGGGCAAAAATGTCACTCTCTAGATGTGCAAAGCTGGTAGAGACATCACCGAAAAGACTTGCAGCTGTAATTGCAGGGAAAGGTGGTTCTACAAATTATTGACTCAAGAGTACATACACACCACACTTTTCAGACATTTATTTGTAAAAAAATTCTGAAAACCATTTATAATTTTCCTTCCACTTCACAATGTGTTGGTCTATCGCATAAAATACCAATAAAATACATCTACGTTTTTGGTTGTAACATGACAAAATGTGAAAATTTTTAAGGGGTATGAATACTTTTTCAAGGCACTGTATAGAGCAGGGGTCTCAAATTGTCAGCCTTCCAGCTGTTGTGAAACTACAAGTCCCATGAGGCATTGCAGTTACAAGCACAATTCCCACAGGCAGAGGCATGATGAGACTTGTAGTTTTGCAACAGCTGGAAGACGGCCAGTTTAGTATAGAGCTTTTCTATTTTTTTTGTTCTGTTGATTGAACTAGATGAACTTCTTTGCAGAACCCCACTGTCTTGTCATGTGGTCTCCCTCTGCTTCCCTTCCCGAATAAGGGAGTACAGTGGGAGGGGCTGAGCTTTCCCTCAGATGAATGCAAAATAGTAGAGGGAGGTCACGTGTCTGCACAGCAGGGCTCTGAAGGGAAGCAGGTATTATAATAGCATTATAATTTTAGGAAAACACACACACACACTGTACTGAACAGGGACCTAAAACAGAGAGGATCAAAGCAGTGGCGTAGCGTGGGGGGTGCAGGGGGGACCTATGCCCCGGGCCCAACATTTGGGGGGCGCAATCCCGCGCCAGTATGTGTCACCCCCGCTCCATACGTCTACATTTTATTTTCTGTGACCCCGCGCTCCGGCCGCCATGTTAATTCTCAGGCCTGCCCCTGGTGCCCTGTGATTGGGCGAAAGGGGTCATGTGGGGCTCAATTGCGGGGGGAGCGGAGCTGGCCTTCGCTGTGGCCACGGTCTTCTCCTCCTCACCAGCCCGGGTCACCATGTCCCAGTCGCGGCAGGAAGTCTGTGGCCGCCCGCCGTCTTCTCCTCCTCGGCCCGGGTCACCGTCGGGACAGCCGTGAAGCATCTTCTCCTCTCTTCCTCCTCCGGCTCTTCGGCCCAGGTCACCGATCATATCCCCCTCGCGTCGGGACAGCCAGGCAGTGTGACAGACGGGCGGCGGCGCAGAGGCAGAGCAGATGGAAGAAAAAAAAGGTAAGACACTCACTCAGCCCAGGGGGGAGTAGATATGGTTTGGGGTGAGGGAGGCAGGGAGCAGCCAGAAAGTCAGTTCATAGTGTATTGTGTATTGTATAGTGTATAGTGTGTAATGTGTAGTGTATAGGTTATTGTGTGTAGTGTATAGTGTATTGTGGATTGGTCTGTGGATAGAGTATTGTGTAGCGGTCAGTATGTAGAGTATTGTGTGCAGTGTATAGTTTATTGTGTGTAGTGTATAGTGTATATTGGTCTGTGGGTAGTGTATTGTGTAGCGGTCAGTATGTAGTGTTATGTGCGTAGTGTATAGTGTATTGGTCTGTGGGTAGAGTATTGTGTAGCAGTCGGTATGTAGTGCATTGTGTGTAGTGTATAGTTTATTGTGTGTAATGTATTGTGTATTTGTCTGTGGGTAGAGTATTGTGTAGAGGTCAGTATGTAGTGTGTGTAGTGCATAGTGTATTTTTGTGTAGTGTATAGTGTATTGGTCTGTGGGTAGAGTATTGTGTAGTGGTCAGTATGTTGTGTATAGTGTGTAGTGTATTGTGTGTGTAGTCTATAGTGTATTGGTCTGTGGGTAGAGTATTGTGTAGCGGTCAGTATGTAGTGTATTGTGTGTAGTGTACAGGCATACCCCACTTTTAAGTACACAATTGGGTTTATTTACTAAAGCTGCAAAGCGAAAATCAGGCTCACTTCTGCATAGAAACCAATGAGCTTCTAACCCCAGCTTGTTCAATTAAGCTTTGGTAATAAAACCTGGAAGCTCATTGGTTTCTATTAGGGCTGCGCATCTTCACCGGCTTCACGATTCGATGCGATTTCGATTATCAAGTCCACGATTCGATTCCGCGATGCATCACGATGCATCAAGATTACTGTGCACGGTTTTCATCCGTTCTTAAAAAAAATCTCTGCATGTAGCAAACTGTAAACACAGCATACAACTTAAAGAGGAGCTCCAGACTGACCCCAAAATACTACAAGAGATGGACAGAGACTGCAGACAATGATACTAGAGAGGATCAGAGACTGCAAACAATGATACTAGAGAGGATCAGAGACTGTGGACATGATACTAGAGAGGATCAGATACTGTGGACATGATACTAGAGAGGATCAGAGACTGTGGACATGATACTAGAGAGGATCAGAGACTGTGGACATGATAATAGAGAGGATCAGAGACTGTGGACATGATACTAGAGAGGATCAGAGACTGTGGACATGATACTAGAGAGGATCAGAGACTGTGGACATGATACTAGAGAGGATCAGAGACTGTGGACATGATACTAGAGAGGATCAAAGACTGTGGACATGATACTAGAGAGGATCAGAGACTGCAGACATGATACTAGAGAGGATCAGAGACTGCAGACATTGTCCCCATAAAGTCCTGCCAAACGACAATGTATGCCGTGTCATAAATTATGGTTTATTTATGTCTTATTGTCTTAGTGATTGATTCACATCACAACTTCATTGATACTTTTTTTTTGTATGATTTTTAGTTTTGCTCATTACTGCCCCACACGTGCAATGCATGGCTGCATGTGTGTGGCAGTGATGAGCAAAAGCAAAAATCATACAAAAAAGGGTATCAATTTCAAATCAATGAAGTTGTGATGTTAATCAATCACTAAGACAATAAGACATACATAAACCAGTGTGCCATCTAGTGCTGCCAATGCCATCAATTGCTGCCAGTGTGCCATCAATTGCTGCCAGTGTGCCATCAATTGCTGCCAGTGTGCCATCAATTGCTGCCAGTGTGCCGTCAGTGTGCCATCAATTGCTGCCAGTGTGCCGTCAATTGCTGCCAGTGTGCCATCAATTGCTGCCAGTGTGCCATCAATTGCTGCCATCAATTGCTGCCAGTGTGCCATCAATTTCTGCCAGTGTGCTGTCAGTGTGCCATCAATTGCTGCCAGTGTGCCATCAATTGCTGCCAGTGTGCCGTCAATTGCTGCCAGTGTGCCATCAATTGCTGCCAGTGTGCCATCAATTGCTGCCATCAATTGCTGCCAGTGTGCCATCAATTGCTGCCAGTGTGCCATCAATTGCTGCCATCAATTGCTGCCAGTGTGCCATCAATTGCTGCCAGTGTGCTGTCAGTGTGCCGTCAGTGTGCCATCAATTGCTGCCAGTGTGCCATCAATTGCTGCCAGTGTGCCGTCAATTGCTGCCAGTGTGCCATCAATTGCTGCCAGTGTGCCATCAATTGCTGCCAGTGTGCCATCAATTGCTGCCATCAATTGCTGCCAGTGTGCCATCAATTGCTGCCAGTGTGCCATCAATTGCTGCCAGTGTGCATCCCCCAAGTAAGTACCTGATGATGATGATGATGATGATGATGATACAATCTCTGTCCTGTCACTGTTTTTCTTCCTGCAGTCCTCCGTCGTCTCGGGTCTCCTACAGCAGCCTGTGCAGTGTGAGGTGAGCCAAGGAGGAAGGCTCTGGGGAGTCGGGACCGGGTCATTACTTGGCGGGAATTGGGGGACTTTTTGAATTGGGGCGCACTCGCTCCACGTGGTGACGGGCGGCTGGGAATGCCGTCAGCGGGGGGCGGGAAAGGAGGCGCAGCTAACTCCCACGGGTTTCTTCGGGTGAATCAGCGGGGGGCAGGGGCGGGAAAGGAGGCGTGGCTAACACCCACAGGTTTCTTCGGCTGAAACAGTGGGGGCGGGAAAGGAGGCGCAGCTAATGCCCACAATTCTTTCGGCTGCAAATTCAGACTCAGGGGCATATAGCGGCGCGTGGTGACGTCATCAGATAATCGATTAATGCAAGTCAAAGCATCGGTGCCGCATCGTGGATGGTCGAATCGCAATGCACCGATGCTACGATTAATTTCAACACCCCTAGTTTCTATGCAGAAGTGAGCCTGATTTTGTGCTTTGCAGCTTTAGTAAATAATCCCCATTGTGTACTTAAAAGTGGGGTATGCCTGTATTGTGTGTAGTGTATAGTGTATTGTATATTGGTCTGTGGGTAGTGTATTGTGTAGCGGTCAGTATGTAGTGTATTGAGTAGTGGTCTGTTGGTAGTGTATAGTGTATTGTGTAGTGGTCAGTATAGCAATCAGGTAGGTTAGTATGGTGTGTAGTGTAGTTGTGTAGTGATCAGTGTGTAGTGTAGTGGTCAGTGTGATGTGGTCAGTGTGTAGTAGATTGTATAGTGTAGCGATCAGTGTGTAGTGTAGAAGTCAGTGTGTAGTGTGTAGTGGTCAGTGTGTAGTGGTCCGTGTGTAGTGTGTAGTGTAGTGGTCAGTGTGTAGTGTAGTGGTCAGTGTGATGTGGTCAGTGTGTAGTGGATTGTATAGTGTAGTGGTCAGCGTGTAGTGGTCAGCGTGTAGTGGTCAGTGTGTAGTGGTCAGTGTGTAGTGTAGTGGTCAGTGTGTAGTGGTCAGTGTGTAGTTTCGTGGTCAGTGTGTAGTTTCGTGGTCAGTGTGTAGTGTAGTTGTCAGTGTGGTGTGTAGTGGTCAGTGTGGTGTGTAGTGTAGTGGTCAGTGTGTAGTGTATAGTGTAGTGGTCAGTGTGTAGTGGTCAGTGTGTAGTGGATTGTATAGTGTAGTGGATTGTATAGTGTAGTGATCGATGTAGGAATCATGTAGGTCAGTGTAGGAATCAGGTAGATTAGTGGTCAGGTAGATTAGTGGTCAGGTAGGTCAGTACTATTGTAGGAAGGGAAGGGACTCGGAGTGCCAAAAGTCCGCAGGTTAGGGGGGGGGGGCGCAAATTACTTGCCTTGTCCCGAGCTCTGACAACCCACGCTACGCCACTGGATCAAAGTAATTAATACATATTTCTTTACATTAGAAGCACTGGAGCAGCTGCAGGGAATAGAATTACACAGGCAGAGGAGGAGAGGAAAGGGGCATGGTGAGGAGGAGATTGGCTCTTACCGAGATTATGGAACTGATGGGGAGAGAAGGAGGGAAAGTGGGGGAGATGAAGAGACACTGAGGAGATAGCTTGATCATGGGCGTAGCATAAGGGGTTGCAGGGGTCACAATCGCAACCCTGCCCCTAGCTCCAGGGGGCCCCTGAAGCCTCCCTGTCATATTATCATATGCTCCACAAAGTCCAGCTCCGATCTACCCTAGGGCCACACAGCCAGGCTCCAGTACTGGACTTCCACTTTACCTTTCACAGTCTAGACTCTAGACCAGGGATAAGCAATTAGCGGACCTCCAGCTGTTGCCAAACTACAAGTCCCATCATGCCTCTGCCTCTGGGAGTCATGCTTGATGCTGTCAGAGTCTCGCTATGCCTCATGGGACTTGTAGTTTGGCAACATCTGGAGGTCCGCTAATTGCTTATCCCTGCTCTAGACCGATGTCACTGGTGAGGTAAGACACTGCTCAGTGTCTCCTAGTCATTAGCTGGGATTCCCTGTATCCCCCCACCCAGGGATGTCCACTTACCCCACTTCCCTGAAAACTGGGGAAAAGACACAAACCTCCGGGAGGTGATCTTCCCCCAACACTTGCCAATACTGACAGAGAAACCTTCAGAAATTGCTAAAACAAAACCCTTAACATCTCCTGAGGGGCTGCAGGCTCCAGATTTTGTGTCACATGGCTTTGTCCCCCCAGATCTAAGTTGTGCCCCCCCCCCCCACAAAGCTCCCTGACCACCCCCTCATCCTGGATTCTATGCCTAGCTGATGAGTACAGCACTCTATACTGCTGCTCCCCCGCAGTGCTGAAATCACATTGCTTTACAACAAAGCCAGTTAGCCACGATCTGTACAAGGTGTATCTGCCTACTGCAACTACACTGTTGTTCCGACCAGAGAATTTCACAGGTCAAAATGGCAACATGAAAGCCAGATACACCATGTGAAGGCTGACAGACTGTGTGTAAAGAAATGTGATTTCAGCCCTGTGTAGTGTGGGGGGAGGAGCTGTATACAGTGCTGGGATGGGAAAGGAGCTCTGCCATGTGACCTGCCAGGGGTCCCTGTCCTCTGATTCTCCAGTGGTGATTCCTGTCCTCTGATGTAAGGAGAAACTCTGGGAACTCAAAACTCTTAAGCCACTTTGAGTATCTTGGCGTGCGGTGGGTTTATCTACACGCACTGTGAAAGCGGTGGGAGGTAGTGGGGGGAGGGGGGCAGGTCAACTTTTGCATCAGGGCCCACAAGCTTCAAGCTACGCCTCTGAGCTTGATGATGGATTCATGTAAACTGACCACGCTATCAGGGATCAGCAGCTATGATAAATGTGGTCCGTTTACAGAGGGGAAGACTGCATTTTTTTTGTTTTTAGGGTTACAACTTCTTTATGACCTGAGAAAACCTACTGCTTTGGGAGCACCTTTCTTCTGCTTCCTGAGCCTTCTAATGTAAACATACAGCAGATGTTTCTAAACCATTGGAAACCAATTGACACCTGATTTGTAGAGTTTTTGTTATTTTTGTTATTTAGAAACTGCTGTCTGCTCACATAATTTGTAATAAAAACCATCTTTGCTATTCTGAAGCTTCCCTCCAACCACTTTGCATATTTTTTTATATATACTGTGATTCTGTACTTGCCAAATATGCTGCAGAAATCTCCCTCCACTGAGTCTGGCTGCAATCATTTTAATTGTGGGCAGCTGAAGCTGCTGCCTGTTCACTTGCTGGATTTTCACAGACACACAGAGGCACACCTCCATCTCTGCCGCTCTCATTGGCCCTCTTATGACTCACCCCTGCTCCCTTTCTGGCAAACTCTCATGAGATTGATAGATAGAGCTGTTCATGATGTCATAAGCTTAGGCTTTTTTTCCCAGTGTAAGGTATTTAAAAAATATTTTACTATACAAAGTTAAAACAACAATGGCAGAAGATTTAATAGATAGAAAGATGAAAAACACTAAATACACATAAAGAATTAAAGGATGGCTTGGAACAAAGCTTTTTTTACTGTAGCACTCACCCCCGAATGAGCCGCTGATTAGTTTGGGATCGGCTTACTGAGTTACCTTCTTGACTTGGTCTAGGGGTGATTTCTGTGAGTGTGAATAAAGAGCAAGTGTTCAGACATCAATTCAGTTTTCAATGCTTTATTCCAAGGCCCAACACGGCCAAAATCAACATGGCACACGACAGAGAAAGGTTGATGAGCGTAGAGAAAACTTTAGTATCAGGCCTTGGATATGAAGAGAGAGCAAGCCTGCTCTCAGCAATGATATAGCTCAATACGTCGCCACCCCAATCAGGGTGGGTAAAGTGCCCCCGGACAGGCAGTTATCTCAGGCCTGGCAGTCGGAGCGTCACTTGCGGATCACTGGGAGGAAACAGACCTCTGCCACAGGCCTGACTCAGGGCCTCTGCCACAGGCCGGACAACTTGGGATTTGTGAGATCAATTTGAGCAAATCCTCCCAGTTAGTTCAATCAGTGTCACCCACTGACAGCTTGAGCATACCTGTCATATGGTGTGGTGATCAGATCCCCGATGGTTCGCCTAGGCCTCCTGGACAACCTCTAGTTCTAGGTTCCCCCGAGCCGATCCCCCATCGCACAGTCTCCAGCTTAGGATCCTCTCAACAGAAGGTTGGGACCCAGCAAGTTGCTGGGGCCCCTCTCAATGTCAGGATGAGGCTCTGCATGGTGCACAACCTCAGCGAAGCAGGCCACGGTGGCAGAGCCCATGGATACGCGTACCCTGAAGGTGGGTACTGCACCTGGAACTCTGGCCCCGCATAGAACAACCCGCCAAAAGCGGCTGACCCAGATATATCCCCCTCCCAGCATGCCCAACGAGGGAAGAACTCCTCTGATTGGCTGCTGGGAGAAGGTGGGTCCATCAGAACCCCTCTAGCACCAACTGCCGCCCAGGGGTGACAACATACCCCTGGAGCGCAGACTGACCCACAGGACCGATTCTGAAATGGGCAGCAGCCTGAGTTTCCATAAATCACGAATGGGAGTAGAACTAAGCCTTCCATTCCCCACTAACTTTAGTGTAGCGCCCGCATAGAAAGTGAGGGGGCGCTACATTACTGATTATTAAATTTGCAATTACATTAATGTTCCTAGTATGGGCATAGGTGCAATTTAAGGTGCGTTTCCACTTTTAAATATCGCTCTTGAAAAAAGCAATGTAAGTGTTTGAAGGCATACTAGCTGGTTTCATCATGGCAAAAGGGGCAAACATCCATCATAATGTTGAATCTTCTGAAAATGAAGAAGGAATATGGTATGCACATTTTGTAACATGGATAAAAGCATCACATAATGAACCTTTGTGTATTAGGCCATTAGCTTTCAATAAACAAGCAAAAAAGTCCGAAGTTGTAGAGCTAATTTTTTTCTTTGAGAATTTTGAGAGTTAACGCTTGAATGCATCTATTTTGTTTAAAAATAGAAGCCTACAAAGTCTGGCTTTTAAGAGGCATGCATTTGGCAGCTTTCCAGAGATAATTTACTGCCAATAATTTAATGATTATAATAAGATCAGTGGATTGCTGATGCATTCAAGAGCTAGACAGCTTTTAGAGAAAGAAAAAGAACTGGTAACATAGTGGACCACATTTTTTTCGGTAGCAAATGTGCACACAGAGCAGTGATAATGCTATTAGTTATTATACTAGTATTTCTGAAAGTAATGGCTATGACGCATGAGGCGTCTGGTTTGAAAACATCAACTCAGACACTACCTCAACTTACCTCTAATGATCAAAGCATTTTAGTTTTAGAGATCTGCAAAATGGATTATATGCAAGACTGCACTGGGAGAGCACTGGATTCTGACAGTGTAAGCCTAATAGATAATTCATTTGTAAATATGCTATAACTGAAAGTTTCTTCTTAAAAATCGACCATATAAAGCAGATGTCAGCTGGAAAAAGTAGGCTTTCTCCAGACAGAAAAAACACATAGAGGCTGAACTTTACTGAAATTAATAATGTAATTACCGTATTTATCGGTGTATAACACGCACAGGCGTATAACACACATTCTAACTTTAAGAGGGAAGTTGCAGGGAAAAAAAATTCCACAGCCCCCTGCGCATAACACGCAGGCACAGTTTACCCTCTATTTTCATGGTAAAAAAGTGAGTGTTATACGCCAATAAATGAAAGGGTTAAGTTACATTATTTTACATTTCTCCACATTAAACCTCATTTGCCATATATTTGCCCACTCCATTATTTTGTTCAGGTGTTCCTGCAAAATGTATATATCCTTATGTGAAGTTATTGCCCTGCTTATTTTTATATCATCTGCAAAAACTGAGATTGAGCTATATATTCCTTCCTCTATGTCATTAATGAATAAATTAAACAGAATTGGTCCCAAGACAGAACCTTGGGATACCCCACTTACCACTCCAGCCCAGTCTAAGTACACATTATTTATCACTACCCTTTGGACGCGTCGATGTAACCAGTTTTCTATCCAAGAACAAACCTTATGGTCTATACCTGCAGACCTCAGCTTGCAGATTAGGCATTTATGGGGAACTGTATCTGTCAGGGATACCATATGCAGGCATCCAGCAAGGTTGATCAGATCAGTTTGACTGCACCTTAAGGAGTCAGGACCAGATGGATAAGTAAAAAATATGTTTATTAGGAAATGACACACATCCAATACCAACACCAGTAAAAAAAAAAAAAACAAGTAATAACCTAACTACAGGTAACTAACTAACTAATTAAATACAAGTGGGGGAACACACATGAGAAGACAGGCAGAGACAAGGGGCCAGATTCACAAAGGACTTACGACGGCGTATCTACTGATGCGCCATCGTATGTCCGAATGAGCGCTGTCGTATCTATGCGCCTGATTCTTAGGCGCTTCCGTATATTTCCGTGTCGAATATGCAAATGAGCTAGATACGCGATTCACGAACGTACTTGCGCCCAACGTATTAATATACACTGTTTACGTAAGGTGTACGACCATCGTAACTTTACCCCTCATAAAGCAGGTGTAAGTCATGTTAAGGTATGGAACGTCGGAACAGCGTCGTATTTTACGTTGTTTGCGTAAGTCGTACGTGAATGGGGCTGGGCGTATGTTACATTCACGTCGCCAAAGCATTGAGCCGACGTATCTTGGGGAGTATTTGCGACGTGACTCTGAGCATGCGCGCGCATGCGCCGTTCGATCGGCCACTCATTTACATGGGGTCACGGCTCATTGTAATAAAATACGCCCACTGCCTTGATAATTGGAATTAGGCGGGCTTACGCCGGCCCATTTACACTACGCCGCCGTAACTTAGAGCGCAAGTTCTTTCTGACTACGGTACTCGCCTCTCTAATTTACGGCGGCGTAGCGTATATGAGATACGCTACGCCAGCAGAAACTTAGGCCATTCTTTCTGAATCCGGGCCACTGGGCGTAGGAAGCCAGTAGTGGCAACAAGAAGCAGGTTCCAGGGGAACAGGTCTCCGGATCAAGGTACTAGGAACAAGAACGGATCAGACTCAGGCAGGGATGTGACTTGCATGAAAACACTGAAGACCTGAGCCTCAGTGGCTTATATACTCCCAGCAGTCCATATCAGGTGCAGCCTGATTACATGTTGTATGTCCATCTGCTGGGAGACACCTGCTGGTGGCCACCAGAACTACACCCTTTTGTGCTAAAAACAACAGTGTCACCAGTAGGTGACCCAAGCAATGACAGAGGTCCTGACAGTATCTAATGATTTTGCAAAATCCCCATACACCACATCTACAGGCCTTCCCCTTTCTAGATGGCAGTTCACTTCCTTGTAGAATGTTAACAGATTGGTCTGGAAAAAATGACCCTCCGTAAACTAATGTTGATTCCTACTAATGATACTGTTTTCATCAGCAAATTCTTGGATATAATCATTTATCATCTCCTACAATATTTTACCTACCACTGATATTAGGCTGACTGGCCTGTAGTTCCCTGGAACATGTCTATGCCCTTGTTTGAATATTGGTACCACATTGGCTTTTCCCAAACCTCTGGTACAATTCCTGTCAGCAGGCTGTCTGCAAAGATTAGCAACAATGGTCTAGCTATAACCCGACTGAGTTCATTGAGGGCTCTCACGTGTAGTGTTGCTCACGAATATTCGCATTGCGAATATTCGACTCGAATATAGCATATTCGAGAAATCGCGCTATATTTCGAAATTCGCGGTGAATATTCGCAATTCCGAATATTCGATTTTTTACAATTTTTTTTTTAAAACAGATCACATCCTAGATATCTCCATCGACGTCTAAAAGCATTGCTGGTATCATTAGAGACCCTGGGCCGAGTAGCTGAAGCGTTCATTGAATTTTCCAGAAAGATCGCAATGCGATTATTCGGCAAACGCAATATCGCGTGATTACTTTCCTCGCCCCGATCTTCCGCATCAGAGCGATTTTTACAGTTTCATTTTTAAAACAGATCACATCCTAGTGATCTCCATAGACGTCTAAAAGCATTGCTGGTATGATTAGAGCCATTGGGCCGAGTAGCTGAAGCGATCATTTTATATTGCCGAATATTCGCAATGCGAATATTCGGCAATAGGAATATTGCGCGATTATTTGCTCCGCCCTTTTGCATCAGAGCCAATCAGAGTTCTCCTTCCACACTCGTCAGAGGTTAGCAACCAATAGGAACCTGCCTGCATGGACATTATATAAGCTCACTCCCAGCACCATTTCATTGCAGATTCAGAAGCTGGCTATAGAGTGTGGAGGCTGTTTCTGTGTTCCTGTTTTCCTGTGTCTTTGTTCCTGATTGATTTAGATCATCACCAGCATTGCTATTTAGTGATTCCAGTGGATCTTTTCCAGTATATCAACTGCTTTTTTCAAAGCAATAGACCCAAGAGCTTTTTTCAAAGCTACGTTTTGTGCTGTTTTGTGCTGTTTTGTTCATTTGTGTTACTGTTTGATCCTGCAATCCTCGCTGTTCAGTGATATTTGCTAGAGATTTCAGAACACATTTTGCTGAGCTTTCTAAAAGAGCTTTTCTAAAAGCTAAGTTTTGTTCATCTTGTGTTACTGTTAGATCTTGCAGGTTCGCTGTTCAGTGATATTTGCTAGGCATTCTCAGTTCACATTTTGTTTAGTTTTTCCTAAAGAGCTTTTCTAAAAGCTAAGTTTTGTGTTCAGTTTAGTTAAATTTTGTGTAGTAAGTGTACACACTGTTAGTGTACATTTATTTCATCTAGCTTAGCTTAGTGTGTGTTTAGTGTCTGTGTTTAAAAAAAAAAAAAAAAAAAAGTTAGTGTTTGTTTAGTGCTTTTTTTTTCTTCTTTAATTTTGTAGTCCTTGTCTGGTGTACTACTTTTCTTATAGTTTAGTAGCTGTCTGTGTACGTCTTTGTCTGCGTGCCTGTCTTGTAAAAAATACACAAAAACACATTTTGTTCACATTTTCCCCCCCCCAATAAAGTTTACCCCCCCCCACACACATATCAGCAATAATGAGCGGCATCCGTGGCCGTGGCAGCAGGGGTAGGGGAGTTACTCCCAGTGCTGGATCGCTGCCAGCACGGGGTACCTCTCGTGCCCCTACTAGTGGTAGAGGATCGGGTGCAAGGGGAGTACGCCTGATCCGGGAGTTCTTCCCATCGGGCAGCCGCCCGATATTGCCATCTCAGGCTCAAGTAGTGGTGGACTACATGGGGCACAGCAGTGCCACTGAGTCGTCGGTCCCGACTCACAGTAGTACCACCATTACACCGGTGCCTGTAGTACCCCCCCCAGCCCCCAAGAGTCCAGCATCTTACTGTTCGACAGCGACAGTGAGAGGGATCTCTTGGGGGAGGCCATGCATCAGGCAGACCTCCAGCTCTGTCCTGATGGTCAGGACCTTTTTGAAGGGATGGATGAGGAGGATGGGATACCTGCTGGCAGTATCCCAGAGACATCCCTTCAAACTGGTGCTGCTGTTTTGGTGCAGGAAACAGCAGCACCTAGTCAGACCCAGGCGTGGGTGAGGGGACAGCGGAGCCAGGCTAGAGGCTCCATGTCAGGTGGTTCCCTCAGACCAACACATTTCAGCCCTTGGTCTGACATCTCTGGGGGCGAAGAGGGTGACCCATCATGGTTGCCATCTGACGCGTCGGCTCACTACGTCAGTGACGACGGGGAAGGTAGGCACCCTGGTGAAACGGTGCGCCAGGTCACCACCAGGGAGACCATCGTCAGGGTCTCCACTGGTGATGGCAGCAGGAGGTGTCAGGAGGAGGAGCAGCAGCAGCAGCAGCAGCAGCAGGCAGCTCCACCTGTGCGCACCGAGTCCCAGCAGGTGCAAGTAAGCGTCACCCCATCTGACAGGAGGGCGGTGCTGAAGTCACCTGTCTGGAATTACTTTACCCTGGTGGCAGACAACCCTACCGTGGCCATCTGCCGGATTTGTAAAGTGAGGGTGAAGAGAGGGAAGTGTTTGGCTCGGGTGGGTACCACAGCCCTGAACCAGCACCTGAGGATAAACCACTGGGCGGTGTATGACGAGATGAAGCGTGGTGGTGGTAGCAGCGCCACCACCACAAGTGAGCAGGGTACAGCAGCCCCTGCCACATCTTCATCTCTTTCCAGCAGGTCATGCCCCCCCGCTCCCTCTAGTAGAGGTACTGGTACCGGCAGCCAGACCTCTACTTCCACAGCACCCTCCACGTCTGTGTCCCGCACTGCCGTCCAGCGCCAGGCGTCGATTTCAGACGCCTTTGACCGCACCACTCCCTTCCCCCCTGGAGACCGACGTGTGCGTTCCCTCAATGGGCTCCTGGCAAGGGTTATTGCCCAACATCTGCTGCCCTTCAACATAGTTGACAGCAACCCCTTCAGGCAGATGTTGGAGCAGGCCCAACCCCAATGGCGTGTCCCCAGCCGCCATTTCTTTGCCAGGACTGGTGTCCCTGCCCTACACCAGCACATTGTGCAGAATGTAACCCTGTCGCTGGATCACGCTGTCAGCGACAGGGTTCATCTGACAATGGATGGCTGGACCAGCAGGCATGGGCAGGGGCGCTACATCAGCTTCACGGCCCATTGGGTTTCCCTCCGAGGCGTCGGTGAGGGATCGGCGGCAACCGATCTTGTGGTGCCGCCCCGGGGTGTCCAGGGGAGAACTGCTGGTCTCCCTCAAGCCACTGTCTCCGCAGCTGCTGAGCCTCCCAGCAAGCGCCCCCGTAGCTACTCAAGTGTGGGGCACGTGCGCTGTCAGGCCGTGCTCCAGCTTGTTAGTTTAGGGGACCGGAGACACACTGGAGAAGAAGTGCTGAAAGCACTTCAGGCTCAGGTCCAGAAGTGGCTGACACCCCGAAGGCTCCAGGCAGGTATGGTTGTCTGCGATAACGGCAGCAACCTACTCGCCGCCCTTAGTGCTGGCAGTCTGACCCACGTGCCCTGTCTGGCACATGTCCTCAACCTGGTGGTGCAGAAGTTCCTGCGCACTTATCCAGGGTTGAGTGACATTGTGGCAAAGGCGCGTAGGATTGCCAGCCACTTCAGGCGCTCCCCAACCGCTACCGCGTCCCTGTCCAAGTTGCAGCGGAAGTACAATCTGCCCCTTCACAGGCTGATTGTGGACAGTGTGACGCGGTGGAACTCCACCCTCCACATGCTGAAGAGGTTGTGGGAGCAGCAAAGGGCGGTGAGGGAGTACCTGATGGAACTAGGCACTGAGAGGGCTTCACCACAACACCCTTTCATCGCCTGTGCGCAGTGGGGGCAGATAAACCAGGTCTGCCAAGTGTTGTCCTCCTTCGAGCAGGCGACCAAGATGGTCAGCAGTGAGCAAATCGGCCTCAATAGCGTGCTGCCAATAGTGTTCATGCTGGAGAGGACACTAGATCGCCTGCTCGAGGCTGGGGAGAGTGCCTTGGTGGAGCAGGAGGAGTCAGCAATGCTCCACCGAGACCAGGGCCAGGAGGAGGAGGAGGAGGATGATGATGAAGAGGAGGAGGAGGTGGTTGCTGGTGTCGTCCCGGAGTCAGGGCCTGGTCAGGAGGGAGAGCCGGTGTTGGGGGCACCGATAGTCCGGGGGTTGGGCATGTCTGAGTTTGACCAGCAGCGCCTCAGGGATGAAGAGTCGCACCTCATTCACCTGGCCAGCATTGAGGAGTCACAGCGGGCTGTGCTCTTCCCCATGGCTGCCCACATGCTGAGATGCCTCAGGAGGGACCCCCGGGTTAAGACCATCAAGACGAGGGATGATTTCTGGATTGCCACCCTTTTGGATCCCAGGTGCAAGGGGAAACTGGAGCAGTTCATCCCAGCCAGCCGGAGGCAGCACCGGATGGAGGAACTGCAGGCAGCCATTGTCAGACGGTTGGAGCAGGCAACTCCCCAGTCTCCAGTTGTCCCCCCTCATCTCACCCAGCAGGTGGCTGCACCCAGCTGCAGCCGAGCAGGGGACCTAATGGAAGAGATGAGGATGTTCTTCCAAACCGAGCGACCCAGTACCAGCACCAGCAGCAGCAGCAGTCACCACCAGCGGCTGGCCCACATGGTGGCAGACTACATGGCGTCCGTCGGTGCTTCTGACAGTATGAGCACCGACGACCCCATGGAGTACTGGGTTGCCAGATTGGACACCTGCCGCGAGCTCGCTCAGTATGCGCTGGAGCTATTGTCTTGCCCCCCTCCAGCGTACTATCTGAGCGGACATTCAGCGCGGCAGGTGGGGTGGTCACGGACAAGAGGACCCGTCTGTCCACAGACTCCGTGGACAGACTCACATTCATAAAGATGAATGAGTCCTGGATCGGCGGTGACTTTCTGGCACCCGTCGTCGGTTCAGGGCGCTGAAGGGTCCCTTGTCATGCATTCCCTGATAAAGCCCCGGACCTGATGTATTTACAGTGCTGAATATAACTATTTTAACATCAGAGAAAATCAATGTTAATATTTGGTACAGTAGGCTTTCTTTGCAATTACAGCGGTCAAACCTTTCTTGTAGTTTTACACCAGCTTTGCACACACTGGAGGAGGGATTTTGGCCCACTCCTCCACACAGATCTTCTCTACATCAGTCATGTTTCTGGGCTCTCGCTGAGAAACACGGAGTTTGAGCTCCCTCCAAAGATTCTCTATTGGGTTTAGGTCTGGAGACTGGCTAGGCCACGCCAGAACCTTGATATGCTCCTTACAGAGCCAATCCTTGGTTATCCTGGCTGTGTGCTTTGGGTCATTGTCATGTTGGAAGACCCAGCCTCGACCCATCTTCAAAGCTCTAACTCAGGGAAGGAGGTTGTTGCCCAAAATCTCGCAATACATGGCCACGGTCATCCTCTCCTTAATACAGTGCAGTCACCCTGTCCCATGTGCAGAAAAACACCACCAAAGCATGCTGCTACCACCCCCATGCTTCACATTAGGGATGGCGTTCTTGGCATGGTACGCATCATTATTCTTCCTCCGAACACGGTTAGTGAAATTATGATCAAAAAGTTATATTATAGTCTCATCTGACCACATGATTTTCTCCCATGACTCCTCTGGATCAGTCAAGACACCTATGTCAGCAGTTATTTCACACCCTATATACTCTTATTAATACTGCTGTTCATCATGGCACCTCCTGCCCATGTGATATGACTCTGTATCAACTACTACTGTTAATACTACTACTGCTGCTTCTGCTGCTGCTGCCGCCCAGTCAATACACCTATGTCAGCAGTTGTTTCACACTCTATATACTCTTATTCCTACTGCTGTTCATCATGGCACCTCCTGCCCATGTGATATGACTCTGTATCAACTACTACTGTTAATACTACTACTGCTGCTTCTGCTGCTGCTGCTGCCGCCCAGTCAATACACCTATGTCAGCAGTTGTTTCACACTCTATATACTCTTATTCCTACTGCTGTTCATCATGGCACCTCCTGCCCATGTGATATGACTCTGTATCAACTACTACTGTTAATACTACTACTGCTGCTTCTGCTGCTGCTGCTGCTGCCGCCCAGTCAATACACCTATGTCAGCAGTTGTTTCACACTCTATATACTCTTATTCCTACTGCTGTTCATCATGGCACCTCCTGCCCATGTGATATGACTCTGTATCAACTACTACTGTTAATACTACTACTGCTGCTTCTGCTGCTGCTGCCGCCCAGTCAATACACCTATGTCAGCAGTTATTTCACACTCTATATACTCTTATTAAGACTGCTGTACATCATGGCAACTCCTGCCCATGTGATATGACTCTGTATCAACTACTACTGTTAATACTACTACTGCTGCTTCTGCTGCTGCTGCTGCCCAGTCAAGACACCTATGTCAGCAGTTATTTGACACTCTATATACTCCTATTCCTACTGCTGTTCATGATGGCACCTCCTGCCCATGTGATATGACTCTGTATCAACTACTACTGTTAATACTACTACTGCTGCTTCTGCTGCTGCTGCCGCCCAGTCAATACACCTATGTCAGCAGTTATTTCACACTCTATATACTCTTATTAAGACTGCTGTACATCATGGCAACTCCTGCCCATGTGATATGACTCTGTATCAACTACTACTGTTAATACTACTACTGCTGCTTCTGCTGCTGCTGCTGCCCAGTCAAGACACCTATGTCAGCAGTTATTTGACACTCTATATACTCCTATTCCTACTGCTGTTCATGATGGCACCTCCTGCCCATGTGATATGACTCTGTATCAACTACTACTGTTAATACTACTACTGCTGCTTCTGCTGCTGCTGCCGCCCAGTCAATACACCTATGTCAGCAGTTATTTCACACTCTATATACTCTTATTAAGACTGCTGTACATCATGGCAACTCCTGCCCATGTGATATGACTCTGTATCAACTACTACTGTTAATACTACTGCTGCTTCTGCTGCTGCTGCCCAGTCAAGACACCTATGTCAGCAGTTATTTGACACTCTATATACTCCTATTCCTACTGCTGTTCATCATGGCACCTCCTGCCCATGTGATATGACTCTGTATCAACTACTACTGTTAATACTACTGCTGCTGCTTCTGCTGCTGCTGCTGCCCAGTCAAGACACCTATGTCAGCAGTTATTTGACACTCTATATACTCCTATTCCTACTGCTGTTCATCATGGCACCTCCTGCCCATGTGATATGACTCTGTATCAACTACTACTGTTAATACTACTGCTGCTTCTGCTGCTGCTGCCCAGTCAAGACACCTATGTCAGCAGTTATTTGACACTCTATATACTCCTATTCCTACTGCTGTTCATCATGGCACCTCCTGCCCATGTGATATGACTCTGTATCAACTACTACTGTTAATACTACTGCTGCTTCTGCTGCTGCTGCCCAGTCAAGACACCTATGTCAGCAGTTATTTGACACTCTATATACTCCTATTCCTACTGCTGTTCATCATGGCACCTCCTGCCCATGTGATATGACTCTGTATCAACTACTACTGTTAATACTACTACTGCTGATTCTGCTGCTGCTGCCCAGTCAAGACACCTATGTCAGCAGTTATTTGACACTCTATATACTCCTATTCCTACTGCTGTTCATCATGGCACCTCCTGCCCATGTGATATGACTCTGTATCAACTACTACTGTTAATACTACTACTGCTGCTTCTGCTGCTGCTGCTGCCCAGTCAAGACACCTATGTCAGCAGTTATTTGACACTCTATATACTCCTATTCCTACTGCTGTTCATCATGGCACCTCCTGCCCATGTGATATGACTCTGTATCAACTACTACTGTTAATACTACTACTGCTGCTTCTGCTGCCCAGTCAAGACACCTATGTCAGCAGTTATTTCACACCCTATATACTCTTATTAAGACTGCTGTTCATCATGGCACCTCTTGCCCGAGTGATTTGACACTGTATTGTCAATGTCTACTACTACTATTACAGCTCAGTCAAGACACCTGTGTCCCAATTTTTTGGTACACTATTGACTACTATGACCACTACTGATGCTGTAAAGTATTCCCCAAGTGTTTTTATGCTATGTATTACTATTACCACTACTGCTTGTAAATCATGCCTGTGTGATACTTAGTGGGAACGCTTTAATAAGCATTCCTAGTATGGATACCCGTAAATGTATTAATCTTAATTAGTGTGAATGCTTTAATAAACATTTCCAGTATTGATATCCGTAAATTTAGTAATCTTATTATTCCTTACGTTTTTTGGTTCTGCGTAACTTCGGCATACTTTCAGCTATTGAGACCATTCAACTGTAAAAATGTTCGTCTCGTTCAGCTAATGATGGGACTTCTTCAAGTTTTTTTCTACTTTTTACACTTTTATAAATTTTAAGCTTTTAGACCCTTTTTTTTAACATTGAAGTCAATGAGAACATCCTTTTCCCCTTTGAATTCACATGCCATGCCAAAAGTTTCAGCTACTTCATACTTTCACTTACAGACACTGAAAAAACTTTAAAGCGGTCACAAAATATTTAGCTATCCGGCTATGACTTTTCAGATCGTTATCGTTTACAATTTTTTGGTGAAAACGCAATTTACGTTTTGCGAATTTTTCACAAAAATGCAATAGGTTATAATGTAATCCTATGGAGGGGATTTAGAGTCTGTCATGTGACCTTAACATTGGAGATCTTTGTAATTAAAAATATCTTTACAAAAAGGGGAAACAAATTGGTCTCACGCCCACAAGATCTACTTTTCATACACAATTTTTATATCAAAACGTAGCTATGCTTGTCTGGTTTATGGCAATGTGACCAATTCTGCGATACGTATTTTAGTTTTAGTTATTGGAGCAACAGCCAGAAATTATGTCTCATAGACTCTCATGTGAAATTATCTAAAAAATGTTGCTGCAGAACTCACAAAGACGCTCTTTTCTAAATCGCAGACATGGCCACATTTTTAAGTTTATCTACATAAATTTCATATCGATGCGTTTACAAGGGCCGTGTATTTCAAACGGTGTAGTCGTTGTATCAATTGCATGTACGTTTGAGGATTTATTAAGCTTTGTTTGGAGGCTTAAATCATGTATTAGATCTGTGAATTAAAAGCGTTTGTAATGTTATTTCTTTCCATAAATAACTTTCCTGACCTCAGTGCAATATTCCTCCTCACTGACCTGGGGGGGAGGGGAAACCTATTGAGGGGGGAGGGGCGACCAGGAAGTCAGCATACTCTATACTTTGCAGATAGAGAAAGAAGCTGTGTGTCCTAAAGATAGTGTAGTGGTTATGGTGAATGTCTTTGGCAAGGGGCTCACCAATTAAGCTATTCAGCATTCCCACTCGCATTTTCCTCAGGAAATGCATTGTCTAGTTATATTATATTTTAATACTCCTGCTGCTGCCTCCATGCTGAGTAAAGCTTCATGACCTCTCTGGCACAGCGGATCCACCAACAGCCTCCGCTACAAGCTACCAGACCGGACTACCAGACCGGATCTAAACAGCAAGTGTAACTATAACAATGAACCTTATGTTAAACCCTGTTTTGCGGCATTTATACTGCAACCATTGGGCTGTCTGCAAGAGCTCATCTGCATTCTCTCTCTTTCTTGCTCTCCCTCTCTCTCTCTTTGTATATATATATATATATTGTTGCTTTTGTTATGTTCATTTTTCAACAGTTTATTTTGTGTTCGTCGTGTCTGTGTCGTGTGCTTTAGTTTGTCCTAGGTTAATGTTAAATAAAATAATAGTATAAAATGTTTTTGCTTATTATGAAGTTAAATGTGTTGATGTTGATTTGTTTGATGTGAAGTTAGATGTGTTGAAAAACCTACAACTCTATCTCAAAAAGAAATGAAACATTTCCAAAAAATACGTTTTTTTAATACAAAAATAAATTTAAATATAGCTCTCAATGCGTTTCTGAATGCGGTGCATTTCCGCAATCTGACCCGATAGCTGCTGCTCTAGCAGAGCATTTTGTTGGGTGAGGTAGCTCATCTTCCGCTGGTTTTGCAGGATCCTCTGGTGGGTCTTTTCGATGAGTCTGTTCTGCCTCCTCATATCTCTTGATGCTTTTAGGATATAATAAAAAAACATTTGGATTTCAAATAACGTTACCAAATAAATAAATATTTTTTTTTGCTTATTAATCAATCATTATCATGTGTATACCCTTGTTATGTGTCTAACACATCCCGGGAGTGCAGAATTATTAGGCAAATGAGTATTTGGACCACATCATCCTCTTTATGCATGTTGTCTTACTCCAAGCTGTATAGGCTCGAAAGCCTACTACAGATTAGGCATATTAGGTAATGTACATCTCTGTAATGAGAAGGTGTGTGGTCTAATGACATCAACACTCTATATCAGGTGTGCATAATTATTAGTCAATTTCCTTTTCTTTGGCAAAATGGGCCAAAAGAAGGATTTGACAGACTCTGAAAAGTCCAAAATAGAGAGATATCTAGCAGAGGGATGCAGCACTCTTAAAGCTGCAAAGCTTCTGAAGCGTGATCATCAAACAAAAGAAGCGTGTGGAAAAACAAAGGTGCAAAATAACTGCCCATGAACTGAGAAAAGTTAAGCGTGCAGCTGCCAAGATGCCACTTGCCACAAGATTGGCCATATTTCAGAGCTGCAACATCACTGGGGTGCCCAAAAGCACAAGGTGTGCAATACCCAGAGACATGGCCAAGGTAAGAAAGGCTGAAAGACGATGACCACTGAACAAGACACACAAGCTGCAACGTCAAGACTGTGCCAATAAATATCTCAAGAAAGATTTTTCTAAGGTTTTATGGACTGCTGAAATGAGAGTGAGTCTTGATGGGCCAGATGGAAGAGCCCGTGGCTGGATTGGTAAAGGGCAGGGAGCTCCAGTCCAACTCAGACGCCAGCAAGGTGGTGGTGGAGTACTGGTTTGGGCTGGTATCATCAAAGATGAGCTTGTGGGGCCTTTTCGGATTGAGGATGGAGTCAAGCTCAACTCCCAGTCCTACTGCCAGATTATGGAAGAGACCTTCTTCAAGCAGTGGTACAGGAAAAAGTCACCATCCTTCAAGAAAAACATGATTTTCATGCAGGACAATGCTCCATCACACGTGTCAAAGTACTCCACAGCGTGGCTGGCAAGAAAGGGTATTAAATAAAAAAAAGTAATGACATGGCCTCCTTGTTCACCTGATCTGAACCCCATTGAGAACCTGTGGTCCATCATCAAATGTGGGATTTACAAGGAGGGAAAACAGTACACCTCTCTGAACAGTGTCTGGGAGGCTGTGGTTACTGCTGCACGCAATGTTGATGGTGAACAGATCAAAACACTGACAGAATCCATGGATGTCAGGCTTTTGAGTGTCCTTGCAAAGAAAGGTGGCTATATTGGTCACTGATTTGTTTTTGTTTTGTTTTTAAATGTCAGAAATGTGTATTTGTGAATGTTGAGATGTTATATTGGTTTCACTGTTAAAAATAAATCATTGAAATGGCTATCTATTTATTTTTTGGTTAAGTTGCCTAATAATTCTGCACAGTAATAGTAGTCACCTGCACACACAGATATCCCCCGAAAATAACTAACACTAAAAACAAACTAAAAACTACTTCCAAAAAAATTCAGCTTTGATATTAATGAGTTTTTGGGGTTCATTGAGAACATGGTTGTTGTTCAATAATAAAATGAATCCTCAAAAAATACAACTTGCCTAATAATTATGCACTACCTGTATACTTCTAGCATCAATACCATATTATGGTTCTACAATCTGACAGGTGCGCTTTATATGTTGTCCATTTTTATATCTACATTTTGTTGTTGAAATGTTATTAATCATTGTGCACATATTTACCTTCCTGAATGAGGCTCACAGGACCGCTCTCTTCCTCCTGCTCTTCTGCTTGAGAAGTTGGGGTGGTGGGGGGGGGGGAAGCTCCTCAGCTTGCTCCTCAACAGGAGCTGGGGTTGGGGAGTGGGAGGGCCCTGGCTGCTCCTCCTCATGCATCTCCTCCTCTGCCGCATCCTCCTCTGCCGCATCCTCCTCCTCCTCCTCATCGGCCTGGCGCCTTCTGCGCTTGGCGCGGACAACTGGCATTGGAGCTCCTATAATAACACAATGTTCATATATTATATAAATGTTTTCTAATGACGTATGCAAATTCTGTGTACTCTGCTGTATTGTATATGAATACAAATTGATTTATATAGACAGTTAACCAATGGGACAATGTTATATTAAAGGGTCTTGTGGGCACTACAGGGGACTGAGCGTGAGCTGGGATGCAACCATGTTAAAATGAGCTGTTTTTGTCTCCTTTGTTTTGTTCAGACCATCTCATGTTAAAAAAAGGGCCTGATGGAGCACACGGGATTACTATAACAACCCCACTCCTAACACAGGAATTTAGTGGTAATCTATATATATAAAACTCAACGTGTGTGTGTGCATAAATGTATGTATGTATGTATGTATGTTCCAGCATCACGTACAAACGGCTAAAGATATTTATATGAAACTTGGCACACAGGTTACTTATATGTCAGCCACAAACATAGGATAGGTGGTTTAAACCTTACCCACCCCCACTTGCCATGGTCGGGGTTTTTCTTTAAAGTCCCATGCAAAGCAATGGGAAAATTATGTTCCCACATAACTTCTGTGTTCCTGTCTGCTGTCCCATGTCTTTTTTCAACAGTACTATGAATACCTTGGCTGGTGGTGATATATGTTAGCACAACATGGCATCTTGGTTAACAACATCTGACCTTACATGAATTACATATGACCTTACATAACTGTCACCAAAGGAGCTGCGGTGGCTCCACGCGATTGCCACTGCACTGACAAGTGATTCACCTCTGCAGCTAGGGGTTCGGATCCCGCTCTCGGCTACCTGTGAATTGAGTTTGGTGGTCTCAGCCCCGCCCCTGGTGGGTGTGCTATGCGAGGTTGGGTTGGGAGGACCCCCTCACACCCGCCATTGCCAACCGGGGCATGGAGAAAGGTGGCAGATTGCCTCTGGGGGAGGCCTCCCAACTCCTGCAGGCCGGCTCCTCTCTCTTTCGAGTTCACGCACAAAATACACTTTTTAAAAAAAAAACATAACTGTCAACAATAACTTACCTGGATGATATTTAGCCCGAAGACGTCTGACCTGATCCATTTGGCGCCTCTTCAGGTCAGACCACTTCTTCACAATTGCATTGTGGTCGTGTTGGCCGCCAAAGTCAGCGATTAGGGCGCTGACCACAGCCCTTTTCTCTGGCTGCCTCCGCAGCTTATCGTATCCTGTTTCCAGGAACTTCTGCAAGATGAAGAACAAAGTATATTGTAATACTTCTGTTGACAGCCTTATGGATATATGACGTAAATGTATGCTATTCAACAATTGGAAGCATTCTCGCCTTATTAATCAATGACAGGGGTAACATGACAGATTTTATATCCTGCCATTTCGGTCGCCACCTTTTTTGCATAAATATAGCAGCCATTATCATTTGCATAATTATGAATATATTATTAACAACACAGGATACACGTATAGGGGAGATATGCGTTGCTAACTCTTTTCCCTGTCAGGAGCCTAACGCCCCGGGGGTCAGAGACGGGACCTTTTCGGAGGGCCACTGACGTATGTACCCGTCGCAGTTTTTTGTGATGTCACTCTTTAGGTGTGTGCACATTTTTCACTGCATCCGGGTGGAGTTTTTGGGTTGTGTTTTGCACGCCACAGGCTTTTCAACAGGAAAAAAACAGCTGGAGGCAGAATGGTTGCAAAACACTACGGGTTTGTTACCTAACTCTGGGTTTCAAGACCAGTCCACCTCCAGCTGTTGCAAAACTACTACTCCCATCAGCCACGGTCTGTCAGTGCATGCTAAGAATTTTACTTTTGCTGCATCTAGGGTGCCACAGTTTAGAGACCCGTGCATAAAGGCCTGAAAAATGGGGGCCTGCAGAACTTACAATACTAGAAGTGCCAGCATTCCCAGGCATGCTGGAAGTTGTAGTTCTGCAACATCTAAAGGGCAATATGTATTCGAACGTCCTTGGGCCTTGAGGACACTGAAGTCAGGACGTTCGCATACGTCCTATGTCCAAAAAAATGTTAAATTCATTATGCTAAATAACAAGGAAAAGTGCCTAAATACACATTTGCCAACCAGGGTGTCTGCAGCTGTCCAGGCATGCTGGGACTTGTAGTTTTGTAAAAGCAGGAGACACATTTTTTGTGAAATACTAATATCTGATCATATATACTAACTTTTAAACTAGACTAAAATGCAGTTGAAGATGATGAAATAACAGTGGTCAAAATACTTACACAAATCAGCAACTTTTCCTCAGACTTAGTGAAATTGCTTCCAACCATGTTGCTGTGTGATTGCGCTGCGATCATAAGTTGGAAACTGGCAAGGCTCCAGGAAATGGTCGCGTGTTGTTCGCGCAATTGCGCATGCGCGATCGAAAAATCGCAATCGCAATATGTATTTTGGTTAAAATATCATACATATTCGATTTCAGAGTGCTGCTACAGCAGTTTTCGAAATATCTGCAATCAATTTCGCATTCGCATGTTGCGATATTTCGATAAAATATCAGGAATATTCTGAGCCAATCAGAGCGCTCCTCCAGCATATCTCGAAATTGCGCAATAAATATCGCATTCGCATGTTGCGATATTTCGATAAAATATCACGAATATTCTGAGCCAATCAGAGCGCTCCTCCAGCATATCTCGAAATTCCGCAATAAATATCGCATTCGCATGTTGCGATATTTCGATAAAATATCACGAATATTCTGAGCCAATCAGAGCGCTCCTCCAGCATATCTCGAAATTCCGCAATAAATATCGCATTCGCATGTTGCGATATTTCGATAAAATATCACGAATATTCTAAGCCAATCAGAGCGCTCCTACCGCAGTTATTGAAAAATCGCAATTATTTTCGCATTCGCAATAGCGAAAAAACGCAATCAATTAATTTCGATAAAATATCACGAATATTCGAATTTAGCGAATATATCTCGAATATTCGAATATATATTCGAGATATATCGCGAAATCGAATATGGCATATTCTGCTCAACACTACTCACGTGTAAGCCATCTGGTCCTAGTGATTTATTTGTGTTAAGCTTATCTAGTCTTTCCCTGACAAAAAGGCAGAGAGACACTGGTAGAAAACACCCTGTCAAAAATTAAGCACTAATAAACAAGCAGTCTAGTTACAAAAAGTTTATTAATTTAAAAAAGTATAGCAGATGTTCCACATAGTACTAATTTCCAACATTAAAAATTGCACAATACATAGAGAAAAAACATGCCATTAAAAACAATCTGGATTGTTGCCCAGTATGCTAAAAAATAATCTGAAAGGGACCTATATATATAGTTTAGCATAGGGTGTATATGTTGACATTGGCCATTAAAGGTGGCTAGATGGTACACAGATTAGGCACAGGATAATGCAATGAAAATCAAGGGTACATTGGAGGACTGCAAGATACCATCAATGTTACATCAATGGGGGAAGCCTAAACAGACTATATGAGTAGAATGAAAATTCCCAGTGAAATGATAAGCCGTATAATTTCTAATAGGACTTTTTCCCTGGTTCCCTGGTCAGTGTGTAACTTTTAAGATAAAAAAAAGAATGAATTGTTCTACAATTAAAGTAATTTATATGATAGAATGCCCTTGTAATACAATATATATAGGGAAAACAAAGCGACAATTATGAATAAGCAACAGTGAACATTTGAGGTGCATAAAAAGACCCCTAAATAAGGATGACAAAGAAAAACAACATTTCAAACACCATCACAACGGAAAGACAGAGGGACTAAAAGTAAATAGGGTATCCTTGTACTAGCTCTACCCCTGAGAAGAGGTGATTTTGACAAAATGTTACTATGTAAAGAAAAAAATGAATCTACAATCTAATTAGTTTAATACAGAAGGGTTTGAATACCAAATGTAATCTGAAAGTGTTTTTTGATGACTAATTCTTAAAGGTTTTTGATCCAAATCCTTAAAGTATCTAATCAATGACTAAACTTTCCTTAATCATCTCCTATCTAATTAATTTTGAGCATACCATCTGTAGTTATCTGTGTTCATTATTTTAAACTCTTGCTCTTTCTTCCTAGAGAACCGAGTCTCTTTTATTACCCTGTATTTAAACTAGTAGAACAGAGGGATGTTTATTTTCAACTTTCTTTAAATATACGAAAGCCTGTAATATATATATATAACCACCATTGGATGGCACTAATATCTACTTGAATATACTGCTACCATCGATAAGTTGAAATCCTCATCCGTTAGTCGAACACATTTTTAAGATATGATGACAATGAACACTAGATGGAGCACAAAAACCTTTGTCCTTTTTTTGCATCTCAGTGCTGATGATCTAATTAAAGAGGTGTTAACCCCACTATCAAAAATGTAATATATAGCTGTACACTCATTACATTGTAGTAAAGTGTAATTTCTTCAGTGTTGTCACATGAAAATATATACCGTATTTATCGCGGTATAACGCGCTCCCGCGTATACCGCGCACCCCTAAAGTGGCCCCCAATCCTGTGGAAAAAAAGTTTTTTAGTTTTTTTGTACTTACAGTTTTGGTGTCTTGCGCGGCGTCCATCGGCGGCCTCGTCGGGTCTGGCGTCCTTCTGCGGCTTCGGGTGTCCTCTTCGGCGGGTCCGGCGTCCATCTTCGGCGGGTCGGGTGTCCTCTTCAGCGGGTCGGGGGTCCTCTTCGGCGGGTCGGGGGTCCTCTTCAGTGGGTCAGGGGTCCTCTTCGGCGGGTCGGGGGTCCTCTTCGGCGGGTCCGGCGTCCTTCTGCGGCGTCCTCCCCGCTCGTTTCCCGCCACGAGTTTGAATACTGCGCCGGCATATACCGAGCGCAGTACACTCGTGAATCTTCGGGCAGGCTCGGCAACTGTCGCGCTGACGTCCTGTACGCTCAGGACGTCAGTGCGAGAGGCGCCGAGACTGCCCGAAGATTCACGAGTGTACTGCGCTCAGTATATGCCGGCGCAGTATTCAAACTCGTGGCAGGAAAGCGGGTATCGGCGTATATCGCGCACCCACGATTTTGCCCTGATTTTCAGGGCAAAATAGCGCGCGGTATACGCCGATAAATACGGTAATAAATATTTACAAAAATGTGAGGGGTGTACTCACTTTTGTGGGATACTGTATATATTCTGTATGTATATGATATACAGTTGTGCTTCTAAGATTACATACCCGAGCGATAACAGAAAAAAAAAATTCTTTCACTCATGGTTAGAGTTTGGCTGAAGCAATTTATTATCAATCAACTGTGTTTACTGTTTTTAAATCATAAAGGCAGTTATGCCATTATGTTGCAGGTGCAACTTTGAAGGGTGACATGTTGGGTATCAATTTACTCAGGGTAACATCATCTTTCACAATATAAAAAAAAATTGGGCTAACTTTACTGTTGTCTTATTTTTTTATTCAAAAAAGTGATTGTTTTCCAAAAAAAGACCATCATTTTATTCTCTAGGGTGTTAGAAAAAATATATAATGTTTGGGGGTTCTAAGTAATTTTATAGCAAAAAAAAATATTTTGACGTAAACAACAAGTTTGAAAAATAGGCCCGGTCCTTAATGCCCCATACACACGATCGGGCTTTAGCCCGACCAAACTCACATCGGAATTCCGAAGGAATTCCATTGGAGGAAAAGAGAACATGTTCTCTGTGTAAACTCAGACAGAATTCCTCTGAATATCCAATGGAAAAACTCAGATGGGCATACACACGGTCGGAATTTCCGATGGAAAAAGTCCATCTGACTTTTTCCATCCAAAGTTCCGATCGTGTGTACGAGGCATTAGTGGTTAATATACCACAGAGGTCTATGTTTCCTTGGCTTTTATTGCAAGAGCCTTTAACAAGCAAAACTCCTCCTTATTGATGTTCTTTGAGAGGATCAGAAGTGCATACAGGTTATTTTAAGTGTCACCGGCGCAACAAAAAAAAATATATATTAAAACTGTGCGTGATCTGCTGCAATACTGTATAAGCCCTCAATAGATAGCCGGCTTTCCTGATGACGCAAAATCTGCGAAACACGTAGAAGTTGTCTGGACACACAAGGAGGGGGAAGCACACCAACGCGCTGGGACCATTGGTAGCAATACACGAGGTCAGGAGCGGGGCTTGTATACCTTCCGAGACACCACACAAACGCTGGTCAGCGGCTAAAACAGTTGACACTGCCAAAGATACTCAGTGCCGGTCAGAGGCACTTCTTTCTGTAAGTGTACTTGTTTTTAATATTTTAATAAATGCATTTTACATACTACACTATGATGAGCCCCTTGTTTTTGAGGAAATAAGGACATCTTGTCAGGCCCCATACACACGAGAGGATTTATCCGCAGATACGGTCCAGCGGACCGTATCCGCGGATAAATCCTCTCGAGGATTTCAGAAGATTTCTATGCGATGGCGTGTACACACCATCGCATTGAAATCCGCGCTGAAATCCTCTGCCGATGACGTGTCGCGCCGTCGCCGCTATTATGACGCGGCGACGGGCGCGACGCTGTCATATAAGGAATTCCACGCATGCGTCAAATCATTACGACGCGTGCGGGGAATCCCTTTGGACGGATGGATCCGGTAAGTCTGTACAGACGAGCGGATCCATCCGTTGGAATGGATTCCAGCAGATGGATTTGTTGAGCATGTCAGCAAATATCCATCTGCTGGAAATCCATCCCAGGGGAGATTTATCCGCGGTGTACACACCATAGGATCTATCCGCAGAAACCCATTTGATGGGATTTATCTGCGGATAGATTCTATGGTGTGTATGGGGCCTAAGAGGGAGAAGGAGAAATACCAGTGACGGAATAAGAAAGACACCGTTGTGGGGCTTTTTATTATCCGGGGTCCGGTGAGTGTTGAGTTCAACCATTGGTGATAGTGGCACATCATTGTCGGGTGCGAAGAGATAGTTGCACCTTTCTATATGTAACTAGTATTATCAGCATTTGAACCCACATATCCTATTGGACTACATGGGGCAATAGAAACATTGCCTGTTGTTTCAGGGTTGAAGCTCCTAGAGCAGTCGGTGCATTTTGTATTTTATATTTGGGACTTTTTTTCACTTTTGTTTTTTGTTTTTTGGTTCTTTGTTTGTATTTTGGTCTGTTTTCTTCACTGTGGCCAGCCTTGAGCCTCATAAAGGGCCATATTTTTCCACGCATGAATATTGTGGTGCATTGAAGCTTAAGCTGACTTCAAATTTTGGGGCGCACCTTAAGTATTGAACTCACAGTATTCTTTATGCTATATATATGTATTGTATCTCAAATTTATATGCATATATATTTTTTATTTGCATTTTATATTTATTAATATTGGTATAAGATTGATTGATTCACACAAGTTTATTCACATTGTATATCGGGCATATAGCTGTAACTGACATAATATAGTTTCATATATGGTTGTTTGTGCACTAAAATAGTTCACAGTATTAAAAAGTATTCCCAGAGAGTTCTTTGGAGAGTTAGAGAAGTGCATACAGCCAGGTGGCAAAGTGTTGGTCAGAGATCCATGCAAGAGGCAAGTTATAGGAGAAATTGTAGCAGAAGAGCCAGGGTCTACTGTTTATGTAATATTGGAAGGCACATATAATCTGCTTTGTTTCCCACTTCACAGGCTGTCTTCGATTTGATCTATAGGAATGCCACAGAAAGTGTCTTCATGATGGAAAGAGTGACAGATGCCTACAAGAGCTGTGGAGAGCAAGGCCTTTGATGTTGGATGTGTTACAAGCCTGGAATTGCTTCTAATGAACTTTTGCTAAAGACTGAAACTTCTTGTTGGCAGAAAAATGGAGGGGTTTTCTATGAGGAGTCTGAGAGCGTCAAGGGCGGAATGTCTGGCACATAATTGTGAAGTAGAAGGAAAATGGTTTTCCAAATTTTTTACAAACACATATCTGAAAAGCGTGGCGTGCATTTGTATTCAGCCCCCCTCAGTCAATACTTTGTAGAACCACCTTTCGCTGCAATTACAGCTGCAAGTCATTTTGGGTAAGTCTTTACCAGCTTTGCACATCTAAAAGATGACATTTTTGCCCATTGTTCTTTGCAAAATAGCTCAAGCTTCGGATGCAGTGTCTGTGAACAGCAATTTTCAAGTCTTGCCACAGATTCTTAATTGGATTTAGGTCTGAACTTTGACTGGGCCATTCTAACACGTGAATATGCTTTGATCAAAACCATTCCATTGTAGCTCTAGCTGTATGTTTATGGTTGTTGTCCTGCTGCAAGGTGAACCTCAGCCCCAGTCTTATGCAGACTCTAAGGCCCCGTACACACGACTGAGTTTCTCGGCAGAATTCAGCCAGAAACTCGGTCGGAGCTGGATTCTGCCCAGAAACTCGGTCGTGTGTACACTTTTCAGCGAGGAACCCGTCGAGGAACTCGTCGGGCCGAAAAGAGAACATGTTCTCTATTTCCTCGTTGTTCAATGAGGAAAGTCGGCCCGCCGAGCTCCTCGGCGGCTTCCACACTGAACTCGCCGAGGAACTCGATGTGTTTGGCACGTCGAGTTCCTCGGTCGTGTGTACGGGGCCTAACAGGTTTTCTTTTAAGATTGCCCTGTATTTGGCTCCATCCATCTTCCCATTAACTCTGACCAGCTTCCCTGTCCCTGGTGCAGAAAAGCATCCCCAGAACATGATGCTGCCACTGCCATGTTTCATGGTGGTGATGGTGTGTTCAGGGTGATGTGCAGTGTTAGTTTTCTAACACTGTAGCATTTTGCTTTTAGGCCAAAAAGTTTGATTTTGGTCTCATCTGACCAGAACATACTTGTGTTTGCTGTGTTCCCAACATGGCTTCTCGCAAACTGAAAATGGAACTTCTTATGGCTTTCTTTCAACAATGGCTTTCTTTTTGCCACTCTTCCATCGCAGTGCATTGCTGGCTGATGATTGGCCAAGCATGCACTATGACCCGCAATGCTTGGCCAATCACAGCTTGTAAAAAACGGACAGCCATAATTGGCCAAAGCCAGGGTGGCTTTGGCCAATTATGGCTCAGGGGGTTTAGTACACGCCCCACACTATAAGAGGCTGCCTGCAGGTCGGCCTTGTGTAGTGTGTTGCGGTGGTTAAGAGAGAACAGAGAGAGACAGAGAGAGAGTGTAATTTTTTGCAGGTAGATAAAGCAGGCAGGCAGGCAGGCTAGTCAGTTAGAGTTACAGTGTGTAGAGGATATATATGCATCCCAGATGTTGTATATATATATTTTTACACTGTATAGTTTAGCTAGATCCGCTCTTCCTAATTTACTGACAGGCAGGCAGGTGATTGTGCTAGCTGCAGTATTCTCAGGTGGTGCACTGTCTGTGTCCTCTGCAGTGTGCACCTAAAGCTACATGGTGTGTGTACTGTCTGTGTCCTCTGCAGTGTGCACCTAAAGCTAAGTGGTGTGTGTACTTTCTGTGTCCTCTGCAGTGTGCACCTAAAGCTACGTGGTGTGTGTACTGTCTGTGTGCTCTGCAGTGTACACCTAAAGCTACGTGGTGTGTGTACTGTCTGTGTCCTCTGCACATTGTGTACCTAACGTAAAGCTGGTGTTTCTCATATTTACTCCTAGAAGCAAGGATCTGCTCATATTAATACTACAGGCAGGGTATATTGCTGCAAGTACTTTCACGTGGTGTACTGTCTGTGTCCTCTGCAGTGTGCACCTAAAGCTACGTGGTGTGTGTACTGTCTGTGTCCTCTGCACATTGTGCACCTAACGTAAAGCTGGTGTTTCTCATATTTACTCCTAGAAGCAAAGATCTTCTCATAATAATACTACAGGCAGGGTATATTGCTGCAAGTACTTTCACGTGGTGTACTGTCTGTGTCCTCTGCAGTGTGCACCTAAAGCTACGTGGTGTGTGTACTGTCTGTGTCCTCTGCAGTGTGCACCTAAAGCTACGTGGTGTGTGTACTGTCTGTGTTCTCTGCAGTGTGCACCTAAAGCTACGTGGTGTGTGTACTGTCTGTGTCCTCATGCTTACTCCTAAAAGCAGGGATCTACTTATATTAATACTACAGGCAGGGTATATTGCTGCAAGTACTTTCACGTGGTGTACTGTCTGTGTCCTCTGCACATTGTGCACCTAACGTAAAGCTGGTGTTTCCCATATTTATTCCTAGAGGCAGGGATCTGCTCATATTAATACTACAGGCAGGGGATATTGCTGCAAGTACTTTCACGTGGCTTACTGTCTGTGTCCTCTGCAGGCCATTAGTACGTCTGGAAGGACAACAAGGAGAGGCAGAGAGTCACAAGCTGATAAAAGAGGGCAAGCAGGCTCTGCGTCTAAAAGGCAACAGTGCTGGTCGTGGACACGGTGCATCCTCATCAGCAAGTGGCCGTGGGATACGCTCGTCCTTTTTTTCGGCAGCTGGCCATGTTTAGCCGCAACATGCCGAAGACTTGGTAGAGTGGATGACCAAGCCGTCCTCATCCTCCTCATCCTCTCTCACCCAGGCTCAGGGTACTTTGTCTGGCAAAGCAGCTGCCAACGCGGCCTCTTCCCTCTGCTCAATGGCATCAGTCACTCCTTCCCTAGCCCCACCATGTCCTCCTGAGGAGTCCCCGAACTGTTTGACCACAGTGTTGGGTACATGCTGCAGGAGGATGCGCAGCATTTTGAAGGCTCCGATGATGGTACACAGCTAGAGGAAGGCAGTAACGTAAGCCCAGAGAGATGGGGTGCCCAAGAAGGACGGCAATCTGGCAGTCATGTTCCCCCAGCTGCAGCATACTGCCAGGTTTTCTACAGTGATGAGGAGGGAGGGGATGATGAGGTCATTGACTCTACGTGGGTGCCTGATAGGAGAGAGGAGGAGGAGGCACATCTCCAACGAGGCAGGATGCCCTCCAGGGGCCAGCTTAAGGGCAGCACACCGACTGCATCACAATGCATAGCTACGCATGTGCAGGGCGCTGCTGTCTCTCAGCGTTATTCCAAAAGTTCTTCGGTGTGGGCCTTTTTTGAGACCAGTGCATCAGATCGCACCGCTGCTATTTGCAACATATGTTTCAAGCGTATCTCGCATGGCCAAAACATCACCCGCTTGGGCACCACATGCTTGACCAGTCATATGTCGACCTGCCATGCAGTTCGTTGGCAAGCGTACCTCAAAGACCCACACCAAAGAACAAAGCGGACCTCTCCTTGTTCCTCATCAGCTGGGATCTCCAACCCCACTATACCCTCAGTCCTCTCCGAAGCCTGCACTGATAGGACTGAAGGTGTAGAATTAGGTGTGTCACAGCCTACTTGTGGGCAATCTAGCTGCTGCAGCGCCAAAGGGATGTTTCCCAGCCATCCACATGCCCAGTGGTTGAATGCTAGCTTAGCTAAATTGCTAGCACTTCAAATGCTGCCTTTTCAGTTGATAGATTTTGCCCCCTTCCGTGAGTTTGTGGAATGTGCGGTACCTCAGTGGCAAGTTCCCAAACATGCCTCGCTGGACAGGGCAGTCAGTGGTAAGGTGCATATTACCGCTGACTCATGGTCCAGCAGGTATGGATAGGGACGTTACCTTTCTTTCACGGCGCATTGGGTGACTCTTCTGGCAGCTGGGAAGGACGCAGGACAAGGTATAGTAGTGTTGGAGGTTGTTCCGCCACCACGCCTCCAAAATGCTACTACTGGTTGTGACAAACATCTCTCCTCCACCCCCTCCTCTTCTTCCTCTGTGGCCTCTTCCTGTGCTGATGTGTCCTCGGAACCAGCGGTGTTCCGTAGGCGTTCAAGGGGCTACGCAGGTACGCAGGCAAAGAGATGCCATGCGGTGCTTGAGCTGGTGTGCTTGGGGGACAGGAGCCACACTGGGCCAGAGGTTCTGTCAGCTCTGCAGGGGCAGGCTCAGAGGTGGTTGACGCCACACCAGCTTAAGCCAGGAATGGTGGTTTGCGACAATGGCACCAACCTCCTCTCCGCCCTGCGACAGGGACAACTGACCCATGTGCCCTGTTTTGCTCATGTCCTTAACTTGGTGGTGCAGCGGTTCTTGGGCAGGTACCCGGCTTACAGCATGTCCTGAAGCAGGCCAGGAAACTCTGTGTGCATTTCCGACGGTCATATAATGCCAGTGCTTGGCTGGCAGACCTCCAAAAGGAATACAACCTGCCCAAGAACCGCCTAATCTGTGACATGCCCACCAGGTGGAACTCTACGTTGGCCATGCTGCAGCGGCTGCAAATGCAACAGAGTATGTGTGCCAATGTGGCAGCAGGACAGGGTCAGGGGAGCTTGTTTTTTTCCCCACGCCAGTGGGCCATGATCAGGGATGCATGCACTGTCCTGTCACCATTTGAGGAGGCCATGAGGATGGTGAGCAGTGACAGTGCATGCATCAGTGAGACTGTTCACCTGTTGGAGCACACGCAGTGTGGAATAATGGACAGGGCCCTTGAGGCAGAACAGAGGGAGGAAGAGGAGGACTTCCTTGCCTCTCAAGGCCCCCTTTATCCAGACAGTGTTCCTGCTTGCCCGCCTATCACACAGGAAGAGGAGGAGGAGGATTGTGTCAGCATGGAGGTGAAGCCTAGCACTCAGCATCAGCAGCAGTCTTCAAGGGATCAATTACAGTCCCAAGAAACCCATGGACCTGTACATGGCTCAGTGACCCAGAGGACTCTGCACTGAATACCTCAGCAAACCTAGGCTGTATGGCCTCCCTGATCCTGCAAAGCCTGCGGAAGGATACTTGTATTCGTGCTATCAAGGAGAGGAATCATTACTGGCTGGCAACCCCCCTTGATCCACGTTACAAGAGTAAGGTTGCAGACCTTATCTTGCCGGTGCAGAGGGAGCAGAGGATGAAACATCTTCGGGATGCCTTGCAGAAAGGTCTGTGCAACACGTTCCCAGAGACTGGGAGGTTACAAAATCCTGGTCCTGGACAACGTGTTGCTGAGGCTTCGGTCAGTCACAGAAGGAGCAGTGGAGATGGTGGCCGTCTGAGCGATGCGTTCAGACAATTTTTTAGTCCGCAGCCCCAAGGTATGACCGGTTCCAGCAACCATCGCCAGCGTCTGTTTTACATGGTGTGGGAATACCTAGGGGCAAGATCAGACTTGGACACCTTTCCCACCGAAAATACTCTGGCTTACTGGGTCTTGAGGATGGATCACTGGCCAAAGCTTGCACAGTACACAATTGAGCTACTGGCTTGTCCTGCATCCAGCGTTCTTTCAGAACGCACATTCAGTGCTTCTGGAGGCTTTGTAACCGATCACAGGGTGCACCTCTCCACCGACTCGGTCAATCGACTGACCTTCATAAAAATTAATCAGGCTTGGATCACCACCAGCTACCAAGCACCTGATGTTGATGTAACTGAATATTTTTTTTTTTGAAATGTCAGATCTCTTCAAGACTGCCTATGCTGATGCTTATTGACTATCCTGTTATGCTGAGTGACTATCCTTTTCCTCCTCAATGATCATGCTGATAGTTTGTAAGAAAATTTTTGGTTCTGGGCACCGCCACCAATGCCTAAGGCCCAATTTTTCTGTTACTGTTTAACAGAGGCGTCTTATTACAATTTTTGATGCAATACTTTACATCGGGCTCATTCCTGCGCTCCAAATAGAGTATCTGTGAAGGGTTGCAGTGTTGTGGTACCGCCACCAGTGCGTAAGGCCCAATTTTTCTGTCCCTGTTTAACAGGGGCGTGTAATTACAATTTTTGATGCAATACTTTGCAGCAGGCTCATTCCTGAGCTCCAACTAGAGTATCTGTGAGGGGTTGCAGTGTTGTGGCACCACCACCACCACCACCACCAACAAATGCCCAATTTTTCTGCCCCTGTTCAACAGGGGCATGTAATTACTATTCTTGATCTAATATTTCACAGCAGGGCCCATTCCTGTGCCCACCAAGGGTAACTGTGAGGGCTTACAGAGTTGTGGCACCAGCACCACCACCAACAAAGGCCCAATTTTTCTGCCCCTTTTCAACAGGGGCATGTAATTACAATTCTTGAACTAATATTTCAGAGCAGGGCCTATTCCTGCGCCCACCAAGAGTATCTGTGAGGGGTTGCAGTGTTGTGGCACCAGCACCAGTGCCTAAGGCCCAATTTTTCTGCCCCTGTTCAACAGGGGCATGTAATTACAATTCTTGATCTAGTATTTCACAGCAGGGCCCATTCCTGCTCCCACCAAGAGTAACTGTGAGAACTTACAGTGTTGTGGTACCAGCGCCAGCACCAAAGGCCCAATTTTTCTATCACTGTTCAACAATGGCATGTAATTATAATTCTTGATATAATAGTTCACACAGCAGGGCGTTCCAGCACCCACCAAGACTAACTGTGAGGGCTTACAGTGTTGTGGCAACACCAACACCTAGGGCCCAAATTTATGCAGAGTATATACGGCAGGCCCCTACTTTCAAACATCCAACTTACAAACGACTCCGACTTGCAAACGGAAGGAGACGACAGGAAGTCAGAGGAAATCTACCCCTAGGAAGGGAAATTCTCTTCTGTAAGAGGTGTCTCCTGTCCACTGATGCTTTATGGGGTAGAGAAAGGAAGCGCCACCTAAGTGCAGTATTAAAGAGGTTCTTTTAATGACACATTGTAAAAAACACACTTACAAGAAGGTAAGGAAAGAAGGCTCATCTGTAACATCCTGTAGTCCTCATCCCGGATCCATGGGCTGCTTTAGAAGTGAAGAAAGCAGATTGTGTGGAGTCTTCAGGCCTGTCCTGTGGCCTTCAGGATGTAGTCTGTTCCAGCCTCACAGGTCACGTGATTACTTCCCAGGAACACTTCCGGGAGGAGGGTCAAACAGGGAGAACAAAGGCTGATTGGGCTACGCGCTCGGAGCCACTGCTCCTTCTATTGGCCTGATCAGTTACAGATGAGCCTTCTTTCCTTACCTTCTTGTAAGTGTGTTTTTTACAATGTGTCATTAAAAGAACCTCTTTAATACTGCACTTAGGTGGCGCTTCCTTTCTCTACCCCTTTTTTGTTTACCACAGAGTCAGCTCTCTGAGGACAGCAGCCGCCATTGAACAGCCACATCACCTGCATTTTTAACCATTGAACTGCCTGTTACTACTATTTCCAATGGACTAATCACCATACTCCTACCCATATATGTACTTTGTATCTGCGCTGACAGTTACCTCTCCTATTGTACACTGATGCTTTATCACCAATCCTTGTTTCACTAAAAAACCCACATTTTCAAAAAATAATTTGTCATTGGGACAGAAAGTGAATTGAAATCTTCTGAACATATGCACACAGACAGCAAAACAAATGTTGCAGGGGTGATAACCCTTCTCTATGTTTTCAGAAAAGCTTAAAAATAGATTTTATGGCTGGAGCTACACTTTAAAAAAATGACTAGTTCAAAATTACAAACAGATTCTACTTAACAACAAACCTACAGTCCCTGTCTTGTTTGCACCACCTGTATACTGCTGTTCAAAGTATATAGGGCCAAAGGGGCTTGTAATGAACTGAGGGGAGGGGGGGGGGAACCCATGCTATTTTTCTCAATGATTTTCATCCATATTGCAGGGACCAGACATTACATTAAAGCCACAAGCAGTTTTAAATAACTTTTTTCTTATAGTAATCTCATTTTGTGCAGGGACAGTTCTAAACACGTGCCACCTCACAGGCATACTATAGACACCCAGCAGGTACGATATTTAAAGGAATGTTTCATTTTTTTTTTCACTTTAAGCATCATTAAAGTCACTGCTCCAGAAAAAAATACAGTTTTTAAAACTTTTTTTTACATTGATACATGTTCCCTGGGGCAAGACCCGGGTTCTCAAACCCGTTTTATGACAATAACTTGCATATTAGGCTTTACAATTAGCACTTTTGAATTTGAACGTTCAAGTCCCATAGACTTCAATGGGGTTCTAAATGTTCGCGCAAACGTTCGGTCCGTTCGAAGGTTCTGGTGCGAACCGAACGGGGGGGGTGTTTGGCTCATCCCTAGTTTCAATGGCCATTAAAGGTGGCTAGATGGTATACAGATTAGGCACAGGTTAATGCAATGAAAATCAAGGGTACATTGGAAGACTGCAAGATACCATCAATGTGACATCAAGCATTAAGTCTGTGCGTAACAGAGAAATGAGTTCCAATAATGCTGCAATCAAGATGCATTGATAGATCAGTGAATCAGATAGTCCTGTTGTGGTCAGATGTACTGAAAATTATTGCACAACTGGCATGTGGTAGATAAAGATGGGGGAACTGTAAGTAAGTTGGTAAATGGGTATTAGATGTCTGTATTCCACAGAATCAATCTTCAAAAAAATCTCTCTGCCCAGTTAAATAGTTTCCATACTTGCAAAGTTACAATGATTTCCAATATACCTATAGATAGGCTGTTAGTAATGAGATAACAGCGGTCACATAAGTCAGGTTAGTAATGTGCCTTTGAAACAAGTAATAACAGCAGAAGATAAAGGAAGGTTCAGCAATTCAGAGTGAGAATTATGGGATAAACTCTACCGCTGAGGTGTTACTCACTGCTTCACCTTCCACAGGTATTTCGGCTTATCTGATTTTCCGATGTTCGTTTCAGTTATCTATTGACTAAAATGATGAGTGGTCAAGTTCCTGTGACTGCTCGTGACACTGCTGCTGGTGGCGCTAATAGCGCTGTCTCTTCATTTAAATGTTGAGATACTACTTACGCCAGATGGAAAGCCAGCTGGCTAATATCAATATCCAAACGGCTGTGGGTCAGCATAGATCCATACAGGCTCCACTTCCGGATAGTATGACATGATGACATCACTTGATTGATGCATTTTGTCCACCAACCTATGACATATCTTCACCCAACCCTTGTAGTTGTCAGCCAAGAATTGCTTAATGTAAACAAAGAGGCATGGATAATGCCTAAAATGATTAAATAAATACAGCCATTGCCGTGATTTATTTACTGTTTACATTTTTTTGGTGAATTCGGTTTCCTGTTCACATAAGGGAGTGGTACAGGGGGCCCCTTTTTTTGTTTCTGATAAGCTCATCAACATGGGGACAAGGTGCTTTGCCAGGGGGTGCTCCAAGGGTCTGACAAAACACATACCCTTAACTGTCCACCTTTTTTACAAAGCAAACAACTTGGTAGGGAAATGCCGTTTATCAACAATTTAAAAGGATTATTATTATTTGGTAAATGTCACTTTTGCTGTACACTGTGCTACTTCGCAGGCAGGTTTAGGGCATTACCCAAGCAAGTTATTTAACCCTTTCACGGCCAGGGTAGTTTTTGCCATTTTTTTCTTTGCACACATGTTTAACAGATTACTTAAAATTACCAAAACTGTATATATTCTAAAAGTATAGACCCTGTAGACAGGGGCGTACCTAGAGCATTTTGCACCCGGGGCAACCGGGTGCCCCCTGCATACCTCTGCATCCTTCAATATCTCTTTGTTACTACTGTGTACCCCCTCTCCACAACTGCACCTCTGGACCCCTTTACATTACACAGCATCCTGCATCTCTGCACTCCGTTACATTACACAGCATCCTGCACCTCTGGACTGCTTTACATTACAAAGCACCCTGCACCTCTGGACCCCTTTACATTACACAGCCCCCTGCACCTCTGCACCCCTTTACATTACACAGCATCCTGCACCTCTGGACCCCTTTACATTATACAGCATCCTGCTCCTCTGTACCCCTTTACATCACACAGCACCTCTGTACCCCTTTACATCACACAGCACCTCTGGACCCCTTTACATTACACAGCCCCCTGCAACTCTTTACATTACACAGCACCCAGCACTCTTTTACATTACACAGCCCCCTGCACTTCTGCACCCCTTTACATTACACAGCACCCTGCACCTCTGGACCCCTTTACGTTACACAGCACCCTGGACCCCTTTACATTACACAGCACCCTGCATTACTGGACCCCTTTACATTACACAGCCCCCTGCACCTCTGGACCCTTTTACATTACACAGCACCCTGCATCACTGCACCCCTTTACATTACACAACCCCCTGCACCTCTGGACCCCTTTACATTACACAGCACCCTGCATCACTGCACCCCTTTACATTACACAGCCCCCTGCACCTCCGGACCCTTTTACATTACACAGCCCCCTGCATCACTGCACCCCTTTACATTACACAGTCCCCTGCATCTCTGGACCCCTTTACATTATACAGCCCCCACAGCTCTGGACCCCCTGTATGTTACACAGACCCCCTTCAGTGCAGACCCCCCTTCAGTTCACACCCCCTTTCAATGCAAACCTCTAGTGCAAACCCCCCTCAGTGCAGACCCCCCCAGTGAAAACCCCCCTCAGTGCAGACCCCCCCCCCCAGTGCAAACCCCCCTCAGTACAAAACACCCCCCTCAGTGCAAACACCCTCCTCTGTGCAAACCCCCCCCCCCCTAGTGCAAACCCCCTCTTAGTGCAAACATTCCCCTCAGTGCAAACACCCCCCCAGTGCAAACACCCCCTCAGTGCAAACCCCCCCAGTGGAAACCCCCCCTCAGTGCAACCCCCCCTCTGTGCAAACACCCCCTCTGTGCAAACACCGCCCCAGTGCAGTGTTTGCACTGGGGGGGTCGCAGTCACGAAAAAAATCGCTGATCTCCGCCATTTGTAGTAAAAAAAAAATATTAATAAAAATGCAATAAAACTATCCCCTATTTTGTAAACGCTATATATTTTGCTCAAACCAATCGATAAACGCTTATTGCGATTTTTTTTTACCAAAAATAGGTAGAAGAATATGTATCGGCCTAAACTGGGGGAACATTTTTTTTTATATATTTTTGGGGGATATTTATTATAGCAAAAAGTAAAAAATATTGCATTTTTTTCAAAATTGTTGCTCTATTTTTGTTTAAAGCGGAGCTCCACCCTAAAGTGGAACTCACGCTGATCGGAACCCTTCCCCCCTCCGGTGTCACATTTGACACCTTTCAGGGGGGAGGGGGGTGCAGATACCTGTCTAAAGACAGGTATTTGCACCCACTTCTGGCCACACAGTTTCGGGAAAACTGCGGGCATGACGTCACCTCCCGTCCTCCCCCCGTTGTGCTCTGGGAACACTCGGCTCCCAGAGCACAGCGGGAGCCAATCAGCGGCGCAGCGCAACTCGCGCATGCGCCGTAGGGAACCGGGTAGTGAAGCCGGAGCGCTTCACTTCCTGGTTCCCTCACTGAGGATGGCGGGGGAGCAGCAGAGTGACGAGTGATCGCTCGTCCTCTGCTGCGGACGGCGCTGGACTCCAGGACAGGTAAGTGTCCTAATATTAAAAGTCAGCAGCTGCAGTATTTGTAGCTGCTGGCTTTTAATATTTTTTTTTCATGGCACATCCCCTTTAAAGCTTGAAAAATAAAAACCGCAGAAGTGATCAAATACCACCAAAAGAAAGCTCTATTTGTGGGAAAAAAACAACGCCAATTTTGTTTGCACAACCGCGCAATTGTCATTTAAAGCGACGCAGTGTCGAATCGCAAAAAGGGGCCTGGTCCTTTACCTGCATATTGGTCCGGGTCTTAAGTAAAAATATATTAATAATAAAATAATACATAAATATCATTAAGAAAGAAGCAATTAAAAAAAAACGGAATAAAGAGACACAGAAAAATGAATCTGCGGTTTAGCTGTTGTTGATAAAGCAGCTAATATCCAATTCTACTTTAAGACCCTGGGGAGAATGGGACTGCAGCTCTAAAATCCAATATGTTTAAAGTTAGGATATATTGCTCTCAGGGCACTAACTCTTACCTGCCTTCCAGAACGGTGCAATCGCGGCTGTTTGCGCCGCGCGCGCGTGCGTGGTGTTGGCGCGCGCGTGCGTGGTGTTGGCACGCGCGGGCGCGTGCAGGTGCGCGCGCACGGGCGCGCAAGATCTGTAGTTCCGTCCAGCCAATCAGAGCCCTGAGCGGGCTATTTAAACCTCTCCCTTTCCTGTGGCTAGTTGCTGGTTTGTCACAGCGCTTGTTTGGAGTGTTTCCTGGATCCTGGAAAAACCTTATCTGATCTTGTTCCTGTTTACCTGACCTTGGCTATACTCTACCGGATTGCTGCCTTCTCCTACCTTGACCTCGGCTTGCCTATTGGACTATTCTGATCTCACCTGCCCTTGACCTTTTGGCTTGAACTTTGGACTACCCTGTTTATCTGAACTTCCTTGACCACAGCCTGTTTTCTGGATTTCCCTGTTTCCTACCAATCCTGCTTCCCGGACCTCCTGGAATTCCCTGCCATATCTTCAGTCATTCCCAAGTGGACTACTGCCCGGTTGTTCCTGTTTCACGCACCGAACCTTCACCTTCCCATCGGTACCGGTGCCTCCTGGTGCGTCTGCTCCCCTGTCCCCAATTCAGGGGGCGGACCGCGCCGGGTCGCAAAGGGAGCCACCCTCAGCATCTTGGCCTTGGTAAGTGTACTTTTGTTACTACCTGATAGTACCTGATAGTACAAACCAGCCAGATGTCCGAAGCCGACAGGGTGCGCTCGCCTTTTGAGACGCTATGCCAACAAGTCTCAGCCCTCACCGAAGCGGTACAGAAACTTCAAGAAGGCTATCTGCATATAGACGGTCGCTTACAACAGATGAATGTCACCCCCGGATCCTCGACTGCCTCCGCAGCATTAGCTACAGGCCCTACTTCTTCTCAACCCTCTTCTGCTTCTCCAGTGCTGGTAACTCATCCTGAACCACGTGTGCCTACCCCGGAGCGATTCGCTGGCGACCGAAAGAAGTTTCGGGCATTTAAGAACGCTTGCTCCCTATATCTGACTCTTCAACCTAGGACTTTTTGTTCAGAAGCTGTAAAGGTTGGTTTCATGATCTCCCTCCTTGCAGATGAACCACAAGCTTTGGCCCATAGTTTGTTGGAACAAGGGAGCCCGATATTAGACACCATGGACACTTTCTTTGAACACTTATCTAAGTTATACGATGATCCTCTCCGTTCAGCTACCGCAGAACTTACTCTTCATCAACTAACCCAGGGGAGGAGACCCGTAGAGGACTACAACGCCGACTTCCGTAAATGGTCTGCTGACACAGGGTCGAATGAAACTGCCCTAAAATACCAGTTTCGCCAAGGATTGTCGGAATCCCTCAAGGACGAGCTAGCCAGAGGTGACCCGCCTGCCACTCTGGAAGCCTTAATCCAATCAGCCACCCAGCTTGATCGACGTCTTCGAGAACGCCGGCAGGAACGCTTCCAGACATCCCGTCCTAATTGGGTTCCGCCTAGATTCTCACCGGCTCCTCCACCTGCTCCAGTTCCACCTGTTGCTTCGTCTTCAGATCCAGAACCAATGCAGCTCGGTCTACTCCGGGCACCTCTCACCCCTGAAGAGAGACAACGTAGATGGCAGTCCAACCTCTGCCTGTAATGTGGCGCTGCAGGACATTTTCTTCGCACCTGTCCCATAAGACCCAGTAAGTCAAGACTACCGTCTTTTTTCAATTGCCATATTTCCAACTTACCACAGACTTACGTTGTACTTTTTCTTTCCCTACAGCTCCCGCAGGGGGCGGTCCGGCTGCCAGCCATCGTTGACTCCGGGGCTTGCAGCTGCTTCCTTGATTCTGCCCTAGCCCAGAAGCTGCATGTCCCATACCGGCCAAAAAACTTTCAGTTACAGATCCATCTGGCAGACGGCTCTCTACCCCGCTCTGGATTAGTTACCATGGAAACTCTGCCCATCCACGCCATCTCCGACACCGGCCATCGAGAGTATCTGTGCCTGGATCTCATTCCTTCCCCTTTATTCCCTATTATTTTGGGCTTACCCTGGCTACAAGTGCATCAACCTTCTATAGACTGGCTCAAAAAAGACATCACATTCCCTTCTGCTTTCTGTTCTCAGCATTGTCTTCCTCCCGTTAAAGCCTCCTGCTCCACCTTGATGTCTGCACCATCGGATCTTCAACACGTTCCTGCTGCATACTCGGACTTTAAGGATGTGTTCGATAAGCAACAGGCTGACCGCCTTCCCCCACATCGGCCATACGATTGCCCCGTTGATTTACTTCCTGGTTCTAAAATCCCTTTTGGTCGAATCTTCCCACTCTCAGAGACTGAATTGGTGGCTCTAAAAGCCTATATCGATGAAAATTTAGGAAAGAAATTCATCCGCCCTTCATCTTCCCCAGCCGGGGCTGGAATCTTTTTTGTTGAGAAAAAAGATGGTTCCCTCAGGCCCTGTATCGATTACAGGGAGCTAAATAAAATCACCGTCAAAAATAGGTATCCTTTGCCCCTCATTCCGGAACTTTTTCAACGCTTCCGATCAGCCCGGATTTTCTCTAAGCTCGATCTCCGTGGGGCCTACAACCTTATCCGGATCAGGCATGGGGACGAATGGAAGACCGCTTTTAGATCAAGGTTCGGGCACTTTGAATACCTGGTAATGCCATTCGGCCTCTGCAACGCCCCTGCCACTTTCCAACATCTGGTAAATGACATTTTTCGTCAATATCTGGATGATTTTCTAGTCGTCTACTTGGACGACATCCTCATTTTTTCGGTATCACTCGAACTACATCGCACCCACGTTAAGAAGGTCCTGACAATCCTCAGAGAACACAAGCTTTATCTTAAAGCGGAAAAATGCGAATTTGAGAAGACTACAATTCAGTTTTTGGGGTTCATCATTTCAACCGACGGTATATCCATGGATCCGCAAAAGGTCAAAGCAGTTCAGGATTGGCCAGCGCCAGTTGACAAAAAAGGGGTACAGCGTTTTATTGGCTTTGCCAACTTTTACCGAAGATTCATTGTTGGTTTTTCATCCATTGTGGCCCCTATCACTCGTCTAACTCACCAAGGTCTTCGCTTTCATTGGTCCCGGGAAGCTCAAGAAGCATTCAAAAAGTTAAAAATCTTGTTTTCTTCAGCCCCTATCCTTAGGCATCCAGATCCAAGCTTGCCCTTTATCCTGGAAGTCGACGCTTCGGAGACAGCCATCGGTGCTATCCTGTCACAAAGGCAAGGACCCAAATCCTTACTGCACCCCATAGCTTACGCTTCACGAAAACTAAATCTCTCGGAAAGAAATTATGATGTTGGGGACCAGGAACTATTGGCCATTAAGTTCGCTCTAGAAGAGTGGAGGTACCTCTTGGAGGGTGCTCTTCACCCCATCTTGATCTTCACAGACCATAAAAATTTGGAATACCTGCGATCTGCCAAACGTCTGAGGCCTAGGCAAGCCCGTTGGGCCTTGTTCTTTGCCCGCTTCAACTTTCACATAACCTTCAGACCAGGATCTAAGAATGGAAAAGCTGACGCCCTATCCAGAATGTTCACTTAAACCCCTGATCAGTCAGAACCCAGTACCATCTTGACGTCCCAAAATTTCTTTCTGATTTCTCAGTTGGATCTACTTTCCTCTTTAAAGACGGCTTCCACTCAAATTACCAACATACCCTCACTCTCTCTTGAAAGACGGGACGGTTTACTATGGTCTCGAGGCAAAATTTTTGTACCTGAACAAACGAGACAACTAGTACTGAGCATATTCCATGACCATAAACTAGCAGGCCATTTTGGAGCTCGGAAAACCGCGGAACTAGTTAGCCGCTCCTTCTGGTGGCCAAAGTGGAGGTCGGACTGTAAAGACTATGTAACTTCGTGCTCTCGGTGTCAGCGTTACAAAGGCCCAAACGCCAAATCCTGGGGTTTACTCAGACCTCTTCCTGTTCCTGAACGCCCCTGGGCGGACATCTCTATGGATTTTATTGTAGACTTACCACCTTCTGGAGGCTTTACTACAATCCTAGTAGTGGTCGACCGGCTGTCCAAATTTGCACATTTTGTACCCATGATTGGCACACCCTCTGCAGCAGAAACCGCTAAAGTTTTCTTCAAAGAGATCGTGAAGCTCCACGGAACACCCAAAAGCATTGTTTCGGATAGAGGTGTGCAATTTACATCTAAGTTTTGGAAGGAACTTTGTAAATCTCTGGAGATTAAAATCTGCCTTTCATCAGCTTACCACCCGCAGTCCAATGGTCAGACAGAGAGGACCAACCAAACGTTGGAACAGTATCTCCGTTGCTTCTGCTCCTCGTCGCAAGATGACTGGTCGTCTTTGCTACCATCCGCAGAATTTGCGTATAACAATTCTCTACATTCATCCACTAACCAAACTCCATTTTGGGCTAACTATGGTTACCATCCAACTTTTCTTCCAAATTCAATTCCCGAGATTCCTGTACCTGCTGTCCAAGAACATATAGTTGCTTTACAACAAAATTTTCAAAGACTTCAAAAAAACATGCAACAGGCCCAGGAAAATTACAAGAGATCCTATGATAAGGGAAAGAAGGAGTGTCCAGTTTTTAAAGTCGGGGAGAAGGTATGGCTATCAGCCACGAACCTTAGGTTACCCATTCCTTCTCGGAAATTAGGTCCCAGATTCATAGGCCCATTCGAAATTAAAAGAGTGATCAATCCTGTGGCTTTTGAACTAACATTACCAGGGTCATACAAGATCCACCCCGTATTCCACGCATCTCTGCTCAAACCCGTTATTCCAGACTCTTTTCCAGGAAGGGAGGAACTTCCACCTCCTCCAGTGGAGATTGAAGGTGAAAAAGAATTTGAGGTCGAATCTATTTTAGGTTGCCGGAAGAGAGGGAGACAACTCCAGTACCTTGTCAAGTGGAAGGGTTACCCGCCTGAAGACACCTCATGGGAACCTTCCAGAAATTTACATGCTCCTCGCCTGATCCGAATTTTTCACCGGGACCATCCAGAACTGATGGACAGTTTAGGCGTCCGGAGTCCGCCCCTAGGGAGGGGGCACTGTCAGGGCACTAACTCTTACCTGCCTTCCAGAACGGTGCAATCGCGGCTGTTTGCGCCGCGCGCGTGCGTGGTGTTGGCGCGCGCGTGCGTGGTGTTGGCGCGCGCGGGCGCGTGCAGGTGCGCGCACACGGGCGCGCAAGATCTGTAGTTCCGTCCAGCCAATCAGAGCCCTGAGCGGGCTATTTAAACCTCTCCCTTTCCTGTGGCTAGTTGCTGGTTTGTCACAGCGCTTGTTTGGAGTGTTTCCTGGATCCTGGAAAAACCTTATCTGATCTTGTTCCTGTTTACCTGACCTTGGCTATACTCTACCGGATTGCTGCCTTCTCCTACCTTGACCTCGGCTTGCCTATTGGACTATTCTGATCTCACCTGCCCTTGACCTTTTGGCTTGAACTTTGGACTACCCTGTTTATCTGAACTTCCTTGACCACAGCCTGTTTTCTGGATTTCCCTGTTTCCTACCAATCCTGCTTCCCGGACCTCCTGGAATTCCCTGCCATATCTTCAGCCATTCCCAAGTGGACTACTGCCCGGTTGTTCCTGTTTCACGCACCGAACCTTCACCTTCCCATCGGTACCGGTGCCTCCTGGTGCGTCTGCTCCCCTGTCCCCAATTCAGGGGGCGGACCGCGCCGGGTCGCAAAGGGAGCCACCCTCAGCATCTTGGCCTTGGTAAGTGTACTTTTGTTACTACCTGATAGTACCTGATAATTGCGTACGTTATTGCTACCCCTCCAGTGTGCCACAAACCTATCGATACTAATGACCTTATGGCAAGAAGGGCCCCTGTAATGTTTGTTAGCAAATAATCATAATAATCAATCATAATGAGCCTCTGCCCAACAGTTTTCACCTACTGATATGACAGCGTGCCACACAACAATGTTTGCCTGATGATGTTTGCCTGCAATCCCATCGCAAATTACAGCTCCCTGGATGGCTTATGAATGTAAACACAACGTGCTGTGATCCATAGATGATCCATAGATGATGTTTACCTACCATTGCTCCCATCAAAAATGACAGATCCTTGGATGGTTTTTGAATGTAAACATTCCAGCCTGTGATCCATAGTACCCCTTGTTATTGATTCGCAATAAAAAGTTAATAAAAATACCCACATCAATAAAAAAGGCATTTATTGAAAAAAAATTGCATCCCCCCCCACCCCCATATATATCCAACATCACTCATGCTCTCCTGCTATGCAGATACATGTCAATCGTGATGAACTGCTGATGTTGATCCACCACAAAGGAGACCCTCTGCCACAAAATGTACACTTGCTACTACCTCTAATGTTGTCATTGACCAAATATAGTCATGACCATATTCGGTCAATAATGTATATGGTCATGACCATATTCAGTCAATGATGCCACCCAGATTTCCAGGACTGTCTGTTTACATACAACCGCTGGCAGCCACTGCCACAAAATGACAGACTTCCAGCTGATATTTGCGTACATCAGCTGGGGGTTCAGAAGGACAAACTAGCCAGATATGGTCTGTTTGCTCCCCCTTTCACTGAACTTCAAACGGGTTGGGTTTGGGTTGAACGTATCTTCAACCTGAACACGGAGCTCATCCCTAATGTTAATCATACGTTTCTATCACAGGGACCATTTACATCTGTGCTTTAGATTCTTTCGAAGTAATATAAATATGAATTGAACTGTCCGATATAATGTTGTTGCAGTAGGAAATACAGAGTTTTAGTCACTCCTTTTCATACTTTTAGAGAGGATTTTCTGAAAGAAATGATAATCTGAACAATTCCTGCTTATAGCATAGTTATGAAAAGAATGAATAATCTTCCTGCCTACGCACATGTCAGAATAGAACAAAATTATGGAGATATCCAGAAAGGTACAAATGAGTGCACAGATTAAAATAAACATGCATTTGAACAAAATGATTCATCGAGAGCAACAAAAGTGTATGCAGCGAAGAAAAAATTTCATAGTTAGAAGAATCGGGGTATTAAATAGAGGGAAGCTATGCCAAGACTGTGATTACCATGCATTTAGTGTTCCTTTAAAATTAGGTCACTACCAGCTATTATATTAACAAAAAGCTCATTCTCATATTATGAGCAGCAGAATAATAAACTTTGCTAACAAGCCAAGAAATGTTTGTGACAATCTTATTGTTGCCAGTAATAGTAGATCCAACTTCAAAGCAGTATAAATGCTGACAAGGAGAGTTTTCCAAAGGGGATTAAACACATGCAATAGTGGCACAAACCATCCAGAAAAGCAGAGACATCAAAATAGCAAGAACAATTAACATGTTCTAAAACAATGTCATGGTTGATGTTAGAATACCTAGCAATCATACAGCAATCAGTTTATACTCAATTGCAATATGTGTTTAATAATGTTTAATAATGGAGCTTTCAGCTGCAGTTTCTAAATGAGCATGTGTAGTCTTTGAGTAGAAAGTTAAAGGGACATTTTGAAAGATTGTATTGGGCGTGGGTGGAATGATATAGAAGACATTGATTTTACAAATTACCACTAATTAGCAAAGTTTCAAAAAAGCAGAAGCTCTTAATTTTGCTTAGTTGCTTTTTTATGCTCTTTTTTGGGGTACATTTTTGATTGCTTACTTTTATTTCATCTAGTGCTCTTTTTATTTATGTATTGTTTTGTTTTTTTCATTTTTATTTAACTTTTTTCACAATTTTTTCTTTCGCCTGATTACATTTTAGAGAGATGAAAGCTCTCAAGTTCTTTCACCCATAAATGATACATGTAAGGCTGCCTTAGTTGCGTATAATTAATAACATACAACTGCACACGTTCTACTATTTTGGTAACTCATACTTTTAAGTATCCCCAGCCTATAATAATAGCACATTAAAGTTTAAACATGTACTGCACTATTGCATTACCACATTCCTCAGGGGTCCCGTGACAACACACTATGGGCGGAGTCGGGTGACGTTGCCGAAACTGGAAGTGATGCAGGAGCCATGCACCCCACTGTTAATAATACAAGGTGTCATTCTTTTACCTATGTACGTGCAATATGTTTTAATAAACTGTGATTGGTTTTAACTACTACACTAAGAGGTTATCCTGTGTTGCGAGAGTTGCCCATAGTGGCGTTATGAAGAAAATAAAGGGCCATACACCCATATTGTGGAGTAGTCTGTGACACCTAGGAATAAAAGGGGAACAAGGAGGAGGATTGCAGAGCCTGTCTGCTCACCCCTATGTGGGGAAAATGCAGTTTGACTTGGGATTGACAGGTCAAACGTGGAGGTGAGCTAATTTATGAACGATGGTGTATGATTTACAAGGATTGGCACAAAATGTGTATCACTATATATGAAGTTTTCACCATTTCATGAGAAAAGAAATTTCAAAGAGATTTTTATAATATATTTGCTATTGTAAATATATAGAATATTCCTCACTATTTTTCACCATTGTACAATATCAGGAAAAGGGAAACATGAAGAGATTTGTGTTTATTTGAAGCACTGTATGCATATTCACGGTTTTTGTTTTGCATGTTTACTTATTTATTTGATGTATATTGAGGGGCATAGGTGCAACAGAAACTACTTGTTAATTTATTTTTTAAGTAATGAATTGTACATATGTTAACAATTCTAACCTGAGAAAAAAAGTAAATGCCAAATGTTTGTGTTTCCTTTAATAACCGATCAGATTTCACGGAGCTCTGTGCTTTAGCTCTGCAGTATGTGGGGTATCTGATCACTCCTCCCTGCTTTCTATTTCTTTTATCTTTGTGTTTTAGAATGCTCTACAGGAGAAAAAGGCATCAGATAAACCGGTATAACTTATAAAGGAGGATTTGTTTCATCTTTGTGGATCACCTAAGGCTTGTCCCTTCACTTGTCCCTTCACTGGGAATATGCAAGGGTTTTTTTTTTTTTTTGTGAAATGTAATACTTCATGAATTACGACCAACTTTCGGTACAAAATAGTTCAAACTGTTTTAAGCCTCATTAGCTTAGAATGACAAAAAAATTAAAACTGCACAGAATGTCAACTATGGGCCATATATCTTCTTTTCTGTTTGAATATAGGTACTGTTAAGATACCATCAGACATTTCGGGCCAGATCCACAAAGATCTGCCTATCTTTAGGCAGGCGTAGCATATATAAGATACACTGCGCCGCCGTAACTTACTTTTTTTTGGAATCCTTAAAGAATTTGCTCCGTAAGTTACGGCGGCGTAGTGTATCTTTGGCGGCGTAAGGGCGCGCAATTCAAATGGATGTGATGGGGGCCGTGTTTTATCTAAATACGTCGTGACCCGATGTAAACAACGTTTTTTTTAACGGCGCATGCGTGGGGGTATCCCAGTGCGCATGCTCGAAATTAAACCGGAACAAGCCAATGCTTACCACGGTGACGTCATTCTACGCAAATCCCTATTCGCGAACGACTTACGCAAACAACGTAAAAAATTCAAAATTCGACGCGGGAATGACGGCCATACTTAACATTGAGTACGCCTCATAATAGCAGGGGTAACTATATGCCGGAAAAAGCCGAACGCAAACGACATAAAAAAATGCGCCGGCCGGACGTACGTTTGTGGATTGCCGTATCTAGCTAATTTGCATACTCAACGCGGAATTCAACGGAAACGCCACCTAGCGGCCGCCAAAAAAATGCACCTAAGATCCGACGGCGTACTAAGACGTACGCCTGTCGGATCGATCCCAGATGCAGTCGTATCTTGTTTTGTAGATACAAAACAAAGATACGACACGGGAACTTTAAAATTATGCAGCGTATCAATAGATACGCCGGCGTAATTCTTTTGTGGATCTGCCCCTTCATCTCTGTATGTTCCATTAATGCAGTGTTTCTCAATTCCAGTCCTCAGGCCCCCCCAACAGGTCAGGTTTTCAGGATTTCCATTATTTTGCACAGGTGATTTGATCAGTTTCACTGCCTTAGTAATCACCACAGCCTTTTCATCTGAGGGAAATCCTGAAAACCTGACCTGTTGGGGGGGCCTGAGGACTGGAATTGAGAAACACTGCATTAATGGAACGTTTGAATGAAAACAAATCTATGGATACTCCTTGACTACACTAGATATTTAATAAACAACACATTTCAGAGGTGTGGGTTGGACAAACAGATACCCAAGATGTCTTTCTACTCTCACTTTGCTCCTTCCATGAGCAAAAACATTGACGCTTAGCTGAACACAGTGTATATACCGCTAAAACGTGGAATTTCTATCTTGGCGAACAGGGTGCACTAGTGTGGGCACCCGGGACACCTGCTTCACATCTCTTGTGGGGTGCCCAGGGTCCCACACTGGCAATCACCCCCTCTGTGGCAGCCAGTATCTCTCCCTGCTGAATGCCTGCACACAGAACTCTCTGAGGCCTCCTCGCCTATGATGTTCTCCTGTACACAGACAGAAGGAGGAGGAGCCATGAAGGAGGGACATTACACTGAAAGAGCCGCGCTGATAATCTGAGGGACACAGTAACTGAAGGAGGCAGGTAATAAGGGTATTACACCAGGACTAGTGATGGGGGAGGTTAAGAGGATATGTGCTGGAAGGTGCTTTGGGAGGGAAAGGGACTTGTGCTGGGGTAGTCGCATTCAAAATCCCCCACAACACCTTCTAGCACAAGTCCTCTTCCTCCCAAAGCAACCCCCAGCACATACTGTATTCTCATACCACCTCCCTCTCCCAAATAAAAGAGATACTGCCTGCCACATAGCCCCCATTGTGGTTTATGGGAACCCTGGCACCCATAAGAGATGCAGGGCAAGTGCCCTGGGTGCCCATTTTGGCATGTACCCGTGAGGTAAGTTACTGGAGCCAAGTGTCAGAACTTGTTCTGGTACGGGACTCCAGAACTCAGCACGGATTCACAGGACACCAGGATTTTATTTAAATCTTGGGAAGGTCCCTCCAAAACCGATACAGTTAGGAGCAGGGGCATACATACAGGGATCACAATTATGACTCCATACTCCAGGGGGCCCATGCAGCCCCCTGTGCACCTGAATAGGAGGGGCGACGGGGACAGCATATAGCGGAACCAATGCTATCTGTTCATTCATAACTGAAGCATAGTAAACTGTGTACAGTCATAACTTTAGTTTGTGAACCAAGCTTTGTACAGAGCTATTCCCGTCCATTCATTCTAGCAGCTAACTAAGACTGAAGAGAAGGAGATTGAGGGCTATCTCCTCAATCTCCTTTCTCTGTCTCAAAGGTGGAACATTAGAGGTCTATTTAGATCTAAACTGGGGTTTAGAATGGGGCTCCTACAAAATTGTAAAAAAACAAAAATGTAAAAAAAAAATGTGAAATAATAAAAAAAATAAAAATGACTGACACCAGTGGCGGAACTACCGGGGTCGCAAAAGTCCCACTTGTGACCGGGCCCTGGCATTCTGCCACTGTGGGGCCATAGCTGTGGATCAGGGGTGTCCTTTATGGTTTCTTGCACTGGGGTCTTGAAGTTTCTAGTTACGCCTCTGGTGCACTGAGCAGCACCAAGAAAACACCAGTGAGTAGAAACTGTGTTGTCTAAATAATTAATACCTCTGTTGGTTGATACTATTTTATTAAGAGAAAATAATATAGAAGCTGCAAAAAAAAAATCATTGCAGCTAACTATATTTATCATATTGCATTGGACTATTTTGTATATCCAAAACAACAAAAACAAAATGGCACAGGAGTCAGTCCATATGACTATTAATCTAGCTTTTAGTTTTACCCATCAGAGGAAAACAGGAAATGTGACTCACAGCTTAGAGGAGCTGTGCATATGACTCAGTTATCAATGTCACATCTTGTTTCTAATTCCAGTTGATATAAGGACCTTTTTACTGCTATTTGAGAAGCCGGAGATGTGCACAGTATAAAGATATGTGTGTTTAGATCTTACTTATCAACTGTTCTTGTTATGCTTATGGACCCCTTGGGGTTTACCTATTAACAAGCTCAGATAATTCTGTCATAAGTATTAGAACTTATGGCGTATAGACTTTATGACTAATTATAAGTACAGACTTACATTTTCTCCTCAGCAGAGTGATAATTAGGGGAACATATTCAGTGCTGTAATTGAACAAGAACATTACCGAGCCACTTTTAATATCCAGAAGGAAAATGTATTTAAATTGCATGCACAATGAATTAAGTCATGAACACTGTACATTTCTGGGCTAGATATGTATATCAGTGGTTGTGAGATTCAGGGCATGTTAAAAGGATTTCTACTTAGAAATAAAAATGTAGCTTGACACAGAATGAATAAAGGCAATTATAGTTTTGTATACTCAGTGGATTCTATGACAGGGTATGTTCCCTAAATGCATCTTAGGCCTCGTACACACGACCGAGTTTCTCGGCAAAAACCAGCAAAAAACTTGCTGGGTTTTTTTTTGCCGGGGAAACCGGTCGTGTGTACATTTTCCGATGAGGAAACTGTCGAGGATCCCGTCGAGCCAAAAAGAGAGCATGTCTTCTTTTTCCTCGATGGGAATGGAGAAATTTGCCTTGTCGAGTTCCTCGACAGCCTAACAAGGAACTCGACGAGGAAAACTATGTGTTTCGCCCATCGAGTTCCTCGGTCGTGTGTACGAGGCTTCAGTGTTGCATATCTGTTGGATTGGTGTAGTATGTGGTAACTACTAATCTATCATGGTGATCTCTGGGTAACATTTGCACCTCCAGTAGTTACTTTTTCTAACTCCTCAGTTTGTGCATAGGTGAAAAGAATGAAATGAGAGCAGGCATGAGGGCTCCATTGCAGCTCAGGCACTGCTGTTAGGTTGTTCCTTCATGGGAGAGTTCAATAATGGAACTAATATAGATCTGTGATGTCACTGTTCTCTCTGAGTCCGTCCAAGCTGTATCCTGTGTTAAGCCCGGATGAAGGGACGGTGGTGTCATCACTGAAACAAATTGGATATTTTTATATTACCTTTTTATCAACAATTAAAATTATCATGGACTATTTTATCAGATTTTGGTCTGGCACGCTTTTCTGTATTTCTATGGCTTCAGTGCCCTGCATCCTCCTTGTTTGTCATATTTGGGCTTGAATAGTGTCTCATGTCTGAGTCTTTTCTTAGCTTGTTCCTTCTAAGTATTATTTTTCCTGGTCTTTGGCTTACTTCAATAACGCTTGTGTTGGAGACGCTCAATTGACTGGATTGGACACTGGTCCTGGATGGGTATTCATGTGGGCAAAAAGGAAGGAATGCCTTCCAGTGGATAGTGCTCAGTGATAGATGGTGGATCTCGGCCCACTTGGGGTTTGGGCTGCTACCCTTTCTGTGTGACCTTATGGTCGTTTCAGCATGTAGACTTGAATAAAACAAAAGAGAGAAAGAAAGAGGAATGTAACTTCTAAAGTATGGTTCATAGACTTTTGTTAAAAAGTAGCAATATGTACATCAAGCCAACACGTTTTGGGGGAATTGTCTCCCCTTTCTTCAGGGCTGTTGCTGCGTACTATTTAAAAGGGAACAGTTCCAATGACTGGTTATGTTGGATGATGGTTTCAGAAAAAAGGATGGCAGCATGCCAGCTTTAGTTGCAAAGGAGTCTATTCGCTGAAACAAGCTGGCTTGATGTAGGTGTTGCTACTTTTTTTTGTTACAAAGATATTCTTTCAAATAGTTTTTATAAAATTTTCTTACAGACAGTTCAACATCAATGTCATAACCATCATCATATGTTCAAAAATGCTGTCATCAGTATATTCATTATCAAACCAAAGCCAAATGCTTTGTAATAGCACAAGCAATTAGTAGTATGTCTTTAAACTCTTTCATATACAGTATCTCACAAAAGTGAGTACACCCCTCACATTTTTGTAAATATTTTATTATGTTTTCATGTGAAAACACTGAAGAAATTACACTTTGCTACAATGTAAATTAGTGAGTGTACAGCTTGTTTAATAGTGTAAATTTGCTGTCCCCTCAAAATAACCCAACACACAGCCATTAATGTCTAAACTGCTGCCAACAAAAATGAGTACAAAGTGAGTGATGTCCAAATTGGGCCCAAAGTGTCAATATTTTGTGTGGCCACCATTATTTTCCAGCACTGCTTTAACCCTATTGGACATGGAGTTCACCAGAGCTTCACAGGTTGCCACTGGAGTCCTCTTCCACTCCTCCATGAAGACATCACGGAGCTGGTGGATGTTAGAAACATTGCGCTCCTCCACCTTCCATTTGGGATTTCCTGATTGATGTATTTTCTTGAGCGCAATAATTCACAATTATTTACTTACTATTAGTGAGGCTGGTAAAACTGGATGAAAATTGTAAGCTCACCTTGGCATGTTGCGAATCAGTGTGACCTCCTCTGTCCGACAGCCCTGTTTATTTTGTCCCCTGAGGCTACTTGCCTGGAGAGCATGGAGAGCCTCTGCCGCAATCTTGGCTGCTGTGTCCGGGCGACCGGGAAAGGAAATTCATCAGCTGCGCCAGGCAGCTTTTCTCTTTTCTTTTGCAGGACATGTCTGGGATGTGTTCCCCCACCATGAGGAGCAGAAACCGGCGATCTCCTGTGTCCCTGTGTGCGGTTTGGAGCTCCGGTTGTCTGTGCTGGTGAGGAGCTCGGCTTCTAGGCAGCCATCTTCTACCCGACCCCTCCTGTGTTACTACTTTTTAATAAACATCTATGAACCATACTTTAGAAGTTGCATTTCTCTGGACACCAGGCGCTCCTTTTTTTTTTATCAAAGTTTATTTTTACAATAGTCTTTCTCAAACTTTCTGCGAAACCCTTGAAATATCTTTTAGAGGACCACTGCTAACAATTACTATATCCACCATTCACCATAATTTATGGTTAACAGTAATTTTATATATGAGAATATATGAAATATATGAAATAATATGGAATGTTGCATACTTTATGTATTTGTCACTTAGTGCTGGTCTAAATGACACAGATATTTTCATTAATAATAATGAAATAAAAAAAATGATAATAATGGCCAGAAAAAGATGCAGATGGTGAAAGTTGTAGCATTTATTTTATTTGTTGTGGAAAGTGAAGTGCCCCCTTACATTGGTGGCCAATGGAGAAGGACCCCCTTATATTGGCAGTCAGTAGAAAAAGGACTTTCTCACACTTCTGCCAAGGGGGCCTTCCCACAGTGGTCAGAAGGAGGAATGCCCCTTACATCGGCGGTCAATGGGAAAAATGTCCCTTACATTGGTGCTTAATGGGAAAAATGTCATCTTGCCTGAGAAGCAGAAATTGATAACTGCTCAAGGAATGACTAGCCACCTCTGGAGGAACCCTAGCTAAGAAAGGGGGTCCTATACACTATGTTAATTTTCTAATTCTAATACCAGCATTCACTTTCTTTACAGATTCTAGCAGCCTTGTTTGACAAGGTACAGAATGGAAGGTCATTAGGCAGTTTGTCCTGAGGGCATCGGAATAATATAAGACATGCCTTGTCCTAAAAGGAATTCAACTCCTAAAAGTTAAAGAGCACACTGAGGTGCCAAGTCTCTCTGCTCATACATTTAAAACGATATGTTTACCAGGCATACTAAACACACTTTATACAAAGTTGAAGAAATAACCCATGGATCATTATGTAAAATGAAATAAAAAATCATAAACCTGCAATCATATACAATATAAAAAAATATATCAAAATTTATTTTCATTTAGATCCCTTTCACACTAAGGCAGTTTTCAGGTGTTTTAGTGCTAGAAATAGAGCCTGTAAAGTGCCTCCCATGCAGCCCGAATGTGAAAGCCCAAGTGCTTTCACACTGGGGCGAGTGTGCTTGCGGGACATTAAAAAAATTCCTGCAAGCAGCATCTTTGGGGTAGTAAATATAAACAGCACTCCCAAACACCCCTGCCCATTGCAATGAATGGACAGCGCTTCCTAAACGCCTGAAAAGCGATTCAGAAGCACACCAACACGAGTGTTTTTAACCTCTTCTTTGGCCGCTAGTCGGGGTTAAAAGCACCCCGCTAGCGGCTGAATATCGCTGCATAAAAAGCCGTAAAGCGCCGCTAAAACATTTTAGCTGTGCTTTAACGCTAACGCGCAAATGTGTACCTGTTCAAATCATTGTAGTTTCCTTTAAAACGGAGTAGTAGCTCTAAAAACAGCTAGAGTACTACTTATACTTTAAAACCTAACAGTGAAGTTTGTGCACACCTCAGTGTTAAGTTGAAATTCGTTTAAAGCCGCCTACACACGGTCGGACAAAACCGATGAGAATGGACCGAGGTTCTGTTTCATCGGTGCAAACCGACCGTGTGTATAGCCCATCGGTCTGTTGTTCTTCGGTCCAAAATTTTAAAACATACTTTAAAATCGAACCGATGGACCGCTGACCGATCGGGCCAAACCGATGGTTAGTACAGAAAAGAATCGGTTCAAAACCCGCGCATGCTCAGAATCAAGTCGACACATGATTGGAAGCATTGAACTTCGTTTTTTTCAGCACGATTTGTGTTTTGCATCACCGCGTTCTGACCTAATCGGTTTTTGAACTGATGGTGTGTACACACATCAGACCATCAGGCCACTTCAGCGGTGGACCAATGAAAACGGTCCATCGGACCATTCTCATCGGATGAACCGGTCATGTGTACAGGGCCTCACAGTGTTAATGTGGCATTTTTGGGGCATTTGTTACACATCTTGCAATGGTACTAATAAAAGTCATACTGGATTCATGATTTTCAAATGAAAATTATGAATTGGCTCATATATTATATTCTGTGCACATGCTTCTACACACTGTAAATAATGTAATGTGTTTCCATAGAAACACCAAGTACAAACACTTCCTGAAAGAGGCCATACTATCATGCTTTCCTCCTACACCAAACCTTTTTCATGGCAGTGCTCCTATAAATCATCATTTCAGCCTTTAAATATTTAGGGCCAAATCCTCAGCCAGGCGGCGTAACTTTCTACCTAAGTGCCTGATCCACAAAGCACTTACCTAGAAATTTCAGGCCGTGTAACTTAAGTGCCGCCGTCGCAAGGCGGTCCTCCTCTCCGGGGGGCGTTTAAAATTTAAATGAGGCGCGCTCCCGCGCCGGCCGTACTGCGCATGCGTGTGATGTAATTTTCCCGACGTGCAGCGCGCGTACGTAATTGACGCCGGGCGGCTTTGTGGATTGCGACGGGACACTAAAGTTGCGACGGGTGAAAAAAATATACGCGCCGGGGAAACAAATAATTATAAAAAAAAATGACAGCGTCGCTCAGCATGCATTCCTGAGAGGGAGAACTCCATGCCAATTTTCAAAGAAAAAAACGGCATGGGTTCCCCCCCCCAGGAGCATACCAGGCCCTTAGGTCTGGTATGGGTTGTAAGGAGACCCCCCCACGCCGAAAAATCGACATAGGGGGTCCCCTACAATCCATACCAGACCCGTATCCAAAGCACGCTACCCGGCCGGTCAGGAATGGGAGTGGGGACGAGCGAGCGCCCCCCCCCCCCTCCTGAGCCGTGCCAGGCCGCATGCCCTCAACATGGGGGGGTTGGGTGCTCTGGGGCAGGGGGGCGCACTGTCCCATCATGCTCCGGCAGGTACCCACGTGGTGGGTGCCTACCCACGTGCACCCACCACGTGGGTACCTACCGGAGCATGATGGGACGGTGATGCCTATATAAATGGGATGCAAGGCGCGCTTCCATCATTACAGTGACAAGAGGCGACGAGGCAACATCGGAAGAGGGGAGAAGAAGAACCTGACGTCACAGAAGACCGCGCCGGCTGCCTGTTAGTAATTGAGCTAACACACAAAGATAGCAGGCAGCCAGCGCTGAAGAAGAAGGCACCGGACAGCTGGAGAAGAACCGGGGTTCGCCGAGTCAACAGCGGAAGAGGGGAGAAGATAGAAGAAGACCCCCGGAGAGCGGAGAAGCTCCCCCCCGGAGAGCGGAAGAAGAAACCCCCCCCGGAGAGTGGAAGAAGACCCCCGGAGAGTGGAAGAAGAAGCCCCCCCTGGTAATAGAGCTAATAAAGAAGACAGGGGGGTGCCTCCGGAGCAGAATAATACATTATTTTAAAAACCCTTGTGTTGTGTGTTTACTAACTTTTACTTTTTGCCTACAGGTGAATGGGTAGGGGTACGATGTACCCCATATCCATTCACTTAGGGTGGGGGGCCGGTATCTGGGGGACCCCTTATTTGAGGGGACTCCCAGATTCCGATAAGCCCCCACCCGCAGACCCCGACAACCAACGGCAAGGGTTGTCGGGAAGAGGTCCTGTCCTCATCAACATGGGGACAGGGTGCTCTGGGGTGGGGGGGCCCGTAGTGCGCCCCCCTGCCCCAGAGCACCCAACCCCCCCATGTTGAGGGCATGCGGCCTGGCACGGCTCAGGAGGGGGGGGGGGCGCTCGCTCGTCCCCACTCCCATTCCTGACCGGCCGGGTAGCGTGCTTTGGATACGGGTCTGGTATGGATTGTAGGGGGACCCCCTACGTCGATTTTTCGGCGGAGGGGGGGTCTCCTTACAACCCATAACAGACCTAAGGGCCTGGTATGCTCCTGGGGGGGAACCCATGCCGGTTTTGATTTTACAAATTGCCGTGGAGTTCTCCCTCGGGAATGCATACCAAATGCCGTCGCTTGAATGGGCTTTTACATGGTGTTACTAACTTTACACTTTGTAAAAGCAGCCCTAGTTTTACACTTGGCAAACTAAAACTTACGGCGAAAAAACTAAGCACAAAAGCTTTGTGGATCGCCCTAAGTGCTAATTTGCATACCAGAAGAGGCATTTCGACTCGAAATGCCCCCAGTGGCGGATGCGGTACTGCATCCTAAGATCCGGCAGTGTAAGTCCCTTACAGATGTCGGATCTTCTGCCTAACTTTGGAAAACTGCTTCTGAGGATCAGTTCCAAAGTTAGAACCAGAGATACGACGGCTTACGCCGGAGTATCTCTTTTGTGGATTTGGCCCTTAATCTTTTGAATGAAATGTACATAGTAGTCATTTATGACAACTTCCATGTTCTTCTATTTAATGCACATGCAGAAGGATTATGTGTTCTTGTGTGACAGCTACAAATGGAAGACGGTGTATGTAGTTAGTCATACCAAACCACAGCTAGCTGGAAAAAATGTGACTATGAATAGCATGAGTTTCTTCTCCCTTTATATTTTTATCCTATATATTTTAATTTAGTATATGTAGCAATAACCTCTTATGAGCTTCTGGGTTTTTGGAGGTTCTCCTAGCCCTCCCAATAGTGACCTGCCATGTAGATGCACCTGGGTAATTGCCGAACTACCAACAGCGACACACAGACAAACTTCAGTATCCTTCAAAACGTTACTTACAAAAAATGTACCTATATGTCTTGGGGAGAAAGGGTTAGGGGTACAGGGTACCCAAAACAAGCAGCAAAAATTCCCTCCACTGAGTAGACTTCTCAGTGAACATGTTTGGCCTAGATGGGCTACTATCCACCAGTATATTTTTGACCTCTGACATTGGAATATTTTGGCTTCTGCCACAGCCCAACGTAGATTCTGTAGACCCAGTAGAGCAGCTATCTTTCAGAGGCCAATGCACAGGCCAGGCTAGGACACATTAGGTTTCAGGCACAAACTATTAGCCGGATTCAGTATGACTTACGACTGCGTATCAGTAGATACGCCGGCGTAAGTCCGAATGCGCGCCGTCGTATATTTAAGTGTATTCTGGAAACCAGATACGCTTAAATCTGGCTAAGATACGACCGGCGTAAGTCTCCTACGCCATCGTATCTTACGTGCATATTTACACTGGCCGCCAGGGGCGTTACGTGGATTTACGCGTTGAATATGCAAATGACCTATATATGCCGATTCACGAACGTACTGTTCACGAACGCTGTTTACGTAAGGCGTTTTTACGGCATAAAGATAAACCACCAAAAAGATGGCGCAGCCCATGCAAGGTATGGACGACGGAACAGCCGTCGTATTTTGCGTCGTTTTCGTAAGCGTACGTGATTGGGGCTGGGCGTATGTTACGTTCACATCGAAAGCAATGAGTATTTGCGACGTGATTCTGAGCATGTGCGCGCATGCGCCGTACCAACGGGCCTCATTTACATTGGGTCACGATTAATTTAAATGAAGCCCGCCCACTACATGCCTACATTGAATTTGGCGGGGTTACGCCGGGCCATTTGCGCTACGCCGACATAACTTAGGGAGCAAGTGCTTTGTGAATACAGTATGTGCCTCACTATGTTACGTCGGCGTAGTGCAAATGGGATGCGCTACGCTGGCATAAAGATACGCCGCCATACGTGAATCTGGCTATATATATATCTCCATGGTTACACCAATTAATCCAAATTGATTCATCCCCATGAATCTGGAGCCTCTATAATCCTTTTAAATGTATTCATTGAACACACTGGTAATTAATTGACCTAGGTTTTTTCCCCCTCAATCTCTTCACCAATGTAGGAAATAAAATTTAAGGTGTATTTTTATATTTGATATTTGTGATGTATGCAAAATACTTTTTATCTCTTAAATCTTTTCTATTTCTTGACTCTCCAGTGATCATATGTTATAGTGCCTGATAATAATTCTCCTGAAGACATTTCGAGATCTAATCAGTCTGCACCTGTTTATGTATTGTATGATCATATCGGACATTTTTTTATGTCTTTATATTGTTTTTGATGCTCTTTAAATAAATTTGTATATATTTTTTCTACTTTTGTCGTTGCATCTTTGCACCTTTAAAATCACAAACCCTTTGATCTTTGATATTTTATGCTTATATAAGGCATGGGATGCAGTGCTAAATGATTTTCAGATGCCCAGCAAAAATCTTTGGACCAGATTCACAAAGCACTTACGCCGACGTATCTAGAGATGCGCGGCGTAATTCAAAAATGCGCCGTGCGTATCTTTGCGCCGTATCCTCAAAACGAAATACGCCTGAAAACCAGATTTTTCTGTCCGACGTAAAACGATTACACCGGCGCATCTTGAAGCGCAAAATACACTAGACACACCATTGATTTTCTATGCTAATATGCAAATGAGGGAGATACGGCGATCCACAAAAGTACGCTTGTGCGGCGTAGGCTACGCCCTGTGCGCATCTGCTAGTTTCACGGTGTAAAGTTACACCTTATAAAAGTTGCCCTAACTTTGCACCATCCGTGTAAATGTCAGCTAAAGCAACACCGTTAGGGAAGAGCTAAGGACACACACTTGCAGGACAACAATCTGTATGCCAAAATGCCAGGGGAATCCATGCTCATAGCTATACTAGTGACTTTAGTAACTTTAGTAACCGAGGGTGTCCCCTCGAACAGCAGCCAGGAGACGCCTCGCAGAATGCATCTTTGCACAGTAAACACACACATTAATCATGAGAATGCACGCATGCACACCCACTGTGGTCCCTAGCACAGACACATCACATCCTCATCTAATTGGATTAGACTCAAGTACCCCCCACGGTACTAGGGAGCAGCAACGCCACGCCACGGCTCCAATTATGTTACTGTGCATTCATACACCATTCACATGGACCTGGCAATCCCTAATCCACCAAAACTGAGGGTGACACCCTTTTTTCATCAGGAATGCCACCCCCACATTCATACATCATTCACACACATACAACAAATCATAATCACAGTAGAATAAAAAAAATAATAAAAATAAAAAATAAAAAGTACAACCAAAATTAACGGCAGCGGCGTGAGCTACGCCTGGGCCGGCCACGGGCACGGCCACGGCCAACCAGGGGAGACTCATGGGGGGGAGCAGGGGAAGGAGGAGCCTCCCCTGGTGACTGTCCTCCTGCTGGCCTGCCCTCCAAGGCCACGGCTATCCTGGTCAGACCCACAGTGAGGGCAGCCGTATTGGCCTGGACAGCCTGGGTGTTTGCGTGGAAAGCCTGGGTCAGGGCACTCACCTCCAGGGCCAAGCCTGCTGTGGCGGTCTGCAGGTCACAAATGCATGTTATGACCGCCAAGGAGTTTGTGCCCACATCACTGACCGAGTCCATAATTGAGCCCAGGCTGTCCTGCATCTGGGCCAAAGTACGGGTGACCTGACCCAGATGTTGGGTCTGCCGGGCCTGGTCCCTCCGCAGATTGGCCGGCAGGAACTCGGCCACCCCCCTGGTCTTCTGGGTAGCCTTCCTGCCTGCAGCTGAGGCTTGTGGCCTGGAAGAAGGGGAGAGAGAGACCCTTGTGGGGGGAGACCTGTTGAGGGAGGAGTGGGAGGGGCTACCCCTGATGGAGGCGTGACTGCTGCCAGCCTCAGGGGTAGCCTCAGGGGGAACCACATCCAAAGTCAAAAGGATTTCCCTGGCAAGGTCCATCCGATCATCCCCATCCTCCCCCCCTCATCCTCCTCCCCCTCAACCTCCTCATGATGTGAGGTGTGGCCACTCCCCTCCCCTGAGGACTCCTGCCCTTCTTGGGGCTCTTCTGCAGTCTGTTGTCCGGGGGTTGGTGCAGACTGGCCTGATGGCCCAGCAATCTCCTGGCCATCTGTGGATGACACAAAACATACACAGGTTGGAGGATCCACACACTTGGCACATATTCCCTTCCCCCACCCACACACCAGATAGAAAAAAAAAAATTACCTGTCCTCACGCCCTCCTCGGAGTCAAAGCCAGGCAGGCCCACCACTTGTTGGCTGTGAAAGCACCGGGCCACTGCCCACTCCTCCTCAGTCAGCCTGACGGAGCAGGGTGGTCCTCCACCAGTGCCCGTGGCATGGGCATTTATCTTGGCCATCTTGTCACGGACCAGGCTCCTGAGATCATTGATCTTCTTAGCTATCCCACTGGTGGTCCTCGTCTCCCCCCCCCCCCGCATTGATCTCGTCCGTAATTTGCTGAAGGATCGCCTTCTTCTTGGCCGGGGGGGTGTCCCGGCTCTCAGGGCCATGTAAATAACGCCCAAATCGGGTGATGGCCCTGGCAAGTATTTGCTTTTCTCTCACCGAAAAATTAAACTTTCGTCTCTTTGGTGCCATCTCACCCAACACTCAGCACCAAACAGACAAAAAAAACAAACACAACAAACAAACACAAATACTAACACAGAACAAACACACACACAAAAAGACACAGAACAAACACACCCAAAAATCAAACAGCAATATCAAACAACACAAGCAGACAGCTAATACAAAATCAAAAACAAACACAGAAAAAACAAACAGAAAAAAACCCCAGAAAAAACACTCAGAAAAAACACACAGCTACTACAACCTCCTACTACAATAAATCTTTAATGTAGCAATACTACACTCACCAACAAACACCAACAAACAACAGAGCAAAAGCAACTTGCTTTAGGAAGGGGAACACAGGGATGTACTTTTGCAATGGAAGGGCGTTTGTGTGGGGCTATTTATACACAGGGCGTATCTCACTAAGTCTGCTTGGCCTTTTTCCTATCTCACTGATTGCGCCGGGCCAAGTTCTAAGCATGCCCAGTGAGGTGCAGATTCGTGCGCGCATGTGCAGTACGGCCGGCCCTTCATTTGCATGGGGTCACGGCTCATTTCAATGGAGCACGCCCACTTCCTTCCCACTTTCAATTACCCCGCCTTACGCCTCGGAATTTACGTTACGCTGGCGCACATTTGGGCGCAAATACTCTGTGGATACGGCACTAAAACCACAAAATTCAGCCGCCGTAACTTAAATGACATGCGTTACACCGATCTAAAAATGCGCCGCTCTACGTGAATCTGGGCCTTTCTGCTCAGGCACAAACTAGTTTAGGACATTCTAGAAGTAGATGGGCAGATAGAAGAACAAACAATTTTTGGGCTCTGGTTTCCACATCTAGGCAAAAGACTTGGGAGCAAAGACTGGACAGCTCTGAATCTGCATTCTCTCCAGGCAGCAACCTGGAAAGCACTGCACCCTGCTGCTCACATTGTTACCAGGTAAACTCTGGAAGGCAAGCACCCTTTCTTGAAGGCCTCTCCAAGTATATATCCTCTACTTCATCTCACATCATTGGCATAATCCCTTGGCCAGGGCAGAATACATTTTCACAACCTAAAACATTGTATCTCTGCATTCTACCTACTGGGAAACACGCAACAGTAGCAGACAGAAGCAAACGACACCCTCGTAATTAGGAGAAACCTAACAACCAGCTTTAGTATGGAGGATACTACATATCTTCAAGATTTTATTCTTCTGCATGTTCCCAAAAAAAACTATTTAAAGATTTTTTCTCTAGAAATTTAAGGCTAAAGTGAATTAACCACTTCGGGGTTTTACTCAGTTCATGACCAGGCCATTTTTGTAATACAGCACTGCATTATTTTAACTGACAATTGCGCAGTCGTGCGATGCTGTACCCAAATAAAAGTGATGTACAGTATTTATCGGCATATAACACGCACCAGCGTATAACACGCACCCCAACTTTAAGAGGGAATTTTCGGGGGAAAAAATTTACACAGGCCCCCGGCATAATACACAATACATGGACCCCCTGCACAGTACACGGGCCTCCTGCACAATACGTGGACCCCTGTACAACCCACAGCCCTCTTTCATTATAAAGATGTGAGGGGTGTACTCACTTTTGTGAGATACTGTAAACTGAGAAATTTTTTTTTATAAAACTGACATGAAACCATTTTCAGTTTTTCTTTAAAACAAAAGGCCAACTTCTGTCCTTTGATACCACGCAACATAATTACTAGCTGTCTTTTGTGTCACCTTTACGGCAGCAAAAACAATAGTCTTCATGGCACAGTAACATAAAGGGCTGCAAGCACAGCCCTGCACTCTCAGCAATGGGACAGCGCTGCCAGCATACTCTAAAGTTGAGACAACTTCACACTGTCAGCCTATCAGCCCCTTATTATACACCGCTCCTCCTGTGTCACTCTCAATGTGGATCAGAGCTTCTGAATACCTCCATTAACGCTGCTCTCTCTCATGGACCCCATCATGTGACTGCTCTCCTCTCTTTTATTGACGGTCACGTGACCGCTCTCCTCCTCCAATCAAAAGCTACACACGAGGAGGTGGAGTGGGAGGAGGAGAGCAGCCACAACAAGTGGCATTGATTGAGGGATTTGGGGGCTTGTATTTACATTGGGAGTTACACAGGAGGAGAGGTCATGTTTTCTGGAATTTGGGCTTTACTGCCAGCACTGTCCCCTGGCCAGGAGAGGCAGGTCGGCCGGCCGGCCTGACACTCTTCCAATGGGTGGCAATAGAAAGAAAGAACTGCCGCTCCAGATGATGTACCTCAGTGATAAATAAAATAGCCCAAAATCCAGTGGGTGCAGGCAATGCACAGAGCATAAATGGGAGGAAAGAAATTTTGGACAGCCGCACTCCAATAAAAGGTAAAAAGGTGTTGCCTTTTATTCTGGTAAAAAATACTACAAAAGCAAGGAAAAACAGCAGACAGTGGGGTAATAGAGCTAACTAGTTTCACATTGATAACCAATGCTTAGTCATAGCTAAAAACATGGGTGGCACCCGGGGCCGACCGCCCTATCCCCGCCCCCTGTTGGTAGTAAACAGATATTGCTGTATAACACGCAGGCATAGTTTACCCTATATTTTCAGGGTAAAAAAGTGTGTGCTATATGCCGATAAATACAGTAATTTTTTCCCCACAAATAGAGCTTTGTTTTGGTGGTAATTGATCACCTCTGCGGTTTTCATTTTTTGCGCTATAAACAAAAAAAGAGAGACAATTTTGAAAACAAAACAATATTTTAGAATTCCTGCTATAATGCATATCCATTAAAAAAATGAAAAAAAATCGAATTTCTTCATCAATTTAGTACAATATGTATCCAGCTACATATTTATGGTAAAAAAAAAAAAACAGAAAGTGTATATTGATTGGTTTGCGCAAAAGTTATAGGGCCAGATTCATGTAGATCAGCGGATCTTTAGATCCGCTCGATCTACGTGTTTTACGATCCGCCCTTGCAATTTAGCGTGGCTAGTGCTGTATTCATCAAGCACTTACCTCGAAAATTGCACCGTCGGATCGTAACTCCCCCGGCGGAATGCAAATTCCGCGGCTAGGGGGAGTGTACAATTTAAATCAGGCACGTTCCCGCGCCGATTTAACTGCGCATGCGCCGCTGGCGAAATTTCCGAGTGTGCATGCTCCAAATGACGTCGCTAGGACGTCATTGTTTGCGGCGGCTACGTCAATTGTGGCCATCCGTATTCCCGATCGACTTACGCAAACGACGTAAAAATTTGAATCTCGGCACGGGAACGACGGCCATACTTAACATTAGCTACCCCTCATATAGCAGGGGTAGCTATCCGCCGAAAAAAGCCGAATGCAAACGACGTTAAAAAAAAGCGACGGGCGGGCGTACGGACTTGAATCGGCGGTTCTCCTCATTTGCATATCCGACGCGTAAAAAAAAGCGACGACACATTGCAGCCCAAGATTCAACTGGTGTAAGTCACTTACACCAGTCGGATCTAAGGGAGATCTATGCGGAATCTGATTCTATGAATCAGCCTCATAGATCCGACCGGCTGGACTCAGAGGTACGACGGCGGATCAGGAGATCCGCCGTCGTATCTCTTTGATGAATCTGCCCCATAGTGTCTACAAACATGGGGATATTTTTATGGAATCTTTTGCCATTTTAGTTTAGTTGTATTTTAGTTATGTGAGTTGTTTTAGTTTTAGTCACATTTTAGTCGATTAAAATCTCCAGTACATTTTAGTTGACTATAATTGAATGGGTTTATTTAAATTGTAATGCACTATTTAAGCATTTCTCTAGAATTTCCAAACACATTATATACTCCTGGAGTAAAAATTTTAAAACATGTTTTTATTTATGGTATTAAGGATTGAACAAACTAAAGACAGAGATTTAGTCGTCATATAATGTATTTTTAAATAAAACCAAGTTTAGTTACAAGAATATTGCATAAGCTCACATTAGTAAATGTCCTTACCTCACATTTTTGTTCCATTTTCATTCGTGATGAAAACTGGAATTGATTTTTGTTTAGTTTTCATCACTGGAAAGATGCCGCTGATGAAAATGATGCCAAAAATGTCAAAATTAACACTGGCTGTCGGCTGAGGTCACTCAGCCGGTCCAGGCTCAGAAAAGATCATGACCATATGCTTGGGATCCACCAGATGCCTGGAGAGCCTGAGCCAGTCACTCCCGCCCCCTCCACAGCCCAGTGCTCCAGTGAGTGCTGGAGGGGTGGAGAGTCGGTGACTGACAGTCATGGCTCTCTGCTCATAGCGAAGGGGAGAACTGAGCGGTCAGTAGGCTCAGTTATCTCTGCAGAGCTGTCAGGGGACAGATGCAGCATCATGCAGTCTATGGATATAAGGTAGGTGAAATGTCTTGGAAATCTAATTAGCTCTGATTCTTGATTTACCTCCTAATTAGGGGTTTATTGCTCTTATTACTTCAGCACAAGCATAATGTTTCAAAGTTGAAGTTGTAGATATACAGTATGTAAAAGCTTATTTTATTTTTGGATAGAGTATGGAAGGGTTAAAACCCTCTGCTAGGTCCTTTTTTCCTGTCTGCGTACCATTAGGGAAATGTATCTTCCCTTCCCAGAGACACAACAGAGAGTTGTAGAAAATCTCCCCTAGACAGTTTTCCCCATAACTGATGTCCCATTAGAAGATTTCTTCTTACCTCTTGCTCTGGAGACAACTCTAAAGCCCTGTACACACGATCGGTCCATCCGTTGAAAGCGGTCTGATGGACCGTTTTCATCAGTTAACCGATGAAGCTGACTGATGGTCAGTCGTGCCTACACACCATCGGTTAAAAAAACGATCGCGTCAGAACGTGGTGACATAAAACACAACGACGTGCTGAAAAAAACGAAGTTCAATGCTTCCAAGCATGCGTCGACTTCATTCTGAGCATGCGTGGATTTTTAACCGATGGACGTGCCTACAAACGATCATTTTTTTTTCTATTGGTTAGGTATCCATCGGTTAAATTTAAAACAAGATTGCTTTTTTTTTAACCTATGCATAAATAACCGATGGGGCACACACACAATCGGTTTGGTCCAAAGAAAACGGTTCATCAGACCGTTCTCATCGGTTTGACCGATCGTGTGTACGCGGCATAACATTTTGGATGTTCCCTCATTTCTTTCTCAGTAACAATGGTCAACTACTGTTGACCACTACAAACAGCAATAGATCTTCCCAATGGGGACACAGACAAAAACAAAGAACTTGACAGAAAGTCTAATGCCGCATACACACCATCACTTTATGTGATGAAAAAAAACGACACTTTCTGTGAAGTAAAAAATGACGTTTTTGAAACTTCAATTTTCAAAGACGAAGTTGCCTACACACCATCGTTTTCTCACAATGATCTTGCAAAGTGAGGTTACGTTCCACCACGTTTTACCATTGAAGCTTGCTTCATAAGTAGCTTCTGGGCATGCGTGGATGGAAAAACGTCTTAGAAAACGACGTTTTTTGCTACACACGGTCAATTTCTGTGAAGTAAAAAGTGCACTTTTGAAAAACGACACATAAAATTGAAGCATGCTTCAATTTTTTTTGGTCGTTTTTTACAAGACATAAAACAACGTTTTCCCCCACACACAGTCAATTAAAGTGACGTTTTTAAAAACGTCATTTTTTTTCATCACATAAAGTGATGGTGTGTACGCGGCATAAGGCCTCGTACACACGACAGAGTTTCTCGGCAGAATTCACAGAGAAACTCGCTCAAACCCGGATTCTGCCGAGAAACTCTGTCGTCTGTACACTTTTGGCTCGATGGAGCCGCCGAGGAACTCGTCGAGAAAATAGAGAACATGTTCTCTATTTTCTCGTTGTTCTATGGGAGAAGGCGGCCCGCCGAGCTCCTCGGCGGCTTCATCCCTGAACTCGACGAGGAACTCGACGTGTTTGGCACGTCGAGTTCCTCGGCCGTGTGTACGGGGCCTAACTATTTCCCTCTTTTCAAAACCCCAAAAATGCTTTGCCTAGAGATACACTTTCGATTGCAAGCTATGGGTAATTGGTATGTCTTATTTTAACACTAATAGCAACCTAAACTCCTTCCAGCACAGAGGGCTTGAGAAGGCATCACTCTAGGTGTGGTGTGTAGAGAGTTAGGAATAATGGCGCTGCCTAAGCGTATTGCTACACTTTAAAGTCCCAGTATGGATCTGCCTAGACCGAAGTTGTGAATGTGTACTCCACTTAGTAACTGAACCAACTGAGGTCTTATATTGGTAGAAATCCCATGGGGTCGAAAGACTGAGGGAACATGAGCTACGTGACCTACAGCTATACCAAGAGCACTAGGAAAAGAGGAAAGAACCATACAAATGTGCTCTGGTAATGTGCTGGTGGTCAGTGAGTTGTATGGGCTAATATGCCTGTGTAATGTGGGCGCTAGCACAGTATATGGGCATCAGTAATTAAACATACACAAATTACAATAGGTAAGCCCTATATATCTTCATCAAACATTATATATGCAAATGGTCACTGTAAATGGCTAAATAAAATAACCACATTAAACCAATAATTGGAAACAGTTGCATAAACAGTACATGCACAAATAAGGGATAGTCAGCCAACAACACCAGTCCACCCTGTGATATACACAGGACAATGTAAAATGGAACAATAAACGGCTGACTGGTTGCCTGTCTAGGCCAGTGATGTACAATGTCCAAAAGGAGATAATATTGGAATATGGGAATCTTGTTGGAGTCCAGTGTAGAGGTCTAGATGGTGAAAAGAGGGGGGTGCTCCTATACCACACTCCGACGTGCTCCCGGTGCTCCCCTCCAGGTTCCCCACTCACCAGAAAGAGGTCCCCTCTTGGGGTAGCAGGTACGTAGTTTAAGCGCTCCTCTGCTCCAACTTTGCTCCCTCCTACAGCTTTCAGATATCCAGAGTCTCCGCTCCTATGCTGTGTTGATTCCTCAAAGGAGACAAGACCAGGGGCTCCAATAGTGTGATAACGTATGGCCAGAAAAAATGTACTTATCCAAAGTTCAAAAAAATTATATTTATTTAAAATAGACAATAAAATATAACCTGCTATATGTTTGGTTACTACAAAATATGTAATAAAGCCAGGATACACACGTGCCTCTAGCGCCAAGGTGTGCAGAGCAGGCACTCAGTATATATGCAGGTACAAGTAAAAAATATATACAAGGGAAAAAGAAAAACAAAATTGAAATTAAAAGCCAAGGGCCAAAAAGGGCGAAGTCGTTGTCTGCAATCTAACAGCTGGGAAGGCTGCTAGTAGCCGGCGTATGGGTACCGTCGCCTGGCTAGTAAGCACGACAGCGTGTGCTGTCTGGGTGTTTGGCTTGCGCTCCAGCCGAACCACCCGACGTAACCCGGAAGTGACGTAGCACGTCACTCTAGGTGTACTCTAAAATGTAGAACCACTGGGGTAGATTCAGTAACATTTGCGCAGTTTTTACGTAGGCGCAGGGCACCGTTTTTGCCCTGCGCCCCCGCAAATTTTCTGCGCTACCCTCGATTCACGGAGCAGTAGCTCCGTAAATTGCGTGGGCGCTCCAGCAAAATGCCCAGCGTAAGCGCGCGCAATTTAAATGATCTCGTAGGGGGCGGTAATCATTTAAATTAGGCACGTTCCCGCGCGGAGCGTAGGCGCATGCTCCGTCGGGAAACTTTCCCGACGTGCATTGCGGCAAATGACGTCGCAAGGACGTCATTTGCTTCAAAGTGAAGGTGAATGGCGTCCAGCGCAATTCACGATTCACTTACGCAAACAACGTAAAATGTAAACCTTGCGACGCGGGAACGACGGGTATCCTTAGCATTGGCTGCCCCTGCTTTTAGCATGTGCAGCCTTACCCGAAACCCGACGTACGCAAACGACGTAAACTGCGTACGCAGGGCTTGCGTAACATTGTGAATCGGCGTTAGTATGCAATTTGCATACTATACGCTGACCACAACGGGAACGCCACCTAGCGGCCTGCGTAAGAATGCAGCCTAAGATATGAGGGCATAAGAGTCTTATGCCACGCATATCTTAGGCTGCAGTCGGCATAACAAGCTCTCTGAATCAAAAGAAGTCGTTACGCCGGGGCAAGTAAGCAATTGCGCTGCGTAACTATGGTTACGCAGGCGCAATTGCTCTTTGAATCTGGGCCACTGTTTCTGGAATTTATATTTAGCAGGAGTGGATTAAATAGTCTGTTGCTGTATTTCACAGAGGGCTGTACATTATTTTTTATATGAAACACATAATAATATATAAAGTTATAGTAAATTACAAGGTTTTGAAGAATTGTACCCTGGCTTTGTCTCTTGAAATCTCTTATTCACACTACAACGCGGCGTATTTTACCGCGAATTGCCGCGACAAATTGCGGCGTTTTGTCCCGCGATTTGCCGCGACAAAACGCGGTAAAATACGCCGCGGTACATACACAGGAGGGGTGATCAACATTGTCGGCTATGGCCGAACGCCGAAAGCCGCCTGAAAAAAAGGTCCGGGACTTGTTTTGGGCTTCAGGCGTTTCGGCGTTCGCCGTTCGGCGTGGAGATGTGAACCATCTCCATAGCCGACAATGTAAACTCACCCCTCCAGCGTATCAGGGGCTGCTGCGTCATCGCGCTTCAGGCGTATATACGCCTAGGTGTGAATGGGCACTAAACTCCAGAGCAAGGGAAGTGGTTGAGTCCTAATCTCTTCCAGGGTTCTACAGTGCATTTTCTCCTTTTGACTGCTATATAATGTTACATTACCTTGTAATTCTCCAACAGAAAAATACAACTCAACACTACTTCTATGCCAGCAATGTCTCAAGTAACTTTTTAATATTCAGTAGGAAGGGCATTTCTTCAGAAACAGCCCCAATGTGGTTTCCTCCACATTGGGTTTTTCCTTTTACGCATGGTGAAGTGTATGCCATCACCATATAATTCTCCAGAGTTAGTTAATAATTACAGTTCTACCATTCTCTTCAACTGAGCCAGGGCTTTTTTTCTGGGGGAACTTGGGGGAACTCAGTTCCACCACCTCTGGCTCAGACCCTTTGATGCCTGCTCACCACAATCACTTGTAAACACAGAAGTCCAGTTTTTGTGTTTACAAGTGACAGCTCTACACTCTGTATGTAACCCCCTGAACTCTGCACTCTGTATGTAATGTAACCCTGGTATTTAATACCCCTTTAAGACCCTTCTACTGTTTGTGAAAGCTGAACAGGGTCGTGGTTGAGTTCCTGCACCTATTTTCTGAGAAAAAAAGCTCTGAACTGAGCGATACTATTTGCTACTCTACTAAGTAACCAGCATCTCAAGAAGATGCTTCTCTTGAAAAATGAACAGAAAAGGATATACCATAGGATCATAATATTAACAATAGACATAACACGTGACCGCAGGGCTAAAAGCTAATTACGCAGGCACATAGAGACCTATATAATAATATGGTTCAGAGCAATTGTTAGAAGTAAAGCACAGCTGGCTTGGAGAGACCTAATCATGTAAATCCTTGTACCTGTCCAGTTCCTGGTTGTGGTCTCAAATGCATGGCACAGTCTCTCTTTTTGATATTTGCTATAAACTTGCAATGTTACAGTCTGATCAGTCTGGATGAGGAGACTGAGGAAATGCTTAATCGTGCCTGCAGGAAATTGATCACATTATCTCTGCTTGACTGGAGTAAAGATCAGGGGGCAGATTCATAAAAGAGATACGACGGCGTATCTCCTGATACGCCGTCGTATCTCTGAGATACTACGGTCGTATCTATGTGCCTGATTCATAGAATCAGGTTACGCATAGATCTCCCTAAGATCCGACAGGTGTAAGTGACTTACACCGTCGGATCTTAGGCTGCAATTCTAGGCCGGCCGCTAGGTGGCGATTCCATTGCGGTCGGCGTAGAATATGCAAATGAGTCATTGCACCGATTCACGAACGTACGCTTTGCCCGTCGCAGTAAATGTACGCCGTTTCCGTAGAGATACGCGGCGTAAATATAAACATGCCCCCTAGGTGGTCTAGCCAATGTTAAGTATGGCCGTCGTTCCTGCGTCAAAATTTGGAATTTAACATCGTTTGCGTAAGTCGTCCGTGAATGACGCTGGACGCCATTTACGTTAACGTCGAAACCAATGACGTCCTTGCGACGTCATTTAGCACAATGCACGTCGGGAAATTTTAGGGACGGCGCATGCGCAGTACGTTCGGCGCAGGAACGCGCCTAATTTAAATGATACACGCCCCATTTGAATTAGGCGGGCTTGCGCCGGACGGATTTACGATACGCCGCCGCAAGTTTACAGGCAAGTGCTTTGTGAATCAAGCACTTGCCCGTAAAACTTGCGGCGGTGTAACGTAAATGTAATACGTTACGCCTCCGCAGAGTAAGGCGATTCTACCTGAATCTGCCCCCAGATGTTTAATGGTAAATAGTGTGGCCCAGATTCACAGAAAGCAAGGCGCACATTACGCCGCCATAGAGCAAACACTGTACGCTATGCCAACGCAGTGCAGAGAGGCAAGCATTGCATTCAGCAAGCCAGTGCTCCCAACGCTGCGCCAGCGTGGCGTGGGTTTCGTAGGCGTACGCCGGCGTAGGTGGAAGTGGGCGTGACCCCATGCAAATGATGGGCCGATCGCCAGACAGGTACGTATCACGAACTGCGCATGCGCCGTGAAGTGGATGCACCCCCCTGCGCCTGCTCATAACCATGCCGGCACAACTGCCTAAGCTACGCCGGATCACTGCGTATGCCGTGAACATAACGTACGCCTAGCCAGACACACGTCCAACGCACAATACGCCGGCTTGTGTTCCCTGGTGCAGACCTGAGCATGTCTGTTGCTGGGTTGCACCTCCTTTATGGGGAATAACTTTACGCCGGACGTACAACTTACGCGCATCTCGCGTAGCATGCGCCGGGCACACGCACGTTCGTGAATCGCCGTATTTCTCTCATTTGCATGTTTAAATGGTTAATCAATGGGAGTGGCACCATGCTCCCAGCCTAAATGTACGCCCACCCTACGCTGGCGTAAGCAAGATACGTCGGCGGGGTGTAGCCTGTTTTTAGGCGCATATTAGTTTGTGGGTCTGGCGCACAGATACGACGGTGCACATTTGCACTTACGTCAGCGTAACTTGTTATACGTCGGTGTAAGTGCTTTGTGAATCTGGGCCTATGTCTTTTTGTTCCCCCAAAGCCCCTTTTTTTCCCTTCCTCCATCAGTCACAGACACTATGGGCCAAATCCTCAGAAACGGAGCGTAACTTAACTTTGAAGTTAGGTGCCGATCCTCAAAGCACTTACCTGGAAAATTGCGGCAGTGCAACTTAACTCCGTCCGTCGCAAGGCGTTCCTAATTCAAATGGGCGATTCCCATTTAAATTAGGTGCGCTCCCGCGCCGGACGTACTGCGCATGCGTGTGACGTCATTTTTCCCGACGGGCAGCGCGCGAAATTACGTTACGTCGGGCTTTGTGGATTGCGACGGGACAATAAAGTTGCGTCGGGTAAAAAAAAAGTTATGCGCCGGGAAAAAAAAATCTAAATTAAAAAAAAATCGCGGCGATCGAAAAAAAGGTCTGTTTTTACAAGGTGTTACTAGTTTACACTTTGTAAAAGCAGAAATAATTTTACGTATGCAAAACGTAACTTACACAGAAAACACAAAGCTAAAAAGCTTTGTGGATCTGCCTAAGTACTCATTTGCATACGCAAAGCGGCATTTCGACTCAAAATGCCCCCAGCGGCGGATGCGGTACTGCATCTTAAGATCTGACAGTGTAAGTGTCTTACAGATGTCAGATCTTCTGCCTATCTTAGGAAAAATCCTTTTGAGGATCAGATCCAAAGATAGGCACAGGGATACGCAGGCTGAACAGCAGTTCCACCTGCGTATCTCCTTTGAGGATTTGGCCCTATGACCTTATCGCATACAATACAAGACCAGCAGTCCTGCATTGTAAGCGAGGACCCACCCACAACCAGGAGCATTGGAGAGAAGAGGAGAGTGATGGTTGCCAGTGGAATAAGAGAAAAGGTAAGTAAAACTGCTGTTTTTACAGCAGCTCTCACAACAATGTACACTTCATAGCAAAAAATCTAAATCAAAACATGTAGCGCTGTCAAAACGTGACCTTAATGATTAAAGTATAAAAAAAACAGTTATTTTGCAATAAAGATGAAACGTGAAAAATGAAAAAAAGAAAAACGTTAAGGGCCAGATTCTCAGTGGAGATACGACGGCGTATCTCCAGATACGCCGTTGTATCTCTGCGTTGTGCCGTTGTATCTATGCGCCTGATTCTTAGAATCAGTTACGCATAGATATCTATTAGATCCGACAGGCGTAAGTCTCTTACGCCGTCGGATCATAACTGCAAATTTACGCTGGCCGCTAGGGGCGTGTACGCTGATTTACACGTCACAATATGTAAATCAGCTAGATACGCGAACGTACGCCCGGCCAAAGCAGTAAAGTTACGCAGTTTACGTTAGGCTTTTCCCGGCGTATAGTTACCCCTGCTATATGGTGGCGTAAGTGTGGCGTACCAATGTTAAGTATGGCTGTCGTTCCCGCGTCGGAATTTGAAAAAGTTACGTCGTTTGCGTAAGTCGTCCGTGAATGGGGCTGGACGTCAGTTACGTTCATGTCTAAACCAATTACGTCCTTGCGGCGTACTTTGGAGCAATGCACACTGGGAAATTCCACGGACGGCGCATGCGCCGTTCGGGAAAAACGTCAATCACGTTGGGTCAAAGTACATTTACATAAAACACGCCCCCTGATCCAAATTTGAATTAAGCGGGCTTACGCCGGCCGATTTACGCTACGCCACCGCAACTTACGGAGCAAGTGCTTTGAGAATACAGCACTTGCCTGTCTAAGTTGCGGAGGCGTAACGTAAATCGGATACGTTACGCCGCCGCAAAGATACGCGGTTCTATGTGAATCTAGCCCTAATATTCCAAATGTCCCAATTCCACATCCATAAAGTGAACTCAAAACGTGTGCTGATCCAATGTTCAATCTGTGATGACACCCGGTACTCCCCAATAGACAGGGCAAGTATATGTGCTTACCAGATTTTAAGACCCTCCAGTGTCTATATGCGTATTAGCGAGCTTTCACCCCTCACTATTGGCTCAATCACATCCACTACTCAGCCTGCTTAATTTGATTCCACACATGTATACCCCACAAAAAATCATGGCTGCTGGAGTGTGTGAAGGAGAAAATTACGGTGTCCTTATTTGGATTTTTAGTCCAAGTCCTCAGCGCTGGCTGTGTGTTCAGAGGCAGCAAACGTGGTATTAAACCCAAAACCAAAATGTGTAGCTCACTTACCATTGGATGTGGTGACTGCATCAGATTTAATTTTTTAGGCTTTTGTATCCTGGTTTCCTTTTTGTATCTGTTTTCACCTGGTGATCTGGTCAGTAACACACCTCCTGTATTAGAGTGCCCCCACTATGGATGAATGAGCACACAGGGGCATGGCGGGTATCATTGGGGGGAGTGTTAGATAGATTAGCAGATTTAGATAAACTAACAAACTGAACCCAAACTCCAGCTAACACTTTATAAGCAGTTACAGCAAACTATTTTTTTTCCTTTTGGGATAAAGGTTTTACATGAATAAATAAAAGCTGCTCATTTTAAGCACCCTGTCGGTGTTAAATGGTTTTCCTTATCTCTGTAACTGATACAATCTGCTGGATAGCAAGTAGACTTGTTGGCTGGATCCCCAGGTGAAAATAGAAGAAAGAAGGCCTAAAAAACAGATGCAGTCATTACATCTAAGAAATGGTGAGCTGCAATGTATTAAATGTTTGCTTTTGGGTTTAATACAAATTTAAATGGAAAAATTACATTTAGCACTTAATAGGTTTTAGTACTGGAAGATTGACTATAGCAGCTTAAGTATAACTCTTGTCCTATTATCGATGACTACTATACAGAGTTAATGTGACTAAAGTGTATTTTCCCTTTTAAATCATTTACATGTGCATATAAAATGACTTTACATAGAACTATCAATGACTTGGGATCATGTGTCTAATTTATTGAGGACATCTAGTGGTTCAACTAATGTTCTGCATTCTACCAAAATAAAGTCACCTTTAATGACACACAACTTACAATTATTAAAAATATTCTTACACCATTTAAAAAAGGAATAAAATATAATATACTTGTAAAATATATATATATGTTGATACATTTTAAATATTGTAAAAGATTACATTTAACAAAACGAGACTCTAAAGATTATGGAAATATTGATTTTTTTAAGTTTTAATATGCTGTTTTAATAAGTATTGTTCTATTGAGAGCAGTGGCGGCTGGTGCTCAAATTTTTTTTTGGGGGGGGGGGCAAACAAACGAAAAAAAAACACATCAATTGCAGCCTCACTGTGCCTATCAATTGCCGCCACTGTGCCCATCAATTGTCGCCACTGTGCCCTTCAGACGCAGCCACTGTACCCATCAAACGCAGCCACCATGCCCATCAAACGCAGCCACTGTGCCATAAAATTATCGCCACTGTGCCATAAAATTATCGCCACTGTGCCATAAAATTGTCGCCACTGTGCCATGCCATCAAACATAGCCACTGTGTCATGCCATCAAACGCAGTCACTGTGCCCATTAATTGTCGCCACTGTGCCATGCCATCAAACGTAGCCACTGTGCCCATCAATTGTTGCCACTATGCCATGCCATTAATTGTCGCCACTGTGCTATGCCATTGTCGCCACTGTGCCCATCAATTGTCACCACTGTGCAATGCCAAAAGCAGCCACTGTGCTATGCCATTGTCGCCACTGTGCCCATCAATTGTTGCCACTGTGCCATACCATTGTCACCACTGTGCGCATCAATTGTCGCCACTGTGCCATGCCAAACGCAGCCACTGTGCCATCAATAGTCGCCACTGTGCCATGCCAAAGGCAGCCACTGTGCCATGCCAAAGGCAGCCACTGTGCCATGCCATTGTCGCCACTGTACCATGCCAAACACAGCCACTGTGCCATTCCATGTTGGAAGTTACTTGAGTTCTCGCTACTGCTATCACTTGTAAAGTTATAAATTCAAGTATGATGTCTTGATGTTTCTGTAGTATGATCTATGCCAGGGGTGTCCAAACTGTTTTCAAAGAGGGACAGATTTCATGAAGTGAACATGCGTGAGGGCCGACCATTTTGCCCGACATTGTTTGAACCATTAAAATTCGGACTAAGTGTGTTCGTCCGAGCACTAATACACTGCCCAACAAGAATTCTCTTGCCTTTGTGGCTGTGTGTGGTGAAGAGATGAGATTGGGCGTGGTATTTGGATATATACTGTATATATCTTTTGTGGCCCCCAGCAAATCCCCGAACGCCGCTCAGGACTAAGGACGGCGTGTCATTTGGATATACCCTATTTATTGGCGTATAACACGCACCTTCACTTTAAAAAGGGACGTTTCAGGAAAAAGCCTAAATTTTAAATAAAGAACTGTGAAGCAAAATAAGGGTCAGTGCCCATCTGCAGCCTCACAAGTGCCATGAATGCAGTATCACCATTGCCATGAATGCAGCCTCAAATGCAGCCTTACCATTGCCATGAATGCAGCCTCACCTTTGACATGAATGCAGCCTCACCATTGCATGAATGCAGCCTCACCATTGCATGAATTCAGCCTTACCAGTGCATGAATGCAGCCTCACCATTGCATGAATGCAGACTTACCATTGCACGAATGCAGCCTCACCATTGCATGAATGCAGCCTCACCATTGCATGAATGCAGCCTCACCATTGACATGAATGCAGCCTCAAATGCAGCCTCACCATTGCATGAATGCAGCCTCACCAAGGACATAAATGCAGCCTCGTCCCGCCCCCTCCCTGTCCCCTCCGAGACACATATATCTTTTGTGACCTCCGCCGTGCTCGGGCATCCATTGGGGGCCACAAAAGATATATATATATATCCAAATTACCAGTGGGGCTGTTTAAAAACCTAAACGCTGGCCGCAATTGGCCCGCGGGCCAGACTTTGGACATGCCTGCTCTATTCAGTATGATGTGGCAAAAGCTGCAGTGAAATGTACCTGTAATATTATTTTCAGAGGGCTTGAGCTCTGCAATAAGTCCAGGCTGTGAAAGGAATAGCATGCTTCTCTGTGCAGCCTACTAGGTCAGTAAATCCAATGTACCATTAAGTAATGCTAACAAGTCCTTTTCCTCCACACACCAGACACTGCATGGCCCTACAAGCATTTACCTTGGTTCCTATGGCTAAAGTTACATTCTAGGATTATATTCTTAATGGAAGTCATGCTGTGTGTGACATACAGATGTGAGATCTAGGTTTAAATTTGCATGAGTACAGTACTCTAGAGAGAAGGGTGTGAGGAGCACTTGTTACGTTTTCTATCGTTAGTGAGGTCTAATCATGTTCAAGTTCAACCACAGTTAAAGGGTGGTATTTTTTTCTTCAATGAACCGAGGCCACCACCAATGCTCCTAATTTGACAGCCAGTGGAAGCTCTGCTTGTCTATACCCCCCCTCCTCCCCTCCAGTGTCACATTTGGCACCTCCCACTTCCACTTCTGTCAGAAAACTCAGCCAGAAGTTCGGCCCATCGAAAAAGCGCATGTTTCCCTTACCCAAGATGGTGGTGTAGAACCTGAGAGCCGATTCAAGAAGCAGCTTGGGTGAGGACACTGTGGGATCTCTAAACAGGAAAGTGCTTTAAAGGGGTTGTAAAGGTTTGTTTTTATTTCCTAAATATGTTCCTTTAAGCTAGTGCATTGTTGGTTCACTTACCTTTTCCTTTTGTCTGAATTTCTCACTTCCTGTTTCTCCTCAGTAAACTTCACACCATCATCTGAGTGGTGGTTTATCAGCCAGAACAGCTTACTAAACACCTTACTGAGGAGGAACAGGAAGTGAGGAAATCAGACAAAGAAAACAAAGAAAAAAAACATTTAGAAGGGAAATCGAAGAAAAAAGTAAGTGAACCAACAATGCACTAGCTAAAAGGAACCTATTTAGAAAATAAAAAACAAACCTTTACAACCCCTTTAATAGGAAAGTCAGCAGCTACAGTATTTGTAGCTGTTGACTTACAAAATGTTGGTGTGGGGGGGTCTGGAGCTCTGCTTTAAGGAATCAAGAGGGGTTGAGTTGAATTGAAAAAGAGAGAAAAAGGAGTGCACCAAAAAATAAAAAAAGGTGAAGGGAAATTGCTCATGCTTATTATCTGCTAAAATTACTGGAGACTTTGCAAGGTGGTCTGCAATTTTGTTCTTGTATTTTGCTAACACTGGAATATTTCTTGGTACTATATCCAATTACTATCCATATATGTGTGTGTTTTATTGCCTTTGAATTAGTATTTATAGAATTACAGGCCTTTTTAATAACGACCTAACATTCACAAGTCAGTCTGGATATGTACAGACAAAGAGGTTGATTTATTTCTCTTCACAAGGGAAAATTTATTTTCCCCAGAGTTTAGTAAATGAGGTAAAGCTTTGCTCACTTCCATCATTCAATCATGTGCAAGCAACATTTTTTTCTTTTTTTTTTCTTTGCAAAGTGAAATTTCACCACATTCACAAAGCTTTGGGGATAATTCCCTTGCAAAATGCAACTTCCCCTGCAATGTGAACAGCCTATTTACCTTCATTAAATCAACCCCAGAGTTTAATTTAAACCAGACTGGAGGAGAATGTGTTTACTTGACCAATCAGACACATTAGTGTTGATTTACGAAAAGCAGATAGACTGTGTCACTTTGTAAGTGCAGTTTCACTCTGCAGGGGGATTATCCCCAGAGCTCTTCTGACTTCCATCACCCAATATTGTGCAAGCAAAAATGCTTGTTTTTTTTTTTTTTGTTTTTTTTTCCCTTGCACGTGATTGGTTATTCTTTATAAAGTGAAATTTCACCCCATTTACTTAGGGAAATTCCCTTGCAGATTGCACCTTCACTTGCAAAGTAAATCAACTTTATTGTGCAACTAACATACCATATACAGTACTGTGTGTACAGAGGCTTTGGAAAGGAGACAGTAAACAACTATGTAGTTATGTTAAGAATTTCTCTGCTTGTCTTTACATTTTAGAACCATTCTGATACACCAATTACCTAGTATAAAATATTTTCCTAGTGTTCACTTTGAATTATGAATAAATAGTGACATCTAGTGTCCTGAGTAAGGCACAACACCTCAAGTATGGTGAAAGCCTATTAGCTGAAAGGTCCAACAGTGGAGCACCATAAAATATTTGCGCATACAAAACTTTATGCACACAACAACTTTGAACACGCTTCACTTTATCTGCAAATGACATGGGAAGAGTAATGTGCACAGCGTTGCCTCTTATTGGTTCACACACAAGTATTCATGAATCAGAAATGAATTTGAGTGGATTTTTTTTCCATACAAAATTGTAGTTTTTCTTTAGTAAATCAGGCCAAATGGCTTATTTGAAAGCGGAGGTTCACCCAAATAACATTTATATAAGACCAAATTCTTTATACTACCAGCATGTACAGTCTGCACTTTTTTTTTTAGGCTGTACATCCCTTATAATCTATATTTGCAATCCGGCTTCCGGGTACTTCTCCCGCAGGAGTAGGCGTTTCCAAGCTGAGCCGCAATGTAATCTGGGCCCAGATGATTGATGTCTATCAGAAAATGTTCCCCCCCGGCGGATAAGGCCCCTCCCCCCGTATTGCGTAGGCACGTCACAGAGTTTCCGAAAGGAGCCGAACAGGTAAACCTGCGAGTCGGCTCTATACGGCGCCTGCGCAGTCAGCTCTACACGACTCCTAGTCGGTGTGCAGGCGCCGTGTAGAGCCGACTCTGTGATGCGCCTACGCAATACGGGGGGCGGGGTCTTATCCGCCGGGTAGATGGTGTGCGTTTGGTACAGTACCTGCAGTACGGGAGGATGTGGGGGCCGGTGTTCTGAAAATAAAAGCCACGACGGCCGGTCACAGGTGTGGGGGCAGTGTCACAGGTGGGGGAGGCCAGTGTCACAGGTGGGGGAGGCCAGTGTCACAGGTGGGGGAGGCCAGTGTCACATGTGGAGGGGGAAGTGTCAGGCTTACCTTACATGAGAAGTATAAATGCAGCAGCCCTTGTACATGTTTCCTTGCGATATCTGCAGGATGTCACTCCAGCCAGCACAGGTCACTTCCTGAGTGTCATGTTTACAATGGAGAGGGGAGGAGCCTCTGACCCCAGCATGTATCGACAAGTTTGCAGAGTGTACAAGCAGAGGGACAAACTTGTGCATTGAATCTGGTGTCTGCTCGGGTCAGAGGCCCCTCCTCCTCTGTCCATTGTACACACACTGACACTCAGGAAGTGAACTGTGCTTGGTAGAGGGACATCACATAGCTGCTGATTGCCCCCCTCCCCTGTATAGTAAGAGATGCCAGCGGTACAGAGGGAAGTGGAAACAGCGGCTGAAGTTCATATTGTGGGGGGGGCTGTGCTGTCTGTCATGGTGCGCTTTGTGCCTGTACTGCTGACCTAAATAAGAGCGGAGGGCGGCGGCACTGTCTGGCAGCGTAACTTTGCTTCAGGAACAGTTTGTCACTCCCGGCTTCAGTGCCCTCCTGGTGCCCTAGCAGCTGCCTTACACTAGAACTGGCTCTGTGTGTTACGCAAGGAGAGGAGGAGGGAGGGAGGAGAGCAGTCTGACACTTCAGCGCCCCCCCTCTGCAGTGCCGGGGTGCGGAGCACCCCCCGCACCCGCCCAGGACCGGCCCTGGGACATAGAGTCTGTGGTACCTGTAGATCAACCCCTGCTGTACATAATCACAGTGGGAGCGGGTCGCCAGCGGCGCGCATGCGTGCCCTAAACCTAGATATGCAAGATCACGTACTAGATCCTGCGCAGCAGAGCCACCTTGCTGCCGTATTTTGTAATTAATACGGTCGGGAAGCGGTTAACACTTATTTTAAATGTCATGTTATATGATATGAAACATATAGCTATTTCACTCCTAGTAGCAACAATGCATTTGAAACCATCAACATTTTTTTTCCGCATACAGCAGGTCGTCCAGAATATGTATACAACTGTAAACAGGGAAAGCAGCATACTGGTTTAAGCCCCATATACAGTATAGTACAACAGAAATGACAGTGCAACTTATTTTAGAAATATAACTGTTTATTTGTTTTCAGTACAAACTATTAAATCACAAAAATGTGCCAACTCATGTTATTAAATATAAATTTGGACTGACCTCATGACTCACTACACCATATACCTTATTATTAACATTTGAAATATTTATTTAAATATGGTTATGTCAATACAATTTAAGATTTCTAATACAATAATTGATGTATGTGTAATACATTTGTGTAGCACCTGAATTTTTTTTAGCATTTCATCAATTTATTTCAAACACTAGTACATGTTAACATAAAGTAAAATAGAAGAAATTGATGTAAACCAAATTTGTGTCTTAAGAATATCATCCAAATGTGCTTCCCTGCACTCTACTTCCTAAATATCTACTGACTTATGTGGTACTCCTATAGGAGATTGCTGCAAATAAATACATGAGTGCTGGAGTCTCTAGGAATTGAGATATTGCATTTGCCACTATTGTGCACATAACACACAAACCTTAAAGAGGAACTGCAGTCTGCTCACATAATTTGTAATAAAAACATATTTTGTCATTCTAAAGCTTCCCTCCAACCACTTTGCACATTATTTTATTTATACTATGTTTCTGTATTTGCCAAATATGCTGCAGAAATCTCCCTCCACTAAGTCTGGATGCAGCCATTTTTACTGTGGGCAGCTGAAGCTGCTGCCTGTATTTCCTGTATTTACACAGACACTCACCTCCAGCTCTGCAGCTCTCATTGGCCCTCTTATGACTCATCCCCCCCTCCCTTCCTGGAAAAATCTCACGAGAGTGAGAGAGAGAGAGAGCTGTGCATGATGTCATAAGCCTAGGCTAATGACCAGACAAGAAACAGGAAGTGGGCTGTATAAGGTATTTACTGGCAGAAAAAAATGTTTTACTATCCAAAGTTAAAACAACAACAAGGGTCGAAGATTTAATTGATGGAAAGTTGAAAAAAAATATGATTTTTTTTTTTATTATTATTATTTTTATTGCCATTCCAAACACCAATACAAAAAGAACAGGTTAGAGAACCTGGTGTGGACAGGAAGGCAGAAACAAGAGAAATATAGGGAGATATGGTCTCCACGCAATCTTTTTATCAAATCAGAAGAGGGAGAGACTCTCATTGTTGAGGACCTAGAGGGTTGAGGAGAAGACATCAAGAAATTGTGAGATCTCGGAATGGGAGCATGTAACTGAGGGTGAACCCTGGGGAATTTGGGGGGGGGGGGCAGAGGAGAGATATTGATAATTTTAATATTAAAATTAGAGATGCTGCTTGTTTTGTTTGTTTTTTGGGGGGGGGGGGGAATCGATGAATAATATGTCTGATCAAGACAAGGTTGATTTATGATTATTTTGTTTAATTAAATTGATATGATGAAATGTTGTTCATTGAAATAAAATAAAGAGTTTAAAATTGAAGAAAAAAAAAAAAAAGAACAGAAAAATATATTTAGACCTTTTAGCTTCCACAAAAAAAGGAAATAAAAAAATGGAAAAGAAGAATAAAGAAGGAGGAAGGGAGAAGAAAAGGGGGGGGGGGATGCCAATGCATATACCTATGTATTGGAAGCAAAAGTCTATACCGAACTTAGCTCAATGGTTACAAAAAATTGATATACTGTATGTTATAAAGAAGAATTTAGGTGCAATACCATAGGTATGGCTGACAAACCTTTAAAGATATGGGCATGTTGGTTGATTTTAAAACCACTTAGTTGTATTATGATACGATATTAGATCCTTGATATTATAGTATTCTAATAATATATACAGTATTTGCTGGCGTATAAGACTACCTTTTACACTTAAAAAAACTGGCCAAAAAGCAGGGGTCGTCTTATACGACGGGTCAGCTGCTCGGATGCCTGCTGGATGTGCGGTAATTCTGTATGTAGCTTTGGCTACATACAGTATATACCGCTTAGCCAATCCCGGTGATCGATGTATTCAAATGAATATAGAGACTGCTCGGATTCGAGTAACAACCTCTGCCAATCCGAGCAAGCTACATACAGTAGCCTGCTCGGATTGGCTTTGAGAGTCAGAGATGCGTGGGCAGATGATGTTACAGCCTCTGCCAATCCAAGCAGGCTTTGTATTCATTAATAGAATACATTGCTCGCTGTGATTGGCTACAAATCCAGCAAGAAGGAAGAAGGATATGGCTCCAGCTCCAGCAAGAATGAAGAAGACTATGGCTCCAGAAGAAAGAAATATGAAGCGTTCGAAGCCTCGGAAGGGGGGCCGTCTTATACTGTGGGTACAGGCAAAAAATCGTAAAACTGTAAAATCAGGGGGTCGTCTTATACGCCAGCAAATACGGTAGTTAGACTATTTAATATATATTATTTGGATAGATATGGTGCAATAGAAGTTCAATATTCTTGTTATTTGTAAACCCAGGTCTGGAATTAGTTGCAGTACATTGGCATAGTCCGCTTTAATTTAGTAAAGTTGTGCAAATAACAATGAAATACTGTGACCATAACAAGTAAAACAAGTAACAGGTAAAACTAGTTTTACCTGCTGCTATTTATTAGTGCATATTGTGCATTTACCATTAAACCTACTAAATAAAAAATGTGACAAATAATTTTTTTTTTTTTACTAGAGCTTTATGTGTTTGATTTTATATCTACTATGTGATAATGATGGTAGTGTACTTCATGATGTAATTCAATAGCATAATGTTACACTGGATTTTATATGCATTTTTAACATCAACAAATTTGTTTAAAATAGAAGGTAAAACGTGTCACATCAAAATAATCATTGTTAGTAAAAAGTGTAAAATGTGAATAAACCTTTGGTAGGTTTTGATACGTTTCAGCGTGATTCTTCTAGAAAATTTCCTCCTTTCTGGGAATTCATAGGTGCTTGATCGTGAAGTTTAAGGAGTTTTAAAGAGTCCTGAAATTGAAAACCATGTTGAAGCATGCATTGTCTGTTAAAATGTTTCTTATACAAGCTACGCTGGCTACAATTCACTTAAGAAAAGGTATTACTGTTGGGGCTAGTTGAAAATAGGACTTTCATAATTGGAAAAAAAACACAAAATAAATCTGCTTCTTTTCTATGCAAGAAAGACAATTACGCTGAATTGGAAAAAAAAAACGTTCCTTCTTCTGTGATCTTTTGGAAGTCCTTAGTAAATAGCAGTCTACCACTATATAGAGACACATATTTTAATAGAGGCTGCCCGAAGAAATTTAAAAGGATATGGTCTAGTTGGTTAGAAGAACCCGTAACTGGCTGAGAACAAGTTATAATGTAAAAAGTAAGATCAGGGAAAAAAAGAATAGGTAAAGAATGAATTGAAGTTTTCTGGAAAGAATAATGGAGCAATATTTGTCAGATTGGAGCAGATGGGCATATAGGGCCTAATCCTCAGCCAGGCGGCGTAACTTAACTTTCAGCAGTTAAGTTACACTGACTTAAAATTTCTACCTAAGTGCCTGATCCACAAAGCACTTACCTAGAAATTTCAGGCCGTGTAACTTAAGTGCCTCCGTCGCAAGGCGGTCCTCATCTCCGGGGGGCGTTTAAAATTTAAATGAGGCGCGCTCCCGCGCCGGCCGTACTGCGCATGCGTGTGACGTAATTTTCCCGGCGTGCAGCGTGCGAACGTAATTGACGCCGGGCTTTGTGGATTGCGACGGGACACTAAAGTTGCGACGGATGAAAAAAAAAAAAAGCGCCGGGAAAACAAAAACAAAAAAGAACAATTGTCAGCGTCGCTCGGCATGCATTCCTGAGAGGGAGAACTCCATGCCAATTTTCAAAGAAAAAACCGGCATGGGTTCCCCCCCCAGGAGCATACCAGGCCCTTAGGTCTGGTATGGGTTGTAAGGAGACAACCCTACGCCAGGAATGGGAGTGGGGACGAGCGAGCGCCCCCCCTCCTGAGCCGTGCCAGGCCGCATGCCCTCAACATGGGGGGGTTGGGTGCTCTGGGGCAGGGGGGCGCACTGCGGGCCCCCCCACCCCAGAGCACCCTGTCCCCATGTTGATGAGGACAGGACCTCTTCCCGACAACCCTTGCCGTTGGTTGTCGGGGTCTGCGGGCGGGGGCTTATCGGAATCTGGGAGTCCCCTTTAATAAGGGGGCCCCCAGATACCGGCCCCCCACCCTAAGTGAATGGATATGGGGTACATCGTACCCCTATCCATTCACCTGGAGGCAAAAAGTTAAAGTTATTAAACATGCTCCGGTAGGTACCCACGTGGTGGGTGCACGTGGGTAGGCACCCACCACGTGGGTACCTACCGGAGCATGATGGGACGGTGATGCCTATATAAATGGGATGCAAGGCGCGCTTCCATCATTGCAGTGAGAAGAGGCGACGTGTCAACATCGGAAGAAGGGAAGAGAAGAACCTGACGTCACAGAAGACCGTGATGGCTGCCTGCTAGTAATTGAGCTAACACACGAAGATAGCAGGCAGCCAGCGCTGAAGAAGAAGGCACCGGACAGCTGCAGAAGAACCGGGGTGCGCCGAGTCAACAGCGGAGAGCGGCGAAGATAGAAGAAGACCCCCGGAGAGCGGAGAAGACCCCCCCCCCGGAGAGTCGAAGAAGAAACCCCCCCCGGAGAGCGGAGAAGACCCCCGGAAAGTGGAAGAAGAAGCCCCCCCTGGTATTAGAGCTAATAAAGAAGACAGGGGGGGCCTCCGGAGCAGACTAATAAATTATTTTAAAAACCTTGTGTTGTGTGTTTAATAACTTTAACTTTTTGCCTCCAGGTGAATGGATAGGGGTACGATGTACCCCATATCCATTCACTTAGGGTGGGGGGCCGGTATCTGGGGGCCCCCTTATTAAAGGGGACTCCCAGATTCCGATACGCCCCCGCCCGCAGACCCCGACAACCAACGGCAAGGGTTGTCGGGAAGAGGTCCTGTCCTCATCAACATGGGGACAGGGTGCTCTGGGGTGGGGGGGCCCGCAGTGCGCCCTCCTGCCCCAGAGCACCCAACCCCCCCATTTTGAGGGCATGCGGCCTGGCACGGCTCAGGAGGGGGGGGGCGCTCGCTCGTCCCCACTCCCATTCCTGGCCGGCCGGGTAGCGTGCTTTGGATACGGGTCTGGTATGGATTGTAGGGGGACCCCCTACGTCGATTTTTCGGCGTAGGGGGGGTCTCCTTACAACCCATACCAGACCTAAGGGCCTGGTATGCTCCTGGGGGGGAACCCATGCCGGCTTTGATACGGCATGGGTTCCCCCCCAGGAACGCCGGAGTATCTCTTTTGAGGATTAGGCCCATAGAGCACAACCCAGACTGGGTGCAATGATATAGGAGAACTTTTTACAGTTGGCTTTTGTTAAAGTGGAGTTCCACCCATAAATATAACATTACATCAGTAGTTTTAAAAAAATGTCATTAGTCCTTTAAGAAAATTTTTTTTTTTTTTAGATGCCTTCAAAGTGTTGTTGCTAGGCAGAATAGTTAATCTTCCCACTTCCTGCACCTAGGTGCTTAAGCTTCCTAACCTACACCGCACAGACTCCTGGGAATGTAGTGGGTGTAACTTTCCAGGAGTCTGTGCACTCCCCAGTCTCGAAGAATCATGTGACTTGGACAGTACAGGTGCTGAAACCTGATCTGAAACCTATTACACTGCTTGTGCAGCATGTGCGAGATCTGCAAGGCTGAAATCCAGGAAGTCATACAGTCTGGCTTCATGATGCCCACACTTAAGATGGCCCCAGTCAATTTCTATTTTATAAAGTGTCTAAATGCTGTAAAAACCTAACAAAACGGACCTTAGTTTACAGACTAACTTTACTAGAATACATTAAGCTTGTGTATTACAGGGGTATTTATATTTAAAAAGTGAAATTGTGTCCGGAACTCCGCTTTAATAACATTTGAATGAGAGTTCACCTATGGGAGATGCAATGGTGTTGATATTTATATGTATATGTACATGTAATATGAAATATGAAATACTTTAAATAAAAAATTATAAAAAATAAATAAAAAAAAAGGCATTAGATACTTTCATTAGTATCTATTTACTTTTTTTGTAGTATTTTGCCTGTAAAGTCAAATTGCAAAAATTATTTCAAAGATTTACTTTACCTAAATAAATTATATAATGGCTTTCTATGTATGTTTTTTAACCTCTTCCCTACCGAGTCATAGTAAAATGACGTCGGCAGGGACCTTTCGTCCTTCAGACTGGACTTCATATGACGTCCTTGCTTTACCGGCCGCTAGGGGGCGCGCATTGCCGCATTGCTCGGGACCCGTTGCGCGTGCGCGGCGGCCGCGATGTCCACCGGGCACCCGCAAACACGGCAGGACCATGGATCTGTGTGTGTAAACACACAGATCCATGTCCTGTCAGCGGTGAGGAGACAGATGTGTGTTCCCAGTACAGAGGAACACACATCAAACTCCTCCCCTTGTGAGTCCCCCTCCCCCTACAGTTAGAACACACTTTAGGGAACATATTTAACCCCTTCAGCGCCCCCTAGTGTTAACTGTGTAAATGTGACTGGCAGGGAAGGGGTTATCAGTGCAGTTTTATAGCAATAATCGCTGTGTAAATGTGAATGGTCCCAAAAATGTGTCAAAAGTGTCCGATATGTCCGCCGCAAAGTCACGGTCACAATAAAAATCACAGATCGCCGCCATTACTAGTAAAAATATAAAAATAAATAAAAATGCCATAATTCTATTCCCTATTTTGTAGACGCTAGAACTTTTGCGCAAACCGATCAAATACGCTTATTGCGATTTTTTTTAACAAAAATATGTAGAAGAATACGTATTAGTCTAAAGTGAGGAAAAAAAAAAATTTTTATTTTAAAATTCTGATGTTTATTAAATCAAAAAGTAAAAGATATTGTGTTTTTTTCAAAATTGTCGCTCTTCTTTTGTTTATAGCTCAAAAAATAAAAACTGCAGAGGTGATCAAATACCACTAAAAGAAATCTCTATTTGTGGGAAAAAAAGGGCGTAAATTTTGTTTGGGAGCCACGTTGCACGACCGCGCAATTGTCATTCAAAGTGCAACAGCGCTGAAAACTAAAAATTGGTCTGGGCAGGAAGGGGGTGAAAATGCCCTGTATTGAAGTGGTTAATCATTGTGGTCAGGACTTAAAAAAAAGAAAAAAAGATATAAATATTTTTTTAAATCTATGTTTGCTATTTTGTAGCAAATAATTTTGTCGCAATTGTTTTTTGTGTGACCTGTGACAATCAACACAGCTTTACTGAACTGGTATGAACAAACTCTTATGCCGCGTACACACCATCGTTTTTCCTGACGTTCAAAAACCCGTCGTTTTTCACAACGTGATTCCTCTCCAGCTTGACGTCCGACCAAAGCGTGGTGACGTACAACACGTACGATGGGACTATAAAAGGGAAGTTCCTTTCAAATGGTGCCACCATTTGGGCTGCTTTTGCTGATCCATGTGTTAGTAAAAGTTTGGTGAGAGACGATTCGCGTTTTTCAATCTTCGTGCTTTTCAGTCCGTTACAGCGTGATGAATGTGCTATCTCCATTCCGAACCCTAGTTTTACCAGAACGAGCGCTGCTGTCTCATACTTGATTCTCAGCATGCGCATTTTTTCCCCATGGAAAAGCATACACAGGACCATTTTTTGCGACGAGAAAACGACTGACGTGAAACACGACGAGAAAAAAGAGAGCAAGTTTTAATTTTTTTGCAGCAATTTTTTTCATCGAGAAAACTGCCAGGGAGCATACACACAGTTTTCTCGACCAATATAAGAAATTTCAGTTTTTTCGTTGTGAAAACCGGTCGTGTGTACAAGGCATAACAAGGATGAGGTCCCAATACAGAGCAGCATAGACTATGAGTACCACAGGGGAAGACCCTCTTCCACCCTGACAATTTGCCTTGTTATGTGAAGATTCCTTTTGGGTGACCATGGTACTTTTGGGTTCCTGTGCACAAGGTCACACAGGTAGTAGATATGCCCATTTAAACAAAACAGTGCTGATAAAGCACTTAGGAAATGGATCTCTAAATGTTTTATAATAAGGAGTCAATGGCACTGAGGTGAGTCTAAACAATACATTTCAATCATGTTGTCCACAATTTTTGTAATTCTGGAAGTGTACTAGATTAGAAGAACAATTTTGTTTTATGGCAAACCTTAGCTATTGGAACTCCTACCTTAATTGCTTGTACTCTGCTTATCCACGCTATTGCATCCCTGTCATCAGGATCCAAAGAATTCTTTACAATCCCATTATATGCTTGTCTCAGATGTTTCAGTTCAATTATAACAGCTGTAATCTATTAAGAGTTAAAGTGTATCGATAGTCAAAATGCCATAATATTCATTTCCACATTGTATTTCAAGTTTTTCTAGCCTATTCCTATTAATCCAAACAATCTTGAAGTAACCTTTCTTTTTGAAGAAATCTCAGTCATTTACTTCCTTGAGTTCTATGACACTTTTTTAATGTGAGTAGGCTGCATCACACATTTCACAGAGCCTGCCTTCGGGACTATAGAGGTGCTGAGAGGAAAAGTTTCAAGAGTCAATACAGGAATCACTGCTTGCGGGCAACAAGACATCATGGAAAGAGATGGCCAGCAGACAGGAAGAACTGAGAACATGAATGGAGATTTTTTAAGTAAGTATTTATTGGCCTATCAAATATCCATTGCTTGTATTGCTATTACAATGGTGGACAGGATGTATAAGAGTGATATAAATCAATATATACACAAGTAGGAAAAAATTTCACAATAGCAACATTGGTAAAAAATCTAAAATGGGTATAACAGAAAGTGAATTGCTGTATATACGAGCATCTCAGCATAAGTGACTCATGTTGGTCCAAACATCAATAAAATGTGAACGTAAGCTGATCTTAAAAAGTATAATGAAATACTGCACACAGCAACAGATGAAATGTCTTTGCGACAATGAGGTTGATATTAACAGATCTTCCAGCTGATTGGGAGTTGGGGTGTAGAGCTTGACGGTGGACTAAGATATAAACAAGGAGACAATCCTATACAGATAAGTTGGATACTCTTACCATGTGGCGTGGACCCAAATACCTTTCGGTCTGGGTCAATCAAGCAGAGGTAAGAGTGATGTTGCAACAGGCTCTTCCCGTCAACGTCTCCGTCAGTGTTTTGTAGCCTCTCCCATCATAAATCCTGATGAGATCCTCCACATTCATGAACTCCCAGCAGCTTGCTGGTGTATGCTGAAGCAGTAATGTTACTCCTCCACAGCTTGAGGGTATAGAAAAAAAAAATGGAAAAAAGCAAAAAAAGCCTCGACATGGCGTAGATCAGAATAACCAAAAAGGGGTTTATTAAAACACAGGAACGAAACAAAAATATAAAAATGGCAGATAAAAAATAGTAAACATCCGGCAATGGTTACACAAAGTAATCACAGATAAAAAAAACGCAGTATAGGCCGCAGGCGTAGAACCCTATGCATTTCGTCCCTACAGGGGTATACGCTAGCCAGCCACCTCTGCGCTTATATAGTATTTGTAGACATAATTGAATGGCTATGAGAGGACGTTGGCTGGCTAGTGTATACCCCTGTAGAAGTCCTATAGGACGAAATGCATAGGGTTCTACGCCTGCTGCCTATACTGCGCTTTTTTTTATCTGTGATCTGTGATTTGTGTAACCATTGCCGGATGTTTACTATTTTTTATCTGCCATTTTTATATTTTTGTTTCGTTCCTGTGTTTTAATAAACCCCTTTTTGGTTATTCTAATCTACGCCATGTGGAGGCTTTTTTTGCTTTTTTCCATGTTTTTTCCATACCCTCAAGCTGTGGAAGAGTAACATTACTGCTTCAGCATACACCAGCAAGCTGCCGGGAGTTCATGAATGTGGAGGATCTCATCAGGATTTATGACGGGAGAGGCTACAAAACACTGACAGAGACGTTGACGGGAAGAGCCTGTTGCAACATCACTCTTACCTCTGCTTGATTGACCCAGACTGAAAGGTATTTGGGTCCACGCCACACGGTAAGGCCCGGTACATACTGTCGGACCGAACCAATGAGAATGAACCGAAGTTCAGTTTCATCGGACCAAACCGACCGTGTGTATAGGCCATCGGTCTGTTTTCCTTCGGTCCAAAATTTTAAAACATGCTTCAAAACTGAACCGATGGACCGCTGCCCGATCGGACCAAACCAATGGTTAGTACACAAAAGCATCGGTTCAAAACCCGCGCATGCTCAGAATCAAGTCGACGCATGCTTGGAAGCATTGAACTTCGTTTTTTCAGCACGTTGTGTGTTTTACGTCACCGCGTTCTGACCCGATCGGATTTTGAACGGATGGTGTGTACACACATCAGACCATCAGGCCACTTCAGCGGTGAACCGTCGGACCATTCTCATCGGTTTTGTCCGACCGTGTGTACGGGGCCTAAGAGTATCCAACTTATCTGTATAGGATTGTCTCCTTGTTTATATCTTAGTCCATCGTCAAGCTCTACACCCCACCTCCCAATCAGCTGGAAGATCTGTTAATATCAACCTCATTGTCGCATAGACATTTCATCTGTTGCTGTGTGCAGTTTTTCATTAGACTTTTTAAGATCAGCTTACGTTCACATTTTATTGATGTTTGGACCAACATGAGTCACTTATGCTGAGATGCTTGTATATACAGCAATTCACTTTCTGTTATACCCATTTTTGATTTTCTTACCAACGTCGCTATTGTGGCATTTTTTCCTACTTGTGTATATATTGATTTATATCCCTCTTATACATCCTGTCCACCAGGGTTTGCTCACCCCTTTAGCGCTGCATATTTTTTTTTTTTTTACCTTTGTCACATATTTTTCTGTATGTTTTAGTGCTAGCAGCTGCCCCACTCCCACTTAGCAGCACAGTAATTTCTTCCTTTATTTTTCTCTGCTATTACAATGCTGATGTTTAAAAAAAAAAAAAAAAAAAAAGTGTATGCTGTGATCACAAAACTCCTTTAGAAATATTTCAGACACTATAAAATATGTGTAAAAAAGAACCAATGATTAAACCAATCACTTGTTCCCTATTGCTCAAAAGAAAATAGATGACAACTATAAGAAAATAAATGCACAAAAAAGCAGCTGCTTGTAAGTAAATCAATAATGTAAAATATCACCTAAGAAAACTTGAAGCGATCAGCAGTGCTAAAATATCCACATCCCAAAAATGCGGATTCAGAAAATGAAAAAAAAAAAAAAAATATATATATATATATATATATATATATATATATATATATATATATATATATATATATATATATATATATTGTAAGATTGGGGTTATTAGACTCCAGGGATAGGTGCGTTTTCCAGTGAGTACGCCAGTCCAGAACTGAGTTTTTAAGGGCCTGGTAGCCCACTTTTATTTAAAAGCACAAAAGTTCACAAATACAATAGCAGCCCTCGCAGGGGGTTCCACCATTCCTGTATCTTGCCAAATCAACAGTTTAGCCTCCTGGCTATCACACTTGCTATCCGGCTGTTTCAGGCCTCTAGCCTAGGCCTAAAGTCTGTTCCTCAGAACAAATAGTTTATTCTAGGTAGATTCACAAAGAGTTAGGCCGGCTTATCAGTAGATAAGCCGACCTAACTCAGAATCTACGCCGACCTAAGTTTAAGCGTATGCTCAAACAGAGATACGCTTAAACTTATCTAAGATACGACGGCTTGCGCCGTCCTATCTTAGATTGCAATATTTGGGATGGCCGCTAGGTGGTGCTTCCATTGCGGTCGGTGTAGAATATGTAAATGAGGGGATACGCCGATTAACGAACATACGCCAGGCCGACACAGTACTTTTACGCCGTTTACGTAAGAGATAGGCCGCGTAAAGTTAGAGCTAGGCTCTAGTGGAATAGTAATGTCAAGTATGGCCGCCGTTCCCGCAGCAAAATTCGAAATTTTTACGTTGTTTGCGTAAGTCGTCCACGAATTGGGATTTACGTCGTTTACGTCCACGTTGAAATCAATAGGCCCGTGCGGCGTACGTAACCGCAATGCACACTGGGAAATGTAGTCGCCCGGCGCATGCGCAGTGACAAAAAAACATAAAAAACGTGAGGTCAAGCCTCATTACCATTAAACACGCCCCCCCAACCCATTTGAATTAGACGCCCTTATGCCCGCCGCGTTTACACTACGCCGCCCTAAGTAAGGAGGCAAGTACTTTGTGAATCATGTACTTGCCTCTCTTACTTAAGGCGGCGTAGTGTAAACACGCTAGGCTACGCCGTCCTAAAATTGCGCGGCCGTACCTGAATCTACCTATTAGAGTTAAGCACACACCTAGCTTACTCCTATCAGCTTCTTGCTGCTCAATCATTAATGACATCTGCCTCCTGCAGACATGCATACAGCCTCTGACTCCTCTCAGAGGGATTTGGGAATCCACCTGATTCCCGGGACAGACTTCCTGTCTGTGGGTGGGGCCCTGAGCCATAGTCAGGTGACAACTAAATAGCCCAACACACAGCTGTACAATCAGCGTGCCTTTCTCTCTAAAATCTGGTGTAAACCAGCAATCTTTCCCACCCTCACATTTCCTCCCCTCTTGTTTCGAACCGGAGGGAGGAACACATAAACCCATCATCATAAATGGGACACCTCCGTGCCAGCCATTGGCTGCGTAGGCCCCTTTTACCTTCTGGCCTCAAGATCCTTATTTTTCCTCCCACAGACCTACTCTCCTGGGACTGTTGGGGACCCACTTCCATGAAATCTGTCAGGGACTGATCGCTCTCACTACCTGACGCAACATTAACCAACAACATTTGTTTCTCAGGTTCACTAACCCCTATGTGGTTACCTTTGGCAACCAAACCATCTGAGATCAACACCACATCCTTCTGTTTAACCTCACTAACAATGTTCCACAAGGGGTTATTCAACTCAACATTGTCATTGGGACCTCTTGTCTCCTTGTTTGCTAGGACAGTGTCTATGGAGGGACCACCTACAGGCAAGCAGTTACTCCCTATGGGACAGTCCCTCAGTTTTTTACATTGCCCCCTGTTGTCCAACACTTCAATAGCAATTGTCCTACCAATGCACATTTTCCCACACCAATCTCTTTAACCATTTCTGTGTCCATTGGTACCTCAACCAATACCTCTGAGCTGTCCGATAGTGCTCTACAGTGCTTCTCATACACTTTTCCGTTACAGTTACCATTACTGTCATTTCCTGTCAAAGTGTCTCCGGGTACGTTAAACCGCACCTCTCTGCGAGTGATGGACTGAATTCCCACTACTGCCACGTCCATTCCGAGCCCTTCCTTTACATGAGGTCTAGAGGGTGAGACAGTACGTGCGTCATGTACCAACCACTGCTCAGCCATACCTCGGACCGCACCCGTAGGAATACACCCCATGACATTAGCATACGGAGAGACTTCCACTATGTCTATTATTTCTGATTTCTCTAACAATTCTCCTGAGCGCCTTCTGCACACAACCGCCGCTGGAAGCACTCTCGAAGAGAACTGTGAGACAACTTTGCACAAAATTAACCAACAGTACAGCAACCAATTTTCATCAACACTGCCTAACACCGCCTGTACCACCTGTGTCCACCGATTGCTACTACGCTGTGGATACATGCAGGTGTACACCAATTGCAACAACATCTCAGTTATTTCTAGACATGCCACATCTAAACACAGAACTCTAGGAACTTTTCTTTTACTAACGATGTGGATGGGCTCATTTACTAAAACGTGAGAGGCTGAGTCATTTAAAGAGACCTCTACCTCAATGGCAACTGACAAAACTTGCGGCTCCCCGTGAGCACTGCAAATTGCATGTGTCACACTCATCCTCTCACTTTGAGCAACACTGAGCGACTCCAAATCGCTATCCATTACCCCATCAACCTGACGCTCAACATTCCTCATCTCTTTTGCTGTGGACAAAACCTCTGCTATGTATGCGTCCTTTTCAGATCCTTCCAACTGGACAGGGTTAACTTCTGCAAAAGCCAACGCACCCATGTCTACCGGCCCTGCAGTCTCTCCATTCTCCATTTTGCATAGCAGAACTTGTGTCCACTCCACTCTTACCCACTGAGCCTTCTTTCAATATAGCCAACAAACTTATGGCCCATCTGTCCCAGTCTACTTTCTCTGGGCTCCCATCTGAGGTACTATGCAGTACGGCTCCAACTGCCAAAGGAGACACAGGACAGAGTGGCTCCACTGCAGACACATTTTTAAATACAGCAGGCTGCAATAACATAACTTCACCACTTTGCTCAGGTGGCGCTTCATTAAACTCATGAGGACTTTTTCTTCCAGCAGTGACAGACCGCAATAACCTCTCATCACTACACCTGATTCCCGGGACAGACTTTCTGTCTGTGGGTGGGGCCCTGAGCCATAGTCAGGTCACAACTAAATAGCCCAACACACAGCTGTACAATCAGCGTGCCTTTCTCTCTAAAATCTGGCGTAAACCAGCAATCTTTCCCATAGCACAGAGTCCCACCCTCACAATATATATATATATATATATATATACACACACACATATATATATATATATATATATATATATATATATATATATATATATATATATATATATATATAATATATGCAAAGAAGTGGAGGAGAACTGCACTCGGTATACTCGGTATAGTGCCAGCAAACAGGTCTTCCCACCGACCATATATATATATATATATATATATATATATATAAGAAAAGTTCAAGAGTTGCTGCAAATGGTTTTATTTTTCCAAATATTCTCGTTAGGTTACATACCAAAAAAGTTTTTAAAATATTCAGACATGGATGTCCGTTTCGGGCTTACATGCCAACGCCCTTCTTCAGATCAAGTCAGAACATATCTGCAGAAAGCTAGTCCATTTTGCTGAAATGTCATTGCAACAACTCAAAATGGTCCTCAGTAGTTTGTACGGCCCCCAAGTGCTTATATGCATTCCTGACAACATCGAGGCATGCTCCTAATGAGACGACGGATGGTGTCCTGGGGTTTTTCCTCCCAGATCTGGACCAGAGCATCACTGAGCTCCTGAACAGACTGAGGTGCAACCTGGCGGCACTGAATGGACCGAAACATAATGTCCTAGAGGTGTTCTTTTTGATTTAGGTCAGGTGAGCGTGGGGGCCATTCAATGGTATCAATTTCTTCATCCTCCAGGAACTGGCTGCATGCTCTCGCCACATGAGGCCAGGCATTGTCGTGAAGGAGGAGCCCAGGACCCACTGCATCAGCGTAGGGTTTTATCCTGATACCTAATGGCAGTCAGGGTGCCATTGTGTAGCCTGTAGAGGTCTGTGCATCCCTCCATGGATATGCCTCCCCAGACCATCACTGACCCACCACCAAACCGGTCGTGCTGAACGATGTTACAGGCAGCCTAAAGTTTTCTGCGGCTTCTACAGACCCTTTCACGTCTGTCACATATGCTCAGGGTGAACCTGCTCTCATCTGTGAAAAACATGGGGCACCAGTGGCGAACCTGCCAATTCTGGTGTTCAATGGAAAATGCCAATCGAGCTCCACAGTGTCCGGCAGTGAGCACAGAGCACACTAGAGGATGTCAGGTCCTCAGGCCACCCCCATAAAGTCTGTTTCTGATTGTTTGGTCAGAGACATTCACACCAGTGGCCTGCTGTAGGTCATTTTGTAGGGCTCTGGCAGTGCTCATCCTGTTCCTCCTTGCACAAAGGAGCAGATACCGGTCCTGCTGATGGGTTAAGGACCTTCTACGGCTCTGTCCAGCCCTCCTAGAGTAACTGCTTGTCTCCTGGAATCTCCTCCATGCTCTTGAGACTGTGCTGGGAGACACGGCAAACCTTCTGGCAATGACACGTATTCATGTGCCATCCTGCAGGAGTTGGACTGCCTGTGCAACCTGCATAGGGTCCAAGTATTGCCTTGTGCTACCAGTAGTGACACTGACCCAAGCCAAATGCAAAACTAGTCAAAAACAGTCAGAAAAGATGAGTAGGGAAAAAAATGTCAGACGAGGAGACGTGTCTGACATTTTTTTCCCTACTCATCTTTTCTGACTGTTTTTGACAATGAGACGACCTCCAAAACAGGAATGGGTTTTCAGGTGGAGGTCACCTGAAAAACCATTCCTGTTTTGGAGGTTGTCTCATTGTTGCCCATCTAGTGCACCTGTTGTTAATTTCAATTTACAGCAAAGCCGCTGAAACCGATTAACAACTCCTTTTCAGGACTTGTTTCGCACACTTTTATTTAAAACAAAGTTTAAAACAAACAGAAGATTCCCTCGCAGGGGTATTCAGTACTTCAGTCCTGCTACCAAAGTAAATTATATTCAGCCCTCCTGGCTTGTAAACACAGCTCTCCAGCTCAGGCCTTATGCTTTAGGGCCTTGGTCTGTCCCCCACAGACCGGATGCTCAGCACCTCAGTGCGTGAAGCAAGTAGCCTCGTGCTACACTGATTCTCACCTCTCTCTACTAGGTGAAGCCGTACTGACTCCCATACCCAGACCTCTTGTCTGCAGGGTGGAGTCGTCTCCAACTGGGAGCCTATAGCCTTGGTCTAGTGATTACTTAAAGCCCAGAACATAGCTGACTCATTAGTGAACTTGCTGTCTATGAGACCGTCATCCTGACAGTGTACCGCCCTGCTACAATATATATATATATATATATATATTTAGAGAGAGAGATTTTTAAAGTATAGTGATTTCACTTAGAGTGTATAGCGGCTGCAATTTTGCACTTGATTAATTATTAGGGTGGCTCTGATTGTTTCACACATTTGAATACCTCACATATGTCCTCTTTTCTAATCTGGGAAGCAAATTAAGCACACACTCAGGGAGTCCTGATTGAACATAGGTCAAAAACTTAAAGTGGTATTAAACCTAAAACCAAAATGTAATATATTGCAGCTTACTAATCCTTAGATGTGGTGGCTGCATTCGTTTTGTTTTTTAGGCTTTTTTCCCTCTGTTTTCATCTAATCAAGCCAGTAATAAAGCTCCTGTCTTAAGTCTCATACACACGATCGGACTTCCATCTGACTTTTCCGTGGATTTTTGTCCGAAGGGGCGTTGGGCATGATATTGGTCTGCAGAATTTTTTCAGCCCACATTCACCAAACCACGTGGTTTTTCAGTTCTTTACCGCCACCCTTTGGGCAACTTCTGCTATTGTTGTCTGATGTTTAGCATTGGTTCTGAGCATGCTAGTTTGAACTTTGGATTTTAGTCTGATGGACTTGTGTACACACGATTGGATTATCCTCCATCGGACATTTGTTGTCGGAAAGTTTGAGAGCATTCACAGCAAACATTTGTCCATTGAAAAATCGAAAACAATTGTCCAATGGAGCATACAGATGGTCGGATTGTCCGATAAAACACGTCCGTCGGACCATTGTTGTCAAAAAGTCTGAATGTGTGTATGGGCCTTTAGAGTGACTCTGGATGGAGCAACAAGAGAGGCACCTTTGGACAGCAGTAATGTTAATCTGGGGGAAGGGGAGTATTAGATGTACTAGCCGATTTAGATGCCCTAGCAAATTGAAGCCAAACTCCATCTAACACTTTAAAAGCACTTACAGCAACAGTTTTGTTTTGGAATAAAGGTTTTACATTGCAGATAGAGAAAGGAGCTGTGTGTTAGTGGGCATCCTGACTCTCCTGTAGTCCAAAGGGTCGTCATTTAAAACAATCGTTTTAAATGACATTTTTAAAAAACTTCGTTTTTGTGTGTACGCGGCATTACACACGGCCTGACTTTCCAAGAAAAAAAGCCTGTTGGACTTTTTTTCTCGGAAATGTGTGTAATGCCGCGTACACACAATAATTTTTCGGGTTGTAAAAAACGAAGTTTTTTAAAAATGTCATTTAAAACGATCGTGTGTGCTTTAAAGCATTTTTCGGGTTCTGAAAAACAGCCCAATTTTTTTTCGAACATGCTCTATTTTTCCACAACGTTTTAAACGTTGTCGTTTTTCGGGTTGTAAAAAATGATCGTGTGTTGGCTTTAACGACGTGAAAAACCTGCGCATGCTCAGAAGAAAGTTATGAGAAGGGAGCGATCATTCTGGTAAAACTACCGTTCGTAATGGAGTAAGCACATTCATCACGCTGTAACAGACAGAAAAGCACGAATCGTCTTTTACTAACACAAAATCAGCTAAAGCAGCCCAAAGGGTGGCGTCATCTGAATGGAACTTCCCCTTTATAGTGCCGTCGTACGTGTTGTACGTCATCGCGCTTTGCTAGAGCATTTTTTTTTACCGATCGTGTGTAGGCAAGGCTGTTTTAATGATGAAGTTGAAAAAAACGTTGTTTTTTCTAGAGCCTGAAAAACTTCGTTTTTTACAACCCGAAAAATGATCGTGTGTACGCGGCATAAGAGGCATTAAAGTTCTTTAACTGAGAAAGAAGTCCAAGAAACTACAGCCAATATTACATAAGGACTACAGAAGTAAAGAAATCCTCTCAGAACCCAACCACTTATTCTATATAGACAGCAAAAAAAACCGAGCACCCTCCTCATCAGAGATTTGGAAATTGAGAAAAATGGCACATTTCCTTGTAGGTATAAAAAGTGCCAGATATGTCAATGTGCACAGACAAAACCAGCAGTAGCAACCACATCCGAAAACCATACTTAGATTATGTATACCGGCACATAAACCAAAGTTGTATACGTGATAGAGCATATGACATTTCCTGACATTATGCAAAACAATCCATAAAATAAATACTGTATGCACTATTTTACAGTTTGTATTAAATAACAGTGCACGAATAATAGCCTTGAGGACTTGAAAATAGCAATTTTAAAAATATAATATTTTTTGTAAAGTGAGAGACCCCTCAAAGTGTATTTAACTTTTTTTTCTTTCTTTAAATATTTTTTTTCCTAAAACCCTATTTGACCACATATGGTGTTAGCCCCTCCTAATTTGCAGGATCACGCAAATCCAGCACATACTAAAGTACTGCAAAAGGTGAATCTTCTGAAAGAACATCCCCCAACTTGGTTACCAAAACATTATTAGTTTTTGGTGAGTCAACATTCTACTATTGTTTTGTGACATAGGTACAGTATATATTATATATCATCTACCTGATTAAGTCTCATGTGGTAATTTTCTCGCAAATCCTTACGTTCATTTAGAAGTTCCTCCACTTGATCTCTGCTTTTATTACTTGAAAGCTTACCATCCTGTGATACAATGAAGAAAAGGAAGTTAAAGGAACACTAAAGGTTTGTTTTTTATTAGATCAATTGATTGCTGTAAGCTAGAGCATTTAAATATCACTTACCTCGTTTTTCCTTTTGACCTCCAAAATACAGTAATCCAGGTTTGAAAATGCCACTTCCTGTCTCTCCTCTTCTTGCTTTCCACCAGCATCTGAGCTGTTTTCCATGGTGGAAAGCAGAATGTGCTCACCCCCTCCCTATGACTACAGCCCTGTGTGAAGATGCTCTCTTATCCCTCACAGGCATGGAGGCTAAGCCTAATGGGAACTGTAGTTCCCATTAGGCCGTGATGTAGCAAGAATGAATGCGCACCGCAAACCAGGAAGTCAGTGAGAATAACGATTCAGGAGTGACGGAGGCGAATAAAACAGCTCGATTTCAACAGGTATCAAACTAGTTATAATGCAAAACATTACTTTTTACTTTATCAGCTACTGTCAGACTTTAATTTAAGAGGAAAATATTTTTGTCTTTACAACCCCTTTAAAGAAAAAGCTAATAAAACAATAGAATTGGTTTAGAAAAACCAGGAGGCTCCAGGACTCACAGTTTTTTTTCACCTCTGTCTAACTGCCAGTATCCTTTGAAGAGGGCTGTGGCACTGAGCAACTTGACACTGAGGGCTCCTTAGACCCCTCTGGTGAACAAACCCCTGAAAAACTACTCTTCCTCCAGTAAAGCAGAGCTTATGCCGCATACTCACGATCGGTACGTCTGATGAAAATGGTCTGATGGACTGTTTTCATCAGATGAACCGATCGTGTGTGGGCCCCATCAGTTTTTTATCCATCGGTGAAAAAACTAGGAACTTGTTTTAAAATTATCTGATGGTTAAAAAAACGATAGAAAAAAACGATCGTCTGTGGGCACATCCATCGGTTAAAAATCCACGCATGCTCAGAATCAAGTCGACGCATGCTTGGAAGCATTGAACATCATTTTTCTCAGCATGTCGTAGTGTTTTATGTCACCGCATTCTGACACGATCGTTTTTTTAACTGATAGTGTGTAGGCAAGACTGATGAAAGTCAGCTTCATCGGATATATGATGAAAAAATCCATCAGACCGTTTTCTTCGGATGAACCGATCGTGTGTACAGGGCATAAGAGTTCTTAACCTTGTCTATCATCTTATGGGCTGTGCTGTGCACTTGCAAAATCTTTCTAATAGCACATTTTTTCAAACCACTCAGAGTGAATGCTATTCCTTATTTCCATGAAACTACATAAATTCTACTAAATAAATTATTTATTATTGGTGTTTATTCAGGTGAGAGATGTTAATCCAGAGTACTTGTATAACAGTTCATATGGAAAACATCAGATGTTTAAGCATTAAACCTTCACCACACCAAGTGATTCCGCTCCCTTAGGAGTTGCACTCACCAGACTTATAATTACTGTATTTATCGGCGTATAACGCGCACAGGCATATAACACGCACCCTAACTTTAAGGGGGACGTTTTAGGAAAAAAACTTTCCACAGCCCCCTGCGTATAACACACAGGCAAAGTTTACCCTCTATTTTCAGGGTAAAAAAGTGAGTGTTATACGCCAATAACAGTTATAAACGCCTTTGGATATGTTATGCCTTTGCAATTTCTGCCTAGAATTCATCTGGCCGTTTATCCAGAAACAATCAACAAAAGGATTTCCGGTCCTGTGATTCACTCAGGCTCTACAAGCCATAACCATTCAGTGTGCTCGGATATAAGGAACAACACAACTACTTTTGGTAAGGGGATTGTTTCTATACTCAGAAGATGGGGTTGCGATGGGCACAAAATGAGTGCCCAGTCTAGCTAACCTCTTCATGGGCGAGTAGGAGGATAAATTAATCTGTGCCCAAAGGAGAACTGAACTCCTGTTTTATAAAAGGTAAATTGATGATTAATTCCTGGTCTGGGCAGGCACGGAATAGTCATTAAAGGACTAATAATATCAAATTAGATTATCAGCCCAGTACAGATCAGGTCAACTACCTGTATGTCACTGTTTTCAGACAGCCAAAACAACTAATTACTAAGGTATATTTCAAGTCCTCAGATTGAAATAGTTATTTGTCGATACATAGTGGCCATCATTCAACTTGGTTACAGAATATACAGAAGGGGCAGTTCATGCAGGTCAGGAGGAATTGTACCTAAGATTCCATAGATATTAGGCTTTTATTGTTGTGTAAAGTTTATGAAATGTACTATAAGAATCAATTATGAACTAATATGAATTTATGTTTTGCCTTTAATATGTATTGGCAATAGCTTTACCTTGGCGATTTGTGGGCGAGTGGTTTGGACAGCCTCAGCATGTGGATGTGGGGATCTTTGGAACTGCCATTCCTACACTTGACTTGATCGCCTTAAGAAGTCAAAATAGCACCACTGATGGAGAGAACCAATGGGGGACTTTTGTGGTGAGAGCCATTGAGGATTTTGTCCCAACTTTCATAAGGGGGTTAATGTGCAATATTGGGAGGCTATAAAGATGCAAGTTTGTGCCGTGGGGCCACGCCTATTGACAAAGACGGAATTGACCACACCGCTTTCTGCATCTGTCATCTGTTTTGATCTCCTCCCAGGAACCACCATGAACGATCAGATCTTCACGAATGGTGGTGAGACTATTGGAACTTAATACACAGTGCAATATTTTTATACCGAACGCTATCTTTTAAATTTGTTTGTAAGTTCATAGGGATAAGGGAAGGGGTTCCGTTTATGAATAAAGTTATAACGGATTCACACTATGAGGATTGTTTCCTTCCTTATGTCCAAGCACACTGAATGGTTATGGCTTGTAGAGCTGAGTGAATCACAGGACCGCAACGTTTGAAATGCTTTTGTTTATCATTTCTGGATATTCGGGCAGATGGCTTCTAGGCAGTGATCGCAAAGACATAATGTATCCAAAGGCATTTATTAATTATAAATCTGGAGAGTGCAACTCCTAAAGGAGTGGAATCACTTGGTGTGGTGAAGGTTTAATATTTAAACATATGCTTTCCCTATGAACTGTTATACAAGTACTCCGGATTAACATCTCTCACCTGGATTCACACTACTATTAGTTTATTTCTGTATGTAATTAATGTGAAGCACTGCTTAAAGGGGTTGTAAAGGAAAACAATTTGTTTCATAATAAGCATCCTTTACCTGCAGACATTCCTCTTTTCACTTCCTCATTGTTCGTTTTTGCTCAGAAGTTGCTCTATTTCTTCTCTGTTCTGTTCACTTCCTGCTTGTCTGATTTTACTGACCACCGTGAAGGGAGGCTTTACTGCGGTGGTCAGTAACGTGCTCACCCCCTCCTGGGAACTACATCTGTGTGGCAGGATGCTCTCTACGTGTTAGAGACTTCAAGGAGGTGTGAATTACTGGGTGTGCCGCAATTCATACTGGGAAATGTAGTTCTTACATGAACGAGCGATGCAAACCAGGAAGTGAATGAGAGAACAGAAACTAGAATGCCGGAGGTGATATAGATGAAGGAATTTAATAGGTATTTACTTGTTTTTTAACAGAATCATTACACTATTCTGTCTGTCTACCTTGCAGACATTAATTTTAGGCAAAAAGTTGTTTTCCTTTACAACTCCTTTAAGCCAGAAGAACTATTGATTAGAACTTTTTTCTCACTGTTTATGATTTTTTGTCTTAATATAGCAGCTATTTAGTTTATTCGGATTATTTTCACATCTAAGTGCTGGAAAAGTGACCCTGTTTACTTAAAATTGTGATTGGTGTTTATTGCTTGCTATCAGACATTGGGACTTACACAGACACATAGGGGTTGATTTACTAAAAATAGAGAGTGCAAAATTTAAGTCAAAGCTTAATAAAACAAGCTGATGCTAGAAGCTGATTGGCTACAATGCACAGCTGCATCATACTTTGTAGATTTTGTCGATTTTAATAAATCAACCCCATACAGTCACTATTTTACATACATGTTTCAAAGAACACCATAAATAGGCATACAATGTTTATAGGAAGAGGTTTAAAGAATGTATTCAATACCATTTTGATTCCTTGCCTACAAAAACCCTACTCTGATGTCTACATATATACAACAATGATGTATGGGGACTTCTAAATATTCACAGTTGCAGGTAACAAGAGTTATTACTCTGGGTCCTACCACCCCTCAAGACCCTTTTGCAACCAGGGCCACCATCAGGGGGGTACAGGCAGCACACCTGTAAGGGGCCCGGAGGTCCCCAGGGGCCCGGAGGCAACCCCCCCCTTTTTTTATTATTTAAAAAAAAAAAATTATAATATATTTTTATTTTATTTTTTATTAAAGGGCCATTTTTTTTAGGGGTACGGGGGGCCCGGAGATCCCCAGGGCCCAGGATGACAACCCCCCTTTTTTTATAAAAAAATAAGTATTTTTTTATAAAAAAATAAGTATTTTTTTATTGTATTTATATATATATATATATATATATATATATATATATATATATATATATATATATATATATATATATATATATATATATATATTTATTATTATTATTATTATTATAGGGCCCAGAGGTCCCCAGGGCCCCGGATGGCAACCCCCCTTTTTTTTTATAAAAAAAAATAAAAAAAAATTATATTATTTTATTTCTTTTTTTTTTATATATAAATATATTTATTTTTTTATTAAAGGGCTCAGAGGTCCCCAGGGCCCCATGTGGAAACCCCCACCTTTTTTTTTTATATATGTTTATTTTATTTTTTTTATATATATTTATTTTTTTATTAAAGGTCCCAGAGGTCCCGGATGGCAACCCCCCTTTTTTGGAATTTCTTTTTATATAAAAATAATTTATATATTTATATATATATATATATATATATATATATATATATATATATATATATATATATTTATTTTTCATTAAAGGGCCCAGAGGTCCCCAGGGCCCCGGATGGCTACCCCACTTTATTTCTTCTTTTTATTGTAAAGGGCCCCCCACGCTTCTCAATTCGCACCAGCACCCACCCCGCTTCTCAATTTCAGGCGGCAGCCCCCCCCCCCCGTTCTCTGCTCCAGGGGGCCCATGCCTGAAGCTGTGTAAGGGGCCCCATAATTCCTGATGGCTGCCCTGTTTGCAACTGTACCACTTTTCAGCACCCTTCTCCCCCTTTTAATATTTTACCAAACCCAAAAAGCTTTGCAATCAACCCAGAATATATAAATGTAGGGACATACCGTTCATGTCTGTGTCTGCTCTACCTTTGTGATACCCAACATATCTTACCTGGAGTTCCTTTACAGTTCCCAAAAGAAATGTAAAAATCTGTTCCTTTTCCTTATCTAATTTAACATTGCTCTTGAGATGACCTATAAAAATAACAAGAACATTAAACACTACTAGAAATGGTGTTCATCTTTACTGCCATTTGTGTAATATTTCAATATGTACAACCCAAACTTACATTCCAGTTTCCTCAGTAAATCTGCCAGATGTTGATAGCAGGAAAGAATAATCTCTGCATTCATTTCAGATCTTTTACTGGAAAGAAAACAAAATGTCTTAGTACCCAAAAATGAATGAAGCAATGCTGATTTCAGCTCACATCTTGTAATTAACGTGTTCAAGACTACAGAAACCTAGGAGCAGTCAGCACACATTAAAATGTTAATTGAAAATTACACTGGTATGCACAACAGTAATGTGTTCCAATCTAAATGTATACTCTATAATTATCACAAACAAAACTAGGGTAAGAATACAGGGCCAGATTCACAAAAGAGATACGACGGCGTATCTCCTGATACGCCGTCGTATCTCTGTTTCTAACTATGCGACTGATTCATAGAATCAGTTACGCATAGATAGGCAGAAGATCCGACAGGTGTAATGGACTTACACTTTCGGATATTAGGATACAGTACCGCGGCCGCCGCTGGGGGGGGGGTACGCGTCGTAAACCAGCGTCGGGTATGCAAATTAGGAGTTACGGCGATCCACGAAGATTTTTCCCGTCGTTACGTCGTCGCGAGTGTTAGATTTCCGTCGCAAAGATAGGGCACCTTTAACATGGTGTAAAAGTACTCCACCATGTTAAAGTATGCCTGTCTTTCCCGCGTCGCTTTTGAATTTTTTTTCAATCTTTTACTTTTCCTGGCGTAAATCTTTTTTCACGTTGCGATTCACAAAACGTCGGCGGGTCGTAATTTCACGCAAAGCACGTCGGGAAATTTGCGACGGGAGCATGCGCAGTACGTCCGACGCGGGAGCGCGCCTAATTTAAATGGTACCCGCCCCATTTGAATTGGACCCCCTTGCGCCGGACCTGTTTACGATACACCGCCGCAAATTTCCAGGTAAGTGCTTTGTGGATCGGGCACTAAATCGGAAAAATTGCGGCGGTGTAACGTAAACCGGTTACGTAAACTTGCGCCCGCTGTACGTGAATCTGGCCCACAATGATTACTATGTGTACTATGGAAACATTTAACCCATCTTATGCAATATATTCCCAAATTGTTACATTTAACTACTTGCCGACCGCGCACCGCCATTCTACGTCGGCAAGTTGGCTCTCCTAGGCGGAAGCACATAGTATAATGTCGGGCGCGTGAACGGCAAGGGGGCGCGCGCGCGCGCCCCCCCCGCCGTTCCCGATGATCAGATTCGTTGCAGAACTGATCAATCATCAGGTCCAGGCCAGGCCTGGACCTGGTGATCACTCTAAACCAATGGTTGTCTTCCCCTGTCAATGTTTTGTAAACATTGACAGGGGAAGTACTGCTCTCTCCCTCGTGTCGGTCTTTTCGTTCCAGACTGAGAGGGAGAGAGCATCTGAAACGTGAGTTGCACAACACTACACTAACACCAGGTCACATAGGCATACATTTAACCCCCCGATCACCCCCCGATCACCCCCCAAATTAACCCCTTCACTGCCTGTCACTGTGTCACCCAGTACAGCGATCAGATTTTTTTTTGATCGCTGTACTAGTGTCATTAGTGACAAAAATAATTGTTAGGGTAATTAGTCTTAGGCCCCAAAAAGTCTAGGGACCCCCCCTAACCCTCCCCAATAAAGGTTTAACCCCTTCATTACCCCCTGTCACCAGTGATCACAGTATAAGTGTCACGGGTGACGCAGTTTAGCTAGTTCATTTTTTATAGCATCAAGGCACCCGCCATATTTTTTGCAATAAAGTTTTAACCCCCTGATCGCCTGGCGGGTGATCAAAGTTTGGTTTTAGCGCCAGATAGGGTCTGCGTCGCCCCAGGCAGCGTCAGATTAGTGCCAATAGCGCTAACACCCACGCACGCACCATACGCCTCCCTTTAGTGGTATAGTATCTGAACGGATCGATACCTGATCTGATCAGATCTATACTAGCGTCCCCTGCAATTTAGGGTTCCCAAAAACGCATGGTTAGCGGGATCAGCCCAGATACCTGCTAGCACCTGCGTTTAGCCCCTTCGCCCAGCCCACCGAAGTGCAGTATCGATCGATCGATCACTGACACAAAACACAAAAACACATAACTGCAGCGTTCGCAGAGTCAGGCCTGATCTCTGTGATCGCTAACAGTTTTTTTGGTAGCGCTTGACTCAGTCGCTAACAGGTCAGGTGCTTTTTTGCCTGTGAATCTCACCACCGTACCCCTAAATTTAGAGCCCAAAATGGCAAATCGATGGTACAGTGATGAAGAGGCCTACTTGTTTATGAGCCTGACAGATAGTGATGAGGAGGTCACGCATCTGTCAAATTCTTGCTCAGAATACGATCCTGTAGACGACAGTGGCTCCCTGACAGATAGCTCTGACGACGGAGTTGTGGTCCCTGCTAGGGTTTAGGCGTACCAGACCCCGATCTTCTGCTGTCGCTGAGGTGCAAGAACCGCAGGGCTCTCGTATGGAGCAGAGAAGTACTAGCGCCGCTATTCCTTCTGGTGAACTGGCAAGCACCAGCGGCCTAGGACATCCTGGTCATACATCCAGCACTGCAGTAACACTTGGTGACGTGGCGAGTCCCATAAGTGCAGTTCAAGCTGGAGAGGTGGCAAGCACGAGTAGTGTCCCGCTGCCACCAAGAAGAAGACGACAAAGACAGGCCCGTCCCCATAGTGCCCTTCCTGCTGCATTCGCCAATCCTGATTGGGTACCCATCACTTCTGCAGCACCCGTACTTCCCCCATTCACTGGCCAACCCGGAATTCAGGTGAATACAGTTGATTTTACGTCACTGGATTTTTATTCGCTGTTTTTCACCGAAGATCTCTATAGATCTATTGTGGACCAAAGCAATTTGTACGCTGGTCAATTCATCGCCGCTAATCCCCAGCTGTCCCTTGCCAGAGATTGGAAGCCAATTACGGTTTCCGAATTTAAGATCTTTCTGGGCCTATCCCTCCTCATGGGCATTACTAAAAAGAGTGAGCTGCGGTTGTATTGGTCCACACACCCAGTTCACCATATGCCCATTTTCTCTGCCTCCATGGCCAGGACACGATACGAGCAGATCTTGCGGTTCATGCATTTTAGTGACAATGAACTCTGTCGTCCTCGGGGAGACCCTGGATTCGATCGGCTCTACAAAATTCGGCCCCTCGTAAACCACCTCAACGAACGGTTTGCAGCCTTGTATAATCCCCATCAAGTTGTCTGCGTTGATGAGTCCCTGATTAAGTTTTCTGGCCGCTTGTCATTCAAACAATACCTTCCCAGCAAGCGTGCCAGATACGGGGTCAAGATGTATAAGCTCTGTGACAGGGCAACAGGCTATACATCTAGCTTTATGGTTTACGAGGGAAAAGACAGTCACGTAGAGCCGAAGAATTGCCCAGATTACATAGGGAGCGCTGGTAAGATAGTGTGGGAATTGGTGTCACCCTTATTCGGACAGGGGTACCACTTGTACGTGGACAATTATTACACAAGCGTGCCACTTTTTAGTCACCTTTTTGATTATGGAATTGGCGCATGTGGCACCGTGCGACCTAATCGCCGGGGCTTCCCCCAACGGCTTGTAGAATCCCGTCTTAGTCGGGGGGAGAGAGCCTGCTTACAGTGTAATAATTTGTTAGCAGTGAAGTGGAGGGATTCACGGAATGTTTTCGTTCTGTCCACGCTTCACGCAGACACGGCAGTCCAAATTCCTACGGCGACTGGTGTTGTGGAGAAACCCCTCTGTATCCACGAGTACAACCTTAACATGGGAGGGGTGGACCTCAATGACCAGTTGTTGGCGCCGTACCTAATTGCCCGGAGGTCCAAACGCTGGTACAAAAAAGTGTCTGTTTATTTGTTTCAATTGGCTTTGCTGAACGCTCATGTGCTATACAGAGCTTCAGGACGGACTGGATCCTTCCTAAAATTCCAGGAAGAGATCGTCAAAGCCCTTCTGTTTCCAGATGGTGCTGTGCCCCACCTTCCCAACGCAAATGCAGTGAGCCGGCTGTATGAGAGGCATTTTCCTTTTGTCCTCCCTGGTACCCCTACCCAAAAAAAACGCCAAAAAAGATGTCGTGTCTGCAGCAAACTCGGATTTAGGCGTGACACACGCTTTTATTGTCCCGACTGTCCTGACCAACCTGGTCTCTGCATTGGTGTATGTTTCAAACGCTACCACACACTAGTTGAGTTTTAGCGTAGGGTACAGCACCACACAGTCCTAGGCACACCAACACAGGGTCTCGGAATATGTGATGGCCATCACATTTTGAGAGACCATAATCTGCAACGTTCAGTTTACAGTTTTCTTACAGTTTTTATAAAAGTGAAAAAAAGTGAAAATAAAAATAAAAAAACTCACACAAAAACACAAAAAAAATATAAAATAAAAAATCCAAAAATAGTTGTGGTTGTATTTTTCTCCTCTCTTTATTGTTCTCTTATGTTCACTCTCTACTGTCCACTCACTATTGTTCTATATCTATTCTCTCTATTTTTACAATGTTTTATTGTATTTGCTTTGCAGGTATGGTATGTTATACTGTAATGTTTGTTTTATTGTTAACCATCATTTGCTTAGCAGGTACGCCATTCAGTTGCATCGCGGATTTATTTAGCGTGACAGCAACAGCGTTTGCTCCCACGATTTATAAAGCTGTGACTCCAACGCTGTACAGTTAAAAAAAGAGCATATATGCCGAAGCATGGGGGCATTAGGGGCGGAGGAGCGATTTTGCTCCTAATGCCGCGTACATGCGGTCGAAATTCCGACGGAGGCTTGCCTGTGGAAAAGTTTGACCGTGTGTACGCGGCATAACTTTTTATGCGGGAGGATGGCCCCATGCTTCGGCATGTATATTTTTTAGGCACAGGTTGCGTTAAAAAATGTTTTATTTTTTACTGTTTTTATTTTTTTGGTATTTGCTTTGCAGGTATGGTATGGTAAGATCTTAATGTTAAAATGTAATGTTACTTTGTTATAATGTTAACCATCATTTGCTTAGCAGGTACGCCATTCAGTTGCAGCACAGATTTATTTAGCGTGACAGCAACAGCGTTTGCTCCCACGATACATAAAGCCGCGACTCTAACACTGTGGGAGGTGATTTCACCACCACAGTTAAAAAAAGAGCATATATGCCGAAGCATGGGGGCATTAGGGGCGGAGGAGCGATTTTGCTCCTAATGCCGCGTACATACGGTCGAAATTCCGTCGGAAGCTTGACCGTGGAAAAGTCCGACCGTGTGTATGCGCCATAACTTTTTATGCGGCGTACATACGTGTGTGAGCAGCATAACTTTTTTGTGGGAGGATGCCCCCATGCTTCGGCATATATAAATGGTGCATGTATGCCCATCATTAGAAGTGGGTGGATGAAGGGAGGTATTCTAATGGTGGGCATACCCACCGATCAATCTCTTTTTTTCGTTCAGCCAACAGGCTGCATGAAAAAAAAAAGATTACAATACATGTCCAACAAGAACCATCAACGTATGGTATGTTGCTGGACTTTGAATGGTTATACCAGAATGATGCCTGCGGGTTTAGGTATCATCTTGGTATCATTCTTTTCAGCCAGCTTTCATGTAAAAGCAATCCTAGTGGCTAATTAGCCTCTAAACTGCTTTTACAAGCAGTGGGAGGGAATGTCCCCTCCCCGGATATAAACCACGCCATTGGGAAAGTGGAAAAACATTTTATCACACCGATCTTGGTGTGGTCAGATGCTTTAAGGGCAGAGGAGAGATCTAGGGTCTAATAGACCCCAATTTTTTCAAAAAAGAGTACCTGTCACTAACTATTGCTATCATAGGGGATATTTACATGCCCTAAGACAGTGATGGCGAACCTTTTTGAGCCCGAGTGCCCAAACCGCGACAAAACCAACTTATTTCTTTCAAAGTGCCAACACAGAATTAAACCTGCCAGCGTCTCTGTACAGAGGATGGGACTGATCATCCCTCTTAATTCACCCCAAAAGGACCAAAAATTTACGTTTCAGCCAAATTTGTTCAGAATGTAGGTTTCAGAATTACATTAGGTTACTGCACAATGAAAACATACTGCACACTGAAAAATGACTGCACACTGAAAACATACTGCATAATGAAAACATACTGCATAATGAAAAATGACTGCACACTGAAAAATGACTGCATACTGAAAAATGACTGCATACTGAAAACTGACTGCACACTGAAAAATGACTGCATACTGAAAACTGACTGCACACTGAAAAATGACTGCACACTGAAAAATGACTGCACACTGAAAACATACTGCACAATGAAAACATACTGCACAATGAAAACATACTGCACAATGAAAAATGACTGCATAATGAAAAATGACTGCATAATGAAAACATACTGCACACTGAAAAATGACTGCATAATGAAAACATACTGCACACTGAAAACTGACTGCACACTGAAAACTGACTGCACACTGAAAACTGACTGCACACTGAAAACTGACTGCACACTGAAAACTGACTGCACACTGAAAACATACTGCATAATGAAAACATACTGCATAATGAAAAATGACTGCACACTGAAAAATGACTGCACACTGAAAAATGACTGCATACTGAAAACTGACTGCACACTGAAAACTGACTGCACACTGAAAACTGACTGCACACTGAAAACTGACTGCATAATAAAACATACTGCACACTGAAAACATACTGCATAATGAAAACATACTGCATAATGAAAACATACTGCATAATGAAAACATACTGCATAATGAAAACATACTGCACACTGAAAAATGACTGCACACTGAAAACTGACTGCACACTGAAAACTGACTGCACACTGAAAACTGACTGCACACTGAAAAATGACTGCACACTGAAAACTGACTGCATAATAAAACATACTGCACACTGAAAACTGACTGCACACTGAAAACTGACTGCACACTGAAAACTGACTGCACACTGAAAACTGACTGCATAATAAAACATACTGCACACTGAAAAATGACTGCACACTGAAAACTGACTGCACACTGAAAACTGACTGCACACTGAAAACTGACTGCACACTGAAAACTGACTGCACACTGAAAAATGACTGCACACTGAAAACTGACTGCACACTGAAAACTGACTGCATAATAAAACATACTGCACACTGAAAAATGACTGCACACTGAAAAATTACTGCATAATGAAAAGTTACTGAACAATGATTACCTGTAATTCAGTCCCCTTCTGCAAACCACTCAGTCCTGCCGAGGAAGGTCTCTCTGCTGGTGCTGCTGACCGGAGAAGGGGGGGCCATCACAGAAAGCCTGCTCTGTGATGGCTCTTGTCAGAGTCACAGCAGCTCTGGTCCTGACAGAGGAGAAGCAGGCTCTCTACAACACGGCAAGTGCAGGGAACAGAGCCGAGCAGAGCACACTCCCGCCCACCTCAATACAGCACAGCCACGCTTTCATCTCTGCCTGCATCTTCTTGTCAAATGTGGCGGGCTGCAGGAGGAGGGCGGGTAACAGCAATACTGATTGGCTGGTGGGTGAAGCAAATATTAGAAGCGCAGATCTGATTATTTCGGCAGCTAGCCGCTGATTGGTGGGTGCAGTGTGGATTGGATTAGCGTGCGCACGTCACCCCCCCCCCCCCCCCGTCGCTTATTCTTTGTCACTCCCACTCAGGTACGTCACCGCTAGCCAATAGATAGAACTATGGGGGATGTAGTTTGCAGTGCGGTGTGGACAATTAGATTTTTCACTGTATGCTTTCATTTCATGGCGTGCCCACCGAAACAGCTTGCCGTGCCGGGAGCGGCACGCGTGCCACGCGTTCGCCATCACTGCCCTAAGATAACAATAAAAATTATAAAAATAATAAAAAAAGTAAGAAACAGTTTAAAATAAAATTAAAAAAGCAAATGAAATAATAATAATAAAAAAATAAAAAAAAGCACCCCTGTCCCCCCCTGCTCTCGCGCAAAGGCAAACGTAAGTGTCAGTCTGGCGTCATATGTAAACAGCAATTGTACCATGCATGTGAGGTATCACCGCAAAGGTCAGATCGAGGGCAGTAGACCTCCTCTGTAAATCTAATGTAGTAACCCGTAGAGGCTTTTAAAGGCTTTTAAAAATGTATGTAGTTTGTCGCCACTGCGCATTTGTGCGCAATTTTAAAGCATGTCGTGTTTGGTATCTATGTACTCGGCCTAAGATCATCTTTTTTATTTCATCAAACATTTGGGCAATATAGTGTGTTTTAGTGCATTAAAATAGAAAAATATGCATTTTTGCCCAAAAAAATGCATTTGAAAAATCGCTGCGCAAATACTGCGTGGTAAAAAAAATGCAACACCCACCATTTTAATCTGTAGGGCCTTTGCTTTAAAATAATATATAATGTTTGGGGGTTCAACGCAATATTCTTTCCAAAAAAAAATATGTCTTCATGTAAACAAAAAGTCTCACTAAGGGATTTGTCTTCAAGTGATTAGAAGAGTGGGTGATGTGTGACATAAGCTTCTAAATGTTGTTCATAAAATGCCAGGACAGTTCAAAACCCCCCCAAATGACCCAATTTTGGAAAGTAGACACCCCAAGCTATTTGCTGAGAGGCATCTCGAGTCCATGGAATATTTTATATTTTGACACAAGTTGTAGGAAAGAGAATTATTATTATTTTATTTTTTTTGCACAAAGTTGTCACTAAATGATATATTGCTCAAACATGCCATGGGCATATCATGGCTTCAGGCTTTCTAAGGGCATACATTTTTGATTTCACTCCTCACTGCCAATCACAGTTTCGGAGGCCATGGAATGCCCAGATGGCACAAAACCCCCCCAAATGACCCCATTTTGGAAAGTAGACACCACAAGCTATTTGCTGAGAGGTATGTTGAGTATTTTGCAGATCTTGCTTTTTGTCACAAAGATTTGAAAATTGAAAAAAGAAAAAAAATATATATATATCTTTCTTCATTTTCAAAAATAAATGAGCGCTGTAAAATACTCACCATGCCTCTCAGCAAATAGCTTGGGGTGTCTACTTTCCAAAATGGGGTCATTTGGGGGGGTTGTGTGCCATCTGGGAATTCCATGGCCTCCAAAACTATGATAGGCAGCGAGGAGTGAAATCAAAAATTTGCGCCCTTAGAAATCCTGAAGGCGGTGCTTGGTTTTCGGGGCCCCGTATGCGGCTAGGCTCCCGAAAACTCCCACACATGTGGTATCTCCGTACTCAGGAGAAGCAGCAGAATGTATTTCGGGGTGCAATTCCACATATAACCATGGCATGTGTGAGCAATATATCATTTAGTAACAACTTTGTGCAAAAAAAAAAAAGTTTGTCATATTCCAGCAACTGGTGGCAAGATATAAAATATTCCATGAACTCAACATGCCTCTCAGAAAATAGCTTGGGGTGTCTACTTTCCAAAATGGGGTCATTTGGGGGAGTTGTGTGCCATCATGGCATTTTATGGCCTTCAATACTGTGATAGGTAGTGATCGGTAGTGAGGAGTGAAATCAAAAATGTATGCCTTTAGAAATCCTGAAGGCCGTGCTTGGTTTTTCGGGGTCCCGTACGAAGCTAGGCTCCCAAAAAGTCCCACACATGTGGTATCCCCGTACTCAGGAGAAGCTGCAGAATGTTTTTTGGGGTGTAATTCCACATATGCCCATGGCATGTGTGAGCAATATATCATTTAGTGACAACTTTGTGCAAAAAAAAAAAAAATTGTCATATTCCCGCAACTTGTGGCAAAATATTAAATATTCCATGGACTCAACATGCCTCTCAGCAAATAGCCTGGGGTGTCTACTTTCCAAAATGGGGTCATTTGGGGGGGATTTGTGCTATTTGGGCATTTTATGGCCTTCAAAACTGTGATAGGTAGTGAGGAGTGAAATAAAAAATTTGCGCCCTTAGAAATCCTGAAGGCGATGCTTGGTTTTCGGGGCCCCGTACGCGGCTAGACTCCCAAAAAGTCCCACACATGTGGTATCCCCGTACTCAGGAGAAGCAGCAAAATTTATTTTGGGGTGCAATTCCACATATAACCATGGCATGTATGAGCAATATATCATTTAGTTACAACTTTTTGTAATTTCTTTTTTCTTTTTTTTTTTTGTCATTATTCAATCACTTGGTACAAAAAAATGTAATATTCAGTGGGCTCAATATGCCCCTCAGCAGATTCCTTGGGGTGTCTACCTTCCAAAATGGGGTCATTTGGGGGGATTTTGTGCTATTTGGGCATTTTATGGCCTTCAAAACTGTCTTAGGTAGTGAAAAGTGAAATAAAAAATTTGCGCCCTTAGAAATCCTGAAGGCGGTGCTTGGTTTTCGGGGCCCCGTACGTGGTTGGGCTCCCAAAAAGTCTCACACATGTGGTATCCCCGTACTCAGGAGAAGCAGCAGAATGTATTTTGGGGTGCAATTCCACATATGACTATGGCATGTGTGAGCAATATATCATTTAGTGACAACTTTTTGAAATTTCTTTTTTTTTTTGTTGTCATTATTCAATCACTTGGTACAAAAAAAAAATATTCAATGGACTCAACATGCCTTTCAGCAGTTTCCTTGGGGTGTCTACTTTCCAAAATGGGGTCATTTGGGGGGGGTTTTGTACTGCCCTGCCATTTTAGCACCTCAAAAATTGAGATAGGCAGTCATAAAATAAAAGCTGTGTAAATTCCAGAAAATGTACCCTAGTTTGTAGACGCTATAACTTTTGCGCAAACCAATAAATATACGCTTATTGGCATTTTTTTTACTAAAGACATGTGGCTGAATACATTCTGGCCAAAATGTATGACTAAAATTGAGTTTGTTCGATTTTTCTTATAACAAAAAGTAGAAAATATCATTTTTCCTCAAAATTTTCGCTCTTTTTCCGTTTATATCGCAAACATTAAAAATCGCCGAGGCAATCAAATACCATCAAAAGAAAGCTGTATTTGTGGGAAAAAAAGGGTACAACATTGTATGGCCGCGCAATTACCAGTTAAAGCAGCGCAGTGGCAAATTGTAAAAACACCTCTGGTCTTAAGGCTGACAAATGGTCCGGGGGGAAAGTGGTTAAAGAGTTACTTGACTCTTGGGGGGGCGGGAAATACCCACCTATCAGCATGCAACAACTTGGAGGACGAGATTCTTTCACAATATTCCAGTTCCACCCCCAGGTGTGACATACTTCTTCTTTGGTCTACTTGATCCAAAACACTGCAGCCCACAGCTGGATTATAACAAGGTATACATCTCATATTGATGCTAGTATTATATATTATATATATTACCAAGCTATGTTTGTAATATTTTTTGCCTTTTAACCCATTTTCTCCATTTATAACTTAGGCTTTATGCAAGAATGTTTTCTTAAGTACTGCAACAAAAGATGATACTGGAAACAATATATTTCTCTTGTCCATTAATTTTTATTTATTTTTTTGTTTTGTTTTATGCAGTTAACCGCTTCCATACAGGGCTTTTATACACACCTCCATACCAGGCCTATTCTGGCACTTCTCTCCTACATGTACAAATAACAATTTTTTTGCTAGAAAATTACGCAGAACCCCCAAACATTATATATGTTTTTTTAGCAGACACCCTAGGGATTAAAACGACGGTCATTGAAACGTTTTATCTTGCACGGTATTTGCGCAATAATTTTTCAAACGCCTTTTTTGGGCAAATTTTTTTTTTATGAATTAAAAAAACAACAAAACAGTAAAGTTAGCCCATTTTTTTTGTAAAATATGAAAGATGATGTTACACCGAGTAAATAGATACCTAACATGCCATGCTTTAAAATTGCGCACACTCATGGAATGGCGCCAAACTTCGGTACTTAAAAATCTCCATAGGCAACGCTTTGAAAATTTTTACAGGTTACCAGTTTAGATTTACAGAGAAGATCTAGTGCTAGAATTGTTGCTGGCACTCTAACGCACGCGGCGATACCACACATATGTGGTTTAAACAGCGTTTACATATGTCGGCGGGACTTGCGTGTGCGTTCGCTTCTGCGCGCGAGCTACTGGGGACAGGGGCGTTAAAAAAATTTTTTTATTTTTTTTTGTTTTTACATATTTATTTATTTTTTTACACTTTTTTTTAATTTTTTTTTTTTTTATTATCACTTTTATTCCTATTACAAGGAATGTAAACATCCCTGGTAATAGGAATGTGTGTGACAGGTACTCTTTATGGAGAGATGCAGGGTCAATAAGACCCCACATCTCTCCTCCAGGCTGGAAAGCATGAAATCGGTGAAAAAAAATTCACCGATCTCATGCTTGCTGTTGCTTAGCAGCCGCAATTGCGGCTTTGTTTACTTACGGGGACCCGGGCGTGACGTCATCACATCGCGCCCGGGTCCTCCGACGGTCATAGAGATGACTGGTGACCATCTGGTCACCAGTCATCTCTATGCTTCCTGCCAGCGCCGGACGATTCGTTTTCCGGGCCCCCGATGGCACGGGAGAGCCCGGAGAAGTACCGGATGGCGGCGGGAGGGGGGATGTCCTCTCCCGCCGCCTGTAAGAACGATCTAGCAGCGGAATCGCCGCTATGATCATTCTTACGTTGTGTAGAATCGCCAGCAGAAGAGAAGGATATCTGAATGATGCCTCTAGCTGCAGGCATCATTCAGATATCCCCCCACAAAGCCCAGGACGTCATATGACGTCCACCCGGATCGGTAGAGGTCCTTTGTGGACGTCATTTGACAATGGGCCGGGCGGGAAGTGGTTAAATATAATGCATCCAGTGTGAACCAGCTTGATAGTGGTAGGTGAGATGTACAGTGCATCCGGGAAGTATTCCCAGCATTCACTTTTTCCACATTTTGTTATGTTACAGCCTTATTTCAAAATGGATTAAATTAATTATTTTCCTCAAAATTCTACAAACAATACCCCATAAGGGTGTAAAAGTTTGTTTGAAATCTTTGCAAATTTATTAAAAATAAAAAATGAAAAAAAATCACATGTACATAAGTATTCACAGCCTTTGCAATGACACTCAGTTGATTCCCCTGATGAAGTCACGTGATGTGACGAACACACGTCGGGACTTTGAGCACTGATTGGGTAGCAGCACCTGACGGACGGTGGACGAGCGCGGCGCTCGTAGGATATGAGACCGCCATGTGCCCCTGCCCCATGTGAGTTTTTTTACTGATGGTTTTATGTCCTTTTAATAAAACTTTGTTGTACGGAATTACGCGATGTGCCCCCTTTCTTCTCCCTCCCCGCCCCTTCTACCTTCGCATGAGCGGTCGGCTCCACGGATACTGAAGGGAGAGAGTTGCGGCAGTGAGAAGCTAGGGTGACGAGCTCGGCGCTCGTGGAGATAGCCACTCTTTTCTATACATTGTGTAAGTTGTGTAAGTTTACATCCACTTACCCATTACAGAGCCCCCCCCCCCTTTTTTGTGGCAGTAGGACAACGCTACAGAATCTTTATTATATTTCCCACATGTATGGTCGATTATTGAGATCTACCAGGAAGACATCTACTCATTGGGAGGCTGGAGCACTGGTAATTGATCTGGCTCTGAGTGACAGCCGGGAGGTAAGCTGCTAGGATCACTAACGGTGAGGGTTGCACGTTTTTGGATTCGATTGTGCTGCACATCTCCACCTATTTGGCTTTGGAACTTTTTACTTCTGATCATTCACCCATCCACTTTTTTATCAGCTTCATTTGGAACTTTGGTCTCCTTCTTTATTGTTTGATTCAATTCGGGACTGTTTATGTGTATCCACTGAAGATTTTTCACTTTGTATATTCTATTTCAATTCTGCCGAGGATTATGTTTATTTAATCACTGTTTTCAGGTTGTACTTTTACTGTGTATGTACATCTCATTACTTCCCCGTCCCACAGACCCATTTGCACCCCCTATTCTCATATCCCTTCCCCCCTCCCCCTTCCCCCATTTATTAGTAGTATTTCACAGCGCAGACATCACAACTTTTTTCGCACAATTATCTTTGTCTAAATAGGATAGACCCTTTTTTGTTTGCTGCAGTGCCCATATTCACCCTCACTATCTCCCCTTGCTCCCCTTCCACTTATCCAACACAGCGCAGGAGTTTTACCCAGTTTTACACTCAGTTGATTGGTAAATTCAGTTGATTGGATGAGATTTGGAAAGGCACACACCTGGTCTATATAAGCTCCCACAGTTAACAGTACATGTCAGAGCACAAACCAAGCCATAAAGTCCAAGGAATTGTCTGTAGACCTCCAAGACAGGATTGTATCAAGGCACAGATCAGGAGAAGGATACAGAAAAATGTCTACAGCATTGAAGGTCCCAATGAGCACAATGGCCTCCATCATCCATAAATGAAAGGAGTTTGGAACCACCAGGATTCTTCCTAGAGCAGGCTGCCCAGCCAAACTGAGAAATCAAGGGAGAAGGGCCCTAGTCAGGAAGGTGACCATGAACCCAATGGTCACTCTGACAGAGCTCCGACATTTCTCTGTGGAGTGCTGAACCTTCCAGAAGATTAACCATCTCTGCAGCACTCCACCTATCAGGCCTGTATGGTAGAGTGGCCAGACGGAGGAAGCCACTCCTGATTAAAAGGCACATGACACCCCACACTTGTCTAATGAAACAAAGATTGAACTCTCTGGCCTGAATGGAAAGCATCATGTCTGGAGGAAATCAGGCACCGCTCATCACCTGGCCAATACCATCCCTACAGTAAAGCATGGTGGTGGCAGCATTATGCTGTGGGGATGTTTTTCAGAGACAGGAACTGGGAGACATGTCAGGATCGAGGTAAAGATTAATGCAACAATGATGAAAACCTGCCCCAGAGTGCTCTGGACCTCAGAATGGGGTGAAGGTTTATCTTCCAACAGGACAATGACCCTAAGAACACAGCCAAGATAACAAAGGAGTGGCTATGGGACAAATCTGTCAAAGCATGGCAATAAGTCAACTCGGCACACCACCTGAGTCACTCTAGGCCACAACATGTCTGGCATATACAGAAATATGACCAATGTAAAAATAATAATGATAATAATAAATATACCATTTATCATAAATTGTATACCTCTCACAATCCAATTGAAGTCCATCTATATCTTTACGGTCATCATCCTTTGACTCACGTTTCACTTCCTGTGGAAACATTATAAGCGACTAGATATGGCTAGATAGTATTTACATAGAAAAGGAAACATTTTTACTATCAATCTAAATTATTTGCAAAAGGTAGTTGACAGTGTTTTCTTCTTAGAAGTTCATCACAGGTTATAGTCTGATATAGGACAGGTGGCTGTAGAAGTAATAATGAATTGACAATGTGTATCTTTCTGAAATCTAGAGCCTTTTGAAAATAGCCCTAATTGCCCTTATGAAGCAACCAATAACGTCACAATATTTCTGCTGTATCTTCTGTAATGTAAAAAAGTTATTCAGTAATTGTGAGACGCCATCATAATTAGAGGGGTTCAGTTCTGAAATCTCCAAAAGATAAAAATAAGCAATAACTCAAAACAGATATTTTTTGGCCAGCCTGCAGAAGTTAAAGTCCAATTACAGGCAAAAATAAGTTTTTCCATGCAGTGCAGCTGTACCAGCAATTCCCAGGATTTCTGCGCGTTTTGTCCAGGGGAGAGGAGAAAGCTGATTATTCAACCGATCCTCTGCTCCATTGGCAAACGGCACTCTGCCATGATCCAGCGGTGGACTCTTCCTGACGTCCTCCTGTCCAGGAGCAGGGACAGACCACAGCACAAGAATGCTAGACTGCTGGGGGTAGGAGCCACAGGGACTGGTCTTGTGTGGGAAGGATCAGAGAATTAAGTAAGTATATCGCTGTTCTCAAATCCCCTAGACAACAATGAGTAGTTGACCTGTGCAGTGCGGGCAGTGCGACATACAACGGTTTGAGGTCAGATTTTCTGATGGTCAGTACACAAATCCGTCACACAAAAGTCAAAAGTACAAACACGCATGCTTGGAATCAGTGCTCACCAAACACAAAATTAGCAGAAAGGGCCCAAAGGGTGGCACTCAAGAGCTGAAATTCCTCGTAGCACGTCACTACGTTTGTGTTTGTGGCATGACAATTGTGTAACGTTAGTATGCAAGACAAGATCCTGGCACACACCCTTTTGACAAAAAGCTGATGCTCGGTTGGCCAACAATTGTAAGGTGTACGAGGCTTTAGTGTGAAAAGAACCTAAAGGTGTTTGTTGTTTAAGGTCTGCATTAGTTTATTTTGTGCAGTCTGGCCTTATATTTGCTTTATATTTACCCCTTTACACATCAACCAAATGTCTCAATTCACAATTTTCCTTTGATATTGTGGTGGCAAAATTGGCTTTGTGCAGAGCATACCGCCATTTTGCCCTGTGCTAAAAAGCACATACTCCGTCTTAATGAAATAAGCCATCTTAAAGCTAAATAAGTTCACTCACCGTCCATTCTCTGCCCATCCATTCAAGTCAAGAGACCTCACCAATTGTTCTCATTCCATTCTAGCTCCCAGTCATCACTGGTCTGCCGACGCCCTCACAGGCAGTTTTATTAAAGACCCAGCAGGAAGTGATGTCACAACATGTGACCTCCTCCATAGGAAGTGAGCTCACAGGGTGTGAGCTCCACCCAGCAGATGCCCATATACGGAAACCCTTCCAACAGGGATTCAATACAGTAATATAACAATAACAAAATAATACAACAAAACCACAATACAATACAATGAATAGAACTACATACAATGAATACAAATACATACAATGCTGGCTAAAGTCTTATGGGCGTGTCTGGGCAGGGAGTGCATGTGCCCCCCTGACTCCAGAAACGATCACAAGCTCTCATATTAATTGCTAATAGAATCCTTAATCTGCGCCATTCCATAGAATAATGCATATCCAGATTATACCCTTATTAAACCAGCCTCAGACTGCCCCAGTCAGTTCTATTTAGAGCGGGTTGAGGAAGTACTAAAACTGGGTGCCATTATGACAATACATAATAAATACATCTTCAAATTTCCACCACAATATAATATACCTTTTTTCTTCTTAGCTTTTGTGGCCTCCTAGAATTTCTGAAGCTAGAATCACATGATGACCCAGAGAGTAAACTGCCATGTATAGGGCTCACACAACTGTTATCTTCAGGTTGCTCAATCTGGATGTCTCTAGTAGCTCTGAAACAAACAGTAACCTAGTAAGGTAGAAAAAAGCCTAAAGTCTTTCAATCCTGTGAATTTATTTTAACTCTGAAACTGTTCTGTTTATCCAAAAAACGTGATCACGGAGCTAATAATTATCCTGACTGCGGGTAATAATTTTTTTTTTATTTTGATGACACCGGCAATGGCTGTCCCTTACATTCATTACCTGGATCAATTAACCCACTGATCACATTTTATTAATTAGCATATAAATCATGTAAAGGCGCATATACAAGCATCAACTTTTTTTCTAGACTTTTGAGGCCTAAATTCCCAAAAACGTAGCCTAACTTAAATTTCAGCAGTTAAGTTACACAGGCGCTAAATTTCTACCTAAGTGCCCGATCTTCAAAGCACTTACCTAGAAATTACACGCCGTGTAACTTAAGTGCCTCCGTCGCAAGGCGGTCCTCCTCTCCGGGGGGCGATTACAATTTAAATGAGGCGCGCTCCCGCGCCGGCCGTACTGCGCATGCGTGTGACGTAATTTTCCCGACGTGCAGTGCGCGAACGTAATTTACGCCGGGCTTTGTGGATTGCGACGGGACAATAAAGTTGCGACGGGTGAAAAAAAAATACGCGCCGGGAAAAAAAATCAAATTTAAAAAAAAAACTCGGCGATCGAAAAAAAGGTCTGGTTTTACATGGTGGACTAACTTTCCACATTGTAAAACCAGCCCTAATTTTGCGCAAGCAAATCGGAACTTACGCAGAAACCACAATGCTTAAAAGCTTTGTGGATCTGCTTAAGTCCTCATTTGCATACGCAAAGCGGCATTTCAATGAGAAATGCCCCCAGCGGCGGATGCGGTACTGCATCCTAAGATCTGACAGTGTAAGTGTCTTACAGATGTCAGATCTTCTGCCTAACTTTGGAAAAATCCTTTTGAGGATCGTTTCCAAAGTTAGGCACAGAGATACGCAGGCTGAACAGCAGTTCCGCCTGCGTATCTCTTTTGAGAATTTGGCCCATGCAGTGTAGTCTCATTTGTACATTTTTAGTTTGAAGGTGTCTGCAGGGTATTTAGCTAAAGGGGAAAACTCACCAAATACCACTCACAGTGAAAACATGCCAGAACATTCTGAGATAGTTCTACAAAAGAGTTCATACAAAGTCACCCTAAATATGGCGTAAATATCAGAAGTTACATTGTTTAGTTTGCGGATGGCAGGTTTTCTTGGGAATAATACTACTGTGGGCTAGGTTAGGTGCAAATTCAGAGAGAAGCTTGCTTTGTTTCTATAAATTATAACATGGGACCAGTGTCAGGAGTCTGTGATAGTGAGTCCTTGCCAAATGGGGGTTCTCAAGGGTGCAGAATCTAAACCCCAGCCTACTTCTTTACCAGGGCCCCTGATGGTGGGGATGGACTTGCAGCAAGCTAGAACCAGGTTGTGGCCCCCAGGTATGCCCTGCAGAGGATGTGGAGACCACTCATGTGTGCAGAGTACAATGGCAAAAGACAAAAGGAAATCCAGAAAACAAGCCAAGGTCAGGGTGGGCGGCAGGTAAGCGCAGACAGTAAACAAAGCCAGGGTCAGTGCACATGAAATCAGACCAAGAATACACCTAATAGTAAGAGAACAGGAGCTCAGAGAAGTGAAAAGTTGCTCAGGCAACACGGGCTGCACTAAGCACATGTATATATAAGAAAACAAATTGGGAAGCGGGCCAAAAATTTATGGTAGGAAAGGAAATATAAACCTGCAGAATTGCAGGCGGCACCCATCGGCAAGCTCAGAAGCCAAACAACACATTAGAAAGGAGTCAGAGGACTAGGCACTGCAGTAAGGCGATAAGATTTAGGCAGGCAGGAAAGCTGCAGGCTAAATCGTGACAAGCAGTCTATATATGTGTACAAATATACAGTCCTATATGCCCAGATGCAATAATAGAATAAAATTAATATATGAAAACCGTATCTTTTAATAAAACTCTTTCATATCTCTATGAACTTCTCTTCACTTTAAACAACATGTTCCACTTTCTCCCACACAGTATCAACGCTCTTGTGCAACAAATTTGAAGTATAATCACTTATTTTAAAACTGTAAAGCTGTTCCATTCCCATGTAAAACATGTACACAACACTAGGAGCTCTCACACACGGCCGGACGTTCATGGGCCTGTCATTAAATTATTTTTTTTTTACAATTGAATTACCACTAAATGTTTGATTTACTGTACCCTTTGCTTTGCTCCTCACGGTGATGTTTCCTTTTACCCTTTTTCTTCATTATGCTATACAGAAGTTCTTTTTGAGAACACAAACTCTGATTTTCTTGTTGTAGATTTTTTATTTGTGAATGGAGTGATTTCTTTTCGCTTGTCGATGTTGTGACAGCATTTTCCAGTGTGTGGCTGTGCTTCTTCAGAGCTGACACTTCAAGATGAAGACTCTCATTAATCTGTTTTCAATTAAAACACAGACATGTGACATTTATCCTATATCCACTAAGATAATATTATATTTGCCCTTATCATTGATGCCTTCATTAATACGCCCCTCAATGTCACCCAGATGCAGCACACGACCATATGGTTTTAATTTACACAATAATAACTTTAGAAGCAATTGAATTATGTTCATCTGTCATAATTTACAATATAATATGATGTGTTATATTAGCATTCAGAATGCCCCATGGTAAAACAGGAACAATAAATCAGCCTTTTTATGTCATAAGATTATCTCCTGCAAGAGTACATACAATACGTCTAGTGTATTTCAAAATGTGAGGTTTTTTTTTTGTAAGTCTAAAGTCATGTGTTGGACAGTCATAATAAATTACACTGAATCAGATTAGTAGCAGGCAGTGCTGGTCATCTTCACGTGTAGTGGATTTTTTTTTTTTATGGCATGCAAACTGCAGGTCAATTGTTGAATATTGCAAAGGATATCATAGCTCAAAACTAAATGTTACTTTAAGGACAACCAAATTGTAAAATTAGCCATTATTAGGAAATATTTTCAAGAAAAAATTGCAATTGCATCAAAGGTTATAGCTATGAATATATAGAGTAGAAAAGAAGGTTTTCCAGGTGAAGAGAGGTATCTCTGGCTCTTTTCACACTGGCAGGAGTAATTATCACCCCCCTGAAAAGCTATCTGTAGTGGATAATATTTTAGAGGCTGATGAGAGGACGTTTGCATGCGTTTAAGAGGCAATGCTGCCACCTCCTGACATTTTTAGGCTTTAACTACCAAACAAAGGTTTTTGCCCTGATCGACCATGCTACAATTGCAAACCAAGGATTTGGATGACGGTTGTGAGGCAGTTGCACTGACTTCCGTGAGTGAGTTTGACAGCCTGTCAAACTTAGCATTTCAAGTTAAAATTGCTGCACCAAAATGCAACGCATCACGCCTGCAGCAATGTGTACTAGAGTTCATTGGCAGGTTCATTTGGCCTTCATTTGAGCTCCTTCTAAGCTGCTTCAAGCTAATTTGACCTGAGAATGTCATATTTTTAAAATTTTAATACATTTGTGGGATCTGTATGCAGTTGCCAACAAGACCCCTGAACAGCAATGTATATGCTGCTAAATCAAGAAGGAACTATAATGACTTGTTGTCTATGCACTAACATTTCTGTTTGCCAGTATTTGCGACTGAAGTTTCACACATTTCTTCTCCAGTTCCTTGGAGGTGACTTTTTCTCGGTGAAGTCCAGAATGAAGTGACGTGATCTCTAGTTCTAGGGCATCTTTCTCACGTTGTGCATTGTTGCATTTAGCTTCCACAAGTTCTGCATGTTGTCTCAGCTCTTCCTGCATCTGCGCATTCTAAGGACATATCGTAGAAATTATTAATTAGAACAGACCTTTTACTTTCTGCTTGAAATGTAGGTTCACCTTTTTAGAAAAAAATGTAAGATTAGCTAACATTTTAACTTGACAGCTAGAAATCAGTGTCTAAAAACGGCCATTTAGCCATGTTTACATGCCGCGTTTAACCGCGTTTACGTCTAGAAGCATTTTTTTTTAAACGGCCAAATACAAAACGCAGCTAAATGCGGGTTGGAAACTTCGGCCTCTGAACAAATTTCCTCTAGCATTCATTAGCATAATATAAATAATTGACTTTGTTCTTACAATGCTGCGGCTCCGCTGCAAATTTGCACAGGAGCAAAACAAATAACAGACACTTGTACACAAGCATATTACTAATTTCAAACCATGTGATTATGTGTATAAGAGAGTCATGTGGACTGCATATAGGTGTTAGGCTAAATTCACACTGTAATTAAAAGCAGGCATTTGGGAGGCGTTAAAAATGCCCCTTAAGCACCCATGCAAAAGATATAATGTACAGCACACGGTGCTGTTCACACTATTGAAACATGAAACGTTAGAGGCGCGTTGCTACGCTTCAAAATTGAAGCCTCATGTCGAGTCAGGAGGCGTTTAAAGCCTTTCAACTCCTCCCATTCAAGTCTATGGTAACGCTTTGCAAATGCTCTGGCAGGCAGTTGCGATGCAGTTGTAGGGCATTAAGATTACCGTATTTCCCATAATGGAAAAGGCATTTGTAGAGTGGTTTTAACGCGCCTTAACGCTCATCAAACACTTCAAAACTGGCTATAGGTTGTTTTGGGAGCATTTTTAACTTGTAAAATGAAAGTCTAACACCCACACTAAAGCTCATTAACGCAAGTTTAACACCCATACTAACGCTATAGGAGCATTTATTAAGCGTTATAAATTTGGTCAAGTGTAATCAAGCCCTTACTGTAAGCTTATTGCACCCTCACTCAATTAATTTATTATGTGAAGTTCGCATAATTTTTTTTTTTTTTTTTTACAATTTTAAAATACTTCATACTGCATATGTTATATTTCAGGTATCCTTGGCAGTCAAAGAAGATCTGCCCATATGTTAGATATACAACCCCTGGCAAAAAGTATGGAACCACCACTCTTGGAAAATGTTCATTCAATTGTTTAAAGGGTCACTAAAGGAAAAAAAATGTTTTGCCTAAAATTAATGTCTGCAAGGTAGACAGACAGAATAGTGTAATGATTCTGTTAAAAAAACAAGTAAATACCTATTAAATTCCTTCATCTATATTACCTTCGGCATTCTAGTTTCTGTTCTCTCATTCACTTCCTGGTTTGCATCGTTTGTTCATGTAAGAACTACATTTCCCAGTATGAATTGCGGCACGCCCAGTAATTCACACCTCCTTGAAGTCTCTAACATGTAGAGAGCGTCCTGCCACACAGATGTAGTTCCCAGGAGGGGGCGAGCACGTCACTGACCACCACAGTAAAGCCTCCCATCACGGTGGTCAGTAAAATCAGACAAGCAGGAAGTGAACAGAACAGAGAAGAAATAGAGCGACTTCTGAGCAAAAACGAACAATGAGGAAGTGAAAAGAAGAATGTCTGCAGGTAAAGGATGCTTATTATGAAAAAAAAAATTCCTTTACAACCCCTTTAATTGTGTAAAAAAATATTTTCATTTAACTTTCCAACCTTCTGGCTTTAAGAAAAACGTAAAAAAAGAAAAAGAACTGTAGTCAGTTGTAACTGTTTTTGCAGATCAAGCAAAGGAAAAATATGGAATCATCAATACTGAGGAAAATATTATGGAATCACCATGTAGTTTGCAGTGTTGTGACAAAGCCTTATAATAATTCAAAGAATAATGGTGTTACCCATAAGTTATATTTGAGAATTAAAATCTGGGTTAATGACAGTTCTTCGACCATGAGTGAACGCTTTAACACAATAACAAAAATGCATTGGTTAATAGTAAGGAAGTCTTAACTAATACACATCAATCTATCTATAGCCTATACAAAGGAATAAAATCTTAGGTTAAAGTAACAGAATCCAGAGTATAATACTTAAAACATGAATCTACAAAACAACAGGACAAACAAGTCATAAGACAAACATTTAGATACGAGATTTCCCATAGTTACCATTTCCCGAAAGGTTCCATTCTGGTGACTGCTCTACCATAGAGTGTGTGCTTCCCTCCCATCTAGTCTATGTATATCATTACAGACTGCCTCATTGGTTGGCTTGGCGTGGCACCTTCATTGCATATCTAAACATGGGATCCTTTGAAGTGAATATGTGTAGAGGTTTGGGTCCCATTATTTAGATACACAAGCTTAGGAACCAAATCATCTGTTTAACATGGCCTTCTTGGACGCTATGTTACACCCCTACATAGATACAAATCTAAATTAAATATATTCATAATTACAATTATTTTACAGCTATTAATGGAGATTTCACATATACTCAGAAGGCAATCCTTATCTGATGTACTATCACCGTACCCTTATAAATAATAATGTGAAGTTCATTGATTGAAATATAATTGATCAGTGAATGAAAAGTGAAGGGCGGGCGTGATCACCGCTGGACACACACCTCCCGGTCCTTTCAGGGGGAGAAATTACTGATCGCATGTTCATACAATGTATGAACAGCGATCTGTCATTTCCCCTAGTCAGTCCCACCCCCCCTTCAGTTAGAACACACCTAGGGAACATAATTAACCCCTTCCTCGCCCCCTAGTGTTAACCCCTTCCCTGCCAGTGACATTTTTACAGTAATCAATGCATTTGTATAGCACTGATCGCTATAAAAATGCCAATGGTCCCAAAAATGTGTCAAAAGTGTCCGAAGTGTCCGCCATAAGGTCACAGTACCGATAAAAATCGCTGATCGCCGCCATTACTAGTACAAAAATAAATATTAATAAAAATGCCATAAAACTATCCCCTATTTTATAGACGCTATAACTTTTGCGCAAACCAATCAATAAATTTACATAAAAAATGTAGAAGAATACGTATCGGCCTAAACTAAGGAAAACATATTTTCTTTATATTTTTTTGGGGGATATTTATTATAGCAAAAAGTAAAAAAATATTAAATTTTTTTCAAAATTCTCACTCTATTTTTGTTTATAAAAAATAAAAACTGCAGAGGTGATCAAATACCACCAAAAGAAATCTCTATTTGTGGGAAAAAAAGGACGCCAATTTTGTTTATGAGCCACGTCGCACGGCCGTGCAATTGTCAGTTAAATCGACGCAGTGCCGAATCGCAAAAAGTGGCCCGGTCATTGACCAGCAAAATGGTCCGGGCTGAAGTGGTTAACTAGGACACTATATTAAAAAAAAGCTAGATCTGGTCCACCTTTAATTAGTTCCCAACTGGCTCACATGTATATACTGCGTAAGAATGGCACCACTGGGTGAAACCCCGTACGGGTACTTTTTCCATTTTAATAGCCACCAGAGGGCGATCGCCGCTGGTCACGCAAGATCGCATGCACGAGAGCCAGCACAGGGATTATCCCTGTTCTGTTTGGGGAGAGGAGACATATTGTTTGTTCCTACTAAGTAAGAACAACGATATGTCTCCTCCTCAGTCAGTCCTCTCCCCATAAAGTTAGAACACATCTAGGGAACACACATTTACCCCTTGATCGCCCCCTAGTGTTAACACCTTCCTCACCAGTGACATTTACACAGTATGAAAAAGAGGGGTGTACTGCGCTAATTCGATAAATAGTAAAGCGGCAACTAAAATGTTATACAACATTAATAATAATGGTCAAAGGAAGAGCTGTGCTGTTGTAAGCTAAAATGTGACACTAGTGATAATGAAATGCTAGATAAATATCAATTAAAAATCTGAAACACTGACTGATGAAAAAAAAAAATCTTTTCACTCAGTCAGTGTTTCATAATTTTAATTGATATTTATTTAGCATTTCACTATCACTAGTGTCACAATTTAGCTTACAACAGCACAGCTCTTGCTTTGACCACATTTACACAGTAATCAGTGCATATTTAGAGCACTGTCGCTGTATAAATGTCAATGGTCCCAAACATTTGTCAAAAGTGTCTGATCTGTCTGTCGCAATGTCGCAGTACCGCTAAAAATCACAGAGCACCGCCATTACTAGTAAAAAAAAAAAAAAATGCCATAAATCTTTACCATAGTTTGTAGACACTATAACTTTTGCGCAAACTAATCAATATACGCTTATTGACATTTTTTTACCAAAAATATGTAGAAGAATATATATCAGCCTAAACTGATAAAGTAATTTGTGTTTTTTTTAATAATTTGGGGATATTTGTTAAAAGTTTAAACATTTAAATTTTCTCTTCCCTTTTTTCTATAGTTAAAAAAGCTCAAATAATGAAAGATACACCAAAAACATACAATTTTTTTTTTTTAAAAAGGACACAAAAGGAAAAAACTAAATTGTCTTCAGTTATCACCAATAAAGACAGTCTGGTAAAAAAACAAAAACCCTGGAATGCTCCTTTTTTTCTTTACTACTTCCATTTTATTGCTATGCACTACAGCGAATTGTGCTACAGCACATTGAAATGTCCTAGTTTTTTCAAAGCAAATCAATGTAGTGCTTTGGTGTAAACTGGAACCATAAAACATAAGGCTTTTTGCGTTGACCTTGCATTGGGACTACATTGGGCAATGCAGTCCAAAGCTGCTGGTGTAAATGAGCCTGAAGCCTCGTACACACGACGGGCGGAACACAACGTTTTCCTCGTCGAGTTCCTTGTTAGGCTGTCGAGGAACTCGACAAGGCAAGTTTCTCCATTCCTGTCGAGGAAATAGAGAACATGCTCTCTTTTTGGCTCGTCGAGTTTCTCGACAGTTTCCTCGACGAAAATGTACACACGACCGGTTTCCTCGGCAAAAAAATATCTCCCAGCAAGTTTCTTGCTGATTTTTGCAGAGAAACTCGGTCGTGTGTACGAGGCCTTAGAAGCATTATTTACTAAAGAGCATCATTTATATCCAGAACAGGCAATGACTGTTTGTTTTAAAGACACCCAGAATTTTTTAAAGCAAAACTCTAAATAAAGAGCTACTGTAAATACAAAGCTGAAAAGGAGTGCTGCAGATCGAAAGGGCAGCACAGGCTGGAACAGTGTTAATAATGGTGATTTTAATCACTGTGAAATTGACTGGTGTAGTGGTAACTGAAGGAACAGTGCAAGGACAACATTTTATAAACTTACTACAAGACAAGAAAGAGACCTTTTGGTAGGTGTGGGTCTTCCTTGGTGATTCCAAGCTCAAGAAAAATAGCACTTCCTGGAACTTCTGGTTACACATGAGTTGCTTCATAGGATGTTAATAGTTTGGGAGGTGGAGAACTGTCTATTGCACCAGGATGACAGGTGTGGTGATTGCTGCAACTTCTCCCACTGCCAAATGTACTTTTGGGTTGGTGTACAGTATTTGGTCCTTTGCAATTGTGTTGACATCATTCTGGCTTAGGATACGTTTCAAGGTCTGCCTTTCAGGAGCATTAGATTGTCACAATGTACATCTTCCTCTTCCTCTGCAGCTTGTTATAAAATGGATAGCTCAGCTATGACTGCTGCTTCCTCCCTTTCTTTCTTAGGACTTCTAGCTGGGCTTCTGTTTGAGCTGTTACTGCTTGCAATCGTGTGTGGTCAGCTTGTTATCCTGCCAGGGCAGCTTCTATTTTTACCTGGGCTAGTGCTTGTACAGCTTGCTCTTCTGCTTTTTTATGAGCTTGGGCAGCTTACACTTATTCCTGGGCAGCTTGTGCCTCTTCCTGTGCAGGAGCTTGAGTGGCTTGTGCTTTTGCCTGGGCAGTTTACTCTTCTGCCAGTGAACAAGCTTGGACAGCCTGTGCTTTGATGGCTGCTTCCCTCTTAATGCAGAAAACGTGCACTTTTCCTGCCTCTACTTTTCAGTGGGTTACTTCGAGATGATTACTGCGAGCAGGATCATAGTGGCAATTGCTGTGAGTGGGACTTTAGTGATCTGGAGAATACAGTATCTCACAAGGGTGAGTACACCCCTCACATTTTTGTAAATATTTTATTATATATTTTCATGTGACAATAATGAAGAAATGACATTTTGCTACAATGTAAAGTAGTGAGTGTACAGCTTGTATAACAGTGTAAATGTGCTGTCCCCTCAAAATAACTAAACACACAGTCATTAATGTCTAAACCGCTGGCATCAAACGTGAGTACACCCCTAAGTGAAAATTTACAAATTGGGCCCAATTAGCCATTCTCCCTCCCCGGTGTCATGTGACTCGTTAGTGTTACAAGGTATCAGGTGTGAATAGGGAGCAGGTGTGTTAAATTTGGTGTTATCGCTCTCACTCTGGTCACTGGAAGTTCAACATGGCACCTCATGTTAAAGAACTCTTTGAGGATCTGAAAAAAAAATTGCAGCTCTATATAAAAATGGCTTAGGCTATAAGAAGTTTGCCAAGACCCTGAAACTGAGCTGCAACACAGTGGCCAAGACTATACAGCAGTTTAAGAGGACAGGTTCCACTCAGAACAGGTCTCGCCATGATCGACCAAAGAAGTTGAGTGCACATGCTCAGCGTCATATCCAGAGGTTGTCTTTGGGAAATAGATGTATGAGTGCTGCCAGCATTGCTGCAGAAGTTTTGGGGGGTCATCCTGTCAGTTCTCAGACCATACGCCACACACTGCATCGAATTGGTCTGCATGACTGTTATCCCAGAAGGAAGCCTCTTCTAAAGATAAAGCAAAAGAAAGCCCACAAACTGTTTGCTTAAGATAAGTAGACTAAGGATTACTGGAACCATGTCCTGTGGTCTGATGAGACCAAGATAAATATTTTTGGTTCAGATGGTGTCAAGCGTGTGTGGCGGCAACCAGGTGAGGAGTACAAAGACAAGTGTGTCTGCCTACAGTCAAGCATGGTGGTGGGAGTGTCATGGTCTGGCGCTGCATGAGTGCTGCTGGCACTGGGAAGCTAAAGTTCATTGAGGGAACCATGAATGCCAACATGTACTGTGACATATGAATAAGCCATGAATAAGCACTAAGTCAGTGCGAAACGTCGGTTATCCTCCTGTTTCTGTTGCTGTGATCCAATATGTTTTTGCTGTTCGTTTAAATAAAGACAACCTGTTTGGTTTGGAGTGAGGCCATCCATCCTTCATTTTTACGCCAATGTACTGTGACATACTGAAGCAGAGCATAATCCCCTCCCGTCGGAGACTGGGCCGCAGGGCAGTATTCCAACATGACAACGACCCCAAACACACCTCCAAGATGACCACTGCCTTGCTAAAGAAGCTGAGTTTAAAGGTGATGGATTGGCCAAGCATGTCTTCAGACCTAACCCCGATTGTAAATCTGTGGGGCATCCTCAAATGGAAGATGGAGGAGCACAAGGTCTCTAATATCCACCAGATTCATGATGTCGTCATGGAGGAGTGGAAAGAGGACTTCAGCTGCAACCTGCGAAGCTCTGGTGAACTCCATGACCAAGAGGGTTAAGGCAGTGCTGGAAAATAATGGTGGGCACACAAAATATTGACACTTTGGGCCCAATTTGGACATTTTCACTTAGGGGTGTACTCACTTTTATTGCCAGCGGTTTAGACATTAATGGCTGTGTGTTGAGTTATTTTACATTGTAGCAAAGTGTCATTTCTTCAGTGTTGTCACATGAAAAGATATAATAAAATATTTACAAAAATGTGAGGTGTGTACTCACTTTTGTGAAATACTGTATCTTAGCGTGCTTGGAGGAAGTATAGTGGCACAATGCAGTTACATAAAGTTGTGATATCTTGCAATCTACCTGTGACTTGGCTTACAAAGATGATATGTATCTTTCTTTTTTAAGAGTAGTTGAATTATTTAACTTTTGCCGAAACTCCATAGAAGAGAAGACTATTTTACTGAAATTCTCTTATAGTTTTAACCTCCTTAGCGGTAATCCCGAGTCTGGCTCGGGGTGAATTTTTTATACCAAAAACGGTATCCCCGAGCCAGACTCGGGATTGCAAAGCAGGATACAGGGGGAAGTTACTTACCTTGTCCCTGGAACCTGCGATGTGTCCCCGCTGTGTGTGCGGGCTCCTCCGCTGTGTCTCCTCGCTCGATTCACAGTGCCGCCAAGCTCCGTTCCCTGCGACATTATGAAGCATGGGGATGGAGTTCGGCGCCAAATTCAAAAAGTGAAAAACACAATACACATACAGTATACTGTAATCTTACAGATTACAGTACTGTATGAATAAAAAACACACCCCCTTTGTCCCTAGTGGTCTGCCCAGTGTTCTGCATGCAGTTTTATATAATAAAAACTGTTCTTTCTGCCTGGAAACTGGAGATTGTCCATAGCAACCAAAAAGTGTCCCTTTACATCAAAAGTGCTTTTAGACAGCTAGAAAACAGCGATAATAAATTAGAATCACTTGCAGAATTGAGCGATAGGGATTTGTGGGGAAATTCGTCATCAAACAATAAAAATAATGACAGCGACAATTCTGCAACTGAGCAAATTTCAGTGTTTTTGATTTGATTACATTATTGAATAATTTTTATTATAATTATATTATTTGTTATAATTATTTATAGTTATTTATTATTTTATAATTCATGATTTTTTGTTTCAAACTTTATCATACCCGGGATGTCTACTAGACTCTTGTTTGGGCAGATTTAAGTGAGTTATTACTAAGAATTACAGGCCTACAATATAAAACGCCAAATTTCCATGCAAAATTTTTTACCGCTTTCAGCACCTAAAATCTGAAAGAATCATACCGCCAGGCAGGTTAAGTTTAGAAACAAGTCTAGCAACAACCGTTCTTGTAATTCTTGTAATTCCCCAAGCAAATTCAATATACAGAATAATCAAAAGCATGCACAGCTTTACAAAATTGAAAGTTTTGATTCTAATTAGTGAGATCAGACACATTATAATGTTGCAGATAACTGTAGTCTAATCTTTAGTGGCTTCTAAAAATAGAAATATGTTTTCTTACTGTTATGTTTCAAATGTTACTTTATTCATTAATATACCTCCATAGATCCAGTCTGTCTGGACAGTTTGGTCACCTGCTGACATAGCACCATCCACATGCAGCTTTACTCTTCAATAAGTCCAATAAGTCACAGAAGTTATATCCAATGCAATTTTGCTTCACATAATTGCAGTATAAAGGATGTTTTCCTAGTCTTTTGAAGTGTAAGTAGACAATGACTTTCCTAAGCCCTCTAAAATACTAACATCAACTGAGAAAATATGGAAGAAACAGAGAAGATATAGCAAGCACTGAACTAACCAACACTAAACAGGCAAAGAAATTGTAATGATCCTAAGCCACCACTAGAAGTCAGCATACATAAAAACAATTAAATACATTTTGCAGTTCGGTACAACACAGAAAAATACAAATATGACAGAACAATGTCCATAAACATAAATTAAATGTGTTCATATGCATCAGGTAGATGCTCCTGATAAAGTATTTTGGAGATGAAACGAGTTGGATGAAGCTTATGCACCAAGCATGAAAGTAGGAGCTGATGGTGCATCACCATAGCTCCCAACTGTCCCTGATTTCTAGGGACTGTCCCTGATTTGGAGCAATGTCCCTCTGTCCCTCATTCCTCCTCATTTGTCCCTCATTTTGGTCTGATCTATAGAGTTGTATATAAAATGCGCTTTTTATCAAAAAGTGTTTTCCAGCCCTAAACCTTTCATCTGATTTCTAAATTGCTGCATTTGTAAATTCAAAAATCCAATATAAAGGAATAGTAGTGGTAAAAAAAGGACTTATGGGTTAAACTAATCTTATTTTTTTGCACAATTCTCCTTTAAGGGGGCGTGGCAAGGGGTGTGTCCTATGCCTGCATACTTTTTCTGACAGGTGTTCCTCATTCCCATCTCAAAAAGTTGGGAGGTATGCATCACTCCTAGACGGGATTAAGCGTTTATCCTTATTGCTGGGTTTTAGCACTATATTTGTCAGTGGTTTTAATTTGTGTGATGTAAAGAAGTTATACTATGTGTTTCTCCTCTTCCTATACCTCAAAATTGAGCTTGCATGGGGGACATAAAAGGGACGTAAACCAGATTTTCATGTTTCTTTCTTCATCATATACCAGTGTTTTGCTTTTTGCTTTTTTATTACCTAGGTATTTAGTTAAGGGGTCAAAGGAAATGGGAGACAAACATTTCTTGTGAAGACTGTACACTGTATGAAAAAGGGAAAATGTGGAATTGGAAACTGGATTATATCTCTGGATAAGCACTGATTTATTGCTGCACATACTGTATAATATATGTTTATGGACACTATGGGGTAGAGATACTAAAGGCAGATATGCTATACACTTTGCAAGTGTAGTTGCTCCGGAGTTTAGTAAACCAGGTGACGCTTCACTTTGCAAAGAATACACAATAACATGCAAGGAATTTTTTTTTAAAAAACAGCATCCTTGCTTGAAAATAATTGGATGATGGGGTTCAGCAGTGCTTCCCATCATTTACTTAGCATTGAAGCAACTGCACTTGTAAAGTGCACAGTCTATTTTCCTTTTTGCACTATTAACTATTAATAAAATGTATTATTATTTAGAAGCATATTTATGTATTTATTTAGTTTATGTAAGAGTTTTATGTTTCTAATTAAATCTAGTTAGGTTTTTGAAGATTACAATCTAGGTCTAGGTATTGTATCAAAACATGGTAAACCTCTGTCAATGACAACAGCCTCTGAGGGTAGCTACAGGTTTGGGATGTCATTTTTGTCATGGTAATAAAGATAGATAAAAGATGGAGCATTCATCAATTCTCTCACATTTACTATATAGATAGAGAGGTGAAAAAAAATCAATAAGCACTTTTAGAAGCTTTTGTAACTGATTGTGTCATCTTTAGAGAGTGTTATGTTCTCTATGGCAAAACATTTTTGCAATTTCTTGTAATGTACCTCTGCTTCTTGTTTTTTTCTTTCTTCATATAAGTTCCATCTATGTACATTATTTTCCTTTAATAAAGAATATCTTCTCATCTTCATGTTGATGTCATTTATCTCCCTTTCTAAATCAGTAATTCTATAAACAGATATAATTATTTTGAATACCAGTACAGTATACAGCTAGTTTGCTCAGGAAAACATAATCATCTTTCACTCTTGTTCCCACAATTTTGCACATTCACTAAGAAGAGGAAGCCTTGTGTAAACTAGTCAGAGCCTACACAGGGCTGAGGATTCTAAATGTAATTTGCGCCCCCCCCTAACCTGTGGACTTTTAGCACCCCCCGAGTCCCTTCAAATACAATAGTACTGATCAACCTTATTCCAACACTGACCACTATACTATATTGTCCACTACACTACACTGACCACTATACTATTTTTCCACTACACTGACCACTATACTGTCCACTACACTACACTGACCACTATACAATTTTCCACTACACTGACCACTATACTGTCCACTACACTGACCACTATACTATTTTTCCACTACACTAACCACTATACTGACCACTACACTGAGAACTACACTACACTGACCACTATACTATACAGTCCACTACACTGACCACTACACTACACTGATAACTAAACTGAGAACTACACTACACTACACTACACTGACCACTATACTATACTGTCCACTACACTGAAAACTATACTGACCACTATACTATACTGTCCACTACACTGACCACAATACTATACTGTCCACTACACTGACCACTATACTGTCCTGCCTACAGTAACTCTCTCTGCCCGTCTCTCTCTCACTGCCGTATCTCTCTCTCTGTCTCTCTCTTTGCCTCTGTCTCTCTCTCTCTCTTTAATTCTGCCTATCTCTCTCTTTGCCTCTGTTTCTCTCTCTCTCTTTGCCTCTGTCTCTCTCTCTCTCTATTTGCCCCTGTCTCTCTCTCTTTCTCTCTCTCTCTTTGCCTCTCTCTCTTTGCCTCTGCCTCTCTCTCTTTGCCTCTGCCTCTCTCTCTTTGCCTCTGCCTCTCTCTCTCTCTCTCTCTCTCTCTTTGCCTCTGCCTCTCTCTCTGCCTCTCTCTTTGCCTCTGCCTCTCTCTCTGCCTCTCTCTCTGACTCTCTCTCTCTCTTTGCCTCTGTCTCTCTCTTTGCCTGTCTCTCTCTCTTTGCCTCTGTCTCTCTCTCTCTCTTTGCCTCTGTTTCTCCCTCTCTTTGCCTCTGTCTCTTTTTCTCTTTGCCTCTGTCTCTCTCTCTTTGCCTCTGTCTCTCTCTCTTTGCCTCTGTCTCTCTCTCTTGCCTCTGTCTCTCTCTCTCTTTGCCTCTGTCTCTCTCTCACTTTGCCTCTGCCTCTGTTTCTCTCTCCTCAGTCCATGTTCCTCCTCACCTGCTTGTGCTGCATCATGACATTGGTCCGGAGGATAGGAGGAGGCAGCCGCCATGTTTGTTCAGTGCCCGGCGCACTGTGATCAGGCGTATGGAGGTCATGTGCAGAGGCAGGAGTTCAGGATCACAGACAGGCCAGCCCCATGCCGCACATGACGCCCACCCATGGCCCAATCACAGGGCGCTGGACATTGAAAGATGACGGCCGGAGCTTTCGGGCGGCCAGGGACACAAGAAGGTCATGTGCAGAGGTGGGAGTTCAGGATCATGCACAGGAAAGCCCCACGCCGCACATGACCCCCATGGCCCAATCACAGGGCACCGGACATTGAAAGATGGCGGCCGGAGCTTCGGGCGACCGGGGACACAAGAAATTAAATTTAGGAGGACACAACCAGTAGTGATACACACTGGCTTGAAATGGCGCCCCCTTAAATATCACACCCGGGGCCACGGCACCCCAACCCCCACGCTACGCCACTGTGTGACAGCATTGGACCAACTACCAAGCACAAGCACTGTCACATGAATGGGAGTGAGTTATATAATTCTCTATGCTTGAAAATTCCAGGGATTTTCCTAGTTTTTGGCTTTTAAATGAAACAGAGGGGTTACAGTAGAAAATGGGTAAGAAACAAACAAGTTTGCTTTAAATTGGGCTTTATAGCAGAGGTTGCTAAGAGTTCCTTAAACTATGGCTGGTTGATCTCCCATCTGATGGTTCCTGCAAAGTTTTGGGTCCAACGTCAGTTGGCAAAGCCAGCAGCATGATACCAGTGATCTTTTCAGCTGTCGATAAAGATGGCATTTATTATACCACCACTGTATTTTTTTTTTTTTTTTTTTTTTTCCACGTCAGACTCTGCTCACATGTAGCAACGAGACTGGCTCACGGTTCGACCACCCATAGCGTCTCTCTTGTGGCTTCGCATCATCCGTGTTTTTTTTTTTTTTTTTTTTTTTATATTATGATACTTTTTTTTTTTCCGTGTTGGTATTTTATACTCTTTTCTTTTGTTTTTTCTTTTCCATATCATATGTTCGGGTTTCCTTTCTTTTATATAATTACCAATTTGTCATTTTTAAGCCATTCATTATTCTTTTCCCGACTAACAAGTCTAACTACCTTACTTGCTGTTTTAACATAACTGACCCCCCCCTTTTTTTTTTTTTTAACCCCCCTTCCCCCCCCTCCCCCCCCATCCCCCCCGTCCCTAGATCTGTGTGCCATGTAATCTTCTCTTTGGTTTCTCAGCTATCTGTTTCTGTCATTCCCTGGACAAACTTTTCTGTAGATTTAAACCATTTCCATTTTTCCCAAACCCCCCTGTATTTATCCTCTCCTCCAGTCTCTCCACAGGCAAGATACTCCATCTCTTCTATATAATCGACCCTTTCTATCCATTCTTTAATTGATGGCCTCTTTGGACATAGCCAATTTTTTGGGATCAGGGCCTTTGCTGCATTTAGCAGCACTGGGACCAAAGTTGTTCCATATTGTTTTTTTGTTTTTTCTGTTCCATGAAACAAACAGGGCAGCGGGCTACCTGAAATCTTCTCCCCTGTTATTTCGGCAATATATTCCAAAATTTCTTTCCAGTATTCCTGTATTCTCGGGCAGTCCCACCATATATGCAGAGTTGTTCCTTTTTGTTTACAGTTTCTCCAGCATAGCTCTGAGTTTTTTGGGTGGATCTTATTCATTCTAGATGGAGTCAAGTGCCATCGAACCATACATTTATAGTTTGCTTCTATGGTAGTCATATCTAGAGCGTGGTTATATACTGCACCTATCATTTGTGATTTGTCAATCCTTATACCCAAATCGCTTTCCCATTTTTCTAAGAAGGACAGTGTTTCCTGGGTCTCAAGCTCCGTTAATATCCCGTATGTCTTTGATATACCATGTGTCAGGGGTTTGTCTGTGTTGCATATTTTTTCTATTGGGTGTAGTGTCTTGTCATCTCTAATCGGTTGTGGTAGTGTGCTCACGAAGTGTTTTAACTGCAAATACTCCCATTCACTCATCCTTTGTTCCCCTTCTCCTATTTTTATATCTTGTCTTAATTTAATTTTTCCCCGTGTGACAATATCTTTTAGTTTTTTCTCCCCCAATTGCTTTCCAAAACGTGTTCCATTACCTGGTGGAAAAAAATTTGTGCCTACTAATGGGATTAATGGAGAGTTATACTCCCATTTTTCCCGTCTAACTATTGTGTCCCATATTCTAAATACGTTCCTTGTTATACTGTGTGTATTTGTGCCCAATTCCCTCATTTTCTGTGGTATCCATACCTTTCTATTTAATTGTGTCCTACTTAATATTTCTTCCATACGTACCCATTTTTTTTTGGTGTGTATGTTTGTCCATTCTACCATTCTGGCTAAATTAACAGCAAGATAATATCTTTTTATATCGGGGAGCCCCAACCCCCCTCCTTTTTTTTTCATGCTCAACATTGAGTAGCTTAGTCTAGACTTTGTACCTGCCCATATGTATTTCAAAATTACTGTTTTAATTACTTTAAAAAAACTTTGCGGTATTTTTATTGGGAGCATTTGAAGTTTATATGTTATTTTCGGTAATATCATCATTTTAAACGCGTTAATCTTACCTATCCAGGAGATATGTTTTTTTGCGAGATTTTTCAGGTCTTGATTAATGTCGTTGATTAAAGGGACAAAATTAACCGGATAAAGTTTTTCAATTGTTGGTGTAATTTTTATTCCTAAGTAAGTTATAGCTTCTTTTTCCCATGTAAATGGGAACTCTTTCTGTAGTTCTTCTGCTTCTTTTTTATCTATCCCTAGATTCAAAATTACCGTTTTTATCGGGTTTATTTTAAAGTTTGAGAGTTCGCCATATCTTTTTATTTCCTTTATGACATTGGGGAGGGAGACTCTAGGTTTGGTCAAATATAGGAGTATGTCATCCGCATACGCCGCCACCTTATGTTCTTCGTCACCCACTCTCACCCCCCCTATACCCGGGTTTTCCCGGATTTTTGCTAACAATGGTTCCAGCGCTATTACATACAGGAGAGGCGAGAGCGGGCAACCCTGTCTGGTTCCATTTTTCATTTCGAACACCGACGACACACTCCCATTGACCTTCACCCTTGCCGTCGGTTGGCTATATAAGTTCTTTACCCATTTCATGAACCTTGGTCCCAGGCCTATATTTTGTAAAGTTTCCATCATAAACCCCCAGTCGACTCTGTCAAATGCTTTTTCAGCATCTAGAGACATGAGTACGACTGGGGGTTTCTTTTTTGGATCCTGTTGTAACAACAACAGAGTCCTTATGCTATTGTCTCTTCCTTCTCTGCCTGTTACAAAACCCGCCTGATCTGTGTTTATTAGTTGCGGCATTAAATCTTTTATCCTGGTTGCTAATATTTTCGCATATACCTTCAGGTCTGCATTTAATAATGCAATTGGTCGATAGTTGGAACACAAGGTTCCATCTTTTCCTGTTTTGGGGATAATAGAGATATTTGCCAAGAGAGATTCTTTTCTTATTTCCTCTTCTTCTCCTATTTTATTAAAATAGTTACACATCTCTGGGACTAGGAGATCTTTAAATTTTTTATAATATTTAATCGGCAAGCCATCAGGACCTGGGCTCTTACCACACGGTGTTTCCTGGAAGGCTCTGTATATCTCCTCTTGCGTTATTGGGGCCTCTAAGGATTCAATATCATTTTGAGAAATTTTAGGTAATTTCACTTCTTTTAGGTATTCCCTGATTTTCCTTTTTCTGATATTTTCTTGCTCTTGAGTTTCATTGGTTCTTATTGAGTATAATGAACTATAAAAAGTCCGAAAGGACTCCGCAATTTCAGACGTCTTATATTTCATATGGCCGTCTTGGTTTTTTATTTTTTCTATATAGTTTTTTTTTTTTTTTTTCCTAGATACTCTGGCTAGATGTTTCCCTGGTTTGTTCCCCCATTTATACCTCTCTTTTCTAACATTTTTGAATATGTCCCTTGTTTCAACCTTCATCAAATCTCTGAGCTGGGCCCTCTTTAACACAATTTCTTGATATACTTCACCTTCTCCTTGCTCTTTATGAGTTTGCTCCAGGTCAGTTAGCTCTGTTATTAATTTTTTCATGTTTAATTTTCTTATCTTTTTTTTCCCTGCTCCTATTGAAATTAGTTTCCCTCTAATATATGCCTTATGGTCCTCCCATACAGTAGCCACCCTTACTTCAGGTGTATTATTAAAGGTGAAATATTGATCCAAATCCAATCTCACTGTATTATTTACCTCTGTATCCTCTATCAGTTCTTCGTTTAAATTCCATGATCCTTTTCTTTGCTCTTTCTCTTTGAATCTAATTTTCACCATTACGGGAGCGTGGTCTGAGATTGTAGTTACCCCTATTGAGGTTTTAACTACCTCTTCCAGTAACTCGTGGTCTACCATTATATAATCCAGTCTTGAGTATGTTCCATGCACAGAGGAATAATATGTATAGTCCCTTTTATTTGGGTATGTAATCCTCCACGGATCTATTAAACAATAGCTGTACATTTTTTTTTCTAATAATCTCAGCTGTTTAATATTTCGCCTCAGTGCCCCGGACGTACTATCCAGTTGATAGTCCATTGAGAAATTGAGGTCTCCTGCTAGTATTACGTGTCCTAGTTTAAAATCCATTAAGACATTCAAGATCCCTCTCAGGTATTTATGTGGTTGGCTATTTGGACAGTATATATTAGCTAGCGTATATTTTTTTCCTTGGAGTACTCCTTTTAAAAACAAATAGCGGCCCTCCGGGTCTACCTTCCTATCTTCTACTGTAAAAGAGATGTTCTTCCCTATTCCTATGGCGACCCCCTTAGCTCTCTTTTTTGGAGAGTCCCCATAGTACCAAGTGGGAACTGCCCGAGAATACAATCTAACATTAGAATCCAGTGTTATATGTGTCTCTTGCAAAAAAACTATTTCCGCGGAATATCTTTCGACCTCTCTTAATACCATATGCCTTTTTTCCGGGCAACTGAGACCTCTTACGTTGTATGTTAAAAAGTTTATATTTGTCATATCTTTTTTTTTTTTTTTCCGTCTTTCTCCAGTATGTATATTCTTTCCTGCTGCATGACACACAGATCTGAGTCCCTATCCCCCCCCCTCCTGGTCTTCCCCTCCCTCCTCCCGCCCAAGCCCCCCCCCTTTCCCTCCCAAACTCCTCCTCCCCCTCCCTACTCCCTCCCCCCACCTTCCCCTCCACCCATACCTTGCCCCCTTGTTCTTCATTTGGGGCTTTCTCACCCGCTCCCCCTCCCCCCCCTCCCCCCCAATCAATCCCTGACCCTATGGTCATTTAGAGCTTTTTCTATTTGGCGCTCCTGGCGCTCTTTTGCTCTTCAGGCTAAGGTGGAGTTCTATTTTAGCCCGGTCTCCTATCCCCCAATACTGGGGAACTGGGGAAGGAGTGCTCTCTGGGTCCCCCCTCTCCCCAGTCCCACTCTGGTAGTTTACTATGTTGACCCTCCCCGTCTCCCTCCCCACCCACCCCCCCCCCCCACCATTCCCCCCCTCCTCGGCCAATCAACATTAATAATTTTTTGGTATTGGAATACCCAGACTATGGCAAAATTCTGGTATTTCCTCAATAAACCTCAGTCTTGCCGAAATGCCATTTTTCCTGCCTATTAGGCACGCTGGGAATCCCCAATTATACTGAATATCATGCTCCTGCAGCACTCCTAACAGTGGTTTTAAGCTTCTTCTTCGTTTTAACGTCTCCTGTGACAGGTCTTGATAAATTTGAATTTTCTGTTGGTCATATTCTAGCGGTGATTTCCCTCTCAATTTTCTCCATAGGTGGTTTTTCTCTTCCCAACTTTCAAAACGTACAATAATGTCCCTTGGGTAGCCCTGTGCTGTCTCCCTGGGCCGTCTTATCCTGTGTGCTCGTTCTATTCTTAGTGGGGAAGTTGTTTCTCTCTCTAGTATTGGATTACAAATTTTTCTTATTATTTCTGGGAGGTCCTCAGCCTGTGTCGTTTCTGGAACTCCGCGTATTCTTATATTCTTCCTTCTATCCCTGTTTTCTTGATCTTCTAATTTATACGCCTGTTCTCGTTGGTTTATTTTTAATGCTTTTATTTCATCTTCTAGTTTTTTAACTGAGGTTACATTGTATTCGACTTTTTTCTCCACTTCTTCCACTCTTTCCAATAAATGCCCCATATTTCTCTCCATTTTTTCCATTTGCGTTTTAAGTGATCTTTCTAGGGCAGCGAACATTCCTTCCATTTCCCTTTTTGTTGGCAAAAGTGTCATATCCTGTGTTTCTTCCTTATTACCCTGTTCGAAGTCTGTTTCTTTGTCTGTTTCTCTATCTTGGTCTGTTCTAATCTCTGAGAGTGACTCTGAGAATATTTCTGAGTCCGCCAAGGTATTCGCAGGCCCTTTTTTCTTATCCTTTTTCTTTTCTTTTTCTGCTTGGCCTCCTCTACCAATTGGTGGTTTTTCTATGTGCTGATTATCTCCATTTGTCCCATGGGTCACAAATTTACACATCGGGCCTGGGCTTTGACTTAAGCGGGGGACCTTTGGGATTGCCCCACCTTTCGCTATTTTTCCCCTTGTGGTCATCCTCACACCTGGGTTGTAACTGCGTCACTTTAGAGAGATTTTATGGGAAGACCGTTTGAACTTGTGATTGGTGTCTACTGCACAAGACAATACCCTTTGATGTTTCTTATATCTTAATTTATAGTTGTTATAGTATTTCTAATCTTTAGCTTGACTTGGAGCTATTAGGAGCACCCAACTCGTATACTGACCCCCCCTCTTGTCGGTCTCCAGCACCCGTATACCTCAAAGACCTCCTTCTACGGGTTTTCAGGGCTCTATGGTTTGTTTACTTGCACTGTGTACTTCGCTTTTACAGTTATATCTGCAAGGGATTTTTAAACACGTTTTCTGCCGACTCGCCTATATATTGTGAATACTGCGGTATAACGTGGAAAGAGTACAGTATGTGTTGCGTATAGCACCAAACAGTGCCTTTTGATGTTTCCTTTATCACAGTTTAGGGTTGCTATAATTTTTCCGCTCTTTGTCTGTGGCCTTGGATAAGGGTATTCGGAGCCACAAGCAAGTATACTGGCCCCCCTCTTCTCTGCGATTCTGGTGCCCGTCTATTGAATATAGTGCGCCAAAAAAAAAAAAAAAACAACGTTCCGTATGTCTCGTTTTGCAAAAAAGAGTTTTTCACTGTGTTTTTAATTAACCCCCATGGGAAGAGGGAAAGTATCAAGAGGGAACCACCGGGGAGACTATAAAGTTACCGACATCTTTACAGACACTTCAAATGACAATGTTGAGCACATGTCCCTTATGAGCATTATTTCATGCTTTCATGTCAGTCCCATCCATTTGTCAATCTCCTCAGAAAGAGGTATCCAATTCGTATATTTCTTTTTCTTAGTTCATATTTCTTAAAAGGACATTTGTACATTTGTACTCACCACTTTGATGGATGAAGTGTGCTCATAGAATGTACTCACCAGTCCAATAGTTGTCTGACTAAGAAGAGCTTACGAGCTGCTGCAGTGAGTTCCAGGTTATTTCTGTACCTACTATTATGGCTTTGGCTTTGGCTTTAATGATGGGGCCAGTGCCTCACTTCGCTGGGCTGCAAGCTATGGAGCCACTGGGCCACCTGATACTGCGTGACGCCCCCTCCCCCCAGGCCCCCTCCCGAAGCCGCTCGGCACACCTCCGCAGCTCATCCACCCGCCCGCTCCAGAGAACCAGGCAGACCAGGCAGACCAGGGAGACGCAGCACCGGCCGACACAATGCAGCACCGCCGCACCGCCAGCCAGCCTGCAAGCCAGGGAAACCAGGGGAGCCGCCTAACCCACGCAACAGCCCACCCGCCAGGTTAGCAGTTCGGGGAGACCCGTGCAAGTCCGTTTCGGCCGACCGGCCGGGAGCTACAATCCGGTGGGGGGGAGGAGGGAGGGAGGGGGGGGGGACTCTTCAGTGGAGGGAGCGGGGGATCCAGCTCACGCTCATATCGGCATCAGTTCGGAGCAGGGCTGGAGAGCAGGCATCCCGTCTAGCTACTCCTCCACACTGACCGCGCCATCTCTAGACTCCTCCCTCTCTCGTGCCGAAAAAAAAACATACCACCACTGTAAGTGGTGTATTCTTCTCACTGTCCACCAATGTAAGGGACATTTTCCCAATGACCCTGATCAATTCATCTTAGCAGGGGTTCCCTGGGAATTATATAAAGAGTTCCTCTGTGGTTAAAAGGTTGAGAAAGGCTGGTCTAAAGGATATTTTCGCACCCTGCTATGTCTCCGGCAAGACATAGATAGAGATAAAAAAAACAGAAAGCTTTAACAGTTTTCTACATGTTCCCGAAATACATGTGCTATCTTTGGTGCTGGCAGTCAAATGACCTGTATGGTTGAATCCATGCTTATCTGAGACCACAAAGCACAGATAAACACATAGGGGTAGATCCACAGAGCGAGTACGCCGGTGTATCTACTGATACGCTGTCGTACTTTCAAATTTCCAGCGTCGTATCGTTGTTTTGAATCCTCAAAACAAGATACGACGACTTCTGGGTTAGATCCGACAGGTGTACGTCTTTGTACACCTTCGGATTTAAGATGCAATACTTCGGCGTCCGCTGGGTGGCGTTCACGTCGTTTTCCGCGTCGGGTATGCAAATTAGCTATTTCCGACGATCCACGAACGTACAAGCGGCCGGCGCATTTTTTTACATCGTCTGTAGTCGGCTTTTCCCGGCGTATAGTTAAAGCTGGTATTTTGTTGCGTATAGTTAGATTTGCCATGTTAAGTATGGCCGTCGTTCCCGCGTTTAATTTGAATTTTTTTTTTTGCGTAAGTCGTCCGTGAATCGGAATGTACTTAAGTCACGTCTATGTTAAAAAAAATGACGTCCTTGCGACGTCATTTAGCGCAAAGCACGGCGGGAAATTTAGGGACGGCGCATGCGCAGTTCATTCGGCGCGGGGACGCGCTTCATTTAAATGAAACACGCCCCCTAATCGCCGATTTGAATTCCACGCCGTTACGCTGCTTGAGATACACTACGCCGCCGTAACTTATGGCGCAAATTCTTTGGGGATTCGAACCGGCCTAATGTAAGTTACAGTGGCGTAGCGCATCTCACAATCCGATCTAATTGTATCTACCCCATCGTCACAAAGTGTGTAGTTAATGGCAACCTAAGAACATATTTTAGGGACATAGAACTGTACAATTTTTACACCTTTTTTAACAGTTAGTGCAGTTGTTTTGAGTGCGATTTTGTGTAATTACTTGGTAAATAAAATTAATATTGCAGCAAAATCCAGACAAGACATTATAATATTTTAGCAAGCTAGAATATTTTTGTGAAGTATCCTATATTAATTGCATTAATATAATAATAATTAATAATATTATTAGTAATAAATAATAATTGTAATCATAATAATGTACCAAAGTATTAATGGAGGAGATCATGAAAGCACATGTTAGATATTGATTTTTTGTCAAAGAAAAGTGATATAAATGTAATATAAGCGTCAGTCCACTAGCCTAGGCCAATGCTTCTTAACCTACAATAAAAACGCCATAAATATGTTTTGACTAAGGTACAGTATCATTTATTTGCATCTAATGTGATATTATGATCTCTTTGTACATACCTGCTGGAATCAGTGATAGCTGGTAAGAAATGAATACACTGGTTTTCTTTAGTTCCCGTTATATTTCGACTGACAAACCCTGGGCTGAAATTGTTGTTTCTCAAATAAGAAAATCTTGATTCCAAAATCTGAAAAAAATAAATGCTAGTTTCTGCTGTAGTTTTTTCCATTTGTGCAAACTGATATAAAAGAAAAGCATAGCGCATTCTTAACAGTGGTTGATTTAGAAAGAGTTTGCTCAGCCATTTGCCCAGTGAAAGTTTATGTACATTTGTTGTGTGCAAATGGGGCAAAAAACAAATGTAAATATGCTATATCCTGTGCTGTTCAATTCATTGATTTGATTAACCTATTCCTGCAAATGTGGGGAATATATACAGCTTCTTGGTGGGTGGCCTTAAGACTGAAAGGCTGTATATATAAGGCCCTATGTAAAGACACTTCTGTGCTCAGAGCGCGTGCCATGTGCGCTACCAGCACAGTCACTGGTGGGGATCGGAAACTTCCCGATGCATTCTTGCAATCGGGAGCTTTCCGATCATGTGACCGCTATGACAGCCAATCACAGTGATCACATGACCAAAATGCCCGTCTTCATTTAGAAGATCCAAAAGGGTCGAGAGGAGGCAGCAGAAATGGGTTAAACAAAAAGCACAAAACAAAAATGACATATGAAAACATAACATGGAACATGTATCACGTAAGATTATATTCAACTTTTCTTTCTAATCGTGGTATGGTTAGATCATTTATGTTAAAACTGTGACTTATATGTGCACAGTCTATTTTACAAATATGCCATTGTTGAAATTTACCTCTTGTCTCCGTAACAATTGTTCAAGTGTCACATCGCTGTTGGCTTTGTCATTTTGTTGCTGTTGTAAGCAGTCATTCTGATGCTGTAAGGCATGGCGAGCGTTCCTTAGGCTCTGGTGAAGAGCAAACCTCCTGTTCTCTGACCAAGCAAACTCATTTTTTAATTCATCCTCAAAATATCTTGGACTTGAAGAACAACTTTGGAAATGACAAGAAACACCAGTTGAGGGTATTTAAAGGCCAGCTTCATCTAATGACAGAGTCAGTTTGCATAGATTCGTAATAATGTACACTGCGAACATAACTGGAAAATCCAGTTACAAGAGCAAGACAATCCCTGGAATTCATGAAGACTGGCATAGGCAGATTTTGCGATTTTGTCTCGCATTTTAAAAGTGGTGGCGATAATGCCGAATCCATGTACCTGTCTAGAATTTGTACTTGAATTTGGCTCACGCTGCACCACTTTTAGAATGTACAAGAGACTGTTTTTCCAAATAGCTCCACTTTTACATTAGGTGCATTCAATGCAATTACAATGTAAAAGTGACGCATTTTAGGACTACCTGAATTTGGTGCACGAGCTGCAGTCAGAACCAAAAGTGGTAAAAATGCTTAAAGAATTTGACATACTACATTAACAAGAGGCAATAGCGCAGCAGCTTTATTGAATTAAAAAAAAGCGCTAAGAGCCAAAGGAATTGTAATAGTTCAAAGCAGCTAGCACAATACCTTACCTACTACAGGGCATACATAAATTCAAGAACAGTAGTGCAGTGCTTATGACGTTATAAAACACAGTATGTGCAAATAATGAACAATGCATAAGCTGTGTATAGTACAAAAAATGTATAAAAGTCCCAATGCAGAGCAGGAAATTGTAATCTTTCCTGTACATCATGGAAAAAAAGTAAATCCCCAAAAAAAGCCTCAAAAATTCTTAATACTAGGACCACAATGCAAACTACCACTACCACTGCGTGAAGAGTGGGGGCTTATCAGATTCCAATGACCCTTACTAAGGAAAGGTAAAACAGTGCTTGTTTAGTACTCCACAGAACCTCCAATCTGCTTCTGGGGGTCTCATCAGGCAATTATACCACAGTGTGTCCGGCAATTCAGTATGCAATGAGGCACAAATGATACCATAAAGGAAGAAAACCATACCCTCCATAGTGTAAATCCGTGGATACAACAATGCTTAAAGCGGTGGTTCACCCTCCTTCACATCATTAGACCATTACATTCGGCATCGTAGCGCGAGCTACGGTATGCCGGTCTTAAATTTTTAATCCCCATACGCACTGTGCTATCGCTCATTGAAGAATCCGACTCCCGCGGGGAATGGGCGTGCCTATGGAGAGGGAGGATGATTGACGGCCGGCTCTGGCACGTCACGCTCCCCGAAGACAGCCGGAGTAGGTCTCGGTTCTTCACGGCGCCTGCGCACAGGCTATGCGCAGGCGCCGTGAATAGCCAAGCCTATTTCGGCTATTTCCGGAGAAGCGTGACGAGCCAGGGCCGGCCGTCAATCACCTTCTCTCACCATAGGAACGCCCATTCCCCGGAATCTTCAATGAGCCATAGCACAGTGAGTACGGGGATAAAAAATGTAAGACCGGCATACCGTAGCTCGCGCTACGATGCCGAATGTAATGGTCTAATAAAAAAAAACATTTTTTTTTTTTTTTAACAGGGTGAACCCCCGCTTTAAAGCAGGGTTCCGGGCATCATTTTTTTTATTTTTTTTGCAATCACAATATCTGATGTGCCCCTGATGTGCCACACTGGTGTAAATGCCTGACGAGACTCCAGAAGCAGATCGGAGGTTCTGTGGAGTACTAAACAAGCACTGTTTGGTCTTTCCTTAATGAGGGTCATTGGAACCTGGTAAGCCCCAACTGTTCACAAACTGTGGTGGTGTCCGTGGTGGTCCTAATATTGGGAAGTTTGTACACATATGTGTTTTATAATTTAAGAAGCGCTGCACTGCAGTTCTTGAGATTTATTGAATTCCCCCAATGTTGTTATGGTCAGTCACAAACCAGTGCAGGGAAAATTGCCTCTCAAATATATATATATATATACTGTATTTATTGGCGTATAACACTCACTTTTTTACCCTGAAAATAGATGGTAAACTGTGCCTGCGTGTTATACGCAGGGGGCTGTGGAAAGTTTTCTTCTTGAAACTTCCCTCCTAAAGTTAAGGGGCGTGTTATACGCCGATAAATACAGTATATATATATATATATATATATATATAAAAAAAGAAGAAGTTAAACACTGACCCTGGCATTAAGTTTTTTTTTTTAGGGTTGAACATTTACAAATGAAATAAAAATGAAATAAAACTACAATATATTATATAAAGGTAAAAAACTGCGCTATTAACCATTATGCAGGTTAATGACCTTGCCCCTTTTTGCGATTCGGCACTGCGCCGCTTTAACTGACAATTGCGCGGTCGTGCGACATGGCTCCCAAACAAAATTGGCGTCCTTTTTTTCCCACAAATAGAGCTTTCTTTTGGTGGTATTGGATCACCTGCGGTTTTTATTTTTTGCGCTATTAACAAAAATAGAGCCACAATTTTGAAAAAAATGCAATATTTTTTACTTTATGCTAAAATAAATATCCCCCAAAAACATATAAAAAACTTTTTTTTTTCCTCAGTTTAGGCCGATACGTATTTTTCTACCTATTTTTGGTAAAAAAAAATCGCAATAAGCGTTACTTCCCTCAGCACGTTTTTCCCCATTTTTACTGTGGAAAGAGCCCATTGCATGCCCTCGACCAGTGGGCCACAGGGAGCGCCACCCCGCACTTTCATCTTCAAGCTGCTTCACTTCCGTGATCGTGATACGGTAATGAAGGAAGCGAGATCCCAAGGTGAACTTCGATTTGAAAACGCCAAACTGATCTTCCCAGATTACTCACTGGAAACTCAGAAGCAAAGCAAATCCTACGACGGATAGATTGCAGGTGGAAGACGGCGAATCGGTTAGATTCTTTACATCTCCCGAGCAGAGGTGGTTTTAGGCTTTGTGAGGCCTTAGGCAAAACTTGACATGGGGCCCCACTCACCCCCATTATGGGAAAAATAATTCAAGGACGAGAGCCTCTTACCCACAACCCTGGCCGGTGATTGTGGGGGTCTGCAGGCAGGGGGCTTATCGGAATCTGGAAACGCCCCCTTTAACAAGGTGGCCTCCAGATCCTGCTCTTTAATACCTAAGGGGCAGGGGCCACCCGGAGATGTCACCTGCTGAACCCGCCCCCTTGTGACATCATTGACTGAGGGCATGCTGTGTCATTGACGTCACAAGGGGTGGTGTCACCGATATTCACTGGTTGTTAGGGACGCTGGCGGCCCCGCTCCTGAGTCAGGGCTCTTAACGCTGCCTGAGCACACCAACGTTAAGGTCCCCTGTCCCTCAAAACTGGGGTAATGCATTGGGTAAGTTAGGCAAACACGAGGCCCCTGTGAGCGTGAGGCCTTAGGCGTCCACCTAATTTAAGAGCCGCCTCTGCTCCAGAGGAGGCCTCCATGTGGATCAATGCGTTACCTCGCAGATAAGTATCACTATTGCGGGGGGGGGGGTGTTTTTGACATGAGCTATGGCCGTTTGCTGCCTTATAGACGTGCCTCCTATATATTGTACACTGGCCTATGCATACCTCCTAAACCCTGGAGGTCCCCATATGTCAACTAACACTTTACCTCATGGACTGTAGGGGTCTGGGGGCCATTGCTCCCTAGTTCTTCCCATGGGTGGATGGGGCACCTCGATTGGAGGGTCACATGACTGCCAATCCTTTGCTATATCCTCCCCTCCTTCCCTCTCCCTTGGTCAAGGCCGGCAACTTTGACAGCTCATGCAACGTTACCGTTCAAGTTTCTGCCCCCGGCAGCTGCCGGGAGACTGCACCCACATATCTGATCCGGTCTCCAGCAAGAGACCAAATGTGCATTATCTAACTGCTGAACTGTGGATGCCATTCCGTGCGCGTTTCACCATTACGGACGTGTTCACCTTGGTTCTGAGTTGGGATCCTAAGCCTCCCCAAGGTTGGGGCTGGGGTTGGCGGGGTGGATGGGTTGGGTGGTAATGTTTTGTATAACTTGTTTTTTTACTGTTTTCTCACAAGGGATGTCTTCATGTACTGTATGTCATTAGGTATTTGAGATGCCATGTCCTGACCTGTGCAGTGGTCCTGCATCTAACCCTGGTAGATGGATTCTGGTTTGAAAATGTGATACTAGACGCATATGGCTGAAACATACTGCCCCAAAATTTGCATACTGCAGGAGACTCACCTGACGGGCAGTAAACTTTTGAGTCTTAGGAGACCTGGGATGGGACCTCAATACCACTCCACATATACTAATTACTCCAGAGGGGTCATGTCAGGGGATGCCCACGCAGGCATCCGAGTACTGAGTACAGGTCAATGGGCTGCACTAATGGAAACAGGCACCAACATAGTGAAAAATATATATATGTTTATTAAGTTAAAGCACACGTGAAAAACAATCAATGGAAGCAAGCGTGACACAGCAACCAAAAACCACTAAGCAGGTAATGCAAGGGATAAGGCATAAGCAAGTCCGAGGTCCAAGCCAGGGGTCAAGGATAGGAGAGAGCAGCGAAGTCCAAAATACAAGCCGGGGTCAATAAGCGACAGGATCCAGGGCAGGGAGCGAAGCAGGAACAGATGGGCAACAGGTCAGGCAGGGAACAGGCTGACAAGCAAATACTGAAGCCCTGAACTCCAGTTTAGGGCGGGCTTAAATACCTGTGCAAATCTGTATTGAGCGACACCTGCTGGAGGCCACCAGAACTGCACCCCTGTTACTGAAGAGAACAGTGCCACCAGCAGGTGACCAGAGTCATGACACAGATCATGACAGTTCCCCCCCCCCAAGGGGTGGCCTCTGGACACCCCATTCTGCCCTTGCCCTGGTAGTGCATGTGGATGCAGAAGAGTCCCAAATAGTCCTTCGGTCCCAGCCCTTTAACCCATTGGGAGACCAGCCCCCCGAGTCCGGAAACGGAACCTGCATCCTACCACCACCAGGGTCTGGAAGTTGGTATCTAGAGGTGGAAACAGGCCAGGCAGCGAATTTAGGGTCATTAGGCTGGGAAAGTGACACATCGAACTGAAAGTCAGGCACGTCAGGCTGGGAGCCCGTACCCAGGACGTCGGGGCGGACAACAGGAACCAGGCCGCCAGACTGGGCCGCAGATGGTGGCAGATCAGCAGACGGTGGCAAATCAGGCTGGGCAGTAGACAGGAACCCCTCCGTCTGGGCAGCAGACAGGAACACCTCCGGCTGGGCAGCAGACAGGAACACCTCCGGCTGGGCAGCAGACAGGAACAACTCCGGCTGGGCAGAAGACAGGAACAACTCCGGCTGGGCAGAAGACAGGAACAACTCCGGCTGGGCAGAAGACAGGAACAACTCCGGCTGGGCAGAAGACAGGAACAACTCCGGCTGGGCAGAAGACAGGAACAACTCCGGCTGGGCAGAAGACAGGAACACCTCCGGCTGGGCAGCAGACAGGAACACCTCCGGCTGGGCAGCAGACAGGAACACCTCCGGCTGGGCAGCAGACAGGAACACCTCCGGCTGGGCAGCAGACAGGAACACCTCCGGCTGGGCAGCAGACAGGAACACCTCCGGCTGGGCAACAGACAGGAACACCTCCGGCTGGGCAACAGACAGGAACACCTCCGGCTGGGCAGAAAATAGGAACACCTCCGGCTGGGCAGAAAACAGGAACACCTCCGGCTGGGCAGAAAACAGGAACACCTCCGGCTGGGCAGCAGACAGGAACAACTCCGGCTGGGCAGCAGACAGGAACACCTCCGGCTGGGCAGCAGACAGGAACACCTCCGGCTGGGCAGCAGACAGGAACACCTCCGGCTGGGCAGCAGACAGGAACACCTTCGGCTGGGCAGCAGACAGGAACACCTCCGGCTGGGCAGCAGACTGGAACACCTCCGGCTGGGCAGCAGACAGGAACACCTCCGGCTGGGCAACTGGCACGTCAGGCTGGGCAACTGGCACAACAAACTGGGCAACTGGCACGTCAGGCTGGGCAACTGGCACGTCAGGCTGGGCAACTGGCACGTCAGGCTGGGCAACTGGCACAACAAACTTGGCAACTGGCACGTCAGGCTGGGCAACTGGCACGTCAGGCTGGGCAACTGGCACAACAGGCTGAACAGATGGCACTGGAACAAGCTGAACAGATGGCACTGGAACAGGCTGGACAGACGGCACTGGAACAAGCTGAACAGATGGCACTGGAACAGGCTGAACAGATGGCACTGGAACAGACTGAAGCAGGTTGGCTGAAGTGGATGCAGATTGGGTTAGTGGCAGGATCGAGTGGGTTGGAAAAAACGTTTTCTTCTTCTTCTTTGGTTTCACCACTGGGGGTTTGTATATGGGTATAGGGTTGGAGGTAATGGATACGGCTGGTAGGGGTGAAGAGGATTTTGGTGGAACAAACGGAGGCAGTTGAGAAGCAGCAGAAGGGTTAAAGGCAGGGTAAGTGCAGCAGGAGGAAACAGGGGACTGGTACTTTGTTGTTAGCAGGGTGTATTGTTCAGCAAAAGTGGGAATTGGGGGTAAAGAAAAAGACATCCCAGCAGGTTGGTAACTAGAAATGGATGGTTGGAAGCTGGCAGGGGCTGAGTACAACAAACTGGACCAGGCTTGTAATAATGGCTGTACAAAATCAGATTTGCACCTGGCTTGTCTGACCAGAGACTGCACAGAATTAATGCATGCTGCAAGCACCTGTTGAGGACAAGCTGAGTACTGCTCATGAAAGAAGGCTGAATCATCCTCCAACAGCCACACCAAAGACTCTACCTGAGCTGCACTAAAAGGAGGTGTGTAATCGTCACGCCCAGTAGCAGCATCAGACTGAGCCAACTCTGTGCAGATCCGAATCAATGGCTGCACATCATCAAACAAAACACTGCCATGATCAATAAAAACATGAGCCATACGGATACATTCCAACAACTGCTCACTAGTGTATTCACTTAATTCCTGATAGCAGAAATCTCTGTCATCTGTTGCCAAGAGTGACAGGTACACAATCTCTTCTAGATGCATTTTTATAAAACCAAATGCCCAGAGCCAATTTCCCAAGTGCAGCCGACCTGTTTATATGGCTTCAGTATTATGTCAGGGGATGCCCACGCAGGCATCCGAGTACTGAGTACAGGTCAATGGGCTGCACTAATGGAAACAGGCACCAACATAGTGAAAAATATATATATGTTTATTAAGTTAAAGCACACGTGAAAAACAATCAATGGAAGCAAGCGTGACACAGCAACCAAAAACCACTAAGCAGGTAATGCAAGGGATAAGGCATAAGCAAGTCCGAGGTCCAAGCCAGGGGTCAAGGATAGGAGAGAGCAGCGAAGTCCAAAATACAAGCCGGGGTCAATAAGCGACAGGATCCAGGGCAGGGAGCGAAGCAGGAACAGATGGGCAACAGGTCAGGCAGGGAACAGGCTGACAAGCAAATACTGAAGCCCTGAACTCCAGTTTAGGGCGGGCTTAAATACCTGTGCAAATCTGTATTGAGCGACACCTGCTGGAGGCCACCAGAACTGCACCCCTGTTACTGAAGAGAACAGTGCCACCAGCAGGTGACCAGAGTCATGACACAGATCATGACAGGTCAGCAGCCTTATACACAAATCCCTACCGTTTAGACTGCTGGCACTGGAATTAGATCCGGCCGCTACGTAATGTTACATGCCATAGTGGACAGGTTGGAGCTGCTGGTGGTGGGACTGTACCTGCCCCCCAATCCTAGCCTTCATGAGAATACTTAATCAGCTTTTCTCTAAAATTGACACCTTAGCCACAGATAATGTGATGATACTGAGGGACTTCAACCTAGTTCCGGACTCTGGGGTGGACAGACTTTCACCCGGAGCGGGCTCATCTTCAGAGCTGCTCTCTTGGGCAGAGGCCTCCAACCTGACTGATGTGTGGAGGTGGCATAACCCTTCTCAGCGTGCCTATACATGTCACTCAGCCACACACAAAACCCTCTCACGTATAGACCTTGCCTATGCTGGGGGGTCTGTCCTCTCCAGAGTCCGGGACATCTCTATTCTCCCCCGTGGCATATCTGATCACGCTAGCCTTGAAGCTGTGTGTTTCCAATGCACCGGGGGAGAGTCTGTGGAGACTGTCCAGGTTTTGGTTGTCAGACTTAATGTTTTCGGAGCCATATAGATCTGAGGCGATACATTATTGGCGGGACCTAGAACACTCTGTACCCTTGACCACATCCTAGGACTCATTTAAGGCCTTCATTAGAGGCAGCCTGCAATCATACATCCATAGGACCCAGAGGGATCTGAGGGAGGACACCCTGAGAGTTGAGGAAAAAGTGGGGGCACTCAAAGTGGAGTACTCCACGACCAGGACCCCCAGGGTATACTCAGACTTTCAGGCAGCATTGAAGGATTTTCTCCTGCTCCAAACATTGGCCACTAAAACTAAATTCCTGCATCAGTCCCAAAGAATATTTGAGCATGTGGAGAAGACGGGTAGTATGTTGGCATGTAATAAACAAAAAGGGAAAAAAGGAAATGATATGCGCCCTTCAACCTTCTTCCAGCCCACTGCGCCAATCAATATACAAACACATAGCGCTACTATTTTGTTCATTCAGAATTTTTCACAAGTATGTTGGCATGGCTAGCAAGGAAAAGCTCCTCTTCGGTGACTATCTTGGCTATATGCGACTCAGATGAGATGGCTTTGACCGACCCCACCGCTATCAATGACAGATTTACATCTTTTTATCAAGAGCTCTATAGCCCCCCGGATGGTATGCATGGATGTGGAGCTAACAGCATACCTTGAGGAGATGAAGCTCCCTTGCCTGACATCCACGTACAGGGAAGCATTAGATGGCCCTATCACGCTAGAGGAGCTTCAGCAGGCGGTGGCCTCCCTGCAAGATAGCAAAACACCAGGCCCAGATGGCATCCCTGCCAAATTCTTTAAAACATATGTGGAAGAATCACTCCCTTAATTTAAACTGTTGCTCCAAAAGGCCATGGAGGAGAACTCTCTCCCCCCAACAATGTCTGAGGCGATTATTGTCGTCATTCTAAAACCTGGTTAGGCCCCTGAACAGTGTTCCTCGTACCGACCAATTTCTCGCCTCAATGTGGATGCCAAACTGAACACTGTGATCATAGTACTGGTGCATGCAGACCAGTCCGAATTTATGCCAGGCAGGGGAACTGATATTAATATACGACGCCTCCTCACCCATCTCTCCAGGGCAAATGAGGAACGGTCCGGAGGTTGTAGCCTCCTTAGACGCCGAAAAGGCTTTTGACTTGGTTGGGTGGCGCTACCTCTGGGCCTTCCTACCCAAATTTGGGTTTGGCCCCCGAGTTATCGGAAGGATTCAGATGCTGTCCCACAGCCCATATACGCATAAACAATTCGATGTCATCGACTTTCTCCCTTTCCAGGGGCACCAGATAGGGTTGCCCACTTTCCCGTGGTCTGTTTTTGTGCTAGCCATGGAACCCATGGTGGCCCGCATCAGATCTGCCCCCTCAGTAGAGGGAATTGAGGTAGGAATGATTACGGATAAAATATCCCTGTATGCCGTTGACACCCTTCTCTTCCTCAGGGTTGTTTCCTCCCTTCCACATGCGCTTCAAATAGTAGATGTCTTCGGCTCATTTTCAGGCATCAAGGTCAATTGGGGTAAATCACTCCTCTTCTCGCTACACCTAGCGGGTCATCATCCACCAACAATATAAATACCTAGGAGTAAGGGTTGGGACTCCGCTATCCTCATACTATGAGCTAAATCTCCAACCACTACTCAAAAACTTTTTGCAGAAATGTACGGCCTGGAGGGCTCTTCCCCTTTCAACGGTAGGCTGGGTAAACTTGATTAAGATGGTATACTTGCCTAAATTTCTTTACTTCTTTCGTAACTCGCCTTGATTTCCCCTGCCTCATTGTTTGCTAAAAAGTATAATTTCCTCCTTTATCTGGAACGGGAGGCCCCCATGACTTGCCATCTTCACCCTTTACCTCCCCATCACCCAGGGGGGCTTGTTCCTACCAGATTTCCAGGTCTACTTCTGGGCGGCTGTCCTGGTGACGGTTAGATGGTGGTTCTCCCAACCCAGCAGTGACTCTGGGAGCAGCCATAATGGGGTCATACTCCTCTCTTAGTAACATGGTGTTCAGGAGACGAGATCACACCCTGGCATCACGGACTTGATGCGTACAACAATCACGATATGGCACAGGGCTAGGACTTGGCACAGGGCTCCCCTGGAACATTCTCCCCTCACGTCTCCCTCTGGGGTAACCCTAATCTACCACATATGAATACTGTTCCAGATCTGCAGATCTGGGAGAGAAGAGGAATAGTGAAACTAAAACACATTGTTATGGGAGGTAAGCTGAGATCTTTCTCCGATCTCAAGGATGCCTACTCACTACCGAGATGGATGCTGTTCCGATATTAACAGCTTCGCCATGCTTATAGGAAATAGTTCATGACACTTCTCACACTGGAATCAGACTCTGTGGGGTTTACTTACTGCCAGGACAAAACCCCTTACCTCCCTGTATTTCCATTTGTCTATAGCCCCCACAAAGAAATTTGAAAAAACCCTGGACAAATGGAAGATGGACATTCCTGATCTGTTAGAGGACGAATGGGAAACATGTGTATCCTCTGTTGTTACCAATATGATCTCGGCTAGAGACAGATTTATTCAGGTCAAATTCCTCCACAGAGCCTACTACCCCCTGAAACGGTTGACAATTATTAATCCTAGCACCCCAGTGGCCTGTCCCAGATGTGACCTGAGGGCCGCCTTCTTTATTCCACATGGTCTGGTCCTGTCAGGAATAGTTGGCAGCCTTGACCAGATTACCTCCCTGGATCTGGGAACTAACCCTAAATTGTTGTTGTTAAATGTCTTTAACGCTAGTATACGGGGCAAATACACTAAATTATTCCTAAGTTTCTGCCTGTAGAGAGATATTTCTCCACTGGAAGGATGCTACACCTCCCACGGTGTCCTCATGGTGCTCAGTATTGAACTCTGTGTTAGCAGGTGACAATGATGATCCACGATAATGGACCACTATTATGATCTCCTGAAAGCTATTTGCTGCCTATTTTATGCAAATCCAACTGCTTAGATGAGGTCCCCCGCCCCCCCGCTTTCACTCCTACTCCCCTCTTTCCTCCTTCCCCCCTCCCCCTGGACCTCCTTAAGTAACCTTGCTGGGATGTATTGCTTCCAAACCAGTATCTCATTGTAATGACATATGACAGCTTTTGAACACCTCTCTCCTGTTAATATCAACAAACCGACTATTTTATGACAATCTATACAATATGATATCTGTGATTAACTGTGTATATGCATCGCTTGTACTGTAAAAATTTGAATAAACATTTTTCTTGTGAAAAAAAAAATAAAATTAGCACGGCTTTCTCTTATACACAATATATTATATACATGTGACCCCAAGAGTAATCAAATAGCAAGTAATCAATAATACTGTATATGTGCCGCGATTAAATTTGGCAATTATTGAATAATGTTATTCATTCATTTATAAAACAGGTTTTTTTTTAGCCTGCAAAAATGTGTAAAATTTAAGATGTGTCACTCATACTGAAAAGCGTGGAGACCCCTGCTAAGGCAACCATATACAGTTCCATGAAAAAGTATTCATACCCCATGACATTTTCCACATTTTGTCATGTTACAACCAAAAACTTAAATGTATTTTATCGGCATTTTATGTAATAGACCAACACAAAGTGACACATAATTGTGAAGTAGAAGGAAAATTATAAATGGTCTTTAAATTTTTTTTACAAATAAATATGTGAAAAGAGTTGGGTTGCATTTGTATTCAGATTTTCCTAATGACGCAAGGATCGCGAAATGCATAGAAAATTGACACAGCACGTCTGACACTGGAGCTGTATGTTTTCCAATTGAAACAGCTGAGACGCATGCCGTGGATTGTATCGCTCTCAGTGACAAGCCCGACCACTGCCTCCCCTCAAGCTGCGTGTATACCTGCCAGTTTACACCAAGTTTTTACCCTGTAAGTAATCTTAATAAAAAGACTGTATCACACTATTTCCGTTTTTGTGGCTAATTGTGGTGGAGCCTTTTGAACTTTCCAGATGGCGATTCAGTTCGCATGTGTTGCACTATATAAGTTTCTCACTCACTCATTGGAGAACCTGTATTTGGAATATACAGACATTAATGGAGAGCAGTTTCTGTTGAATTAAACTGGGGATTGATCCTGTTCAGAGAGAGGCCGCAAGAGAGAGGATCCTGTTAAAGAACCCTGTACATGCCTGATGGTCATTTATGGCCGTACACATTCGGTGAGTGCATTTGATTGTTACATCGGGTGAAGCACTTTATGTATGCAAGTTGCACTTTTGAAAGCACGGTGGTTGGAGAACATACTGTAGATTTGGATTACAGCACCTTACACTGCGAATCCCATATCTGCATTCATTTGAACTTTTTTAATTTAATAATATACCGTATGCTTAATTATGGACATTAATTTTACACTTGTTGCACCCGTTTTTATTGCTTTCATTTGTATTCAGCCCCCCTGAGTCAATACTTTGAAGAACCACCTTTCATTGCAATTACAGCTGCAAGTCGTTTTGGGGATGTCTCTACCAGCTTTGCACATCTAGAGAGTGACATTTTTGCCCATTATTCTTTGCAAAATAGCTCAAGCTCTGTCAGATTTGATGGAGAGCATCTGTGAACAGCAATTTTCAAGTCTTGCCACAGATTCTAAATTGGATTTAGGTCTGGACTTTGAGCCATTCTAACACATATATATTCTTTGATCTGGCTCTGGCTGTATGTTTAGGGTCGTTGTCCCGCAGGAAGGTGAACCTCCACCCCAGTCTCAAGTCTTTTGCAGACTCTAAAGCCCTGTACACACGATTGGATATCTGATGGAATCTAATCCGATGGATTTTTTTCATCGGATATCCGATGAAGCTGACTTTAATCAGTCTTGCCTACATGCCATCAGTCAAAAATTTGACCGTGCCAAAACGCGGTGACGCACAACACTACGACGAGCCGAAAAAATGAAGTTCAATGCTTCCGAGCATGCGTCGACTTGATTCTGAGCATGCGTGGATTTTTCTCAGATGGAGTTCCACACAGACGATCTGATTTTTCTATCATTTTTTTATCCATAGGAAAAATTTAAAACATGTTCTATTTTTTTTCACAGATGGAAAAAAGACCGATGGGACCCACACACGATCAGTTTGTCCGATGAAAACAGTCCATCGGTCTGTTTTCATCGGACAAACCGATCGTGTGTACAGGGCTTAACAGGTTTTCTTCTAAGATTGCCCTGTATTTGGCCTCATCCATCTTCCCATCAACCCTGACCAGCTTCCCTGTCCCGCTAAAGAAAAGCATCCCCACAACATGCTTCCACCACCATGTTTTACGGTGGGGATAGCATTTTGCTTTTAGCTTAAAAAGTTATATTTTGGTCTTATCTGACCAGAGCACCTTCTTCCACATGTTTGCTGTGTCCACGACATAGCTTTTTGCAAACTGAAAGCAGGACTTCTTAAGGCTTTCTTCTTGCTACTCTTCCATTAAGCGCAGATTTGTGGAGTGCACAACTAATAGTTGTCCTGTGGACAGATCCTCCCACCTGAGCTGTGGATCTCTGCATCTCCTCCAGAGTTACCATGGGCCTCTTGTCTGCTTCTCCACATATTGCTCTCCTTGCTCGGCCTGTCAGTTTAGGTGGACGGCCATGTCTTGGTGGGTTTGCAGTTGTGTCATACTCTTTTCATTTTCGGATGATAGATTGAACAGTGCTCCATGAGATGTTCAAAGCTTGGGGTATTTTTTTATAACCAAACCCTGCTTTAAACTTCTCCACAACTTTATCCCTGGTGTGTGTGTTCCTTGACCTATGTAAAGCTGTTTGTTAACTAAGGTTCTCTAACAAACATCTGAGGGCTTCATAGAACAGCTGAGATTAAATTACACACAGGTGGGCTCTATTTACTAATAAGGTGACTTCTGAAGGCAATTGATCCCACTAGATTTTAGTTAGGGGTATCAGAGTAAAGGGGTCTGAATATAAATGCATGCCATACTTTTCACATATTTATTTGTAAAAAAAAAATGAAAACCATTTATCATTTTCCTTCCACTTCACAATTCACAATTATGTGGCAGTTTGTGTTGGTCGATCTATCACATAAAATCCCAATAAAATACATTTACATTTTTGGTTGTAACATAAAAAAATGTGGAACATTTCAATGTGGGTATGAATACTTTTTCATGGTACTGTACATGTCCTCTCTGACATTCTCTGTTGGACTTCACAGCCCCCACCCCCCTTAATGTTCCATGCTTAACCCCAAACTTTACAAACTGAGCATCCCATTGCCAAACCCCCAGTTTGTCAGATTCCCAAAAAACAGGGATAGATCTTCAAAACCTGCCACTCACATGCACTTGTAAAAAGCACATGTCACATCTTTTAATATACAAGTGAACTATACCTTGGGCATCCACTGTCTGCTTCATCCAAATGATACATAAAACTGTTTTCCATTGTCGATAATATGCCACCACAATCATCATATAGATTCTATAAAATATAAATGTATTTTGTATTGATGACATAGAACTACGGTAATTATTAAGACTATATATTTAGACCTAAATAGGTATGAAAGCATAAATCAACAGGAAATAGTAAATAGAGGTTAATAGTGTTTTAGTAAAAAATCTGTATGGCCAGTGAGTACATGTACAGTTTAAAGCAGTGGTCTCCAAACTGTGGCTCGGGGGCCAGATGTGGCCCTTTGCTTGCTTTCATCCAGCCTTTGGGGCACTTTTTCATCCACTGATACCAACAGTGGGCAATAATTCCCCCCACTGAAACCAATGAAGGGATCCAATTTCTCCCAATGATGCCAACAATGGGGCCAAATTCCTCCCAATGACATCAATGATGGGGCCCAATGACACCAACAATGGGGCCCAATTTCTCCCAATGAAACCAACAATGGGGCCCAATGACACCAAAGATGGGGCTCAATGACATCAAAGATGGGGCATTGTTTTTTCACACTGAGATCGGGACATTTTCTATGCCCAATGGCAACAGTCTGGCCCCCCTAATGCCTGAAGGACCATATTGTTCGCTGTTCGGCTCAATGTTCGACTCAAACATCGGACTCATCCCTAGCTTTGACGGGCTTAAAGGGGTTGTAAAGGTAAAAAAAAAAAAAAAAATCCCTAAATAGCTTCCTTTACCTTAGTGCTGTCCTCCTTCACTTACCTCATCCTTCGATTTTGCTTTTAAATGTCATTATTTCTTCTGAGAAATCCTCACTTCCTGTTCTTCTGTCTGTAACTACACACAGTAATGCAAGGCTTTCTCCCTGGTGTGGAGATAGCCTCTTGAGGGGGAGGGGGCGAGCAGGAGGGTCAGGATGCTCTCTAATTTGCAGATAGAGAAAGGAGCTGTGTGTTATTAGGCATCCTGACACTCCTGCTCGTCCCCTCAAGAGGCTTTCTCCACACCAGGGAGAAAGCCTTGCATTACTGTGTGTAGTTACAGACAGAAGAACAGGAAGTGAGGATTTCTCAGAAGAAATAAGGACATTTAAAAGCAAAATCGAAGGATGAGGCAAGTGAAGGACTGCACTAAGGTAAAGGAAGCTATTTAGGGATTTTTTTTTCACCTTTACAACCCCTTTAAATATATTTGCATTGAAGTGCAGTTGGTTTGAGGGACCAAATACTGAGAGCAGAGGTACTGCTGAAGAGAGAGCAAAGTAGCTTGGTGTTTTGTTACCTGTTTATGTTGTGTGCAACCAAAACACCCGCATGAGCAAGTTTGTGTATCTGTTTTAATAAAATTGGGTTACCAGTAGGGTTGTCCCGATACCGATACCAGTATCGGTATCGGGACCGATATCGAGTATTAGCGGGAGTACTCGTACTCCCGCTAATACCCCCGATACTAAAATAGAATACTTCCCCCCCCGCCGCCGCCGAAACCGCCGCCGCCGCTACAACGTTAATCACCGCGGCGCGGGGAACATTACAGACAGCTTTCGTTTGAATAGCTGTTTTCCCCGCCGCGCATAGACACTCCCCCTTGGACGGATCTGTCCAATCGCGAGCAAGGGGGAGTGTCTATGCGCAGCGGGAAAAACAGCTGTTCAAACGAACGCTGTCTGTAATGTTCCCAGCCGCGGTGATTAATAGTAGGAATCAGTCCGCCTGAGCCCCGGAAAACAGTGCTGAGGAGTCTCCTATATTACTGTGTAGGGTTCCGTGCAGCCGGTGTCTCTCTCCCTGCCTGCACTGTCTGCCCGAGTTTCTGGTGCTGTGTAAATGTGTGCGGGGACACATTGCTGGAGTGACTGTGTGCTGTGAGGGGGAGAGACACACCACTGCCTTCTCCGTGCAGAGACACAGCCTCGGGCTCTTCCCCTCTCCCCTCTGCAAGACGAGCATGTGACCTGTCTGGACAGCACAGCGGGAGGAACAAACACAGAGCCTGCTGTGCGAGATAAGGGGTCACCGACAGCTGGGTGAGTGCAGATATGAGGGTCTTTATCTTCCTGCAGATCAGTCCACAGCTCTCCAGTGGTGGGACTTGTCATGCTGCTCTTTCCAGGGACATGGCTGCTGATTGAAGAACAGTCTAGTTCTCCCTGCAGTCCCATCCTGGCATAATCACTTCACTGTCCAGAGCTCTGTAATCTTTATCTAATATATTCTTTCTTCTGTGGATTGCTTTTATTTTTATTTTTTTGGCAATTAAATGTCCTCTGGTCTACTAACATTGTTCACTGCCCCACTGACACCCTCCACTGCCCTACTGACACCGTCCACTGCCCTACTGACACCGTCCACTGCCCCACTGACACCGTCCACTGCCCCACTGACACCCTCCACTGCCCCACTGACACCCTCCACTGCCCCACTGACACCGTCCACTGCCCCACTGACACCGTCCACTGCCCCACTGACACCGTCCACTGCCCCACTGACACCGTCCACTGCCACCGTCCACTGCCCTACTGACACCATCCACTGCCCTACTAACACCATTAACTGCCCCACTGACTGTGTCCACTTTTAAGATAAGCTAGGTTCATATTTTAACTGTGACATTTATTTTATTAATCTAATCATATTTTATGGGCACACCATGCCCCTTTAAGTCCACCACCCTCTCCACTGTTAACACAATTTGGCCACAGCCACTGTTCACTGCAGCTCGCTATGCGCGCCTCCTTACTACTCTCCTCGGGTGACTCAAAGTTGTCCCAGGGGATATACAGGGGACAATGGCTGGATATACAGGGGACAATGGCTGGATATACAGGGGACAATGGCTGGATATACAGGGGACAATGGCTGTTATACAGGGGACAATGGCTGTTATACAGGGGACAATGGCTGTTATACAGGGGACAATGGCTGTTATACAGGGGACATTGGCTGTTATACAGGGGACATTGGCTGTTATACAGGGGACAATGGCTGTTATACAGGGGACATTGGCTGTTATACAGGGGACATTGGCTGTTATACAGGGGACAATGGCTGTTATACAGGGGACATTGGCTGTTATACAGGGGACATTGGCTGTTATACAGGGGACAATGGCTGTTATACGGGGGACATGGCTGTTATACAGGGGACATGGCTGCATTTGGGGACACATTTAAAAAAAAGTATCGGTATTCGGTATCGGCGAGTACATAAAAAAAAGTGTCGGTACTTGTACTCAGTCCTAAAAAAGTGGTATCGGGACAACCCTAGTTACCAGGCCCCTAAAACACAGTTTGGACTGGCACAGACTTCACTGAAAAATACACCTACCACTGAGCTAACCAACCCCTCACAGTTGTTAGACAGGGTCAATTTGGTTGTTTTTTTGCAAGCTAGCTGGTAAGTGTGCTGGGAAATTGTTGTTTGTGATAAGGAAGTTTAGTGCAGCAAATAAAAGACATATCACGCTGACTGCCCTTGGCAATCGAAAGATTTCCAGTGGCACCATCAGCTCATATCTGGCAGTGGGAAATTCATCTACAGTTCAGAAATGACTGGGCAGAAATAGTCCTTATGGAAGACTTGTTGCTAAAAAAAAACTACTTCTGATGTAAAAACAAGACTAATTGACTTGCCTATGAAGAAAACACAAAACCTGTTGTGCAGAAAAATGGCAGCAGGTGCTTTGGACTTAAGGCAAATTTAAAATATTTGGCATCAACAGAAGAAAGCTTGTTTGTCAAAGGCCCAAAGAGTGGTGAAGTATGAGTATCTGCAGGCAACAGTGAAGCCTTGTGAAAATTCCTTGCAAGTTTGGGGCTGCATTTCTGCAGAGTTGTTGTGGAATTTGGAGATTTGGACAGAATCATTGCTTTCTTCAATACTGATTTGTACAAATACTTATCCATCATTAATTTTGCAGCAAGGAAATTACACCAAATATAGAGCCAGTCATAAAGAACTACGGGCCTGATCCACAAAAATCCGGCGTAACTTAATTTTTCCCGTTTAAGTTACACCGCCGCAAAATCTCTACCTAAGTGCCCGATCCACAAAGCACTTACCTAGAAATTTTGAGCGGTGTAACTTAAATCCGTCCGGTGCAAGGCGTTCCTAATCTAATGAGGCGAGTCCCATTTAAATTAGGCGCGCTCCCGCGCCGGACGTACTGCGCATGCTCCCGATGTTATTTTCCCGACGTGCTTTGCGCAGTTTTACGTTGCGCCGGGTTTTGAGAATCGCGACGGGTGTAAAAAAAAAAAAAGAGTTGCGGCGGGAATTTTTTTATTTTTTTTAAAAAAATGACAGCGACGCGGGATAGAAGGGTATACTTTTACAAGGTGTAAACAGTTTACACCTTGTAAAAGCAGCCCTAATTTTGCGACGGCAAACTAATACTTACAGAGAAAAAACGAAGCGTAAAAGCTTCGTGGATCTCCGTAAGTGCTAATTTGCATACCCGACGCTGGATTTCGACGAGAAATGCCCCCAGCGGCGGCTGCGGTACTGCATCCTAAGATCCGACAGTGTAAGTCCCTTACACATGTCGGATCTTCTGCCTATCTATGAGAAACTGATTCTGTGGATCAGTTCCATAGATATCTACTGATACGCCGTCGTATCCCTGTTTCTATCTATGGAACTGATCCACAGAATCAGTTTCTCATAGATAGGCAGAAGATCCGACATGTGTAAGGGACTTACACTGTCGGATCTTAGGATGCAGTACCGCAGCCGCCGCTGGGGGCATTTCTCGTCGAAATCCAGCGTCGGGTATGCAAATTAGCACTTACGGAGATCCACGCTTCGTTTTTTCTCCGTAAGTATTAGTTTGCCGTCGCAAAATTAGGGCTGCTTTTACAAGGTGTAAACTGTTTACACCTTGTAAAAGTATACCCTTCTATCCCGCGTCGCTGTCATTTTTTTTTTAAAACATTTTTTTCCCGCCGCAACTCTTTTTTACGCCCGTCGCGATTCTCAAAACCCAGCGCAACGTAAAACCGCGCAAAGCACGTCGGGAAAATAACGTCGGGATCATGCGCAGTACGTCCGGGAGCGCGCCTAATTTAAAAATGGGACTCGCCCCATTAGATTAGGAACGCCTTGCGCCGGACGGATTTAAGTTACACCGCTCAAAATTTCTAGGTAAGTGCTTTGTGGATCGGGCACTTGGGTAGAGATTTTGCTGCGGTGTAACTTAAACGGGAAAAATTAAGTTACGCCGGGTTTTTGTGGATCAGGCCCTATGTTCATTGAAAAGTTATGGAATAGATGGTCTAGCTTCCACAGAGACCCGATTTTAACATCATTAAGTCTGTCTGGGATTACATGAAGATTCTGAGGCAACAGAGACAGCCTAAATCCATGGAAGAATGTTGATGTTTGGAACAATTTACCTGCTGAGTTCCTTAACTACCTGTTGACCGCAATACGTATATATATACATTGCAGTTTGCAAGTGGTTTACTGGGATCAGCCATAACCCCAGTATTTTTTGTTGTTCAGTCTTTTATTTGAAAGTATTCTGAGCGGCTCATGAACCGCTGGCATGCTTTCAGAAGCTCCCTGGTATCTCCCTGGTATCTTACCGTTTCTGCCGGCTCGCCCGAGAAACAATCCGACGGTGCCACTGGCTGGACACACAGGCGATCAAAGAGTAGATCCACTTTGATCACCTCTTTGGCCTTGGAGGACCGAAACAATGTCATGACGCCACTTTTGGTCCAGGGCAAAAGTAAAAAAAAAAATGTTTTAAAGCGAAAGATTAAACATTTATTTTTCATATTTTGCTTTAACCACTTAAGGACCGCCTAACGACGATATACGTCGGCAGAATGGCACCTGTACGTGATTGTATAAAGCCCAGCGGTGGGTCGCAGGCGCGCGCCCCGGTCCGAAGCTCCATGACCTCGGCCGCGGGACTCGCGGACCCGATCGCCGCTACAGTCCCGCGATCGGTCCCCGGAGCTGAAGAACGGGGAGAGCCGCGTGTAAACACTGCTTCCCCGTTCTTCACTGTGGCGCTGTCATCGATTGTGTGTTCCCTACAGCCACACCCCCCTACAGTTGTAAACACACTTCAGGGAACACATAACCCCTTCAGCGCCCCCTTGTGGTTAACTCCCAAACTACAACTGTCATTTTCACAATAAACAATGGCCCAGATTCAGGTAGATCCGCGCAATATTTGCGTGGGCAAAGGGCAACGATTTTTGCTCTGCGCCCACGCAAATATTTCGATTTGCCCGCGATTCACGGAGCAGTAGCTCCGTAAATTGTGCGGGCGCTATGCTAATTAGCCCGGCGTAAGGGCGCCTAATGTAAATGATCCCGCCGGGGGCGGGAATCATTTAAATTAGGCGCGCTCCCGCGCCGAGCGAACAGCGCATGCTCCGTCGGGAAACTTTCCCGACGTGCATTGCGGCAAATGACGTCGCAAGGACGTCATTTGCTTCTAAGTGAACGTGAATGGCGTCCAGCGCCATTCACGAATCACTTACGTAAACGACGTGAAATTTAAATTTCACGAGCGGGAAGGGCGGCTATACTTTAGCATTGGCTGCCCCTGCTATTAGCAGGAGCAACCTTGCGCTAAAGTCGCCGTACGGAAACTCCGTACCTTGCGTGCGCAGGGCCCGCGCAACTTTTGTGAATCGGTGGTAGTATGCAATTTGCATACTATACGCCGATCACAATGGCCGCGCCCCCTAGCGGCCAACGCAAGAATGCAGCCTGAGATATGAAGGCATAAGGAGGCTTATGTCTGTCATATCCTAGGCTGCAGTCCGCGTAGCGATGTTCCTGAATCAGGGGCATTCGCTACGCGGGAGAAAAACAGCTATTGCGCCGCGCAACCTATGGTTGCGCGGGCGCAATACCTTTTTGAATCTGGGCCAATGCATTTTAAATGCATTTTTTGCTGTGAAAATGACAATGGTCCCAAAAATGTGTCAAAATTGTCCGAAGTGTCCGGCATAATGTCTTAGTCACGAAAAAAATCGCTGATCGCCGCCATTAGGAGTAAAAAAAAAAAAAAATGCAATAAAACTATCCCCTATTTTGTAAACGCTATAAATTTTGCGCAAACCAAACGATAAACACTTATTGCCAATCGATAAATGCTTTTTTACCAAAAATAGGTAGAAAAATACGGCCTAAACTGAGGAAAAATTTTTTTTATATATATATTTTTGGGGGATATTTATTATAGCAAAAAAGTAAAAAATCGTTTTTTTTTCAAAATTGTCGCTCTGTTTTTTTTTTATAGCGCAAAAAATAAAAATCGCAGAGGTGATCAAATACCACCAAAAGAAAGCTCTATTTGTGGGGGAAAAAGGACGCCAATTTTGTTTGGGTCTTAAGTGGTTAAAAAGGTAAAGAAGAGATTTGAGAGGTTTTTGATACATACACATATATGTTGAGATTAAATTGAAATTAACTTGAATACCTTTTACTTAGTCTGAATACATGCCACATTAGTCCCATTAGGTAACCACTTTTTAGGGTGGGGTCTTTTTCCCCCCTATTGCTTGTGCATGTTTACATTCCTTGTAATAGGAATACAATTGATTTAAAAAAAGGGTTGATGTAAAAATAATAAATAAGAAAAAAATAAACCGCCCCTATCCCTCCGTGCTCACGAGTAGAAGCGAAAGCACACGTAGGTCAGGCATTCATATGTAAATAGTGTTCGTATGTGAGGTATCGCCACGAACGTTAGAGTGAGAGCAATAATTCTAACGCTAGATCTCTTCTATAGCTCTAAACAGGTAACCTGTAAAGGTGTTTAAAACTATGCCTATGGAGGTTTTTAAGTACTGTAGTTTGTCGCCATTCCACGAGCATGCACAGTTTTAAAATGTGTCATTTTCGGTATCCATTTACTCAGCTTAACATCATCTTTTTATATTATACAAAAAAATTGGGGTAAATATTGTGTTTTTTTTTCCTTTAATTCATTTAAAAGTGTTTTAAAAAAACACTGTGCAATTAAAATGTGACATAAAAAACTGCAACGCTACCCATTTTGTTCCCTAGGGTCTGTGCGAAAAATATATATATAATGTTTGGGTGTTAGGAATTTTCCACCAATAAAATACTGATTTAGGCCTGGTTCATACCTATGCTTTTTTTTGTGCATTTTCAGTTTTGCAGAAACACACTACAGTGCATTTAACATGGCTTCCTATGGGTCATCATCACATCTGTGCATTTTATGGAAAGGGCCAGGGACTTTTTTCAGTTTTTTTGGTTCCATAGACTTCAATGTATCAAAAACGTGTATTGAAAAATGCAAAATGCACCTGGAATATGCAAACTGCAATCTGCATAGGTGTGAATCAGGCCCTAAACTTGTAAACAAAAAGTGCCAGAAAAGGCTTGGTCTTCAAGTGGTTAAAAATGTTATTAATGTGTTTAAGGCAACAGGTGGGCACACCAAATATTGATTTGATACAGTAGCAGAAGGAAGAAATCCCAATAGTAACAGTTTTATTTGATATTTGTGCAGGAATCATAAACTCTTGAAACATCTACCTGTATCTTATTGGAATTACAGGGCTTGTGACAAATATGTTAATGTTAATCTGTGACATGCTCCTTGGCAGGATGTCATGGTTGTTATGAATATATACTTTTGGAATGTTTTACATCTTGCATGTAAAATAATTGTAGAATTCTGGTTCTAGCAGGTAAGACTTTGCACCTTCCTCTATAGCAGGCAAACTGAAGATATAAAAAGGAATAAATGAACTCACCTTGATGGAATTCTATGTTCTGCAGTAAAGTAATTCTGTGATCTTTCCCCCACATATATTATACTGCACTAGTACAAGCATTATAAAGTGCAATGTTATGTTTGTCTGTCTTACAGAATCTGTCTCTAGGAGAAACGCCCCACCCACCTACGTGAGAAGATTAAAGAAAACTCAGCTTTTATCTTGCACAATTAAACACTGAAGAGGGTGAGCGATTACAGAAGCAAGGATGTAAATATTTGCCTACTGACAACATGTTTTTTTTTTTTTACATGGAAACTGAGTCAATAAGAATAAAGGAATTACCATAGCAACACATTCTTTGGATGCTTTGCTGCTGTGTGCAGGCACCATAACCAAATGTCTTATATTTCCAGGGTCAGCCACCGGTTGTAAAGATTTGTCCCTAGAAAGTTGTTTCCTTGCTTTTCACAACTGGACAACTGTACCATAAAATCCCTTTTGGTATTTAGGAGCAGAAGCAAAACATTGGGAGCTAGATTCACGTAGCTCTTACGTCGGCGTATCTATTGATACGCCGCGTAAGTAGAAAGATGCGCCGTCGTATCTATGCGTGCCATTCTGGTAGCTAGATACGCCTGAATTCTAGCTTCCTCCGACCGACGTAAGTGTTAGTACGCCGTCGTATCTAGGGTGCATATTTACGCTGGCCGCTAGGGGGGTGCTTCCGTAGATTTACGCATAGAATATGTTAATGACCTAGATACACCGATTCACGAACGTACTTGTGCCCGCTACGCCGTTTACGTAAGGCTTACGTCCGGCGTAACGTTACCCCTGCTATATGAGGTGCAGCCAATGTTAAAGTATGGACGTCGGAACAGCCGTCGAATTTTACGTAAGTGGTACGTGAATGGGGCTGTGCGTAGGTTACGTTCACGTCGAAAGCATTGAGCCGACGTATCTTAGGGAGTATATGCGACGTGACTCTGAGCATGCGCGCGCATGCGCCGTTCGTTAGTGAAAAAATGTACATGGGGTCACGGCTACTTTGTATACAACACGCCCACTACCTTCCACATTTAAATTAGGCGGGCTTACGCCTGCCTAGTTACACTACGCCGGCGCAACGTACGGCGTCAGATCTTTGTGAATAATGGTCTGGGCGCCCTATTTTACGTCGGCGTAGCGCATATGAGATGCGCTACGCTGGCCAAAATATACGCCGAGCTACGTGAATCTAGCTCATAATATACAGTTAAAACCAAAATAGTAAATGTCCACAAGTACTTTCAGTAAGTGCTAAAGTTACTAAAGCAGCACTATCATCACTTTCCCATTATAACGTGTTTAGAAGACGGATGGTGAGCCAAAAAAGTCCAAATGAGCCCAGATTGTGTTCCTAATAGGATGGTGAAGATGTGCACCTCACTTTAATTTCCTCACACCGTGCGCCACACACCCCTTCAGGGTTCTTACTCACCAGAAGGTTGAGCTCATTAGGCCTTATTATGTTTGTCATCCACGTCCTGGAGGGTGTCACTGCTGCACTCGATATCCCACAAGTACTCGGATGAAAGAAAGACTCTCGATAGTGTAATACCGTTTCCTTTTTTTTTTTACTTTAGACACTAACGAGTAACATGACACCGGAGAGGGAAAATGGCAAATTGGGCCTAATTTGGACATTTTCACTTAGGGGTATACTCACTTTTGTTGCCAGCAGTTTAGACATTAATGGCTGTGTGTTGAGTTATTTTGAGGGGGCAGCAAATTTACACTGTTATACAAGCTGTACACTCACTACTTTACATTGTAGCAAAGTATCATTTCTTCAGTGTTGTCACATTAAACAGGAAAAAAGTGACACTAAACTCTGGTTTAAAGAAAAAAAATCTATTCACGTATGTATTCTTAGCTCAAAAAAAGGACCTTCTATTGCTCTCAGCCTCCTCCAAATTACATTTATTTTTTGCTGCTGAGATCCAACTTCCTGTTGAGGGTGGTTACATCTGTTCTCCATGGTCCCACTGTATATAGGAAAGTAGTCACCCCTTCTTGCTTGCTCCTAAAATTTGACTTAGGCCTTGTACTCACGAGCAGACATGTCCGATGAAACCGGTCCGCGGACCGTTTTCATCGGACATGTCTGCCCGGGGACTTCTGTTCGATGGCTGTACACACCATCGAACAGAAGTCCATGCGTAAACAATCCGCGGACCAGTTTCAGCAGACATGTTTGGTCGTGAGTACAGGGCCTAAGGAGTAAGGGATGTGTAGTGTGCATAGAGCGGGACACGTGACAGCTAATGTGCACTAAAGGAGGGGTGGGAGCTGTGTCCGTCCATGGACTCAGAGAAAAGGATTTTATGGTGAGTACAAAAAATCCTATTTTCTCTTATCGTCCATGGACGGACACAGCTCCTTAAATCTTGACAAGTGGGATGTCCTCAAGCAGTGTCAAAAACGAGGGGTGGGAAATAAAACCAATTTTAATTTTACTCCAAAACAAGCAGAGCTCCTCAACGGAGGAGGTGCAACTTTAAACAGCCGCCTGCAAAAACTAGCGGCCGAAAGAAGCATCAGAAGATGCACTCACAGCAACCGTGTACATTTTGGAAAAAACGTGAACGGACGACCAAGTCGCCGCCTCGCATACCTGTGAGACCGACGCATGATGTCGGAAAAAACCCCCCAGGAAGCACCAATTGCCCTGGTCGAAAGTGCCGTGACCGGAAAGGGAGCCCGCCCCTTAAGAGCATAGGCCTGTATGACAGCCTACCTGATCCACCAAAAAATGGTGGTCGACCAGACCGCCCGGCCCTTTTGTGGACCAGACACCTACACAAAAGAGAGTCAGATCTCCGAAACGGAGCCGAAGCAGGGTGATACACCCACAAAGCACGTACCACGCCTAAAGTATGAAAGGCAACCTCCGTAGGATGCGCCGGCCGAGGACAGAAGGATGGAAGAACAATGTCCTTATTCCGGCGAAAGGCTGAAACCACCTTCGGAAAAAGGGAAGGTCGCGGGTGCACCACCACATAATTCTTATTGAGGATCAAGCATGGCGGCTTGCAAGACAAGACCGTCAACTCAGAAACCCCTCTAACTACTAAAGGGGCCACCCTCTGAGATAGTGTCAAGAGAGAGTCTCTCTGATGTTTCCAAAAGGAAGGTGCCAGAAGAACCAAGAGCACCAGAGTCAAAACCCATGGGGGGAGAGATGGGCCAAGAGGGGAAAGTATATGACAAACCCCCTGCACAAACAAGGGACCCACCAGGAAAAGGCCACAAAAAGAACACAGCCAAGACTGAAATCTGCCCCCAAACGGTGCTTTAACCCCCTTGGCGGTATTCCCGAGTCTGGCTCGGGGTAAGATTTCAATACAAAAGCGGTATTCCCGAGCCAGACTCGGGGCTGCCTCGCAGCATCCACAGGCACAAGTTACTTACCTTGTCCCTGGATCCTGCAATGCATTTCTGCTGTCTGAGCGAGCGACGTCCTCGCTCAGTTCAAACAGTGCCTATGTGCCGCCGATCTCCGTTCCCTGCGATGTTACGACGCACGGGGGCGGAGAACGGCGCCAAATTCAAAAAAGTAAATAAGCACATTACCTACAGTATACTGTAATCTTACAGATTACAGTACTGTATGTAAAAAATACACACCCCCTTTGTCCCTAGTGGTCTGCCCAGTGTTCTGCATGTGCTTTTATAAAATAAATACTGTTCTTTCTCCCTGCAAACTGTAGATTGTCCATAGCAACCAAAAGTGTCCCTTTATGTCAAAAGTGATTTTAGAGCAGCTAGAAAACAGCAATAATAAATTATAATCACTTGCAGAATTGAGCGATAGCGTTTTGTGGGGAAATTCGTCATAAAAAAATAAAAGTAATGACAGCGACAATTCTGCAACTGAGCAAATTTTAGTGTTTTTGATTTGATTACATTATTATTATTTTTTTATTATAATTACATTATTATTTGTTATAATTATTTATAGTTATTTATTATATTATAATTTATGATTTTCTGTTTCAAACTTTATCATACCCGGGATGTCTACTAGACTCTTGTTTGGACAGATTTAAGTGAGTTATTCCTAAGAATTGCAGGCCTACAGTATAAAACGCCAAATCTCCATGCAAAATAATTGTACCGCTTTTGGTACAAAATTCCAGACATAATCATACCACCAGGGAGGTTAAGCAATTTTTAGATCCCCTCCAAGCTGTAAAAACAGCAGGACCCTGGGCACTGAGTACGTCCGTGGATGTCACTCCATCTCTTCACACCAAGAGATGCAAGCCTGCCAGGCGCGACGGTAGATCCTCCGGAAGAAGACTACTGTGCCCTCAGCATTGTTGAGATGACCGAGTCGGACAGACCCCGGTCTCTTAAAGTCTGGCTTCCAATAGCCATGTTGAGCAAGTCAGTGACTGTACAACAGGATGAAACATGGGACCTCGAGACAGAGGTACCTCCCGCCCTGGTAACCGCCAGTGTAGACGAACCAAGGACGCCAAGGCCAAGCTGGAGCGATTAGAATCATCGGGATCTCCTAAGCCCCCACTCTGTGGAGCAGCAGAGGAAGCAACTACAAAAAATTGCCAATACAGACCCCACAGGGCCACCAGCGCAACTGACGCGTCTGTACCAGATCACTAGACCTGGCCACTAGCTTTGACACCCTTGCGGTGGAGATGAGCGGCCAGGAGATCCATGCCCTGTGAGGCTCACTTGCAAGGGAGCCCAGCACAAAGACCAGACACCATGGTCCAGCATCTGGCGACTCCAGTAGCCCGCCTGCTGGTATACCTGAAAGTAGACCGAAGTCACTGCCGTGGCGTTGTCTGGCTAAAACCAGATCAGACGACCTTGCAACCTCCTCAACCACAAGGAGAAACATAGCCTGATCACCTAAAATAGGACAAAGACCGGTAGACAGGGTCCACAGCACCCGGTGGTCCCAGGCGGTCACCCACCCAGGCACCAGCCAGGCCCGACCCTGGGTCACTACAGAGACCAGACGAGAGCGGGTACATACAGGGAGGTGTGGCCGCAGATCCACGCAAGTCCAGCGACTCAGAGCCGACGGGACCCCCCAGGCCCACAACCCTTGAGGCTGGCATCGTAAATACCGACCACTGGAGGGAAGAAACAACTTCCCGGACCGAAGAGCCTGGGATCTCTGTCACCAACTCAGAAAGACTGACTAGGTGGCGCACCGGAATCTGATGATTTCAGAGACAAGCGATTTTTAACACCTGGACAGTATTTCTCCCGGAAAACCTGAGTGTGGAACTGGGCATACAGTACCACCTCGAAGGAGGCTACCCACAGGCCCCGGACCCCGGACCAGGTGCCCGGAGAGAAGACCGATTGCGTGATACCAATACCTTCACCGCAGACTAAAGAGTCCGCAATTTCTCCAGGGGAAGAAGGACCTTCGCCACTCCAACGCTGAGTCGGAACCTAGCATGCCCAGTATTTGAACTCTGGGTCGCACACATGGAAGACAGGCTTGCTGCCACTGAGCTACACCTGCTGGCCTAAACATTTAACACCCAACCGAATCTTCGGAGGGTCTGAATGGGAATAACACATCCACTAGGCCTGAGGCAGAATTGGCGTCAGTGTCCGGATTCGAACCACCGTGTGCATAAAACCATTCTGAAACAGAAGCCCTGGATAACAAGGGCGCAGCATTCAATGAAGAATCACAGACCTATATGAGGCCCTGGACCAGCTGGTCCGCTAGCCTAATAACTTCGGGAGAGAGTCGGTGCTCCTCCACTGTCTGGTGCAAAATGCTCACTCCGTGAGTGACTGAGACCCCAGAGTAGTGGCCACAAAGGTCGCAAGTCAGACCCCAGCATGGTAAACATGGAACGGGTCAGTACTTCGGATCTTCTATCAGTCAGATCCATACAAGTGGGGGTTCCCGCAATAGGAAGAGAGGTCACCTATATATGACACCCGGAGGGTCCACCACCGGAAAAGAAGCCCACCTTTTGAAAAGGCTCTCCTAAAAGGGGCACTGAACCGCCCGGCAGTGAGGGACTACAAAAGCCCTCAACGGCTGTTCTCATTCTGCCTCTTCGAAATTATCAAAGAAGGGCACAGAAGGAAAACACCTACACAGAGCGGTCTAATTTGTGTGATCCAAAAAAGTCAGAGCCCTCGGCAAAAACCCAGCTGCACTATCCAGCTTAAGAGTGTGCCTTGCAGCAGTGAGAAACGCACCCATATATGTGCTTTTTTTTATTTTTACTACCCAGGTACCTGGTCCATGGCTCTATAACAGAGCATTCCCCAGAGGATAACGGGGGAAGGGGGCCAGCAATAAAGCCTCTGTGGGAGTCCCAGGTGCTAACACCTGCTGCCATCACCAGCATGTTGGGGAAGGATCCAGATACTGACTCCATAGCCATATACTGACCACCATTATGAGGAAAAAACTCCCATGGCCAAGTTCAGACCTGAAAAAAAAACCCACCACTCCTGCTGCGCTGACCGGGGGGGTTACCCAGGGGACTCACCACACCTGAGGAGCCTGCTCAGCGCCGCTGCCCATTTCCAGCACACCGCTGTGTGTGAGGAGAAAAGCCGTGAGGTAGCTGTGAGGTATCCGGTGGTGCTGTGTGAGACGAACCGCGCCGCGCGCCATATGAACCAGCACTAGAGGCCGAGGACTCAGGAAAGATGGCCGCCGAGCGCAGCATATGGAGCCTCACAGCATGGCTACAACAAAATGGCCGCCAATGGGATTTTCAATAGGAATTGAAAATCACCCAAAAAATTGCGCCAGAGCCTCCTGAATGGCGGCAAAATGCCGCAATTTATACAGTGAAAGCCTAAAAAGGCTGCACAGCACCACAAAACCTCCAGAAAAAAGGACCCCAGCATTAAAAAAAAAACACATAGGCAGCGCACAGTCCCTCAGCAAGGTGATCCCCCACCCCGACAGCAATGAAACAGCAGAGGGAAAAAAGGGAGCAGGGAAGGAAGGATATCCAAACCCCAGGAATGCTCAGCCATACCACCCCACCTAAGAGGGAGGGACTGTACTTACCCATCAATGCGACGACTTCGCTGACGCATTCCAGACAGGTGTACAACCTCAATGGAGGTAGCTGTCGGCCCGGTCCACTGTGAGTGAGGCAACACCACAGCCCAGTCATGTGCGGACCTCGGAGCAAAGCTCACTGGCCACCCCAGGAGTCATGCTTACGCTCGCTGGACTGAGAAGACTACAAGGATCTATAATATCCAGCCTGTCTCTCAGCCGACAGAAGTCAAAAGACTTAAATAAAATAAAAACTTTTCCTCAGGGCGCTGGGCCCAAAGGGAGCCTTACGTCCTTCTCCTTTGCTAGGCAGTTCAACTCTGTGGGCGGGGCTGTTCAACTCTGTTAATGTAACATGTATTTAACTAATTTAACATGTTTCTGCCTAGTCCTTTCCTGTAAACAGGGAACATAACTGTCACGCACCTGGTGGTGAAGCCTGATGTGCAGGGAACGGCTACTCTTTCTCCTCTCACTACGGAGGCCCTGATAGGGAAAACAGGGAACCCGAGAGTGCAGAGTCACACAAGCGCCTGACGGGGAAGCTGGTGCTGGGCAGAGCTGAAGTCCTGTTCACTCCGAAGCGGTATCAGCGGTGCTGAGAAAGGCTGGACGCCAGGTGGCTGGGGCCGGATGCAGGAGGCCAGGTTCAGCGCTGGGGGAGGTGTATTGTAGTACAGGCAGACAGAAGCAGGTTCAGACAGGCCGGGTAATACACTGGCGGGCGGATCAGGTGCAGGGACAAAGCAGGAGCGGAGTCGTGGATGAAACCGGGTCGGCAACTGGCGGGCAGCAGACTGGTAAGTGGAACAGACGCAAACGTGGTCAGACCAGTTGGGGTCGGGGCAGGCGGAGATCAGAGTAGTCAGAGGCAAGCCGGGTCTCAAGAACAGGTAGGTAACGGGTAACAGGTTTGGTTTAGGAACGTGCTGTAGATCAAGCAGCAAGGGGCCCTGGGGTCAGCACCTTTAAATAGTTCTTTTTGGCGCCAAGATGGCATCCGCACGTGCCCGCGCGCCATTACCACGATTGCGCGCGCCCCGATGCGCCGCTATCGCCATCTAGTGGCCGGAATTGTCCATGACAATAACCTACGTGTCAAGATTTAAGGAGCTGTGTCCGTCCATGGACGAAATGAGAAATAATGTTTTTGGTTGAAGTTGGAGAGTTAAACAACAGGATAATTTCCTTCATCTTTTGTGAATTCTATGGGTTGAATATCTGCACTCACGTTCCTTGGTCTGCATACCTGTTGTGACCATTATTAGAGGATCCCACTATTGCTTTATGTTGTTGAGAATGCATAAGGAGGTACCCAAAGAAAGTGGGTGGCAACTCCCAAAAACCAAAGATATGGAGTATCCTAGACATACTGTATATGGGTGGACTGACTTTTAAAGGAGTTGTAAAAGAAAAAAAATGTTTTGCTGAAATGACTGGTTACAGGGTATAGAGACATAATAGTTAACTGATTCCTTTTAAAAATGATTACAAATAGATAAAAATCAATCATATAATGTACCTGTAGTTTCAGTTTCATTTTTGCATGTTTCCTGCTTCTCTGCGGCACAGAGCCAATACAGGGCAGTGATGGTTTGGAAAACGAAACTGATTGGTGTTGAGGGGTTTTAGACACACAGTAATCACACCTCCTTGATTAGTGACCACAAAGAGAAAGCTCCCATGACTTTTTTCATCAGGAAACAGACAACCAGGAAGTGTTCAGAACAGAGAAGGATTACAGCAAAAACGAACCAGGAGGACATGAAACCAGGACTGCAGTAAGGTAAAGGAAAAAAAAAAAAAAAAATCCTTTAATGTCCCTTTAAGGTTAATACAAGTTATCATATATTATATTGTAATCATGCAAGATTAAGGAATTGCAGAAAATCCATGCTTACTAGGTTATCAAACATATCCACAAGAATACTGAATGAATCACTTTGGCCCAGATTCTCAAAGGGCTTACGACGGCGCAACGCAATGTACGCCATTGTAAGTCCTAATCTGGGCCTTCGTATCTATGCGACTGATTCTTAGAATCAGTTACGCATAGATATCCATTAGATCCGACAGGCGTAAGGCTCTTACGCTGCCGGATCTTAAATGCAATTTTTTTTGTGCCGCTAGGTGTCGCCTCCGTCGTTTTCCCCGTCGAGTATGCAAATTTGCAAAATACGCAAATTCCTGAACGTACGCGCGGTCGACGCAGTGAAGTTACGACGTTTACGTTAGATTTGCGACGCGTAAAGTTGCCCCTGCTATATGAGGGGCAACAAATGTTAAGTATGGCCGTCGTTCCCGCATCGAAATTTTAAAATTTACGTTATTTGCGTAAGTCGTCCGTGAATGGGGCTGGACGCCATTTACGTTCACGTCAAAACCAATGACGTCCTTGCGACGTCATTTAGCGCAATGCACGTCGGGAAATTTTAGGGACGTCGCATGCGCATTACGTTTGGCGCGGGAACGCGCTTAATTTAAATGCTATACGCCCCCTACCCGCCTAATTTGAATTAGGCGGGCTTGCGCCGGATGATTTACGCTACGCCGCCGCAACTTTAAAGGCAAGTGCTTTGTGAATAAAGCACTTGCCTGTAAAACTTGCGGCGGCGTAACGTAAATGACATACGTTACGCTGCCGCAGTTTTACGCCCATCTACGAGAATCTGGGCCTTTGAGTTTTAATGTATTGGTATTATTACACACACTGGTTGACAAATGGAACCCTTCAGCAATCTTCCAGTATTTTAAGAAATCTTAAAGCACACAATATTTCCTGGTCTTTTTCTATTTTATCTCAATTAACTGTTTGACTCAAGCACAAGAAAAAAACAAAACATTTTTTTCAACAATGCTTTTATTGTTAGAATTGGAACATTTCGATTAAGAAAATAAACATAAAAAACATCAGAATATACAAAAATATCTAAAGGTCTAGAACATAGAACACCTGAATATGCCTTCTAAATTCAAGCAGATTCCATATCTTTCAGTGATATTCTATGTACTATTGTTTTACAGTGTTAAGCAGAACGTAGGACATATATCTTCTAACAATAAAAATAGCTATTTTTTTTCCTCACACAACGTTGAAATAAGTTTTAAAAATACTCATGCTACAAATAACTACAGGGGTGTCACGCTCAAAAAAACTTTAAGGAGAACCTGCCAATTGTTTCTTTTTTTTTTTAGCTGTTTACATCATATCTAGAGCCCTTTATAACTAGGAAAAAAAAAATCTTTCCAAAACCCACTGACTCAAAAGAGTAAGATTCTGAATTCCACATGCAAATGCAGGGTTTAGGTTTGTCGTCGGACTGTATATTGCAGATACAGAAAAAAAAAGATGTTGATAATGTCGTTCCAGCTCTTCTATTTTATAAATTGTCATATATATATCTATATATAGATATATATATATATAAACTACTTTCCCGAAGTGTATAAAACACCAGTAAATTGTTAATCAAGGCATTTCCTAATTATAGAACACTAAGGTACCCATATATCATCTTGTACTTATAAAAACATTGAATCCTGTTTTGATTGTGAGAGTACACTCCAAAGACCACTAAACTGCAACACCAAAACAAATATAGGGCACTAGATACATCATAATTACTGCCAAATAATTGGGTTTGGACAAGGACAGCACTGTATACTTTAAAGTGACCCTGAGATAGTGGATGGTACCAAAAAACTCACTTAGGGGCACTAGACACAAACCCTATAAAGCCGCAGGCACTGATGCATTCACAAAGTATGTACACGATCAGCGATAGGGGATGGAAACTCACTTTATGTGTCTGCTTATGAACTGTAATAATTATATGCTGACTTCAAGTGTTTCATTTTGTAAATACTGTACAACAAGTGCTGTAAAATACTTAAACTGGAAGTAAAGGCAAAAGTGAACTAACTCTAAACCCACTCCCACCCCCATTTTTAGCCTAATCTATCTAGCCCTATAAAGTAAAGATTCCCATACTTACCTGTTTTGCTGCCACTCTGGTCCAGTCCCATGCTGAACTGTCAGTGGTGACTTAAGTGTATAGGAGAGGCAGCCCCATAGTAAGTCTATGGGTGACATCACTTCCCAGCCGGTGTTGGCCTTCTCTTGTACACAGAGCGTGCTGCTGGAGACTGGACTGGAGCGGCTTCAGAATAGGTAAGTATAGCAATCTTTTCTTTACATGGGAGCATAAATTAGGCTTATAATGGGGGTGGTAAAAGGCTTAAAGTTTGTTTTGCCTTCACTTCCACTTTAAATGAAGGAGAAAACCTGGTAGATAATACATGAGCTGAAAACTCGAAAAAATGGCTGCATGTAATGTGAATACTAATTGCAAAATGTGTTGTTGTAAGACCTTTCAATTTGCAAAGGAACTTGATGTTTACAAATAAAATCCTATGTACAAAGCCATGAAGTCAATGTATGGTAAAAAAACATATATGGGTGCCTTAGTGTTCAATGCTAGAAAATTAAAATAAATATCTCTATCTTCTTTCTTTGCAAAGAATACTCCTAATATAGAGATACTGCATGCTGTGGGACTAAGTGACCCGGATGGTGTGCTAATGTATATTTTGCCTCTATCAGTTCTGCAGCCAAGTTATCATATGCAGTGAAAGTGGGCTGCCTTCAGCTGGCAACAAAAAAACACAAGTTCTTTGTATTCTTACATTATACATGCATTTTATTCCTAAGCAAAGGGATTATTGGAAACATCCCCAACTACATTGTAAACTAGGCACTATTTAAAAGTGAAATATTGTAAGAGTCAACAGGTTCTCCTTAACGTCACACACTAACTACTATCTCCAATAGTAATATCTACTATTGGTCGAAAATTACTGTTTATGGTGCTGTAGGGCTCATAATGCTTATAGACATGTTTTTCAATGCATATTTTCCAACCCATGTAAGATGGGATGCTATAAATGCTGCAATAAAAGATAATGCATAATAATAAATCCTAAAAATCTAAAAAAATACCCATGTTTACTACTCTACACTTAGTAAGTTTACCACTATTAGACTTGCCTCCAAAAAACATATAGTGATGTCAAAAGTGCGCCTTCGACAGGTGATTCCCTGATACACTATTGGCTGTTCTTTTTTTTTTTTTTTTTTTTTTATTGAAAAATTTAGTGCATGTTGAACCATCAATTCTGTCAGTGCTTACCGATTCACTACATTTAAAAATAAAAGTTTAAGGATTATTCACTCTATGCAGGTAGAACGTTGCCTAACCTAATTTCTATGCATCCGACTCCAAGGGTCCTTTCATTGGAAACATAAAATGCTTTTGCTTATAGCCTTGTTATTCTGCTCAGTTCTGAGGCCCCGTACACACGACCGAGGAACTCGACGTGCCAAACACATCCAGTTCCTCGGCGAGTTCAGTGTGGAAGCCGCCGTGGAGCTCGGCGGGCCGACTTTCCTCATTGAACAACGAGGAAAAAGAGAACATGTTCTCTTTTCGGCCCGACGAGTTCCTCGACAGGTTCCTCGCTGAAAAGTGTACACACGACCGAGTTTCTCGGCAGAATCCAGCTCTGACCGAGTTTCTGGCTGAATTCTGCCGAGAAACTCGGTCGCGTGTACAGGGTCTCAGTTTATCCAAGAGTATTGAAGCACTGAACACACTTTGGGTGGTTTATTAAAAGTGGAAAAAAACTGGCAGTGCTACTGACAGCAACCAATCAATCCTGCTCTGTTCTCATAGTGCTGCATAAAGAACAGGAGCTGTAGGTGGCCAGATAGCAAAAATAGTAATTTTCAATCCATGTTATACTTTAGCTGGAAAGATTTAAGATTAAAACAAAGTAATACTTCTTCTTCTTTAAGCCAAGAGAGGCAATCAATTCCCTAACAGTTACATTATGATCTTGGTTCAGTGAGCTACTTGTTTGGTTTCTCCATAAAATTAAGTTTGGGCTAGCATGGTCCACACAATTACTTTTTGTTCCAGAAGGCTGTGTATCTGCTGTGTATCTGCTGTGTATCCAGTAATAAAGTTCAGCATCTTATGCTGCATATAGTAATGTATGCTGGGTTCTACTCACATCCCTTATGCGGCTGGAAAGAAATCTAGTCGGTCATGTGGTATATTAGCCAATCAGGGAGCTCATTGTATTTTTATCAACGAGTACAGGACGCTGCCCTGACTGGCCAAGATGAAGAGGAGGGTGGATAACGTCATAAGCTTCATTTGGGGCAATCAGGGAATGCCTTCTATTAATTGATGAATAGCTGAAATACCACAAGACGGACTCAGTTTCTTTCTGGCCACACAAGGGAAGTGATCAGAGCCTTCTGCAATAATGAACAATCATTTGGACCACGTTGGGTCTACATTTTTCTAGAGAAACCAAACATGAAGTTCTGGTTTAAAGCTGAACTCCAGGCATGATCTTAAAGGCAAAACTAAAAAAAAAAAAACATGTCATACTTTCCTGTTCTGTGCAGTGGTTTTGCACAGAACAGTCTTAATCGTTCTCTTTTAGGAGGGCCCTGCTGGAGCTCCTGACCCCTCTCTCCTGCCCCCAGAGCAAACTGCTTGCTGTGGGGGCACCCAAGTAGGCTTGCTTTCGGCTTGGCCCCACCCCCTTCTCTCTCCTCATCGGCTGTGACTGACAGCCAATGGTTCATGCTGCTGCTCAGCCAACTAGGAGGGAGAGTCTCCAGAGAGCTGACGCTCTCGTGCACATTGCTGAATCGCAATGGGGCTCAGGTAAGTATTAGGGGGCTGCAGCACACATAAGATTTTTTACCTTCATACATAGAATGCATAATGGTAAAAAACCTTGAGCCTTTAGAACCACTTTAATTGCATAAATATATTGGTGCAACTTGGGCCAATGTAATTGTGCATATTTCATACCCAAGGGGCCACTGTGGATGCTGAAAATCACTGTAATAGGCAGTGCTTCTACAGTGATTGTCATGTCTTCTGAGTCCTGTGGCAGAGGGTTGCTTGCATCGCCCGCTGCCATTCACAGAATACCTTGTATGTTTTCAGTGAATTCAGGGCATTCTCTTATCCAATCGGAGAACGCCTTGCAAAAATACAATGGTGAATGGTTGCAGTGCATAGCAAGTAACCCACTGTGGCCTGCGTGCAGAAGTTTTGCCACACAGCACAGGGCCCAGAAGATAGCGGTGATCACTGTAGTAGCGCCAAATACTGCAGCAATTTTTAGCTTCTAAAACGTTCCACCAGGTAAGCAACTTGTATACTTACGTTGGTCAAGGCTGGACCAGTGTATTAAATTAGAATCATACCTGGAGTTTATTTCAGCTCATACTTGGCATGCTACAGATTGTTATAAATAGTCTAAAAACTGACCAAAACGTTTAATGTTGCTATACAAAATACAAATGTAACAGTAATTTGAAAATCACCACAATATCAACTGAATAAAACACAGATTATCACTGGGAAGGGGGCAATATTTGTCTATAAAAAGTTAAAATGTAGAAAAAATATAAAATATGTCTGTTATATAAACTGGTCACTTAGTGACACAGACACAACTCTATCGCAATACCCTGAGAAAACTTTTAGTATAAAAAATTGCAAAATATACAAAAATAAGTTTGCTTGTAAAAAAGGAAATACTGGGTCAATAGCCAACACTACAGTTAAAAGATACAAAAATAAATAACTTGAAACAGTATCAATATTTTAATTGTTAGCTTCAGTGAAGCTTCTAGAATATTTGGCATGGTGATTTAACAGGGCTTTCAAAACTACAGCAGGCAAACTGTGCTCTTGTACATGAAAATCCACACGTTACTTGTAGAATATTGTTAGTCCATTGTATCACGTCTTCTTCCTTCCTATTACTGCCAAGTATCTAAATGGAAAAGATGATAAAGAGTTAACTACAAGTCAGCTGTAAAGAGCAACTAATGCAACCTAAGAAAACAAAGATACAGTTTAGATTAGGAAAAGGAAGGAATTATACAAAAGTACTTAAAACAGGAACTTTACCCATAACAACTTGATAAAAAAATAATATTCTTTAGCAAGGAACATACATTCCACATTAAAGTGGGGGTTCACTCACAAATTTTTTTTTTAACATGACATTCAGCCGAGTTGTCAGAATGACAATTGGCTTTTTTTTTTTTTCAGTGCAGCACATACCGTATTTTCACCGCCGCTTCCGGGTATGAAATGTGCGGGACTGGGCGTTCCTAAGTGATTGACATGCTTCCGACCGGCGCATACATCGCATCACTAGTTGCCGAAAGAAGCCGATTGTCGGTGCGCAGGCGCCGTATAGAGCCGACTCGCAGTCCGGCTTCTTTCGGCAACTCGTGACGCGCTGTATGCGCCGGTCGGAAGGATGTCAATCACTTAGGAACGCCCAGTCCCGCACATTACATACCCGGAAGCGGCGGTGAAAATACGGTATGTGCTGCACTAAAAAAAATAAAAATAAAACAGGCGATTGTCATTCTGACAACTCGGCTGAATGTCATGGTAAAATTTTTTTTTGGGTGTACCCCCGCTTTAATAACTATGCCACCAAAATTAGTGTGTGCTGTAAATTGCCTCCAGCATTGTTCCTGTTTCTTCCTTCTGGAGGCTTCCATAGGCCCAGAGCCCCTTGCAAACAGCAAGCGGAACTAAGCCCATCGATTTAAGGGTTTCAGGATTGCTAATTGTCAAGGACCAATCTGAAGTGATCTAGCGGGACTCTTCTGACTAAAGTTCCACTTTAGCCCTGGTTCACACTGATGAGATTTGGGAAAACGCACAAGATTTGCGGTGTTTTCCTGCATCGCATCACACTGCTTTTCAATCACACAGGCCCAGATTCACGTAGAGTGGCGCATCTTTTGGCTAGCGTAGCGCATCTCATATGCGCTACGCCGACGTAAAACAGAGGCAAGACCAGTATTCACAAAGCACTTGCTCCGTAAGTTGCGGCGGCATATCATAAATTGGCCGGCGTAAGCCCGCCTAATTCAAAGTAGCAAGGAAGTGGGCGTGATGTATTAAGATGAAGCATGACCCCATGTAAACGAAGGGCCGAACGAACGGCGCATGCACGTGCATGCTCAGAATCATGTCGAATTGACGCCCTAGATACGACGGCTCAATGGCAACGACGTGAACGTAACCTACGCCCAGCCCCATTCACGTACGACATACGTAAAATCCGACGTCTGTTCCGTCGTCCATACCTTTGCATTGGCTGCGCCTCCTATTTGGTGGTTTATCTTTACGCCGGACGTACGCCTTACGTAAACGGCGTATACTCATGCGACGGGCGCGAGTACGTTCGTGAATCGGCGTATCTCGGTCATTTGCATATTCGACGCGTAAATCAATGGAAGCACCCCTTGCGGCCAGCGTAAATATGCGCCCAAGATACGACGGCGTAGGAGACTTACGTCGGTCGGAGCCAAAATTCAGGCATATCTTATTTCAAGCATCAGGCGCATAGATACGACGGCGCATCAGGGAACTTACACGGCGTATCTGTAGATAAGTCGGCGTAAGTCTTTGTGAATCCGGGCCACAGTGTCCATGCAATCTGCTGTGGGTGTAAATGTTAGATTAACGACACCCCGAAGCAGAACGCAAAACACAGTGCGATTGCCAGAATGATGTGATGTTATGTGATTCAGGTACAGGGGGGAAAAAAGGGTCCTGCACCATTTTGGTATGTATGGCTCAAAGTCGCACCGCACAGACAGCGGTGTGATTCCTATGTGAATCACATATGGTGTTTTCCACACTCCAGTGTGAACCTAGGCTAAATCCATCAATTTAACAGTTTCAAGAAACAGTTACAACTATCTTTCAACCAAATTGTGAAAAAAAAATGGTGTCAAAACTGATCACAGCAGCACCATGGCAGTTGAAGATCAACAGAGGCCAAGACGGCAGCTACCTTGGCTGAAAACGATAGGAGGGTTTAGTTGCACTTTAAGGCCTCATTCACACCATGATGCAGAGACATCAGTTTTTTTGCACGCGGTCTGCAAGGGCACAAGAAAAAACTATTGTTCTCTATGTGCTCTGTTCACACCACAACATTGGAAAAAACCTGACATGACAACATTTGGAAGAGGGGGGGGGGGGGGGGGGGAGATTAGTCAAGGGCTACTCCAATTGGTGTCCTTGATCGCAGTGGTGGTTAGGACTATTTCGGTACCCAAACATAAAGCGGAAAATTATTTATAAGAAATATAACAATTTATTACAAAGAAACATAAAACAAATGTAAAGGTCACAAAAATTACATATTGATCACCTTTATATAACTATCACATTAGATTTAAAATCACTGGACATCTCCACAGGTAAGAAGAGGTATTATTGATGTAAAAAATGACAAGTATCGCAGCCAATCCTGCTTCTTCAGGAGGCGTCAATCAAATCATCTAGGGAGAAATATAATCTCATAGTTACAGTATCAAATTATTATTTAATTTTTTTTTATTGTAGCAAGGCTACTAGTAATACAATTGCTTAGGACAGGGTTTGACAAATTTGCTTGTAATCTAGGAGCCAGCTAAAAAAGTTAGGAGCCAGAAAACGCACCCCGTCCCGACGAGCTTGCACGCAGAAGCGAACACATATGTGAGCAGCGCCCGCATATGTAAACAGTGTTCAAACCACACATGTGAGGTATCGCCGCGATTGGTAGAGCGAGAGCAATAATTCTAGCCCTAGACCTCCTCTGTAACTCAAAACATGCAACATGCTTGTAAGACCGCTGCGCAAATACGGCGTGACAGAAAGTATTGCAACGATCGCCATTTTATTCTCTAGGGTGTTAGGATAAAAAATATATATAATGTTTGGGGGTTCTAATTAGAGGGAAGAAGATGGCAGTGAAAATAGTGAAAAATTGTGAAAAATGACATTAGAATTGCTGTTTAACTTGTAATGCTTAACTTGTAATACCAACGGCCACCACCAGATGGCGCCAGCTCACATCTGGTGGTAATAACTTGTAATACCAACGGCTCACCACCAGATGGGGCCAGCTTCCAAGCCAAGTCGCCAGGACACTATTTCTAGTCGCCATGGCTACCTGGCGCCCGGGATTTGTCGAGCCCTGGCTTAGGAGTATATTAGAACGGTCGGCGTGACTCACCAAAGTTGGCCACTTGGGCAGTGTGTGGCATCCACACTGGAGAGACGCATGTGGTGGCGGACATGCGTCTCGCCAGTATGAGGCGGACTCTCTACATTCGAGTGTCCTGCGCGTGCGTCGTTTGTTAACCGCGCATGCGCAATTGGACCGACAGACCCGATGGTATTCTGCGTTTAGCCGTAACTACTCTGACGTTGTTCTGGGTTGGAGGATACAAAAGGCTATCACTTGAGCGCCTTTTGTGATGACAGCTGACACCCGGGATCTTCACCCATTCCTCCACAGCTAAGTAAATACTTAATAATTTGAAATCTTGATCGCAGTTATCATTTTCTCCACCCTCTCCTCTGCCCATGGTGTGACTGGCACTGCCCTCCCCTTTGGGGAGCACGGCCTGTCCTAGTTGTGGCCGGGAATGGGAGCCCTTTCACAGGTACACTCCACTACCATGCTATCATGCTCTAAATTATTGTTTTAGATCAAATTACCTGGGTCTCTATCTCCATGCATTCTGAGTTGATGCTTGATTGCATAACCAGCGTGACCCTAGTTCTGTGGATATCATCTCTTGGATTTAATTATTTTCCGGTCCCATCCCGGGTGTCGTATATCTTTTTATAACTACATAAGTGGGTGGGTAGTATTACAAATTTAGCCTCTGTACATCACCTTCCCGTGGGCACCACTTTAGAGCACACTTTTCGGATTTCTATTAATCACTCACCGGTGTTGTCATTTTTTCCCCATCTATCTTTTTTTCTCCCCCCCACTTTTTTATTTTCCTTTGTTTCCTCCCCTCAATCTGGTCCCTCATTCTCGTCCCTCCCTTTTCGTTGTCTCCCTCCCCTTCCCCACTTATCTTTTCCCACGCCCCTCTTCACCCTTCCTCCCCATTACTTTTTTCCTCTTGCTCATTCCCCTCCCTTTCCCCACTCCCCCCCTTCCTCTCCTTTTTCTCCCCTTTCCCTCCCTTCCCTCACTGACCCACCTTCCTCTTCTCTCTTCCTATATCTGTGCATTGGCTTCTTGTATGTGTCCACATTTTTCACTTGATGTCTATCTGAATTTATGTTATATAAGTTTATAACAGTCCGTCTAAACATCCTCCCATGTTCGCCCCTGGGGGGATCACCCTGTTTGGGTGTCTCAATGGATGCCACACACTGCCCAAGTGGCCAACTTTGTTGAGTCACGCCGACCATTCTAATATACGTCTAAGTAATTGTATTACCAGTAGCCTTGCTACAATTAAAAAAAAGTAATGTTTTGATACTGTAACTATGAGATTATATTTTTCCCTAGATAATTTGATTGACGCCTCCTGAAGAAGCGGCATTGGCTGCGAAAATTGTTGAGGACTACGTCAATTTTTACATCAATAATGTCTCTACTTACCTGTGGAGATGTCCAATTATTTTAAATCTCATGTGATAGTTATATAACGGTGATCAATATGTCATTGTTGTGACCTATATATTTTTTGTATGTTTCTTTGTAATAAATTGTTATATTTTTTATAAATAATTTTCCACTTTATGTTTGGGTACCGAGATAGTCCTAACCACCACTGGCGATCAAGGACACCAATTGGAGTAGCCCTTGACTAATCTCCTCCCTCCTCTTCCAATAATTCATTATAGGATGATGGTACCCACCCCTACACATTTTTCTATTATATCAAGGCAATCCCTTTCAATGACATCAACATTGGTATGAATAGGGCACATAACTGATGCGCATTAAAACTGATGTGAAACTGATGTCAGTTTTCCCATCAGTTCCCATTCGTTTTCATGCACGTATGGTGTGAACTAAAGCCCAACTAAGGCCCCTTTCACATTGACGGACCGTTCGTCCGTTTATTACAAGTCCGTTTACGGACTTGTAATGCATCCCTATGGGATCGCGTCCGTTAGCGGATGGAGCATCCGCTAACGTCCGCAACCATCCTCGTCCGTCGGGATCCGTTTTTTCGGACGGAAGAAAACCCTATTTTTCTTCCGTCCGGCGGAACGGATCGGATGAAGACGGACAGACGGTCCGCTCCGTGTGAAAGAGGCCTAAAAGCGAAACTAAACTCTGCAATACTAAACTCCCCTCCATTGATGTGATGTCCACAGCTTCCCTATCTGACATCTTCGACCCTGTCTTCTACAGAGCTCTGAATCTTTGGCTAGCTCTGCTAGCCCACCTTGAATGATGTAATTTCCATGTGCAAGTACAGAAATGTAGTACAACAAAAGTGTAGCACTGAGGTAATCCAAGAATGTACACTGAGCTTCACATGTGCAGCTCAGTGTACATTCCGCAAAGGCTTCCAGGTAAAAAGCTTTCATTGCAGGATTAAAAACCTTCTAGCTCCAATTTTTTTAGACAAAGTTCCACTTTCATTTTTAATTTAAATCATCACAATACATTCCAGGAACATCAAACCAATATGTGAATAAAGCCTAAGGCTCTCTCCCCATTGTAGCGCTGTGGTAGAGTATAATAGCATTCTGAATGGCACCTCACTGCACATTCCCAACACTGATACTCCCCGAGTCTTTCTCTTATTTTGGCTTGCATCATTTGAATGGGCGTAACACAATGGAGTTGATTTACTAAAACTGGAGGCGAATATAAAATCTAGTGCAGCTCTGCATAGAAAACCAATCAGCTTTCAGGATTGTTTTTTTGTCAAAGCGTAACTACTTCAATACCGGTCACTTTTACCCCCTCCCTGTCCAGGGCAATTTGAATGACAATTGCATGCTGCAATGCTGTACCTAAATCAAAATTTTGAGACAGATAGAGCTTTCTTTTGGTGGTATTTAAAGCGGAGGTTCACCCAAATAACATCTATATCAGATACTTCTAACATGTACAATTGGCATTTTTTTTTTAAGGCTGCACATACCGTATTTTCCGGCGTATAAGATGACTTTCTGGATGCAAAAACATGCATCCAAAGTCGGGGGTCGTCTTATGCGCCGGGTACGGTCTCAGTACTCACTTTTTTTTTCCAGCGGTGACAGTCTCCCATGCTGCGAGCGCGAATGATTTCAAAGCCGCGCCTTCTCTTCAGAGTGTTCTGTGATAGGAGGAACACAAATCTTCCCAGCAGCGCCTCTGTTCTGTGTTCCTCCTATCACAGATGCCTTCTCATCCTCGGACGAGATGAGAAGACGTCCGTGATAGGCGGAAAACAGAACAGAGGCGCTGCTGGGAAAATTTGTGTTCCTCCGATCACAGAACACTCTGAAGAGAAGGCGCGGCTTTCAAATCATTGATGCTCGCGCTCGCAGCATGGAGACTGTCACAGCTGGAAAAAAAAGTGAGTGTTTGCGGTCAGGCACAGTGGGGGCAAGTGATGGGGTATTACTTCTTCTTACCACCAATGTAACTTGATTATCATACAGATCGCTCATGTAAAGCACCTTCCCAGCACTTACCACCAATGTAATATGGTTATCCCACTATCCACCAATGTAATATGGTTATCCCATTATCCACCAATGTAACCAACTAGGTTATTCTACAAAGTACCCTTGTCAGGGGGGGCATTCCTTCTCCTAAACATGGGCAAGTGATGGCACAGAGAAGGGCAAGTGATGACACAGTGAGAGGCAAGTGAGGGGCAAGTGAAGGCAATGTGGGGGCATGTAATGTAATGGCACAGTGAGGAATGTAATGTAATGGCACAGTGAGGAATGTAATGTAATGGCACAGTGAGATTTGAAAAAGCCTGTTTCTGTCAGCGGTTCTGGCTACCCCTCAGCTTCCAGAAAGACTAGTAAGAAGGGGGTAGTCTTATACAGTGAGTATATCCCAAAATCAACATTTTTCCTGGAAAATTAGGGGGTCGTCTTATACGCCCAGTTGTCTTATACGCCGGAAAATACGGTACCTTATAATCTATATTTGCAATCCGGCTTCCGGGTACTTCTCCCGCGGGAGTAGGCGTTTCCAAGCAATGTAATCTGGGAGTTTGCCCAGATGATTAATGTCTATCAGAAAATGTTCCCCCCCCCGGCGGATAAGGCCCCGCCCCCCGTATTGCGGGAGAAGTACCCGGAAGCCGGATTGCAAATATAGATTATAAGGTATGTGCAGCCAAAAAAAAAAATGGCAATTGTACATGTTAGAAGTATAAAGAATTTAGTCTGATATAGATGTTATTTGGGTGAACCTCCGCGTTAATCACAACTGAGTTTTTTGTTAAACAAATAAAAAAGCCCAAAATTTTGAAAGAAACAAGTTCCTCTTTTTCTCTGTTATAAAACTTTGTAAAAAAGTAATGTCTTTATCATACATCACGGGACACAGAGCCTTAATTAATTAATGGGTTATGTAGTCACCACAGGTGATTGGACACTGGTTAACCCAATTAAAATTGAGTTCCTCCCCTACATGGAGAGTGCCTCAGTTTTTTCGCCAGTGTTTAACCACTTTAAGACTGAGCCTGTTTTTCAGATTTGGTGTTTACAAGTTAAAACACGTTTTTTTTTGCTAGAAAATTACTTGGAACCCCCAAACATTCGCGCAAGCTAGTCTTATTTATTTTACTTGATTTTATTGATTTTAAAAGTGTTTTTGAAAAAAAAAAGAAAAAAAGTGGGTCACTTTTATTCCTATTAAAAGGAATGTAAACATCCCTTATAATAGAAAAAAAGCATGACAGGTCCTCTTAAATATAAGATCTGGGATCAAAAAGACCTCAGATCTCATTATTGGACTTAAAAAAATAAAATAAAAAGAGTTGTCATTTGAAAAACTGGCAACAAAAAAAATGTCCCTTTAAGACGTATGGGCGAAAGTGATGTTTTGACGTCGCTTCCGCCCTGCAGTGATATGGATATGGATGAGGGCCATCTTCCCCTCACTTGTCTCCACACACAGCAAGGGATATGACCGCATCTGCCCCTGCCGCTGCTGACGGTTCCGGTAAGCAGCGGAGGGCAACGGCCCCTCTCCCGATAAAAGTGATCTTGCGGCGAACCTGCCGCAGAGACCACTTTTATCTTGTAGAGGACCGCCCGCTGAAGAAGAGGATACTGGGGTTATGGTAGCTAGCTGCTACCAAAACAACGGTATACCTCTTCAAAGTCATCACATAAAACTGCGGCGAGCACTCCGTAAGTGGTTAAGGTGGTTGATCACGTTCAACATGTGCTAAGATGAAAAATTCTCTTTTGATGGTCTGGCTGCGGAGACCTAGGAGCTATAACCGGATCCATTCCCCAGGCCAATATCAAAAGCCTAAGATGGGTGGTACCCGGGCCTTGTGTAAAGAAGAAACAAGGTTTGCCTGTAATTCCTCTCTGCGGGGCTCTGGGATCCAGACTTTGGTGTACTAATACATCTGTGGCACGAAAAGTTTCTGGCAGAGTCTTCTACAGGTCCAGGTATGAGGTTTCTCTAATGGAACCCTTGATAAACCTGAAGGTTGGCACAACTTGCCCGCCGTGATGGGTGAAAGCTGGAACTTCTTTTAGTAGCTTTTCCTGCGGCGTGGATAAGGTAAGAGGAGGATATCTTATTTTGTATTATCTTCTGTGAGTAGGATGTCTTTTCCTGGTTTTCACCATTGGAGGGAGTAAGTGCATACCTGGTGTATTCTTACAAAGCCTTCCAGGAACAAGCTCAGTGAAGTCGGCCTAATAAAAATGCCACTAACCTCCTCTGCTGCAGGCTCTGCCACAAAACGCATACAGGGGTCCACCAATGATGCCCCAGTAATCTCTCTCCCTTCTCTTCATCGCCCTGGGCGCCGCCATGACAGTGGCGCGTGCGCACACTTTATGCTGTCTAATGGGCAGATGGAGAGGGGGGCCGTGGTTGCGCGTGCCTGTGTGCGGAAACGGCACACCTGTGTTCAGGCGCCAAGAGCCTGATTGAACCAGGCAAACCAAGACTCCTGCTCGGCATCAGGTTGTGCAGTGAGCTAATATATGTGTATTGTAAGACTATAACACAACAGTGATTGCATTTTTTTGTGGATAGTACCTTTGCTTACAGTAAGGACTATGTCCCCGAGAAAAGGTGCAAGGGCTGGTAAAGAGGCATCAGAAGATCCCCGCTTATAGCTAAGAAATCTGAGCTTGCCTGCAGTTTACCATCCCCCTCTGTCAGCATGATAGCAGCCTCACAGGATGAGCCCCTGTCTGGTTTTGCAGCTTCTCCTATGGCAACTCTTGTATACGTCACTGAGGACGCTTTAAAAGTTGCTTTGGATGGCCTAGAATAAAGGATTGCTACTATTATCGCAACCTCCTTGAAAGATAGCAGAAAACAGGGTAGATCCCCTTCATCTGCTCTGGCTCTCTCATCCGATGAGCCTTCTGAGGGTGAAAATCCCTCTCTGGAGATGAGGATCATGTGCAGTCTGAAGACTCAGAGGATGAGAGGATTCCTGCTACCTCTCAGTCTCTAAAAATGAAGGTGCAATATTATGCAGAGTTGGTGCATGCCACTTACAAATTGCCTCCTGTGGAAGCTTTGTTTCCTCTTTTGGGATCTCGGAAAATTCCTGCAGGCTGCATGCTCCTTTCCAGTTCATCCCTTGCTGGATAAACTGATGTATGATGACTGGGTTCACCCAGATAAACTGTTTCTCCTCCTAAACAGTTTTCCCTCCTTTATCCTATGGAGGAAGGTTTCACAAAAAAATGGGGGGTACCTGCTATAGATGCAGCTATTCTTTGTGCAAACAAAAGCCTGACCTGTCCTATAGACAATGCTCAGGGTTTTAAGGATCCAACTGATAAAAAGCTGGAGTCCCTATTAAAAGCCTCCTCGTCCATGGCTGGGGCTGTAGTACAACCTGCAGTTGCAGCCATTGGTGTTTATCAGTTCCTCAAGGAACAAATGAAGCAGATGATTAACCTCCTCCCTACAGAGGAGATTGAGGTTTATGAGGACCTTCTTAAGGCCTTGTGTTTTGCGGTTGATGTGATTATGGACTCTGTTCAGCAAGCATCCTGCTTGAATCTCCTGCAGGGACACATGCGCAGATCCTTTGGTTAAAACATTGGGAGGCCAAGGTTTCTTGCAAAAGATACTTGGCAACGGTTTGGGGATGACCTGGAAATATACATCCAAAAGTTTTCCGGAGGCAAGTCTACTCTGTTGCCGGTTAAAAAGAAGAGTAAACGTCCTTCATTTAAGCATTCTCTTTTCTCCAGCCCCTGGAACCTCATTCTCCAGGCAGTGGCGACGGCCTCCCCAGTCTAACACTAGGGGAGAGGCCCACAGCCAAACCCAAGGGCAGAAAAGGACTTGGGGTCCAAAGCCTAAGCAGAACCCCAAAACTTCCCTATAAAAGGATGCCCCCGTTCGGCCGAGTGGGGGGAAGGCTGCTGCAATTTGCAAACGCCTGGCGGAACAACTGAGTCCAGGAGAATGGTCTCTACACCCCGACATATGTCAGAAATTGGATACCCCAGATGTGGACCTGTTGGCTCCCCGATTCAACGCAAAGCTGGACAAGGGTCAGATGCCCAGACAATCTTATGGGATCGTTATTCTCAGATCATGCGCACTTTCCAGTTCCGTTTCTCCCACGATTCCTTCAGAGAGTCAAGAGGGAAAGAAAGCCGGTGATTTTGATCACCCCGGCTTGGCCCAGGAGACCCTGGTACGTAGAAATCGTAAGGATGGCAGTAGGTAGACCTTGGGTTCTCCCACTACGCTTGGACCTACTATCGCAGGGTCAAATATTCCATCCTGCCTTACAAAGTCTAAATTGACGGTTTGGCTGTTGAGACCCACATTCTGAAACGTGGGCTCTCAGGTTCAGTCCTATCCACTCTGGTTAATGCTAGGAAGCCGGCCTCCAGGCTCATCTGCTACAGAATCTGGAAGGTATATGTTTCCTGGTGTGATCCTTGAAGGGGGCATCCTGGGAAGTATGCCATCAATAGGATTCTTGCCCTTCTTCAGTTGAACTTAAAGGGGTTGTAAAGGTAAACATTTTTTTCCCTAAATAGCTTCCTTTACCTTAGTACAGTCCTCCTTCATATACCTCATCCTTAGATTTTGCTTTTAAATGTCCTTATTTCTGAGAAATCCTCACTTCCTGTTCTTCTGTCAGTAACTACATACAGTAATGCGACACTTTCTCCCTGGTGTGGAGAAAGTCTCTCGAGGATGGAGGGGACGAGCAGGAGGGTCAGGACGCTATCTACTTTGCATATAGAGAAAGGAGCTGTGTGTTAGTGGGCGTCCTGACACTCCTGCTCGCCCGCTCCCACCTCAAGAGGCTTCCTCCACACCAGGGAGAAAGTGTCGCTTTACTGTGTGTAGTTACAAACAGAAGAACAGGAAGTGAAGAATTCTCAGAAGAAATAAGGACATTTATAAACAAAATCGAAGGATGAGGTAAGTGAAGGAGGACTGCACTAAGGTAAAGGAATCTATTTAGGGATTTTTTTTTTACCTTTACAACCCCTTTAAATATGAAGTTGGCCTTGAGCACTATCAAGGGCCTCTCATTCCCAAGTCTGGGCCTTGTTTAGGGAGGACTGCGCTTGAATCTGCCGGTTAAGTCTCCCGTGTGCCCATGGGATTTGAGTTTGGTATTATCTGTTTTAGAGAAGCTACCTTTTAAACCATTACACCATGGTTCTTAAGTCTTTTTGACAAAGAAACAGTTTTTTCTTGTAGCCATATCCTCGTCAAGGAGGGTATCGGAATTGGCGGCTTTCTGTAAAGAACCGTATATGATTATTCATGATGACAGGGTGGTGCTGCGTCCTCACCAGACTATTTTACCTAAAGTGGTTTCAGCATTTCATCTGAATCAAGATATAGTCCTAGCGTCTTTTTTTCCAGATCAGCAGTCTGCGGAGGAAGGTCTACACTGTATAGATGTTGTAGACCTGTGAGAGTTTATCTGCAAGCTACAGCTCAGATACGAAAGACTGATTGTCTGTTTATTCTGCCAGGGCCCAGGGAAGGGCCAAGCAGCATCAAAATCTACTATTGAGGATTGGATTCGACAAGTCATTATTCAGGCCTATGGTTAGAAATGAAGATTCCTCTTTTTCAGGTGAAGGGGTACTCGGCTAAAGCAGTTGGTGCTTCATGGGCAGTGCATCACCAGGCCTCCATGGCTCAGATCTGTAAGGCTGCTACTTGGTCTTTGGTCCATACATGTACTAAGTTCTACCAGGTAGATGTGAGAGGGTATGAGGATGCCGCCTTTGGGTGTAGTGTGCTGCAGGGAGCAGTATAGATCCTCTGGCCCGATGGCGGTCTTATTTCTGATCTGTGTCTCCCTCCCCTCAATTTTAGCATTGCTATGGGACATCCCATTAAGTAATTAAAGGGGTTGTAAAGGAATTTTTTTTTTTTCATAATAAGCATCCTTTACCTGCAGACATTCCTCTTTTCACTTCCTCATTGTTCGTTTTTGCTCAGACTTTGCTCTATTTCTTCTCTGTTCTGTTGACTTCCTGCTTGTCTGATTTTACTGACCACCGTGAAGGGAGGCTTTACTGCGGTGGTCAGTAACGTGCTCACCCCCTCCTGGGAACTACATTTGTGTGGCAGGACGCTCTCTACGTGTTAGAGACTTCAAGTAGGTGTGAATTACTGGGCGTGCCGCAATACATACTGTGAAATGTAGTTCTTACATGAACGAGCGATGCAAACCAGGAAGTGAATGAGAGAACAGAAACTAGAATGCCGGAGGTGATATAGATGAAGGAATTTAATAGGTATTTGTACCACTTGTTTTTTAACAGAATCATTACACTATTCTGTCTGTCTACCTTGCAGACATTAATTTTAGGCAAAAAAATGTTTTCCTTTACAACCCCTTTAAGGCTCTGTGTCCCGTGATGTATGATCAAGAAAAGGATTTTACAGGTAAGCTGTTATAAAAAATCCTATTTCTTCTCCTTCAATAATGTGCGCCGATAAGGCTGCACTGAAGGGCACTGATGAGAAGTCACTAATATGCAGCACTGATGGGTGGCATTGATGTGCTCTGATAGGTGGCACTGATGGACTGCACTGATGAGGAGACACTGACAGGCATCACTGATGGGCACTGGTGAGCACCACTGATTATCAGTGCAGATCCCTGCTTATTGGCTCTCCTCTACTCACGAGCTGCCGATAACTGGCACTTCCTATTTACACTGTGATCAGACACAGCTGATAACATGGTAAACAGCCTACGTTATAGGCACTTTATCGTGATCTGAGATGCAGTGTGTCCGAGCGACACACCACACCACCGATTGCCACGTTCAGGGGCATGCATGAGTGGCATGCTGTAAAGAACGTCATATGACGCCCAGTCACAACAATTAAACCACAACCGGGCCCTTCATTTTGCTATAGGCCGGGCGGGATGTGGTTAATTAAACAAGTTGAAGTTAGAAGCTGTCAGGACAACAATTTTATGAAAAAAAGATTACAGTGCCATTAAGTACTGTATTTATATGGATGATTTTTGGAAAATATATTGTTTAGCGTCACTTTAAGCTGAAGAAGCAGAAGGAAACACTCACATTTTCAGCCTTGTGACAAGCATCAGAGCAGCATTTTGCCCAGAAGAGGTACTCATTTCAATCCTTCTAATACTCCTCATTTATCTATCTAATACTTGACTTCAAGTCTCCTTTAACTGCTTTCTGCCAACTTTGGCAGCTAGTAGAAAACACTGAAAAATGTTAATGTGTGTGCCTCTCTTCAATACTGTGATTGTCAGATACAATCACAGTATTAAAAATTAATGCATTACAAAAAAAACACCTTAATACATGTTTGTCCATGTGTTAGCCTATACAATATACAGCACAAGATTTTAATTAACCACTTGCTGACCGTGCTATAGCCAAAAGACGGCTACAGCATGGTTGTTTAGTTCTGGGAGGGCATCCATAGACGTCCTCCCAGAACCCCACCCCCTGCACTGCACATCAAGCACACTCCATGACCGCTGTGTCCTTTGGACACAGCTGATCAGATCAAGGTAAACAGACAATCACAGCAGCCCTTTACCTTGTGATCAGCTGTGTCTTATTACATGTGAACAGACTTGCCGGTTATCGGCAGTCCTTTCCTCCCATACTGTGTCTGTGGGAAGAAAAGAGAGAGTCGTTAACTCGGCAAGCCTGTCAGTACATTGTTTATACTGATAATCAGGGCTCCGATCATTAGTGACCTGATAATCAATGCAGCCCCATTGAAGGACCCTCTGTCTTCCTTCACCTATATTACAAGCTATCACCTTTATTACTGACTAGTTACATTAACTTATGTGTCGGCATTCTTTCATTCCACCCTGCCTAGATACTCATAAGGCCTCATTGAAGTCACGCAATTAGACTCAAACACCCTTCACCCTCAAAATTAACTTTTTCGCTAACTTATCTGTAGCCTTAATAAAGGCTTGTAGCGTTGTCATTTTTTTTTTAATGTGTACACTTACCTGTCTTCAGCCGCACTTCCGGGTCTTCTTCCTTGCGGGGAGTGGGCGCGTCGCTCCTTTTCCCCGACGGGGAGCTCTGCGCAATGTCTCCTGGGAGTGAGTGTTGATCCTCCCAAAAGACGATTGACGTGCGGGTCAAGTGCGTCATCGCCTTCCGAAAATATCCGACTGGGACTCGGCTCTTTATGGCGCTATACGGCGCCTGCCGTGTAGAGCTGACTGCTCAGGCGCCGTAAAATGCCGAGTCCCCCTCGGATATTTTCGGAAGGCAATGACGCGCTTTACCCGCACGTCAATCGTCTCCTCGTCGTCTTAGGAACGCCTACTCCCCGGGGGAGCGAGAACCCGGAAGCCAGGTGAAAACGACGAAAAAACTTAAGTACAGCCCAAAAAATATATAAAATCCAGCATACTGTTGATGTCAGCAGTATGCTGGATATAACAGTCTATAGATATTTTAGGGTGAACCCCCGCTTTAAGGAATGGTATAAGAATATATACAATTTACAACAAGGTAAATAACAGGCACACCTACCCATAGTTTAGTACCAATCAAGGACAGGCTCTCTTAGATGGGTGTGTTTAGTGAGCCCAAACATATTTTCCAGTTATGAGCATTTCTACTTCATATATGTCATCCCAATTATTGCTTAATAATGCAGAACGGTTTCATTCTTACAGTAAACATGTTGTGCAAATGTTCTGGCTGTATTTCTGTGGTTAAAGCAACTTTCTCATTTCTCTTATGCAAGCTTCTATCTGAAAACATTAACTGAACATAAAAAGGGTACTCTACACTTACTTTCCCATTATTATGTAATAAATAGCCAATCAGTGGCCATCAGTGCAGCCTTTCAGTGGCCATCAGTGCCACCTATTATTACCTCCTTATCAGTGCCCATCAGTGCATCTTCATCAGGGCACATCAGTGAAGAAGAAAAAAAAATATTTGAAAAATGTGTTTGGCAAAAAAAAAAAAAAAAAAAACAGTGGCGAATAAATACCACCATAAGAAAGTTCTATCTGTCTCCAAAAAAATATAAAAAATTCCATATGGGTACAGTGTTACATAACCGCACAATTGGCATTCAAAGTGCAACAGTACTGAAAGCTGAAAATTGGCCTGGGCAGGAAGGAGGTGAAAGTGCCCAGTAATGAAGTGGTTAAAATAGTTTCATACAGGCAAATTAGTTATGAGCTATTGTTGCATTAACTGATGCATACAGATGTTGTTAACTTTGGCCTAGCTATCTAGGGTTTAAAGATCTCTGGCTATGAAATGGTTCAACTGATCACATTCACAAAATCTTAACAAAAAAAAACATTTTAAAAGACCACTGTTTTCATTAGTTTGTAGAATGCATTGAATAACTGATACAGTATTTAAACATTACTTACTCCATGACCAGCCACCAGCCATCATGGTGGAAGTGTACGAATATGGATTTGGCACGCCATTCTGACTTGACGTTGAGGATGGAGCACTGTAATTGTATGGCACAGCAGCACCAAAAGGACCAGAGGCTGGATACCCCTGTGGTTGAACCTGGCCCATGTAGTTTGAGTAAGAAGCTAACATTGGATATGCAGATGCTTGGTTATAAAGATTAGTATTCTGTGCATCATAAGGTACTCCAGGAAATGCTTGAGTGCCAGGCTGATACCATAAGTATGGGGAGTGCTGCCAGGGATTAGATGATCCTGGATAAGGTGGATATAAGCTATTCACAGATGTCGCTGACTGATTGCTCCACCCATTAAGATTAGTTTGGGCCTGCTGCCCATTCAGAGAAGTATTGGTATCTTGCTTTTCTTCACCAGAAGGGTTTTCTTGACAACTTTCTATGGGTCTGATGTCTGGTTTATTCAAATCAGTAACATCCTTTATTTCGGAAGGTTTGGCTAAAACAGTTTCCATTTCAGTTGAGGTTTCATCATGTGTTTTTCCAGAAGGAATATCAGATAGTTTGTTGATTTTATGATCTGAAATGGTGGCCTTGAGAGATTCTGAGTATTTTCTGTCTGTTTGGTTCTGGTCATTCTTAGATTTAGAAGCAGAACAAATATCATCAGTGGATACTGAGGTTCTTGGAGAAAGGTTGGATAAAGAAGACATGCTTACTTTATTTGGTGATAGGCTATGCTGTGATGGTGACCTGGTTTTAGTGTTCTTCTGAATGCTTTTAGTGATCTCTGTGGAACTAACAGTGTCCTTTTCCCTACATTTAGGACTTGCTTTGATATCATTCTTTACAGTGCCATTCATACTATGTTTTTTCACAGGGCTTTGAGACCCACTCCTCTGTGAAACATTCATATCAAAAGGTGGGCCCATTCTGGAAAAACAAACAAAAAATAATTTTACATTATTTTCATTTTACTTATTAGTAGGGTGAGTTGCTTGAGCTCAAGCTATTCAGGATGAAATAATAGTGACACTTATTGTTATATACCAAATATCAAAATTAATAGTGGCTTCTTAAAGATGCCACTTTTAAGATCATCCATACTAACCTTGAACTTTGGTGCATCGACATTTACAGTACAGGAGGACGTGATGGTTTGTGGCCAACAGTACTTTAGATAAAAATCTTGGGCTCCTATCACACCTCAGCGAAAAAAAGAGATTTTTAATACAGCTTACCTGTAAAATCTTTTTCTTGGAGTACATCACGGGACACAGAGCGGCATTCATTACTATATGGGTTATATGGAGTACCTTCAGGTGTAGACACTGGCAATCTTCAAACAGGAAATGCCCCTCCCTATATAACCCCCTCCCATAGGAGGAGTACCTCAGTTTTGTAGCAAGCAGTATGCCTCCCAAAATGGTCCTCAAAAAGAGGGGTGGGAGCTCTGTGTCCCGTGATGTACTCCAAGAAAAAGATTTTACAGGTAAGCTGTATTAAAAATCTCTTTTTCTTTATCGTTACATCACGGGACACAGAGCGGCATTCATTACTATATGGGATGTCCCAAAGCAATGCTTACAATGAGGGGAGGGAGAACATCTCCAAGACAAAAGGATTTAATTTAGAGATATACTCAAATCATAATAAATCCAACTTATTTGAGAAAAATAATCTTAAATTTTAAATTTAACTCAAAAAAAGAGGAGCCCCCGGGATCCGAGGGTCTCAAACTGCAGCTTGCAGCACTGCCTGCCCGAAGGCAGTATCAGTATTCCTTCTTACGTCCAACTTGTAGAATTTTGTGAATGTGTGGACAGAAGACCAGGTTGCCGCCTTGCAAACTTGAGCCATAGAGATCTGGTGGTGTGCTGCCCAGGAGGCGCCCATGGCTCTAGTAGAATGAGCCTTTAATGATACTGGAGGAGGCAACCCTTTCAAGCCGTAGGCCTGAGTGATTAATTGCTTGATCCACCTAGAAATGGTGGACTTTGCAGCTGCCTGCCCCTTCTTGGGCCCATCCGGTAGAATAAACAGCACATCTGTTTTTCGGATCTTCTCTGTAGCTTTAAGATAGGCCTTCATGGCCCTGACAATATCCAAGGTATGCAGCAACCCTTCCTTTCTGGAAGTAGGTTTAGGGAAGAAGGATGGTAATACCAAATCCTGGTTCAAATGAAAACTGGATATGACCTTCGGTAGGAAGGAAGGATGAGGGCGGAGAACGACCTTGTCCTTATGAAATATAAGATATGGTTCCTTACAGGATAAGGCTGCCAGTTCCGAAACTCTTCTTGCGGAAACTATGGCAACCAAAAATACCAACTTCCTTGTCAGTAGAACCAAAGGAACTTCAGCCAACGGCTCAAACGGTTGTTTCTGTAAACTTGACAGGACAAGATTTAAATCCCACGGACAAAGCGGGGATTTAACTGGAGGTTTAATACGTAAGACCCCTTGAAGGAAGGTCTTAACCAGCGAGTGGGTGGCCAGCGGCCGCTGAAACCACACTGACAGAGCAGAAATCTGTCCTTTGATTGTGCTTAATGCCAATCCTTTATCCACTCCTAGCTGGAGAAAACTTAAAACTCTATCAATGGTGAATTTGCGAGGAAGCCATAGCTTGGACTCACACCAGCCTACATAGGCCTTCCAGACCCTGTGATAAATCACCCTAGAGACCGGTTTCCTGGCTCTGATTAGGGTAGAGATTACCTTCTGAGACAGACCTCTACCCCTGAGAATCAAGGATTCAGCTTCCAGGCCGTCAAATTTAGATGCCGTAAGGCAGGGTGGAGGATCGGACCTTGCGATAGCAGGTCTGGCCTTAGAGGCAGAGTCCAAGGGTTTCCCACTACCATCCTTAGGATTAGTGAGTACCATGCCCTTCTGGGCCATGCTGGAGCTACCAGGATGACTGGTATGCGCTCCACCCTGATCCTGCGCAGCAGGCGGGGTAGTAACTGGAGCGGGGGAAACGCATAAAGAAGTTTGAACTGATGCCAAGGGCAAACCAGAGCATCGGTTCCGCAGGCCATCAGATCCCTTGACCGGGACATGAACCTGTCTAGCTTCTTGTTGAGTCTCGATGCCATGATATCCACGTCCGGCACTCCCCATCTTTGGCAGAGTGCTTGAAAGACCTGTGGATGCAGAGACCATTCCCCCGGCCATAGAGTCTGGCGGCTTAAGAAGTCCGCCTGAAAGTTGTCCACTCCGGGAATGTATATTGCCGATATGCAGGGCACATGAGCCTCTGCCCATAGGAGAATCAAGCTCACTTCTCTCTGAGCGGCCTGACTCCTGGTTCCCCCTTGGTGATTTATGTATGCCACTGCCGTGGCATTGTCTGATTGAATTCTCACCGGGAACCCCTGCAATTTCGACGTCCAAGCCCTGAGGGCTAGTCGAACAGCTCTGAGCTCCAAGATGTTGATGGGTAACAGCTTCTCTGGCTTTGCCCAAATACCTTGGCGAGTGGAACCCTCCACAATTGCTCCCCAGCCCGTCAGGCTGGCGTCTGTGGTCACTATCTTCCAAGCCACTGGGCTGAAAGACTTTCCCTTCAGTAGGTTCTGAGGGTCTAACCACCAACACAGACTTTGCCGGATTCTTGATGAGAGTGGCAACGGGATATCCAAGGCCTGTGGCCTTCTGCTCCATGCTGACAGGATGGCTGCCTGCAGGATGCGAGTGTGGCTCTGGGCGTATGGCACCGCCTCGAAGGTAGCCACCATCTTGCCTAGTAGTCTCATACATAGGCGAATAGTCGGTTCTTTCTTGCTTAGAACCAGTAGGATTAACACCTTGATGGCTTCGACCTTCCTCAGAGGTAGGAACACTCTTTGTTGTTCTGTGTCTAATCTCATGCCGAGATATTCCAATTGCCTTGTGGGCTGGAATGCTGACTTTTCCCGGTTTAGGACCCAGCCGAACCTCTCGAGGTATTGGACCGTGAGGGCCACTGCTCGCTCCAAGCCGGGAGACGAGTGGTCTATGACTAGGAGGTCGTCCAGGTATGCTAGGATCGTGACCCCTTGAATCCTTAGCTTGGCTAGGATTGGAGCTAGAACCTTCGTGAACACGCGGGGGGCCGTAGCCAACCCGAAGGGAAGCGCCACGAATTGGAAATGACGCGAAGCCACCATAAAGCGTAGATATCTTTGATGTGGCTGATAAATTGGAACATGAAGGTAGGCATCCTTTATGTCTATGGACGCCATGAAGTCGTCCTTTTGGAGTGTGGCAGCTGCTGACCGCACGGATTCCATCCGAAATGAGCGGACTTTTAAGTATGCATTTACCATCTTTAGGTCCAAAATTGGCCTGACATCTCCATTGGGCTTTGGGATGATGAATAGGTTGGAGTAGAAACCCAGTCCCTGTTCCAGGACTGGTACCTCTACTATTACTTCCTGGGAAAGTAGATGATCTAGAGCCGATCTTAATGCGGCTCCTTTCTCCAGATCGTTTGGAGTCCTCGACTCCTGGAAATGAGGAGGAGGAAACCTTAGGAACTCTAGCTTGTAGCCTGTGGCCACGGAAGACCGTACCCACTCGTCGGGAATGCTGGCTTCCCAAATCTCCGAAAAGAGTCGCAGCCTTCCCCCCACCTTCGTGGGTGGGGGCGCCCCTTCATAAGGTAGACTTGGGGGCTGGTTTTGCTGGTTTGCGAAACCACTGCCTCTTGCCTCTAACAGCCTGTCTTTGTGATCTGCTGTTGAAGCCGAAGTTTGTTCTTGCAGGGGGCCGTCGATACTGCTTGGCATTAGAGGGCCCCTGTCCAGGGGAGGACTGTCGTTTAAACGCAGGCCCCTGAACCTTCTTCTTAGTTGGCAAGAGAGTACTCTTGCCGTTTGAAATGGTCTGAATGTATTTATCTAGGTCTTCTCCGAAGAGCCGACCTCCATGGAAGGGGAACCCTACCAGGAGCTTCTTGCATGGGGGCTCAGCCTCCCAGCTTTTTAACCATAAGAGTCTTCTCATATGGATAAGGGATAACGATAAACGTGACGCTTGCTGGATAGAATCCTTGATAGCGTCTACCGTAAAACAAATGGCCTTAGGGACATCCGAAAATTCTTCTGCCTGCTCGGCAGGAATAAGTTCAAGCATTTGCTTAAATTGATCCGATAAAGCTTGAGCGACTCCAATCGCAGCCACGGCTGGCTGTACTACTGCCCCTGCAGCAGTGAAGGAGTTTTTAAGTAGTGCTTCCAAGCGTTTATCAACTGGATCCTTGAAAACCTGTATGTTTTCTACAGGGCACGTTAACGATTTGTTAACACATGAGATGGCTGCGTCTACTGCAGGAGAAGCCCATCTCTTGGAAAACTTTTCTTCCATAGGATACAAGACAGAAAATTTCTTAGGTGGTAAGAAAACCTTGTCTGGTTTGTTCCAATCTTGGAACAAGACTCCCTCCAATAGAGGATGGATCGGAAACACCGCCCTGCTTTGAGGCGCCCTCAGTGAGCCCAAAGCTGAAACCGTCGATACCTGGAGATCTGGTATAGGCAGGTTGAATGCCTTATGGACCAAGTCCGTCAAGTCTTGAATCCACCAGCTCTCCCTCAGGGAGACTGCCCCAGACTCCTCTGTATCCGGATCATCGATCCCTGAACCTACTTGGTCCTTGTCCAAGAGGTCGTCCAATTCCCCAGAGGAAAGGACCTCCTCTTCCGAGGGTCCGCGCACGGGTGACGGAGATCTATTCCGCTTACTACCCCGCATAGCTGTGGCTATCATCTTTCCCATGCTTTTCTGCATCTCATTTAAAGAGGTAAGTAACACCTCCTCCGTGACCATCTTAGGATTGGGTTGACTCGCGTCAGCTCCAGCCCCCGATCCCGATGGCCCAACGGCTCCCAGTGGGGAAAGCAGCGGCATAGCTCTATCCGAGACCTCAGACCCTGTGGGGGAATCCCCACCTTTTGTACCCTCTGATTTGTTCTTTGATGCCATGGTACAATACCGAGGTACACCTGCTACTTATTGGTACCTGGGACTTATAAATAGTTAAATGCCCAAACACCTGTTTGGGGAATAAAAAATGTTTCCTCTTCCCCAGATGACACTTTTTTTTTTTTTTTTTTTTAAAAGAAAAAAACTTCTTTTCCTTTTTTTTTTTTTTTTTTTTTTTCAATCTAGGCAAGAAAAAACATTCTATCCCCCTGAGTAGTATTGCCAAAGAAAAGACTATGAGATGGAAAAGAAAAAACAGCCTATTCCTAGGCTAAACCACAATCTTCTGAAGACTGTAGTATTCTTTCTGGCCACTGTGTGTCCTCAGCGCCCCGTGCTTCACTCCAGTCCTTCCTCCCTCAAACCATAGTATTGAATGAGCTGTGGTATCCAAGGAAGGGCCGCCCCTTCCTTAAATCACTGACCCGCCCTTCCCCCCCAGCTAAAACGGCGCCAAATGCGCCTATAAACACGTGCACGCGCGCCGCGCGCGTGCCCGCCGACGGGGGGGGTGTATGGGAGGAAGGGCCTCTCTGTTCCTGCAGCCGCAGGCCTGGAACACACGAGGAGGACAGCGTTCTGCCTGCCTTGCAGGCATGAGGAAGAGGACTGGATAGAGCATCGCCTGGAGGCTTGCAGGTAAGCATAGCTCTCTGACACACACATACATTGTACACAAAAGGCCCCACTCACAGCTTTTCCAATACTACCAGGGAGGTCACTTTTTTAAGGGGAATAACAACATATAGAGCCATCCTATCTTCATGATATGTGACTGGTTTGCCAGATGCAATGCATAACTTTTAGGCATGTCCCCTGTGACCTCCCAGAAAAAACTTGCTAAGAGCCAAGTTCCGCAAGTTTTCCCCTTACTTACCTGCTCCATGCCGCAGGACTTTGCAAAGCAAGAGGCCCAATCTTCCCCCATCTCCGTGGGGATGTCTAGACCTTCAGGCCCTGGGAACCTTCTTCTTCCATGAAGGATCCACTGTCCTGGGCCCATACAGCACCCTGGCAAACAGAAAACATTAGGCGCCCAAAGGTTTTCTAAGTTCTGGGCCCAGGGTCCAGCTCTCTTAAAAAGAAAGCATTATGGGCTATACCCCAAGGGTTTGGGGTCCGGTTACTGACCACTTTAGCGCTCAGGCTTTTTTGGACAGAACCGGTAGCTCACCTAATCCCAAGGATGCGGAGGCAAGCTAAACCATGACTAACACCTAAGACACTGGCGTAAAAACTGAGGTACTCCTCCTATGGGAGGGGGTTATATAGGGAGGGGCATTTCCTGTTTGAAGATTGCCAGTGTCTACACCTGAAGGTACTCCATATAACCCATATAGTAATGAATGCCGCTCTGTGTCCCGTGATGTAACGATAAAGAAAAATCATTTATTCTCTAGGGCAGGGGTCTCAAACTGGCGGCCCTCCAGCTGTTGCAGGACTATAAATCCCATGAGGCATTGTAGGGCTGACAATTACAAGAATGACTCTCACAGGCAGAGGCATGATTGGACTTGTAGTTCCACAAACGCTGGAGGACTGCCAGTTTGAAACCCCTGCTCTAGGTAGATGGTTCACATCTCCACTTCAAGTTAACTAACTTTGGGATTTTATGAAACAAATCTATTAAATTGCTGGTGCAAATAAAGGACCTTGTTACACCCTCTGTAACATTCTGTTCTGGTCTTTATCTTATTACAGTTTTGTTTCCACTGGACATGGGTGATGAGAATGCCTCACGGATCCAAAAAGACCTATCTACCTTGATCCTGAATAATTTCTGTTATCCACAAAGTAACTGATGAAAACAGTACCACCTTGGGTTTTTTTTTTATTGAGGGAGTAGAGGTTCTCACTGGAATCTCTGATGAACCCCAAGCATGTATTTTTCCTATGGGAATCATTTATGCTTTTAACCTGAGCTACCATAAAAAAATAAAAAATACCTTTGACGTTTTTCTGAAGCTCTTTTTACAGCTAGATGTGGGGAATCTATCTATAAAAGTTTACACTTTAAAGTGAAAATTACTTTACTAAAAGGCATAAAAAAATAAAAAGTTATTATACATTCTGTGTTCTATGTTCTTTACAGATATACTGTATGTTACATGTGTGTGCTTCAGTTTTATTTGTTAGCTGAGAACAAGGCATTTAAAAAAAAAAAAGATGTTCACTTTTACATTTGATGCTGCTTTAATTATATTACATGTGCAACACTTTATAAATAATAAATGTTAATTTGTTTTGAAAGCCTGTTTCATGACACTATTCCCCTTTTTTTTTTTAAAACATATTATTGTATTATTATTACCGTATATAAAAATCTTCAAACAAACTGTATATCAAATACATTTGGAAAATAAGTTTTACCAACTTTAAAAAATTGAAGTTGCAAGAAAAAAATAAGTTAATATCACTTAAAACTATGGGCCAGATTCACGAAGAATTAGGTTGCTCCACGGCAGCGATTTACGTTACACCGCCGCAGGTTTACAGCGTAAGTGCCTGATTCTCAGAACTCTTGCCTGTAAACTTGCGGCGGTGTAACGTAAATGCGCTCGGCGCAAGCCCGCCCAATTCAAATGGGGGGGGCACCATTTAAATTAGGCGCGTTCCCGCGCCGAGCGTACTGCGCATGCTCCGTCGGGTAAATTACCCGACGTGCATTGCGCTAAATGACGTCGCACCGACGTCATTTGCTTAGACGTTTACGTAAATGGCGTCCAGCGCCATTCACGGACGACTTACGCAAACGACGTTGTTTTTTAAATTTTGACGCGGGAACGACGGCCAAACTTAACATGGCTTAGGACACCTAGGAGGTAACCCTAATTTTACGCGGCGTAACTCGACGGAAAAAACGTAAAGTTAGATCGACGGGCAGCTCGGACGTTCGGGGATCGCCGTAAGTATTCATTTGCATATTCTACGCCGACCGCAATGGCCTCGCCACCTAGCGGCCGGCCTAGAATTGCATCCTTAAGATCCGACAGTGTAAGTCAATTACACCTGTCGGATCTTAGGGCTAGCTATGCGTAACTGATTCTATGAATCAGTCGCATAGTTAGGACGGCCGTAACACAGAGATACAACGGCGTATCGTCGTATCTCTTTTGTGAATCTGGCCCTATGTTTCCAAACAAGTTAATGCACTGTAAAAAATATTGTGCTGGGTCTCATAAAATTTGGGACAACTATTTGCATCAGATTTTTAAGTACTGTCAACTATGCTTATTTTTGTCTGACTCATTAGACTTTTCATGTTTTCAACTTTGTTGTTTTAAGTAAAGCCAACTAAATTTTTCCAGTTTATAGACCATGGGCTAGATTCAGAAACAAATGCCTATCTTTAGGCAGGCGTAGCGTATCTCATATACGCTACGCCGCCGTAACTTTGAGAGGCAAGTCCCGTATTCAGAAAGAACTTGCGCCCGAAGTTACGGCGGCGTATCGTATATGGGCCGGCGTAAGCCCACCTAATTCAAAATAGGCTGGTAGGGGGCGTGTTGTTTGCTAATTAATCATGACCCCACGTAATTGACGTTACTAACGAACGGCGCATGCGCCGTCCGTGAAAGTATCCCAGTGCGTATGCTCCAAATTACGCCGCAAATAGTCATTGCTTTAGACGTGAACGTAACTTACGCACAGCCCTATTCGCTTACGACTTACGCAAACAACGTAAACGACGATGCTGGCCCGACGTCCATTCTTTTTTTTTTTTTTTTAAAGTGTATTTTGTGCGTGTACTCGAGAGAGGAGCCGGACTGCAGGAGTTGGGAGTAGGCAGGCCTCCCCCAGAGGCAATCTGCCACCTTTCTCCATGCCCCGGGTGGCAATGGCGGGTGTGTGAGGGGGTCCTCCCACACAGCCCGCCCTACCTGCTCCGCTTTGAAGCCCAACGGGGCAGAGGGACTCCCTATAAGGGAGTGAGAGGATTAGCCCGCTCAACCAGCCCCATTAGTCCTTCGCCTCTCTTTAGAGACCGCGTGGTCAATGTGCGTGTGTTAACCCAATTTAGAGTGCGTGTGTAGGTGTGGTGGTTTTTGTGAGAGGGGGGTGGGCGTACTAAGCACAGGCTTACCTTGCATAGCACACCCACCGGGAGTCGGGCTGAGACCACCAAACTCAATTCACATGAAGCCGAGACCGGGATCCGAACCCCTAGCTGCAGAGGTGAATGGCTTGTCAGCGCAGTGCCAATCGCGTTGAGCCACCGCAGCTCCCTCCGACGTCCATTCTTAACATTGGCTACTTGTAATGGGGTGATACTGCGCTGGTCAGTAATGTAGTGGAATTAATTAATCTAGATAGTGAAACAATACCACAAATACAAATAATATTGAAATCAATAACATGTGAATGCTGCTGCAGCCAAAAATGTTAGATAGAACATCAAAGGACAATATAAATGGAATTAAGCTGCGCTGCGCTAATGGTGTAGCATATAAATGTAGTCTATACCCGACATGAATGGTGATAAAAATACATATAAGAAACAACCATAAAAGTGATTATAAGTTCTTGAAAAACTCAAATAAAGTGACATGTGCACACATGCATCTCAGTGCAAACCACATGTAGTGTGTGTAAAAAGATGAGAATAGTGGAAGTCTGCTAAAGTTTGCAAGGGTCTCTGCAAAAGAAAAAGAAAGAGAACTTTAAGTAGAATTTTTTATTTTATTTTTATTTAAAGAAACCTATACTATTGTAAAGTTGATAGAGTTAATACAATTGATGCAATATTGGTGATAGAAAAAGGGGGGGATTTTTCATATAAATATAGAGGAAAATATGGAAGAATGCATTCTAAATGAATGAATGAATGAATGGAAGGGCCAGTGAATGAAAATGAAGGAATGGGAAGGTGTTTTATTGTATCACTAAAAAATAGGATTTTTTTGTACTCACCGAGTCCATGGACGGACACAGCTCCTTAAAATTTGACAAGTGGGTTATGTTCCCTGTTTACAGGAGAGGACTAGGCAGAAACATAGATAATTAAATACATGTTACATTAACAGAGTTGAACAGCCCGCCGGGCGGTCCCTCCAGACATAACCCTCCTCACTGCAGCATGCAGCCTCAGTTCGTAACAAGCAGGACAAACCTAAAAAAGAAGGGGTGGGTGCTGTGTCTGCCCATGGACTCAGAGAAAAGGATTTTACGGTGAGTACAAAAAAATCCTATTTTCTCTTATCGTCCATGGACGGACACAGCTCCTTAAATCTTGACAAGTGGGACGTCCCCAAGCAGTGTCAAAAACGAGAGGTGGGAAATATATCAGTAAAACGAATTTTAACTTCACCCCAAAACAAGCAGAGCTCCTCAACGGAGGAGGTGCAACTTTAAACAGCCGCAGGCAAAAACTAGCAGCTGAAAAAAACACCAGAAGATGCACTCACAGCAACCATGTAAATTCTGGAAAAAGCGTAAATGGACGAGCAAGTCGCCGCCTCGCACACCTGTGAGACTGACGCATGATGTCGGAAAAAATCCCAGGAAGCACCAATTGTTCTGGTCGAAAGTGCCGTGACCGGAAAGGGGGGCCCGCCCCTTAAGAGCATAGGCCTGTATGACAGCCTGCCTGATCCACCGAGAAATGGTGGTCGACGAGACCGCCAGGCCCTTTTGTGGACCAGACACGGACACAAAAGACAGTCAGAACTCCAAAACGGAGCCGTAGCAGGCTGGTATACCCGCAAAGCACGTACCACGCCTTCGTAGGATGCGCCGGCCGAGGACAGAAGGAAGGATGGAAGAACAATGTCCTTATTCCGGCGAAAGGCCGAAACCACCTTCAGAAGAAGGGAAGGTCGCGGGCGCACCACCACCTAAACCTTATGGAGGATCAAGCATGGCGGCTTGCAAGACAAGACCGCTAACTCAGAAACCCCTCTAACAGAGGTTAAGGCCACTAAAGGGGCCACCTTCTAAGATAGTGTCAAGAGAAAATCTCTCTGATGTTTCCAAAAGGGAAGGTTCCTGAAGAACTGAGAGCACCATAGTTAAAACTCATGGGGGAAAAGATGGGCCAAGAGGGGAAAGTATATGACAAACACTGTGCACACAAAAAAGGACCCACTAGGGAACGGGCCGCAAAAAGGCCACTGAAAGAACACAGCCAAGGCTGAAATCTGCCCCCAAACGATGCAGTGCTTTAAGCAATTTTCAGATCCACTCCAAGCTGTAAAAACAGCAGGACCCTGGACACCGAGTACGTCCGTGGACGTCACTCCATCCCTTCGCACCAAGAGATGTAGGCCTGCCAGGTGCGACAGTAGATCCTCCGGAAGAAGACTACCGTGCCCTCAGCATTGTTGAGATGACCGTGTCGGACAGACCCTGGTCACTTAAAGTCTGGCTTTCAATAGCCATGATGAGCAAGTCAGTGACTGTACAACAGGAGGAAGTATGGGACCTCGAGACAGAGGGACCTCCCGCCCTGGCAACCGCCAGGGTACCTCCGCTACCAGGCACCCTATATCGGCATACCAAGGACGCCAAGGTCAATCTGGAGCGACTACAATCATCAGGATCTCCTCAGCCTCCACTGTGGAGCAGCCGAGGAAGCAACTACAATGGAGGAACGGCAAAAAGTCGCCGATACAGACCCCACAGGGCCACCAGCGCGACTTAAGCGTCTTTACCAGATCACTAGACCTGGCCACTAACTTTGACACCCTTGCGGTAGAGACGAGCGGCCAGGAGATCCATGCCCTGTGAGGCTCACCTCCTGCAAGGGAGCCGAAAAACCCCAAGCACAAAGAGTAGTCCGCCTGCCGGTTTACCTGATGGTAGACCAAAGCCACGGCCGTGGCGTTGTTCGGCTGAAACCAGATCGGACAACCTTGCAACCTCCTCGACCACGAGGAGAAGCATAGCCTGATTGCCTAAAATAGTAGGACAATGAACGGTAGACAGCACCTGGTATTCCCAGGGTAGCTACCGAGACCAGACGAGAGTGGGCACATTCAGGGAGGTGTGGCCGTAGGTCCACGCAAGTCCAGCCACTCAGGGCAGACTGGACCCCCCAGGTTCACAACCCGTGAGGCTGGCATCCGTCGTAAACACCGACCACTGGAAGGAAGAAACAACTTCCCAGACCGAAGAGTCGGGGATCTCTGTCACCAACTCAGAGAGACTCTGATTAGGTGACGCACCGGAATCTGATGATTTCAGAGACCAGAGATTTTTACCACCTGGACAGTATTTCCCCTGGAAAACCCGCGTGTGGAACTGGGCATACAGTACCGCCTTGAAGGAGGCTACCCACAGGCCACGGACCAGCAGGTGCCCGGAGAGAAGACCGATTGCGTGATGCCAATATCTTCACCGCAGACTGAAGAGTCTGCAATTTCTCCAGGGGAAGAAGGACCTTCGCCAACGAGGAGTCCGGATCAACCCTAGATACTCCAACACTGAGTCGGAACCTAGCATGCCCAGGAATTGAACCCTGGGTCGCACACATGGAGGGCAGGCTTGCTGCCACTGAGCTTCTGGCCTAAACGTTTAACACCCACCCAAATCTTCGGAGGGTCTGAATGGAAATAACACATCCACTAGGCCTGAGACAGAAGCTACTCTCAGAAGAAAGTTGTCCAAGTAGCCAATGAGGCAAAGCCTCGCTGTCCCAACAAAGTTAGGATAAGTGCGAGCTCCCAGCTAAAAACCCATGGTGCCGACGCCAGATCAAAAGGGAGGGCCACAGGCTGACAGAGACCCTCTCTCATCACGAAGCACAGAAAAAAACATTGTGACATGCGCAAAACGGGACATGCATGTATGCGTCCCTGATGTCCGAGGATGCCAGGACGTCCCCCGGATGGAGTGCAGCTACCACCGAACTAATGGATTCCATGCGGAACTACCCGACATTCACAAAAGGTATTTAGGGCCTGAGGCCCATAGAAAACCCCAAACCTCTTGTCCTGCAGGAAAGGTAAATATACCCCGCAGCTTAGCAAGTCCCACACTGCCCAAGGCAGACCGACGGGCCGGGAGAGGAAGACACGAGGAAAGAACTTTGTTCTGTGGATAGGAGGAAACCCTATCTAGTACTCCGAAGAGACCACCTCGCAGACCCACTGGTCGGAGAGCAGGGAGGTTTCACCGAATTGTGAACCTGCAAGCCGCCCCCCCACCTAGAGACAGGGAGGGAAGGCTACATACATTGGCAGGATTTGGGTGCCGACGTGATCGGCTTACGCACCCAGGGACGGATTAGTCCCCCAGCTGGGCCTTTGACGACCTGGAAGGGTTGCCCCTAAATAATACACACACATAGGCCCGGATTCAGAAAGGACTTGCGCCGACGGATCTTCTGATATGCCGCGTATGTCCACGGATGCGCTGTCGTATCTATGCGCCGTATTCAGCAAACAAGATACGCCTGAATTGTGTCTAGATACGACCATTGATTTACGTGTCGAATATGTAAATGAGCAAGATACGCCAATTCACGAACGTACTTACGCCCGTCGCAGTAATCTACGCCGTTTACGTAAGGCATACGTCTGGCGTAAGTTTACCCCTCATAAAGCAGGGGTAAGTCATGTTAAAGCGGGGGTTCACCCAAAAAAAATGTTTTAACATGACATTCAGCCGAGTTGTCAGAATGACAATCGGCTGTTTTTTTTTTATTTCAGTGCCGTACATACCATATTTTCACCGCCGCTTCCGGGTATGTAATCTGCGGGACTGGGCGTTCCTAATTGATTGACATCCTTCCGACCGGCGCATACAGCGCGTCACGAGTTGCCGAAAGAAGTCGAACGTCGGTGCGCAGGCGCCATATAGAGCCGACTCGCAGTCTGGCTTCTTTCGGCAACTCGTGACGCGCTGTATGCGCCGGTCGGAAGGATGTCAATCAATTAGGAACGCCCAGTCCTGCAGATTACATACCCGGAAGCGGCGGTGAAAATACGGTATGTACGGCACTGAAATAAAAAAAAAAACAGCCGATTGTCATTCTGACAAATCGGTTGAATGTCATGTTAAAACATTTTTTTTGGGTGAACCCCCGCTTTAAGGTATGGGCGCGGGAACAGCGTCGTATTTTACGTTGTTTACGTAAGTCGTACGTGAATGGGGCTGGGCGTAGGTTACAATCACGTCGTTGCTATTGAGCCATCGTATTTTAGGGCGTAAATTCGACGTGATTCTGAGCATGCGCGCACATGCGCCGTTCGTTCGGCACTTCATGTACATGGGGTCACGATTCATTTTAATACAACACGCCCACTACCTGCCTACTTTGAATTAGGCGGGCTTACGCCGGCCCAATTACGCTACGCCACCGTAACTTAGGGAGCAAGTGCTTTGTGAATACTGGCCTTGCCTCTCTAAGTTACGTCGGCGTAGCGCATATGAGATGCGCTACGCCCGCACAAACATACGCCAAGCTACCTGAATCTGGCCCATAGTGTGTATGTACAGTATATTATGTAGGTGTATGCACACATGCCTTTGGAGGAAACCGGAGTACCCGGAGGAAACCCACGCAGACACAGGGAGCGACAATGCAAGCTCCAGGCAGATTGCCATCAGTGTCCGGATTCGAACCAATGACTCTCTTGCTGCCAAGTAATGGAGTTAACCACTACACCACCGTGTGCATAAAACCATTCTGAAACAGAAGCCCTGGATAACAAGGGCACAGCATTCATCACAGACCTATATGAGGCCCTGGAAAAAGCTGGTCCGCTAGCCTAATAACTTCGGGAGAGAGTCGGTGCTCCACCACTGTCTGGGCAAAATGCTCACTCCGTGAGTTGTACACAGCACTAGGGGTCAGGACTACTCCAAGATGGCTGCCGAGCGTTCAGAATGTGGCCACAGGAAAATGGCCGACCGCAATGTAAGCTGCGCCATAGCGCAGCTACGACAAAATGGCCACCAATGGCAGTTTTCAATGTAATTGAAAGACCTCCCAAAAAAAATGGCGCCAGCGCCGACTGAGACCAAAGAGTAGTGGCCACAATAGGCCGCAATTCAGACCTCAGCATGGTAAACATGGAACGGGTCAGTACTTCGGATCTTCTATCAGTCAGATCCATACAAGCAGGGGTTCCCGCAATAGGGAGAGTGGTCACTTATACATGACACCCGGAGGGTCCACCACCGGAGAAGAAGCCCACCTTTTGAAAAGGCTCTCCTCAAAGGGACACTGAACCGCCCAGCGGTGAGGGACTACAAAAGCCCTCAGCGGCTTTTCTCATTCCGCATCTTAGAAATTATCAAAGAAGGGCACAGAAGGAAAAAACCTACACAGAGCGGTCTGATTTGTGTGATCCAAAAAAGACAGAGCCCTCGGCGGAAATCCAGCTGCACTATCCAGCTTAAGAGAGTCCCTTGCAGCAGTGAGAAGCGCACCCATAAATGCCTTATCCTGCTTTTTTTTTTTTTACTACCCAGGTACCTGGTCCATGGCTCCATAACAGAGCATTCCCCAGGGGATAACGGGGGAAGGGGGCACTCTTTACCGCCCGTCCGCAGTCCATCCCCACCCTGGCAAAATTGTGTCCTGGACTAACAATAAAACCTCTGTGGGAATCCCAGGTGCTAACACCTGCTGCCACCACCAGCATGTTGGGGAAGGACCCAGATACTGACTCCAAATATTAATAATATTTACATAGTGTGTATGTATAATATGCACACCTGTCCTTACAAATAAACAAAAGCTCCTAGAGCCCTATTCATGGCCTCGCACCCACTTGCTGCGCTGCCCAGGGGTACCCAGGGGACTCACCTCAGGAGGAGACTGCCCAGCGCTGCCGTCCGCTCTCAGCACACAGCGTGTGGGAGGAAAAGAACCGTGAGGTAACTGTGCGGCATCTGCAGGGATCTGTGTGCCAAATGGCAGCAAAATGCAGCGTTTTTAACAGGAAAAGCCTCCTAGGGCGTTTTATTACAGTGAAAAACCCCTCACAGGAAAGCCCCATACAAAAAAGAAAAAACACAGGCCAGATAACACAGTCCCCTCAGGAAGGCCCCCTCCCCCCCTGACAGTGGCAATGTTAGCATTGCAGCAAGGGAAAAGGAGGAGGGAAGGGAGGAGAAGAGGACCCCGGAACCCCAGCTGTACCAACCCACCGAAGCGGGAGGGAAGGTACTTACCCGTCCGAGCAAGGACTCGCTGACGCATTCCTGACAGAACTACAACCGCAATGGAGGTATCTGTTGGCCCGGTCCACTGTGAGTGAGACAACAACACAGCCCAGTCATATGTGGACCTTGGAGCAAAGCTCACCGGCCACCCCAGGAGTCATGGGGTATGGCGTGGCAGACCCAGCCTCTTTGCAAAGGTGTGCCCACATTTGCTGGTCGGACTGAGTAGACTACAAGGATCTATGTTATCCAGCCTGCCTCTCTGCCGACAGTTGAAAGAAGATTCTTCAAGAAAAAAATAGGATTTTTGTACTCACAGTAAAATCCATTTCTCTGAGTTCATGGACGGACACAGCAGCAATTGACCTTAGGGTAGTATATCCTTCCTTCCAGGAGAGACTAGGCAGAAAACAGCACTTTAAATGTTAAAACACTTTCCTCAGTACAGCTCCTCCCAGGGGGCATGGTCCCCCGGGTATAACCCACTCTCTGACTCAGCAGCTCCAGTTCGTAACAAGCAGTACAAACAAAAAGGAGGGGTGGGTGCTGTGTCCGTCCATGAACTCAGAGAAATGGATTTTACGGTGAGTATAAAAATCCTATTTTCTCTTCCGTTCATGGACGGACACAGCAGCAATTGACCTCAGGGACGTCCCCAAGTAGTGTCATCAAATTAGAGGGGTGGAAAAAAACACAGCAATTAAGCTTCACCCCAAACAAACCAGAGTTCCTCAACGGAGGAGCTTCAACCTGAAACAGCCGCCTGCAAAGCCTCGCGGCCAAAGGAGGCATCTGCAGATGCACTCACATCCACCTTGTAAAACTTGAAAAGGTATGGGTTGACAACCAGATCGCTGTCTTACACACCTGTAAAACAGACGCCTGATGGCGGAAAACCCAAGAGGGATCAAACGCCCTGGTCGAATGCGCCGTAACCAGAAAGGGAGGCGCCCGCCCCTCTAGGGCATAGGCCTGGAGCACGACCTGTCTGATCCACCTAAAAATGGAGGCCAACGAGACTGCCAGACCTTTCTCAGGACCAGTCACTGACATGAACAGTGAGTCTGATCTCCGGAACGGAGCCGTAGCAGACAAGTACGCCCATAGGGCTCGCACCACGTCCCAGGAAAGTAACGTGGCTTCCTTTGAGTTCTTCGGCTGAGGACATAAGGATAGTAAAACAATGTCCTCATTATAAAAGCGCCCTGCCAGACAAGGCCGCCAGATCAAAAAATTCATCTGACCGAAGGAAAGGCTACTAGAAAGACCACCTTCCTCAAACGGAGCCCTTTTGAAGCACCGAGAGGACCGAATTCAAGTCCCACTGAGGCAGTGGAGGACACACAGGAAGGTCACATGACTGACCCCCTGTACAAACGTACGCACCAGGGAGTGCGTCGCCAACGGTCGCTGAAAATAAACAGCCAAGGCCGGAATCTGACCCATAACCGTACTTAAGGCGAGAGCTTGACCCACTCCCCGCTGTAGGAACAGCAGCATCTGGGACAGCACGTATGTGCGGGGGTGTCCTTTCATCTCTGCACATGAAGAGATGTAGACCTTCCACGTAAGATGTCAAATCCCACATGAAGTAGACTTCCGTGCAAGTAGCATGGTAGAGATCACCGAGTCCGACGGACCTCGGACCTCCAGCTCCTGGCTCTCAACAGCCTTGCCATTAAAGCCAGCGACTGTAAAGCAGGGTGAGGAAAAATCGGACCCTGCGACAGAAGATCTACTTTCAGGGGTAGAATCCAAGGGACGTCTGCCACCAGACGCACCAGGTTCGCGTACCAGGAAAGGCACGGCCAATCCGGAGCGACCAGGATTGTTGGCATCCCCTCCGCTTCCACTCTGCACAACAGGTGAGGGAGAAGCTTCAGAAGAGGAAAAGCGTAGATTTAGGCGATAGTGACCTTACGGTGCCACCAACGCGTCTGACGCGTCCGCCCAAGGGTCTCTTGACCTGGCCACGAAACGTGACACCTTCCGATTGAGACGGGACGCCCGAAGGTCCACGCCTGGCGTGCCCCATTTTTGGCACAACTCTGAAACACTTCCGGGTGCCACGACCATTCTCCCTAGTCCAGTGTTTTGCGACTTAGGTAGTCGGCTTGCCAACTCTGCAACCCCGGAATGTACACGGCCGACAGAGCCGGAGCGTACCTTGTGGCTCACCGGATGATGTGTGCAACCTCCACCACCGCGGCCGAGCTCCGCGTGCCCCCTTGATGGTAGACGTACGCCACAGCCGGGGTGTTGTCGGACTGGATCCTGACCGAACGGTCCTGCAGACCCAGAAACCACTTGGGGAGACGCAGCCTGATAGCCCGTAGCTCCAGGACATTGACTGGCAGACGGGACTCCACCTGAGTCCAGCACCCTGGGCTGACCGGACACTCCAGAACGCCCCCAGCCGGAGAGGCTGGCATCCGTCGTGGCCACTGTCCGATAGCACGGCAAAAATAATTTCCCGGTCCGAAGTACCGGAGATGTCAGCCACCACACTAGGGAGGACCTGACCAGGCGACTTCACCCCAAATCTGGAATTTCAGAGACGAAGGGAGCTTGTCCCAATGTGACAGAATCTCTTTCTGTAACACTCGGGTGTGGAATTGGGCATACGGAACCGCTTCGAAAGAGGCTACCATGGGACCCAGAATTCTCTTGTAAAGGTGAAGCGACGGGGGGCGTGTCCAAGATGGCGAGGTGAGCGGACACTTCTGACCTGAGCTCCGCTGGGACACTTACTTTTATCCGGATCTGGGCTGCTGGATAATCCTCTCACCCCTCCTGCTGTACCTGGATGGGACGCCGGACCTCGGCCACGCCGTCCGGTAGGGGGAGGAAGCTTCGTTTCCCAGCGGTGATAGTGGAGGACCCGCCGCCTGCTCCTCCCGCACACGTGGAGACTCACGTGGAGACTCGCGCCACTCGAGGCTCCTGCAGGGCCTCGCAGGCCGCGGTGATGATGGAGCCCGAGCCGAGACCCCCCCTGGCTTGTGGAGGTCATGGGCGCTATAGCCACTTGTCAGGCCACCCTCACGGCGAAGATTGAAGCTGTTCAGCTGGATATGGGCCTCCTGAGGCAGGACATTGATAAGCTGCGGTCCCACGTGTCGGAGCAGCGGGTTGGAGTTGCAGAGGACAAGGTGTTTGAGCACACGGCGGCGATCCGGACTCTGCAGACCAAGGTGAAAGCCCTAGAATACCGGGCCGAGGACGCCGAGAACAGGAATCGGAGAAATAATCTCTGCATAGTAGGCCTTCCTGAAGGGACAGAGGGCCCGAGCCCGACTACATTTGTGGAGGACTTCCTGCGTTCGCATCTCCCGGAGGCTCGTCTGTCCCCCCAATACATGGTCGAGAGGGCGCATCGTGTGCCTCCCAAGCCGGGACCCCCGGGATCGCCGCCCAGGACATTCATCCTTAAATTGCTCAACTTCAGGGACCGGGATGAGATCCTCAGGGCATCCAGAACCCTTGGAGAACTCTGATTCCAGAATACCAAGCTCCTTATCTTCCCTAATTACTCCGTGGAGACGCAGAAGCTGAGGAAGTCCTTTGACCAGGTCAAGGCGGCCATAAGAGCTAAGAATATCCGCTACAGCGTCCTGTTCCCGGCGCGGCTGAGAGTCCAGGATGGCGAATCGGTCCGGTTCTTTACTACTCCGCGTGATGCTGCGGCCTGGTTGGAGTCTCTGCTCCGGGGTCGCTGAACGCCGGATCTGTGAGTTTTTTCCTTCCTCCCCTGCATTCGTGTTTTCTGCCTCTCTTCCCCCCCTCTCCCTGCCCGTTTGACGTTATGCTGCATGCCATCTGGACTGTCCTGCTGCTTTGCCTGGCTTGGTGGGTGGTGAGGCGGCCTTTGGCGGGAGGGCAGGGGATCCATGTCCTGACAGGTGGGGGGCTCCTTGCAATAACTGCCATGTTCCTGCTTGTGGCGGGCCTGCTGGGATCGTGCCTGCCTGTGGTGGGGGGGGGGGGGGGAGACTGGAGCCTGAGGCCTTTCTGCATTGACTGTGCCCGGCTGACTGTTTTGTCTTTTCATTTTTACCATTGTTTGCAACCTAAGTCTGTGCCCCTGCGACTGTCAGGTGATTGATGCAGCTCGATGCCTGCTCCTGTGTGCGGTGGGCACTTTGGTGTTCACCGCTCCGGGGGCCCCGGATCACATTCACTCCTCTTTCCCTGTGGGGGTCTCTTTTGGATGACTTTATTGCCCTGATACACTCCTGCTAACCCCACCTAGCCTTCAGACTGTCCCGGCGGAAGCTATGGAGTTAAGACTTGTCTGCTTGCCTGCACTCCCCGGAACTTTCACGGGGGGCACTATGGCCGCTTGCACAGGTCCCCTACTTGTCGGCAGTTATGCCGTGTTGGATGTTGGGATACAAACCCTCCTCCTTTTTAAGGGAATGGGTCGGGTGGGGGGTATGGCCAGTTGGGGGCCGCTGAGTTTTTGGGGTTACTGTTTGATTTTTTTGTTAAGTTGTTTTCATATACAGATAATGGATATATCGGCATTACCTGAGGCTATGATGTGCATGTCCTGGGATCGGGGGCTGAGTCTGGGAGCCGGCCTCGCGCATAGTTCTGATTCCCCTGTAGCATTCCCGAGCCATGTCTTCAGTTAATATTGTGTCCTGGAATACCAGGGGACTGAACTCTCCCACCAAACGCTCCCTGGTGTTCCAATTCCTTAAATCCCACAACCCCCACATTTGCATTTTACAAGAGACCCATCTTGTGGGGAGTAGGTTGCTGTCACTCAAGAAGCCGTGGGTGGGGCACCATTACCACTCCACATACTCTAGCTTCTCTAGAGGGGTTAGTGTTCTGATTCATAAATCCCTCCCGTTCCGGCTCCTGACCCTCGATCCTGACGGCAGATATGTCATTGTTCATGCAGTACTGTACTCTATGACTTGGACCAGGGCTCAAAATTTGTGCTCGCCTCCTCGCGTTTGGCGAGGGGATTTACGTGCAGTGCGAGTATCCCACGCCGCTCAGACACACACAGTGCGGCCAGTATTCAACTATACAGCTGCCGCGCCGTCCCTTCACAGGCTAGCAGCAGATTGGACACCAGCGCCGCCCAGGACCGCCCCTCTCCACTTCCCATAGGCCAGTAGGATTGTGCCCGGGACCGCCCCTCTCCGCCTCTCACAGTCTATTACAATTACCCAGCACTACTTTACCAGACGCCCGAGGCCGCCCCTCTCCGCCTCAGACCGCCCCTCTCCACCTGTCCGTTTTTACAGATGGCTGCTGCCCATACAAAATATGGCCACGGCAGGCTTTAGAACTGTGCAAGCTCAGTTCTGAGGCCAGCCCAGACTCAGACAAGGGGCAGACAGATCGGCGTATAGTCAGTGACATCACGGCGGCGCCGCCTTTTATGAATCACAGGCTACCGCAGGGGTAGCTGGGACGGTCCTGGGACACGACAGCCCGAGTGCGGAGGAGGTATCACATGAGTTCCGGCTGCCTCCTCGGAGCCCTGGACGGTGTGCCCGAAAGAGGCCAAGTAAAGAAGAGGCGGGGAGCAGAGGCCGGATGGAGGTGATACAGCTATCCCCACCAAAGGGTAAAACCAGCCGGGGAGAAGAAGGAATGCAAGTCCCAGATGGCCATGAGTGAGTAGCAGTGCCAAGGTATGGTGGGGATTGTAGATCACTACTAAAGTCCAATCTGAGTGTACAGGAGCTGTGCTTCTATCCCCTACCTGCCTGCAGAGTGCTGGGACTTGTAGTTCCACATCTGCAGAGCAATGCCAGGCTCCATGTTGACAGAAGGAGAGAGAGCAGATGGTCTTACACTGTCCAATCTGATTGCAGATGCCCATAAACTGTACAATCAGATTGTACAATCTCCTGTAAGATGGCCATCCACTGTACAGTCAGATTATACTGTGGATGGCCATCTTACAGGAGATTATACAATCAGATTGTACAATGTATGGCCATCTTACAGGAGATTTTACAATCGCATTGTACAATGTATTTGTACAATCTCCTGTAAGATTGCCATACACTGTACAATCAGATTGTACAATCTTCTGTAAGATGGCCATACACTGTACAATCTCTTTTAAAGTGAATCTTCAGTCACGCTCTGGACAGTCTCCTGCCCCTCTGATGCCCGGTAGACTGGAAAGAATTCGGGCATAATGGGGAACTCGGCAGACCCTGAGATAAAGGGGAACTCTTATGTGAAGGGCAATACTGCAGAGAGCAGACTCTGATGTAAGTGGAAACTCTGTAAAGGGAAACGCTGCAGAGTCCAGACCATAATGTTGAGGGGAATGCTGTAGACTCTGATGTAACAGACAACTTTGTGGACTGTAATATAAAGGGGAACTCTGTAGTCTAATGCTTTATGTTAATATTGTTAAAGTTGTTGTTAATATTTATTTTTAAAACGTAATACTGCAAAAACAGGGCCACCCGGCGTACCGGAGGAAGCTGGAAGGAAAAATCTGTTTGGTGAACAAGAGAGAAACTCTATCTTGTACCCCGAGGAAACTACCTTGCAAACCCAGCCGTCGGAAAGAGGGATCTCTACCGAGCCGCGCATCCGCAAAGTCGGCCCCCCACCCGAGTGTCTAGCGGGGGCAGACCTACATGCAGAAGCAGGCTTGTCCACAGGCTTGTTGGGCTTGCGGTACCAGGTGCGCTTTTGATCTACAGCAGGCGCCTTAGCACCCTGGAAAAGGTTTTCCTGCCGCACCTGGGGGGGGCGAAAAAAATTGCTTGGGGGAGGAAAAGGAGGGACCCTGCTTATGACGAGGCTCCTTACCCTTCCCAGATTGCGGTAGCAGAGTGCTCTTACCCCCTGTAGCATCTATAATGATGTCATCCAGGGACGCCCCAAAAGGCCGTACACCCTTCAAGGGTAAGACCTCCTAAGGACCTTTTAGAGGTTTGGTTCGCAGACCAACACTTTAGCCACACAAGGTGGCATAGTACCACAGCGTAGGCGGAGGCCCTGGATAGCAAGGGGAGCGTATCCAGGGCCAATTCACAGACAAACTGCAGGCCCTGCACCAACTGGTCAGCCAGGCCCACCCAGAGCTCAGGAGCATTATGCGCCTCCAGCTCCTGCAGCAGGGACTTTTGCCCGCTCTGTAATTGTCTGTGACACTAGAGCTCCGGCCAAAATCGGTCTCACTGCCGACCCCACTACTGTGAACATGGAGCGGGCCACAGCCGCAGCTCTCCTATCTGTGGGGTCCATAAAGGCGGAAGCCCCTTCCACAGGTAACGTGGTAGACTTGTTCAGTCTGGACACAGGGGGGTCCGCTGACGGAGGACTTTTTTTTTAAAGTCTTCCTCAAAAGGATAACGGACCGCAAAGTATTTTGGTACAGCAAAAAACTTTCTGCGTCCGATCCCATTCCTTGTATAATATTTTGTCCAGTATGGAACACAAGGAAACACTTCTTGCGTTGCGGGGTGGCTTGCGGAACCCAAAAGGGACCGACATCTCTGATGTCTCTGCCATCCTCAAGTTTTTGAGAATCCCGCACCATAGTGATAAAAGCTCCAACAAAACGCCTAAACAAGCGCTGACCCTAAGCAGAGTCATCCTCACTGACCGTGTGGGCTAAGCCATGACATGACAGAATCAGAGCCAGCAGCCATCCCCAGAAGCAGGCGCAGGGAGGGGGTTTTTACCCCCCCCCTTCTGGCCACTTGTCGCTTAAATCCTGGCGATAAAACGCCTAAGGGACTGCCTTATGGACTCTACAGAGACCGCAGGGCCAGGGGCACTAAGGGTTAACTCAGGCATTGTTGTGGAAGAAGCCTCTGGTTTAGCCTCCATGTTGCCCCACCGCTTATGCCTCCCTAGCACTGCAAGGCAGACACCCACCAGTCACCTCCCGGCTGTAAAACAAAAGGCAGGGTACCCCCAGGGAACTCACCACCCGACCCAGTTGCAGCGTGAGCGGAAGCGCTGAAAATATGCTGGCTGCGCTGTCCCCTAGGAAGTGATTTGCGGGCTTTTGCTGCTCTATTCCAGGCACTAGAGGCCAAGACTTTTCCAAGATGGCCGCCGTATGAGGTAAAAACAGCATGCGGGCCACAAGAAAATGTCCGCCGACCTATGTAAACCACGTCCGCTGCAAAATGGCGGCCATACACATGTAAAAAAACACAGGGACAAAGCAGAAAGACACAGCCCAGCACATACAGCACTCCTCTAACAAAAAAAACAAAAACAACAGCACCTCACAGTACACGGTCCCTGGTAGTGACAAAAAAAAACAGGAGGGCCCCCCTTACAGCCGCCAATCAGCATGGGGAAGGAGGGAGAGAGGAAAGCAGGGCGGACCCTCATTCAACCTCCCCAGGGAAGCACCAGCCATACCACTTTGCCAGGGCAAGGGGCAACTACTTACCCGTCCTGCGACACCGGCTGGAGGCCTTCCGGACAGAACCAACGTCCGCTAAACGGCATGGCTTTCGGCCAGACACACTGTGACAAAGCCATAGAGACCGGTCATATGTGTGCCCTGGAACATGTAGTTCCCCGGCCACCCCTGGAGCAAGTCGTGGACGACCCAGAGCTGAGCTGAGGGCCGGCACACGCTCGGGGGGACTACAAGGGTCAAGACCCAGCCTGTCACCCAGTCGGCAGTTGATAGTAGAATCTCAGGATTCAAAAGTGCAGGAACAAAACAAAATAAAAGCGAAAAAACTCTGTTAATGTAACATGTATTTAATTATCTAACATGTTTCTGCCTAGTCCTCTCCTGTAAACAGGGAACATAACCCACTTGTCAAGATTTAAGGAGCTGTGTCCGTCCATGGACGATAAGAGAAAAATGAATTATGGTTTATGGATTCACATTTAATGGTTAAAATACCTAAGACAAGGTTATTTTGTGTATGTCTTAAAATGTGCATAGGGTTAAGAGGAAATGTATTGTGTTTCTATTCCTACCTAAGAGTAGGAGGGAAAAAAGGGTAAAATTATAAATACTTTAATGCCGCGTACACACACTCAGAAAATCCAGCAAGAAAAACGTGGATTTTTTTCAGAGGCAATCTTGGCTCAAACTTGTCTTGCATACACACGGTCACACCAAATTACAACCATCAAGAACGTGGTAACGTACAACACTACGACAAGCCGAGAAAAATTAAATTCAATGCTTCCGAGCATGCGTCGACTTGATTTCGAGCATGCATGGTTTTTGGTGCGTCAGAATTGCATACAGACGATTTTGTGAATTTCCTTCACTTTTCTTGTCGTAAAATTTGAGAACCAGCTCTCAAATTTTTCTTGGTGGAAATTCTGACAGAAAAATTCCGATGGAGCCTACACTACGGAATTTCAAACCAAAAGCTCACATCGGACTTTTCTGGTCGGAAATTTCCGATAGTGTGTACGCTGCATAAGAGTTACTGAGATCAAGCAATTAGGACCAAAATAAAGTGTTACATATATTGAATAAAAAGTGACTATTTTTGGCATATATTACTTTTTGAATTCCAAGAATTTCAGCTGTAAAGTTCTAAGGATGTAATGTTGCTTATTCAATACTGTTTTATTTTGTTTATGATAGTCAGATTCATTTACAAAGTTAGGAAACTAAGTTCTGAGTCAGACTATGTGCTTGGGTAAAATGTTCTGTTCTGAGACCCTCAGACTTCACTTGGGTCCATAGGAATAAAGGGACTAAAGGTGTTTATGTTTATTGAATCCTGCTGGGTTTGAGAAAAATGTTCAGTTGAATATATATAATGAATCTATATAATGAAAACTGTTGCTAAGAAACATTTTATTTCTGCATGCTTAATGAAATAATGGACTTATGTTTGAATTAATGAAATAATCTTTTAACACCTCCAATGGGTAAGGAAAGTGTTAGCTAATAGTTCAGGTAGGTGATTCTGTAGTTATTCATGTTGGATGGAGAGTATTCATCCCCAGCCCCCTTCACATAAAGACTGTCATGCCCCCTTCCCCTTGTTTTCCTATGGACATTTGCTATACAGTTTGGATAACGGTGTAAACGGTGTAAATTACCTTCATTTAGGTATCATGGTCTTATGTTAAGTAATGTTAATGTGTGCACTGTTTTTGTATTTTGAGATATATATATATATATATATATATATATATATATATATATATATATATATATAGATGGGCCAATGCATTTATAGGTAAGCAATATAGGATGAAGCATAGTGGAAACAGGATTCACAATTGTCACTGTTGTGACAAAAGAAGGATTTTTTGTACTCACCGTAAAATCCTTTTCTCTGACGTCCATGGACGGACACAGCCTTCACAAGTCTTGACATATGGGTTATGTTCCTGTTCATAGGACTAGGCAGAACATGTTAGATATTTAAATACATGTTAGTTTAACAGAGTTGAACAGCCCTGCCCAGGGGGCGGTCCCTCTGGACATAACCCTCCTCCCTGCAGCATGCAGCCTCAGTTCGTAACAAGCAGTACAAACCTAAAAAGGAGGGGTGGGTGCTGTGTCCAACCATGGACGACAGAAAAAAGGATTTTACAGAGAGTACAAAAAATCCTATTTTCTCTTTTCGTCCATGGACGAACACAGCCTTCACAAGTCTTGACATATGGGACACCCCAAGTAGTGTCAAAAAACGAGGGGTGGGAAAAGTATCAGTAAAAAAAACAACTTCACCCCAAAACAAGCAGAGCTCCTCAACGGAGGAGGTGCAACTTTAAACAGCCACCTGCAAAACCTTGCGGCCGAAGAAAGCGTCTGAAGATGCACTCACATCAACCTTGTAAAATTTGAAAAAAGTGTGAACGGACGACCAAGTTGCCGCCTTACACACCTGTGAGACAGACGCTTGATGTCGGAAAGCCCAGGAAGTACAAATTGCCCTGGTCGAATGTGCCGTGACCAGAAGGGGGGGTGCCCGCCCCTTAAGAGCATAGGCCTGTGCCCGCCCCTTAAGAGCATAGGCCTCTATGAAGGTCTGCCTGATCCACGAGAAATGGTGGCCGACGAGACTGAATCCTGTTAGGGCGACCTTGCAACCTCCTTGACTACGAGGAGAGGCATAGCCTGATCGCCCAAAATTCCAGGACATTGATCGGCAGACGGGATTCCTGCAAAGTCCAGCGACCCTGGCCCGACTGGACCCCCCAGACGCCCCCCCCAACCTGTGAGGCTGGCGTCTGTCGTAATTACGTCCACTGGAAGGGAAGAAATGGCTTCCCAGACCGAAGAGCCGGGGATCTCAGCCACCAATTCAGAGAGACTCTGACTAGGTGGCTTACCTGAATCTGGCGATACAGAGACAATGGAGATTTGTTCCTTCTGCAATACTCGAGTGTGGAACTGGGCATACAGTACTGCCTCGAAGGAGGCTACCATCAGACCCAGGACTCGCATGCAAAAACGGAGAGACGACCATTTGCAGGATGCCAACAGCTTTACTGCAGACTGACGAGTCTGCAATTTTTCCAGGGGAAGAAAGACTCTCGCCTCAGCGGAGTCCAGAATCAACCCCAGGTACTCCAAACACTGAGTTGGTACCAGGACCGACTTCTGGATGTTTAACACCCACCCGAATTCTCGGAGGGTCTGGCTGGCTATAGACACAGCCAGAAGCTGTTCTCAGAAGAAGATCGTCTAAGAAGCCTACGATGGCAATGCCTCGCTGTCTCAGCAAAGCTAGGATCGGTGCAAGCACCTTGGTGAAAACTCTTGGTGCTGACACTAGGCCAAATGGAAGAACCACAAACTGATAGTGGTCTTCCCCTATCTCAAAGCGCAGAAACCTCTGGTGACTTGAGCAAATTGGGACATGCAAGTATGCGTCCTTGATGTCCAAGGACACCAGAAAGTCCCCCGGGATGGAGCGCAGCCACCACCGAGCGAATGGATTCCATGCGGAACTTCCTTACTCTCACAAAGGCATTTAGGGCTTTGAGGTCCAAGATTGGACGGACCCCGTCCTTCGGGACCACATACAGATTCGAATAAAATCCCTGAAACCTCTCGTTCTGCGTAACAAGCAAAATTACCCAGCAAGTCCTGTACTGCCCCCAATAGGGCAGACCGACGAGGCGGAATGAGAGGGATATTGTAGGGAAAGAATCTGTTTGGTGGACAGGAAATAAACTCTATCTTGTACCCTGAAGAGACCACCTCGCAGACCCACTGGTCGGAGAGCAGGGAGGTCCAACGAGCTGCGAACCTGCAAAGTCGTCCCCCCACCCATGAGTCGGGCGGGTCCTGACTGACGAAAATACAGCTTCTAATTGGGAAACTAAGGACCCGGCTTCCCTTTGGTGGACCGAGGTAGGAGAGTGCTCTTACCTCCAGTGACATCTTTAATAATGTCGTCCAGCGAGGTACCAAAAAGTCTCCCACCTTTGAAGGGTAAATCTGCCAGGGCTTTTTTGGATGCCTGGTCAGCAGACCAGCATTTTAGCCAAATCAGGCGGCGCAAGACCACCACCGAAACAGAGGCTCTGGATATCAAGAGAGCTGCATCCAGGGTAGCATCACAGACACATACAAAGCCCTGGACCAACTGGTCGGCCAGTCTAATAAATTCGGGAGGGAGCTGGTGCTCCTCCACAGTCAGTGAGTGTCTGAGACACCAAGGTTGCAGCCACAATAGGCCGCAATGCAGAACCCAGCATGGTAAACATGGAGCGGGTCAGCGCCTCGGACCTCCTATCAGTATGGTCCTTGAAAGCAGGGGTCCCTTCTATAGGGAGAGTGGTTACCTTATTTTACCAGGCAACCGGAGGGTCAACTACCAGAGGAGAAGCCCATTTTTTCAAAAGGCTAACGGACCGCCAGGCGCTGAGGGGCACATAAGGAAAAACCTTCACAGAGCGGTCCGACTTGTGGGACCCAAAAAAGACTGAACCCTCAGTGGATGCCTCAGCTGCACCATCCAGCTTAAGGGAGTCCCTCACAGCACTGATAAGTGCATTAACAAGTGCCCTGTCCTGTACTGACCCAAGTGAGGAGTCTTCCTCACAAGGAAAGTCCTGGTCCACATCCTCTGACAACCCAGAACCGGGGTCCTGCGCCGCAGCCGGACCCTGGTCTGAATCTGAGCATTCCCCAGGAGATGTCGGGGGCGCTTTGTACCCCCCTTACTCCAGCATGCCGCTTCCACCCTGGCAACAAATGTTTCCAGGACTGCCGACAAAGTGTCTATGGGAACCGCAGGTGCAGGAGCACCGGCTGCCACCTCTGGCTTATTTGGGGAAGAAGGACCAGATACTGACTCCATTACATAGAGGGCTCCCAGGGACCTATTCAAGACCTGAAAGTCCACCCTCCTTGCTGCGCTGACTGGGGGGTTATCCAGGGGACTCACCAACCCAGCAAGAGACAGCTTGTGTTGTGAGGAAAAAGCTGTGAGGTAAAGCCGTGAGGTAAAAATCTGTGAGGAGATATGTGCTGCGCACTGTTTAAAAAGCCAGCACTAGAGGCCAAAACCCCACACAAAACTGGCCGCCGAACGCTTCAGAGATAACAGGGCATGGCCACAGTAAAATGGCCGACCGCAATAACAAGCTGCGCCATAGCGTGACCAAGACAAAATGTCTGCTAATGGGAAATTTCAATGTAAACAGCAGACTGCAAAAACGCTGCGATGTGGCCGAATGACGCTTCCCTGAGGCAAAGCACACCCCCACAGATAAAAATGGGCCCAGACACCCCACAGTCCCCCGGTGGGAAATGGAGCCCCCCCACAGGTCCACCCCGGTAGCAGCGGTAGAGCAGCAGAGGGAAATGTGACAGAGAGCAGGGAAAGGGAGGATAGGAGGACCCCCTAACCCCAGGAATGCCTAGCCGTACCGACCCGCCGAGGCAGGAAGGACTGTACTTACCCGTCCATGCGAGGACCCGCTGGCGAAATTCCTGACAGGCATACAACCGCGTTGGAGTAGCTGTCGGCCCGGTCCACTGTGAGTGAGACAACACCACAGCCCAGTCATGTGTGGACCCTGGAGCAACAAGCTCACCGGCCACCCCCAGAGTCATGGGGTATGTCGTGGCAGAGCCAGCCCTTTGCTACGGTGTGCTGACGCTCGCTGGCCGGAGTGAGGAGACTACAAGGTACTATATATCCAGCCTGTCACCCAGTGGGCAGTTGATAGAAGAATCTCAAATAAATAAAATTAAATTAAAAATTTCTTCAGGGCGCTGGGCCCAAAGGGAGCCACGTCATTCTCCTCTGCTAGGCAGAAAAACACTGAGGCTGCAGGGAGGAGGGTTATGTCCGGAGGGACCGCCCCCTGGGCAGGGCTGTTCAACTTTGTTAAAGTAACATGTATTTAAATATCTAACATGTTCTGCCTAGTCCTCTCCTATGAACAGGAACATAACCCATATGTCAAGACTTGTGAAGGCTGTGTCTGTTTACGGACGAAAAGAGAAAGGGTGATTGTAAAGGGTTAAATAATTGTTTAATATAATGAAAAATAATATTTCAGGCTGTAGAATGCTACTTATAGTCCTTGTGAAACTTAAATAAAGGAACTTATAAATTCAAGAATAGCATAGCAGCTATAGGAAACTGTCTGGTGGAAAAGCTTAGTGTAAATTATTCTTTATCTCATGTATAATTCAATGTATTCTACTAAGTGTATTTTATTATTGGATAATCATAATGAATATGGGATATCCTAACATGTACCCCTTATTGGTGTAAAATAATTAATAACACCCACAAGCCAAAATAAGTCTTTGCTCTTCAGTTCAGTTCAGTGTCTGATTGGGCAGGAATTCCCAGGGCCCTGTAGCCAGGGCTAAAAGATAAGAGGGAGACCAATGGTAGAATTTAACCCCTACACCAATAAAATACATTTACGTTTTTGGTTGTAACATGACAAAATGTGGAAAATTTCAAGGGGTATGAATGCTTTTTCAAGGCACTGTATACCATTGTTTGTGGACT